>NC_138160.1:84159738-84774118 GCF_964165515.1 Mesoplodon bidens
AGCAACTGTCCTCCCAACACATAGCCAAGAGCAGGGCCTAAAATTGACATGGAATAGCCAATTCCTAGAAAAAGAACAAAGACAATGAAAATGGTCATCTGTGGAACTTTGCTTTGAATGTCTGACAAGTGAAGAAAGAGAAATATTTTACTATAGAAAAACAAAATGATTAGAATTATATGAAAATTACACATATTTGTCAAGGAGCTTAAAATACATAATTCAATGTCAAATTTTTTTTTTTTTTTTTTTTTTTGCGGTAGGCGGGCCTCTCACTGTTGTGGCCTCTCCCCTTGCAGAGCACAGGCTCCGGATGCGCAGGCCCAGCAGCCATGGCTCACGGGCCTAGCCGCTCTGCGGCATGTGGGATCTTCCCAGACCGGGGCACGAACCCGTGTCCCCTGCATCGGCAGGCGGACTCTCAACCACTGCGCCACCAGGGAAGCCCCAATGTCAAATTTTTTAGACTACAATAATGATGGCAACAAATCCAATAATTATAAATTTATGAAAGTTATATCATGTTAACTCACAGCAGGGGTAGTTCATCTACTATTACCCTTTGTGAACAGTGATAGTAATTACTGGCTACAATTCTTACGGAAGAAAACAAAGTGAAATGAGAAGGCTTTTATACTCTGTACACATTCCAAAAGCATTCTATGGCAGCTGATTTAAAACCTGGATCTGGTTCATTAGTCTGTTTCTTAAAAGTAAACCATTAAACTCCTTCTCTTAGTGAATCTCCCATTTTAACTTGCAACAGAATTAAACTGACCTTATTTCTCTGATATTTAAAACTTTGCCATATATAACTTTTTATTTTTTGTTAAAAAATTATGCATACATCAGTATCTTCATATACTACCACCTTCTGAATTTTTTTATTAATTACTGAGATTCTCCTTCTCATACATAAAAGAAAAGGAATATACCATACACAAAGTGAAGTATACATCAATGGTAAAAATGACTTATGTACTAGATCGAGGCTCCAAAGTAGAGGTCATTCAAGATGATCTGAAAACATATAAGAACTTTTATTTATCTATCAACTACCCTAATTTACATTATAACTATATTTTTGAATGTAAAAAATGTATTGGTAGAAAATTTTAAGTATATAATTTATAAATAAGTGTATATATATATATATATATATATATATATATATATATATATATATATGATTCATGCTCAAAAAATTTTATAGCTGAAAGTACATGATTAAAAATGCTGGCAATCAATGATTCCCAAATTATCTTTGGTGATGGATCCTTTTATAAATTATTTCCAAAAGGGTTTAGACTGATACATTTGTAAGGATACCTTATAAGTTTTGTGGAAGTATAAAATTGCTGTAGGGCTTCCCTGGTGGCACAGTGGTTAAGAATCTGCCTGCCAGTGCAGGGCACATGGGTTTGGGCCCTGGGCCGGGAAGATCCCACATGCTGTGGAGCAACTGGGCCCGTGCACCACAACTGCTGAGCTTGTGCTCTAGAGCCTGTGGGCCACAACTGCTGAAGCCCATGCGCCTAGAGCCCGTGCTCCGCAACAAGGGAGGACACCACAATGAGAAGCCCGTGCACCACAATGAGGAGTGGCCCCCACTTGCCGCAACTAGAGAAAGCCCATAAGCAACAATGAAGACCCAACACAGCCTAAATAAATAAATAGATCTATTAAAAAGAATTGCTATAAAAGTTTCTAAAAGTTTATTTTCATTTTTTGACTTTCTTCATGTTGGCACGGATCTATGTAATTCACACTGAATAGCACTATCTACATCACCTGCTTTCTCAGTCCTCAGCAATTACTCCTTGGTTAACAATAACCAAGGAGTATGTTCACATACGCTTTGCGTATGTTCACAAATATGTTCATAAAAGAAATATATCAAGAAAACAAAGAATTTAATGTTTTCAACTGATGAAAGGTGAATTTGCTATGACCCCAAAATTAAAAATTCTGGTAATGGTGGATGGACTATGGTAGACTAGCATTTCCAACCAAATTGCCCACTAAGAAAAACTTTTAAAAACGGTAAAAATTATTTTTAAATATAAGTCAGATAAAAATAGTGAAGGACCACTGTGTTAAGATTCTTAAGAAGAGAGAGATTTAACAAAAATTGGGACTGATTTTTTTTCCTGGGTACGTTGGCTAATTCTATAAGAGGCACTGAGAGGGTAAACTGTCCTTTGCTAGTCTCTAGGAAGTAGGGAAACAAAAGTTGCAGTTTAGGGAGTAGAGCTTATAAACTTTCCCTGTCCTACATTTTAAGTTGGCACCTACGAGGCTATACTCTAAAAGCAAGGATGAGTTAGAAGTAGACTGGCTCACAGAGTAAGTGCAGTTTAGCTTCAAATAAACTCAGTCCCTGAAATTAGATAAAGGGCATCCCAGACTGTAGTGTTCCCATGTACGACAGAGGTTGGAAAGTTATTAAAAGACACACAGAGTGATTCTGAAAAGAAATTCTAGAACTATAAAATGCATTTGTCACAATAAAAATGAAATGGATCCACAGCAGATTACTTAGAACTGAACTGAGTATTACTAAACTGGAAAATATATTATTAAATCAGTAAATATTTATCAAGAAGCACAGAAAAAATACAGGATAGAAAATACAGAAAAGATAGTAAATGAGAAAGAATACATAAAAAAAAAAACAAAACCCACAAAGGCCTACCATACATGTAATTGGAGTAACTGGAGTCCCAGGAGAGGAGACAATAGGGCAGAAGTTATATTAATAATCATAGGAAATATTCCAAAACCAATGAAAAATATCAAACAATATATTCGTGAAGTCATATAACTTCAAAACAGATGAAATAAATGGAATCTTGCACCTATACACTCATAGTAAATAAAACGAAAATCAAATACAAGAAAAGAATCTTAATAATGGTAAACATACATAAGAAACAGTGGAAGTGAATACAGTAGAATAGCAATTTTAAAGTACGGAAAGAAAATTAATGGCCAACTAATTATCTATTCCCAGTGAAAATATTCATCAGGGAAAAGGGTAAAAAAAACCTAGATGAAAAACTAAGAGAATTCATCACAAGCAGATTGTTCCAGTAAATTAACTCAAGACTGTTCTTCACGTTAAAGGAAAATGATCCCAGACTGAAACTCAGAGTAGCAAAGGAAAGAAGAGCAATAAAAAAAGGTAAACATGTTTATAAAAGTGGATCAATATTTTTAAATAAAACAATAATACTTATTTCAGGAATTTAAATATAGAAGGGATTACAGTACACAGAAATAACTGAATAAATGTTGGGAAAGGAATAAATTTAAAGGGTTTTAAGACTTATGTGATGATTAGGAATGTGGTAAAATTTTCAATTAACATTTGAATTTCATAAAATCAAGTTTGCATATAAAGTAATTAGCAGATGAACAGTAAAAGAGCATATACCTAGGAAGTTAATGGAGGGGAGAAATGAAATAATAAATATTAAATTATCAAAAAGATAGAAAAAAAGGGCAAGAAATAAGAGTGTAGAGCAGATAGGAAGCACATATTAAGATGAAAGATTTAAACACAAAATAACATTAAATGAATTTAAAAGTTCAATTAGGGCTTCCCTGGTGGCGCAGTGGTTGGGGGGTCCGCAGGGGACATGGGTTCGTGCCCCGGACTGGGAAGATCCCACATGCTGCGGAGCGGCTGGGCCCGTGAGCCATGGCCGCTGAGCCTGTGCGTCCGGAGCCTGTGCTCCGCAACGGGAGAGGCCACAACAGTGAGAGGCCTGTGTACCGCACAAAAAAATAAAATAAAAATAAAGAAAGAAAGAAGGGAGGAAGATTTTGGAAATGGGGAAATGTATACAAATATAAAAAGCATACGAAAGGATTTCAATCAACAAAACCTAATTACCCAATGAAAAGTATCAGTTATCTGAAATTGAAAAAAATTAAAATGAGTTTCCCAGTTTTGTTACTTTTTGTTTTTTTCCTTTACTCTCAAAAATTACCATTCAATGAATTCCCACAGTACAAGAAAAAGATAAGGTAGCAGGCCTTGTGGCTGCTATCTTTAGAAAGACCTGCTTGCAAGTTTTGCTCTCGTCTGGCATCTGGGATCTTAAATGTCCAGAGGGATGCCACAGTTCCCTAACTAATAAAGGGGGCTCATTGTGCTCAAACTGTTTGTATAAACAATGTGGTTTTGTTGAACACTTGTATTCCTTCTGAGAGTCTAGAAATTTTCTCTGTGCAAGGCAGAGGGTTCCTACATGATCAACTACCAATAAAATCCTTGGGCGTTGAATCTCTAATGAACTTAGCTGGTAGAAAACATTTCATACATGTTGTCACAACTCCTGGCTGGAGCAATTAGTTTCAATCCGTAGGGCTCCATGAGGAGGGAGTGGACTCTTGTAAGCTTGCAGCTGGTCGTCTCTACTTCACCTCATGTACATTTTCCCTCTGCTGATTTTGCTTTGTATCTTTCTGCTGTGATAAATCATAGCCCTGAGAACTGTCAAGGCCTAGAGAATTTCAAATCTGGGATGGTCTCGTGGGCCTGCACCCAACCTTCCCATGCTTAAATAATTTTTGAATAACTTAGTATTTTGTGTGTTACTAAAATATAAAGATTGAAATTGTTTTATGAGAAGTACTGATTAGGAGAGGACCTCAGAAAGAAAATCTGTGAACTGGAAGAGTGAAAAGCATCACTAGTAGCTAACTGAAATAAAAGCACTGTTAAATTAGTAAATGGAGAGGTTGTACAGATCAGACAGAACATGTAAAGAGAGAGCATCAGATCTTGCGGAGAGACCAAAGCAAAGCAAGTAGAGAAAACTGGTAGAAGTGTAGTGGTTTCCATATTAGAGATGAGCCTAGGAGATTAGTACCCTCTATCAGGGCTGCACTGAACACACTTGGCTTCCAGTGACTACGGCAATAGGTCTTTGTTATAGACTGAAAGTTTGTGTCGCCCCAAAATTCATATGTTGAAACCTAATTCCCAATGAAACTGTATTTGGAGGTGGGGCCTTTGGGAAGTGATTAGGTCATAAGAGTGGAGCCCTCAAAAAGGGATTAGTGTGCCCTTAAAAGAAGGCCCCAGAGAGCTCCCTTGTCCCTTCTGCCATGGCTAAAAGTCAGCTGTCTATGAACCAAGAAATGGGCCCTTATCAGATACTAAATCTATGGGCACCCTGATCTTGTATTTCTCAGCCTCCAGCATTGTGACAAATAAATTTCTCTTGCTTGGAAGCCAAATAGTCTATGGTATTCTGTTATAGTAGTCCAAATGGACTAAGTCCCCTACATTAGAATAATAGACTGATTAAGTGAAACTTCATGTGCAAATAAATTACACATTAATTTGGATGTAGGGCCATGCATGGTCTAGTTAACTCTACGTTCCAGGAACTTCAGGGATGGAATTTAAGAGAAACTTGTACTGCTAAGAATTAGTTCACAAAGGAAAACAATTGAGTCATACATAAAAAGCATTAATCTGAAATGGAGAACTCCACAGGAGTTTCTGAGTACCATTGTGTGGTTTCTTTTGTTGACTCTAGTCAAAGTCCACGTAGGATGAAGTAAGTCAGTAGAACAGCAGAGCTCTATCTCCCCACCTGTGTAAATTAGCCTGGGGTACATTCCAGCAATCTAGACAGCCTACTGCTTGGATGGCACTTCCAGGAAGGCTGGCATGCCCCCCCATAGGAAATAGAACAGAATGTCAATAAAAATCATAACCGCATTCAACTGAAGGACATGATACATCAGCATATAATTAAACAAAAAAAGTAATATTGCATTTATCAAATGTAAATACCTACGAAATCACAACTTCTTAATAAGTGTATGTTATGCTTTACTTATAAATTAAACAAGCAATAAGATAAAATGACACCGAGACATTTACATTACAGAGCAAACTTACCTATATAGAGAGAAGATTTGTGGGTGGGCACAGAATCATCAATAAAGGCTGTTCCTAGGGTATAAAGAGGAGTTCCTCCTGTTCCCAGCAATAGTTGTCCCAAAATAAAGACATACAAGTAGTAGAAAAGTGAAGAACTTGAAGCAGTACAGCTGGTTTTATTCTTTTCTGTTAAGCAGGTATCTTTAGGGGAAAAAAAGTTGTGAATTTATCAAAATTTTAGCTAATAATTTAAATATCTTACAAATTATACTTGCCTAACATAACCTTCCTTATTTCTTCCAATCACTTCACTTGATTATACTTAAAATATTTTAAAATACATACATTATTAAAGAAAATTTATGAAATATTACATCAAAATTTAGAAAATACAGTACAAAACTGAGAAACATTACTTAAGAACCAAAATTAACAAACTGTATAAACACAAGTGACTCAAGTGGTGCCAGGGAAGGATAGTTTTCAAATTGAAGGGAAAAAAAAACACTAGACTTGATTTTTTTTACAAGTCATAAATACAATAGGACCACCGTATTGGTTTTTTCTTTAAAAAGATTTTTTTTTGTTACCACCATATTGATTTTATCAATCAGCATCTTAAACAGTAATTCTCAATATTCACTACATGAGACTCCCATGGTGGCACAGTGGTTAAGAATCCACCTGCCAATGCAGGGGACACGGGTTCGAGCCCTGATCCGTGGAGATCCCACATGACGCTGAGCAAAAAAGCCCGTGCGCCACAACTACTGAGCCTGCGCTCTAGAGCCCGTGAGCCACAATTACTGAGCCCACGTGTCACAACTACTGAAGCCCGTGCGCCTAGAGCCCATGCTCTGCAACGAGAAGCCACCGCAATGAGAAGCCTGTGCACCGCAACCAAGAATAGCCAACGCTCGCCGCAGCTATAAGAAGCCCGCGCACAGCAACAAAGACCCAACGCAGACAAAAATTAATTAATTTTTTAAAATATTCACTACAAAGCAGTAATATTTAGAAGTTATGTCTACTTCTTTTTTACAGGTCAAACTATTTTATTACATTTATATTTTGAAGCAATCTTTGGGTCCATAGGATGTTTTTTTGAAAATTCTAAAAGGAAAAATTGTTATCTTTTTTTTTCTTTTTTTCCTTTTATTGAAGTATAGATTTACAATGTTGTGTTAGTTTCTGGTGTTTAGTAAAGTGACTCAGTTATATATATATATAGATAGATATATATAGATATATATATATTCTTTTCCATATTCTTTTCCATTATGGTTTATTACAGGATATTGAATGTATTCAGTTCCCTGTGCTATACAGTAGGACTTTTTGTTTATCTATTTTTATATAGATTGTATCTGCTAATCCCAAACTCTTAATTTATCCTGCCCCCACCCACTTTTCCTAAGGGGGGTAACCCTAAGTTTGTTTTCTATGTCTGTGAGCCTGTTTCTGTTTTATAAATAAGTTCATTTGTATTTTATTTTAGATTCCACATATAAATGATATCATATGGTATTCATCTTTCTCTCTCTGGCTTACTGCACTTACTATGGTAATCTCTAGGTCCATCTATGTTACTGCAAATGGCATTATTTCATTATTTTTTATGGCTGAGTAGTATTCCATTTTATGTATGGAGTCTTCTTTATCCATTCATCCATCAATGTACATTTATGTTGCTTCCACATCTTGGCTATTGTAAATAGTGCTGCTATTAACATTGGGGTACATGTATCTTTTCAAATTAGAGTTTTCTCTGAATATATGCCCATGAATGGGACTGCTAGATCATGTGACAACTCTGTTTTTAGTTTTTTAAGGAAACTTCATACTGTTTCCACAGTGGCTGCACCAATTTACATTCCCACCAACAGTGTAGGAGGGTTCTCTTTTCTCCACACCCTCTCCAGCACTTGATATTTGTAGATTTTTTAATGATGGCCATTTTAACCAGTGTGAGGTGATACCTCATTGTAGTTTTGATTCGCATTTCTCTAATAATTAGTGATATTGAGCATCTTTTCATAAACCTATTGACCACGTGTATGTCTTCTTTGGAGAAATGTGTATTTAGGTCTTCTGCCCATTTTCTGATTGGGTTGTTTTTTCTGTTATTGAGTTGCATGAGCTGTTCATATATTTTGGAAATTAAGCCCTTGTTGCTCACATCATTTGCAAATATTTTCTCCCAGTGTGTAGGTTGTCTTTTTGTTTTCTTTACAGTTTCCTTTGCTGTGCAAAAGCTTATACGTTTGATTAGGTCCCATTTGTTTATTTCTGCTTTTATTTCTGTTGCCTTGGGAGACTGACCTAAGAAAACATTGCTACAATTTATGTTAGGGAATGTTTTGTCTATGTTCTCGTCTAGGAGTTTTATGATGTCATGTCTCGTAATTCTGAGTTTATTTTTGTGTATGGTGTGAGGGAGTGTTCTAACTTCATTTATTTACATGTGGCTGTCCAGCTTTCCCAACACCACTTGCTGAAGAGACTTTTTCCCATTGTATATTCTTGCCTCCTTTGTCGAAGATTAATTGACCGTAGGTGTGTGGGTTTTTTCCTGGGGTCTCCATTCTGTTCCATTGATCCATGTCTGTTTTTGTGCCAGTACAACACTGTTTTCATTACTGTAACTTTGTAGTATTGTCTGAAGTCTGTGAGGGTTATGCCTCCAGCTTTGTTCTTTTTCCTCAGAATTGCTTTGACAATTCTGGGTCTTTCATGGTTCTGTATAAATTTTAGTATTATTTGTTCTAGTTCTGTGAAAAATGTCATGGGTAATTTGATAGGGATTGCATTAAATCTATAGACTGCTTTGTGTAATATGGCCACTTTAACAATATTAATTCTTCCAGTCCAAGAGCATGGGATATCTTTCCATTTCTTTAAATTATCTTCAGTTTTCTTTATCAATGTTTCATAGTTCTCAGCATATAAGTCTTTCACCTCCTTGGTCAGGTTTATTCCTAAGTATTATATTTTTTTAATGCAATTTTAAAAGGGATTGTCTTTTTATTTTCCCTTTCTGATATTTTATTGTTAGTGTAAAGAAATGCAACAGATTTCTGTACGTTAAACTTGTATCCTGCTACCTTGCTGAATTCTTTTACCAGTTCTAGCAGTTTTTGTGTGGAGTCTTTAGGGTTTTCTATATATCATATCATATCATCTGCATATAATGATAATTTTACCTCTTCCTTTCCAATTTAGATACCTGAAAAATGGTTATCTTTAGGACTTGATTAAAATCTTTAAAAAAAATCACATTCAGTGGCTTCCCTGGTGGCGCAGTGGTTGAGAGTCCGCCTGCCAATGCAGGGGACACGGGTTCGTGTCCTGGTCCAGGAAGATCCCACTATGCCGCGGAGCGGCTAGGCCCGTGAGCCATGGCTGCTGAGCCTGCGCATCCGGAGCCTGTGCTCGCAACGGGAGAGGCCACAACAGTGAGAGGCCCACATACCACAAAAAAAAAAAAAAAGAAAATCACATTCAAAGCCTGGGTATTAAAGTAAATCCATATTTCCTAAACTCATCAATATTAATGAACTAAGAGATTTGTTAAAAATATATTTCCAACCCTTTCCCTTTGAATCTGGTGTAGTATCCAGGAATTTTCATTTTAACAATGGCCTCAGCTAATTCTATTTTCATTTCCTTGATATCAGATCAAGATTTATTATTTCCTGATTGATGAGACGTAAGGCCCCTAAAGCACCAATCCTGAATATTCTTTAACTGGTTCACTGTCATCAAATTTTCAGATGCAAATTCTATGCATAAAAATATATTTTAAAAATTTTATATTTAAAATATACTCTATAATACTGTATATATTCATGTTATAAGAGGTTGATGGATATTTTGGCAGATAATTTATTTATATTTATAACTGGGCTAGGTCTGCATTATTTGTGATATTTCCCTGGTCATGTCAAACATTTGAATTATAATTCTTGGTTTCAATATTCACTTTCCTGGAGGTAGTAGATTAGACTAACAATCTCTTATTATTTGCTTTGTTATTTGCAAATTGTTCATTTTGCAAAACTGAACATACGTACATGCATTATTGGTTTACTATTTTCTCCTACTTCCTTTTTATAATAGGTAAATTGCCTTTAGAAAAATATATTTCTGTAGTAATCTGGTAGACTTTTTGATTATAAGAGTATTCTGCGGGGTTTTGATGTTTTTCTGTTTCTCCCAGAGGAAGTAATCAATGGGTTTCAACCTGCTTGTTTAAATAAATTTTAAATAAAACAGAAGAATACCAAGAAAAATTCCAAGCTCTCCCTTACCTCTGCCTGCCTCTATTTAAGCTCTCCCATGTCACTTAGATGAAGGCAATAACTGCTGTTAACAGTTCCTTTTATCATTTTTCAGACATATTCTCACACATTCACATGTTTTATATCCAGTTACATTTTTACATATTTTTGATCATACTAAACATACTATCCTTATATTCAACAACTTCCAGTTTTCACTTCTTATGTCCTAGAAATCCTTGATGTTGGAACTTAAAGCTGTATTTAAATTTCTTTGTTGGCACTGTTATAATATTCCACAGCATAAATGTGATTTATTTACCAAGTCCACAACTTCTTTTTTTTTTTAAGTTTGCTTGTATGCTTCCTTTTTAACATCTTTATTGGAGTATAATTGCTTTACAGTGTTGTGTTAGTTTCTGCTATATAACAAAGTGAATCAGCTATATGCATACATATATCCCCATATCCCCTCCCTCTTGCATCTCCCTCCCAACTTCTATTTCATAATAATATAACATATATTATTAATATTATATTATACATACATTTAGGTAAAACAATGTTGTGATGAATATTTTTAAAATTTATCTTGGCATATTTGTGCAAGCCTATCGTAGGACAGGTTCCAAAAAGTGGAACTGCTGGGTCAACGTGTATAAATATTTATATTTGATTTGCCAAGTTGCCATAACAAAGAATTATAAATATATGCATTCCCATTAGCAATGCAGCAACACTTTTGAAAAAATCTTCAGTGAACTTAAGCATTTTTCTGTATGTTTATTGGCTACCTGAATGTTTTTCTGTGAACTAACTTCTCAAATTTACTTCAGAGCTTCTGAGTTTGATATCTGACTTATAAAAGTCTTCCCTTTCTCCATGATTACATATAAATTTATTTATGTTGGGTTTTATCCTAGCATTTTTACTACTTTATTTTTTAATTCATATGTAATATATTTTAGTGGAAAAAGATAGGGATTACAGCATTGTGTTGGATTAACCAAAGAGTACATATTTTGTTAGATTTCCTATGTATGGGTTTATTTCTGGATAATCAGTTTCATGTCACTGATCTTTGCAGTCCCTCTCCACAGATCTGTTTTAAGTACTTCAGCTGTCTAAGGTTTGTGGGTATCAATATTTCAGCCTGGCTATATTCCATGTTACAGTACTACATGAAAGGCTCTGTAACAGTTAACAGATCTTATTTTATCATTTTTCCCAAATAAACAAGGCCTAAGATCTACTTATGAAAACTACTGTATCCAATATATTACTCTCTCTGCATTACTTCTGAATAATTTCCTTCTTTCACTTTTCCTAGAATTGATAAAAATTGATAATGAGATGTCAAGCCACAGAAAGGCATGGATGTATCTTAAATGTTTATTGCTGGGCTTCCTTGGTGGCGCAGTGGTTGAGAGTCCGCCTGCCGATGCAGGGGACACGGGTTCGCGCCCCAGTACGGGAAGATCCCACATGCCATGGAGCGGCTGGGCCCGTGAGCCATGGCCGCTGAGCCTGCGCATCCGGAGCCTGTGCTCCGCAACGGGAGAGGCCACAACAGTGAGAGGCCCGCATACCGCAAAAAAAAAAAAAAAAAATGTTTATTGCTAAGTGAAAGAATCCAGTCCACAAAGGATACATACTTTATAATTCCAAATATATGACAATCTGGAAAAGTAAAACCATAGAAATAGTTGCCAAGGGAAGAGGGGAGGGAGGGTTGAACAGATGAAGCACCACAGGATTTTTTTTAGGGTAGTGAAACTATTCTATATGATGGTTTGATTGTGGATATATGACACTAGTCATATATTTGACTAGTATTTGTCAAAATACATTGAACTTTATAGTACAAAGAGTGAACTTTACACAAAATTTTAAAAATCATTTAAGATGCCAAAAGTTTCCAGGAGGAAAGGCAGAATGTGACAAAAGGATCTAACCGTAATACAAATGTATGAAAAAACCTCACTAAGGAGAGTGGGGGTAAGGGTGCTGACCTAAGTAACTTTGGAATGAGTAGAGTCTGCAAGACTAAAGGCAAAAGTAACGATATATAATCACTGTATTTTAGATGATAAAGTTATTTCCCATTCCATAATTAAAGAAACCAGGGCCCCCTGGAGAAATAGCCGACTTTAGGACTGGAGCAGGAAATATATAGGATGAGCCTGAAGCACCTCAGAGTGCAAGAAAATAAGGAAAACAAACAAAAATATCTGCAGTGATGGAGGTATGTCAAAGGTACACAGGAGACAACGGAAAAAACTCCAGGTAGACAAAGCTGGAATAATTTGAGCAACGAAATAAAGTTGCATTGGATTATAATCTAATGTAAAATATAAATCTATGCAGCCACACTGAAAAAAAATAATTGAATAAATAAATAAATGTGGGAGAAGAGACAAATGTCTAATGCAGAATAACTCCGAGTAATTTATGTAGATACTGCATCCTCAAAGAGATGGCACATAACACTCCATTTCTGAAATGTTGGGTGCACATAGTGACTTTCTTCCAAATCATATAGTATAGAAAGTAGGAAAAGAGTTACTTCACAATGGATTAACCTGAAAAATACTACCTGAGTCAGGTGATCAAGGTTATCATCAAGAGTGATAAGTGATGTTGATAGCATGTACCCTTCATATGATGTGATGAAAATGGCATTTTGCCTGTGTGGTCCTCCCCCTGAAAATCCTATTAAGCCAGTCTAATCACAGGAAAAACATCAGACAAATCCCAGCTGAGGGACATTTTACAAAATATCTGACCAGCACTCCTCAAAACTGCTATGGTCATCAAAAAAAAAAAAAGAAAAATCTGAGAAATTATCACAGCCATGAAGAGCCAAAGGGACATGACAACTAAATGTAATAAGGGGGCTTCCCTGGTGGCGCAGTGGTTGAGGGTCCACCTGCCAATGCAGGGGACACGGGTTCGTGCCCCGGTCTGGGAAGATCCCACATGCCGCGGAGCGGCTGGGCCTGTGAGCCATGGCCGCTGAGCCTGCGTGTCCGGAGCCTGTGCTCCGCAACGGGAGAGGCCACAACAGTGAGAGGCCCACGTACAGCAAAAAAAAAAAAAAAAAAAAAAAAAATGTAATAAGGTATACTGGATCAGATCGTAAAATAGAAAAAGGAAACTAGGTAAAACTAAGTAGATCTACATAAAGTTTGGACTTCAGTTAACAAGTAGAAAATGTAATAAATGATGTACCAATATTAATTCATTAATCATAAGAAATGTAGCATACAAAGTAAGATGTTAATAATAGGGGGAAATGGTTGTGGTATATATGGAAACTATACTATCTTCACAATTTTTCTGTAAATCTAAAACTGTTCTAAAAAGGCAAGTTTATAATATTTTTTAAAGTATAGAATAAAACAGCCAATTACAAATAAAGGCTTAAACTTAAATAAAAATTAAAAATAAATAAATAAATAAATATACAGCGGCAATTTTTATTAAGCAGATACTACCAGAAATGCAAAAATAGACATAAAAAGTTAAAACAGCAGACTAATTTTCATCTTTCCCAGTCCAAGACAGCAAATTGTTAAAAATAAGCAACAATAGAGCAGGCCTAAACAGTATAATTAGTACCACTGAATTTAGGAAAACATGTCAAATTCTAGTCTCTTATAAAATTGTGTCTTCCATTTTTAGGTACCATGGACAATTCTAAAAACATGTGACCAAATATTATGCAACAAAAATATCAGTATACAATCCAAAGAGTAAATAACAATAATACTCTATGACCAAAATGGAAAAAAAAAAAGCTAGAAACTTTTAAGACAACAGAAAATGAAAAGGCCCTTCTATATGGAATTCAAAAAATTAAAAACTCTATTAAACTATTCTTTGATCAAAAAATTATAATTACAAAATTTCTCAGAAATGATACTAGAAACAAACCACATCGAAACTTATACGCTGTAAGTAAAGTAGTTCTTATAAGAAAACCATCTCATTGAAACAAAAAAAGACCCCCGAAAAAATAAGTCAAAATAAAAAACATAAAAATAAATTGCACATTAATGAGTTGCCCCCAGCACTAACACCACTGGCACTAGATGAGTTTATCATAGAATAGTGATGTTCGAGAAGATAACATGCAAAAGAATATCTAGGAAAAAGAAATACTGAAAAAAGCAAGCAATTAAGAGGCATCTCTAATAAAAAGCAATAAAGAATTAACAAAGGGGGGACTTCCCTGGTGGCGCAGTGGTTAAGAATCCACCTCCCAATGCAGGAGACCCGGGTTTAAGCCCTGGTTCAGGAAGATCCCACATGCCACAGAGCAACTAAGCCCATGTGCCACAACTACTCTACAGCCTGCGCTCTAGAGCCCACGAGACACAACTACTGAAGCCCGCACGCCTAGAGCCCGTGCTCCACAACAAGAGAAGCCACCGCAATGAGAAGCCCGCGCACCGCAATGGAAGAGTAGCCCCCGCTCACCGCAACTAGAGAAAGCCCGTGTGCAGCAACGAAGACCCAATTAAGCCAAAAATAAATAACAAAATAAATTTTAAAAAAAGAATTGGGGGCTTCCTTGGTGTCGCAGTGGTTGAGAGTCCGCCTGCCGATGCAGGGGACACGGGTTCGTGCCCCGGTCCAGGAAGATCCCACATGCTGCGGAGCAGCTAGGCCCGTGAGCCATGGCCGCTGAGCCTGCGTGTCCGGAGCCTGTGCTCCGCAATGGGAGAAGCCACAACAGTGAGAGGCCCGCGTACTGCAAAAAAAAAAAAGAATTGGGCTTCCCTGGTGGTGCAGTGGTTGGGAGTCCGCCTGCCGATGCAGGGGGCGAGGGTTCGTGCCCTGGTCCGGGAGGATCCCGCGTGCCGCGGAGCGGCTGGGCCCGTGAGCCATGGCTGCTGAGCCTGCGCGTCTGGAGCCTGTGCTCCGCAATGGGAGAGGCCACAGCAGTGAGCGGCCCGCATACCACACACACACACAAAAAGAATTAACAAAGGAATAGAAATCTGATTAATAAAATGTAATAATAAAATTCACACAAAAATAAATCCTTTGAAATAATCAGTAAAATAAACCACTAGCTAACATAATGAGAAGGAGAAATTACATATACACAAATAATACATGAAAAAAGGAAATAAACTATGAAGAGAAGACATTTTTTAAAATCAGAAGAGACTACTTAGAACAAATTACTAGCATATTAATTTGAAAATCTAAAATGGTTAATTACCAAGCCCAGACAGTTTCAGAGATGAATTTTACCAAAACTTTATATATTAAATAATAATCATGACAATAATAATAAATGATAAACTTAACAGTACTTAATCTATTCCAGAACATAGAAACAAGATAAAAATTACCAAAATATTTTTACTGATTACAAATTGATAATAACATGTGATAAAGTTTAACAACACCAAAGAAAACCATAGGCCAATCTCATATCTGAATATCAACACAAAAAAATCATAAACAAAATATTAGCAACAAAATCCAACAACATATATAAAAAGCATGTCTTTTTAAAGAAGCACATTAGGAAGTCTATTAAAATTTAACATATTAGATCTAATTAGAAAAATCAAATGATCAGTTTCATAGATTTCAAGTAGAAAACTGACAAATTGACAAATGTCAACATAAAATAGGAATAGACATTTTTTAACATGATCAAACATATAAGTATATAAGTGTGTATACATACACATGTATGTATATGCATACATACAGACTGCTAAAATCAGGAGTAAGACAAGGATGTGCCCTAACTGTAACTTTTCATATTGTATTGGAAGGAAAGAGAAAGGAACTAGAGGCCTATGAATTGGAAATCAAGAGGTAAAACAATTTCTATTTGCAGAAATTATAATTGTCTTTTTGGAACACTTAATTGGTTCCAGAACCAATGGAAAAACTACTAAAAACAATAAAGGAATTTAGTAAAGTAGTAAAACATAAAATTAATTTTGAAAGAGATAAAAAAAGAATATACAAAAAAATAAGTAAGCTTCACATGCATAAGTTAGATGACATGATGGAAGAAATACCAATGTATAGCAAGAAAGATAAACTAAATACACTGAGAAATAAATGTGAACATCCTATATGAAGAATACTTGTCTACCTAGCATCATTGAGAAGCAAGCAAGGTGGGACAGAACAAGGAACAGTATGTCATAGAGGCATGGTGCCAGAGAAAAATTCTAAATCTGAACAGCAATCTTTCTATGTGGGGAAGAAATAAAAGCTTAAATAATTTATTCAGAAGGAACATCTGTCTCAACAGACATAATCCCCACTTGTCCAGACAGAGTTCCAGTCCCTCTCCTGCATGTATACTATGTTATGCAGGACTCTAAATGGTCCCCAAGATTCCCCATCCTAATTCCTGGGACTGTGAATAGGACAACATCACACCTGATTCTGTTACAGTGGCAAAAGGGATTCTGCAGAGTAAGTTCACCTTACTAATTAACTAACTTAAGTTACTAATCGGTTGATTTTGAATTAGTCAGAAAGGAGATTATCTGGCTGTGCTCAAAAATCTAATCACATGAGCACTTTAAAAGCAGAAAGCTTTCTGTGGCTAGCAGAAGCAATGAGAGAAATTTAAAGCAAAAGGGCTCTGTGAACCTTTGCTGCCTTTGAAGATGGAATGTGGGGAGCTTCTAGGAGCTGAGAGCAACCCCCACTGACAATCGTCAAGGAAATGGGGAGCTCGGTTCAACAATTCCAAGAAACTGATATTTCACGACAGTTTAATAAGCTTGGAAAAGAATTCTCTAGAGCCTCAAATGAGAATGCAGCCAGCTGACACCCTGAGTTTGAGACTCTAAGCAGAGAACCCAGAGCTGTGCCAGACTCTTGAACTATGGAGAGTGTAAGATAATATACTTGTGCTTTTTCAAGTTGGTAAGTTTGTGTAATATGCTATACAGCAATAGAAAGTTAATACAAACATCTTACAAAAAGCTGGCCAAGGAATAATTCACTTCATTCAAAGGTAAATAATAACCAAAAAAGAAAAGCAAATGCATAGCAGAACAATTACCATATTGCCATCCTTTAAAGTGATAAGAACAATTGCTTCCTAAAATCAAAAGGTGAAAACAGGGATTTAATAAACTCATGAATGTGGTGAGATAGGGATTTTTAAAAAAGGAAAAAAAATGGGCTGAAAGAACTCTGGAAAAACATCCCCAAACAGAAATAAAAGTCACATTGCAATGGACAAAAGAGAGACTAGAGACTGTGAGAATTACAAGGACAGAGAGAAAAGGCTTGAGAAATACAAACAAAATTAAATGAACAAAACCTAAGACTTAAAAGATTAGAGAGAAAATTATAGAAATGATATTCAGACAAAGAAAATAAACGTGCATAATCAATCAGAATAGAATATATATATATATATATGTATATATATATTTTCAAAGGTAAAACTTAAAAAATGAAGACTGATCTATAATTTTAAAAGGCATAGAAAAACCCTGGAAATTTTTTTTTTTTTTTTTTTTTTTTTTTTGCGGTATGTGGGCCTCGCGCTGTTGTGGCCTCTCCCGTTGCGGAGCACAGGCTCTGGACGCGCAGGCTCAAGGGCCATGGCTCACGGGCCCAGCCGCCCCGCGGCATGTGGGATCCTCCCAGACCGGGGCACGAACCCGTGTCCCCTAGCATCGGCAGGCGGGCTCTCAACCACTGCGCCACCAGGGAAGCCCAACCCTGGAAATTTTGATGCAGAACTTTCAACACTAAAAGTCACTGAATTTTAAAGATGAAGAAAGACTTCTTTGAACAGTCAGGAAAAAAGATAGTCACTTAGGCAGAGGGAAAAAAAACCCTTAGCTGGCATCAGACTTCTTTAAAGCAACATTAATCCCATAAAGGCAGTAAAGGAATGACAAAAAAATCAGTGAAAGATAATGTGACTCAGAAATTTTACATTCAGCCAACACTGTTATCCAAATATAAAGGCAAAAGACAAATATTTAACATATTTAAAATCTTATGGAATTAACCTTTCCTTTAAAAACAAAAAACAAACAAGCAAACAAAACACTTACTAGAGGGTACATTTCAGCTTACCACGAAATACGTCATTCAGAGATGCATCATGGGGACCTAAAGAAGACTATTCATCTTAAGTAATATTAAATAATTTATTAAATTGTGTCTCTTATAATACAGCTTTACAAGATAGATAGATTTACCCCCTATGTGAATTCTGAGGTATTATTGCTTAAGGAAACTATCTGAACCTCGAATTTCAACTTCTAACGTGAAATCAAAAAATTTCTGACAAAATACTCAACGCTAAATTAAAGGCATGTGATTTGACAATACACCACAAGAGGGAGCTTCTATGTTGTTTATGAACACAGAGGAGGGTTGCCAATAAAATTAAGGCTTAGAATTTTACTTAATGAACAAACCAGTGTCTAGTCCTGCCCAGTATCATGTGCAGGAACTAAAGGCAAAAAGGCAAAATGGCAAAAGAAAATCCATATACCAGAATATTTAGAAGTTAAATATCAAGCTCAGTGCAGCCCTCACCCTCACCTAGAGGTCCACAGCCTGCTCCCCGCCAAGCATTTACCTTCAACACCTGTAAGTTTGAAGAGACCACCTTTTCCTCTGGCCCATCTTGCTGCCAGGGGCAGGGAAGGATGTTGCAGTCTTGAGATGGTATTCCACTCCCCTAGCCACACTTTTCTGACAGTATTTCCAGGAGGTGCCCGTGCCTCCTGAGAAGCACAGTTTTCTGGGGAACCCGGTCTGCCTAATTACCTGCGTCAGGTACTTTGAGGTGGCTAACTTTAATGAAAAGCAACCTCTCTTTCTCTGTTCCCAGGAAGTGACCGTAATTTTCTCCCCCTGGCTCCACTTCCCATATTCTAACCACTGCCCTGAAAAGGGAGAAGGAGTTGCTGCTTTTGTTTAAATTTGACCGTCCCCAAGTCTACGTAGCAGCTTCTGGCCTGAAGGTGGTAGCTCATCCCTACCTCCCTCTCCTATAACCTCTGTTCACTTATCCTGTGTACTAATCTTGCAAAAATCTTTCTCACAAAACTTTAAGAGAAGAACAAATTACCTTTGAGTTTCAGTGTCTGTGATATGGGTCCCTCTAAGCACAGGGGTCAGGGCAAGACCCTTCTTGTCCGGACCTAAGGGCAGGCAGCTGGCGGCAGGTTTGAGAAAGAGGGGGGAAAAATACTCTTCTTGAAGGTGGGGAGCAACACTCAGAAATCCAGACTTCCCTTGCCTGAGACAACTGATACAGGAACAGGAGATAGGCCAGGTGGCAGCAGGGAATTCTTGGGCTGCTTTGGTTCATAAAAATAGATAGCGTGGGTGGGAAGAGGCAGCACAAGGAATCTCACAGACAATTTAGGACTCTATTTATGGGTACTGAAAAGTTGAGAGAGCCTTTGCCTGTGCAGCTAACCCACCTGGGATGCTGACCTGATCACTCACCTCCCATGGGAATCTAACTCAACCAATAAAGTGATTTTTCAAAAAAAAAAACTATCACAGCATCCATACAAAGATGTTGTAAGAAAAAAGACCAACATACTTTCATTAAAATTAAGATTAGGACACGGACCACAAAGATATTTTCATGGAGCAGGTGAAAACTGTGAACACATCATAATGACAAAGCAGAAATGAAATAACTTAGAAAAGAAGTGGTGAGAAGAAGAAAGAGGATATGAAGCTTGAACTGGTAGAACTCAGAGAAAAAAGTAAAAGGGAAAAACTAAAATCTCATAAAAAGGAAGATAAAATTGAAAGGGGTACAAGGGTGAACGAACTGAGAAAACACAGTAACAGGCATGTAATACAGAAATTAGAAAAGTGAGTAAAATGAATGATAAAGAAAAAAAGCTGAGGAAATGCTAAGGATATAAGGTGGCCAAAGAAGATCATACATACACACAATTGAAGTATCTGAGAAAAAAAAATCATGGAACAAAATACTCAGATATGTAGTTTAAGAAAATGTCCCTAGGGCTTCCCTGGTGGCACAGTGGTTGGGAGTCCGCCTGCCGATGCAGGGGACGCGGGTTTGTGCCCCGGTCCGGGAAGATCCCACATGCTGCGGAGCGGCTGGGCCCGTGAGCCATGGCCGCTAAGCCTGCGCGTCCGGAGTCTGTGCTCCCCAACGGGAGAGGCCACAACAGTGAGAGGCCCACATACCGCAAAAAAAAAAAAAAAAAAAGAAAATGTCCCTAAAATATTAATATGCATGTTAATCTATATACTTCAATCTGCATAACTGGGTGCCAGGGAAACATGACATCAACAGTCATCACCAAGATAGAGCTTCAACTGGACTTTGAAGAGACGCCAAATTTCATAGACATATGGACTCTTGAGAATATTCTTGGTAGAAAATATGAGCAGTATATTATATATCCAGTGTCATGAGCACTTCTAAATGATTTCAGAATATACAGGTGGAAAAAGGCCTCTGAGAACTTAAGTAATATAAGAATGGATAAGAAATTCCCTAAAAGGCAATGATCAAATTACAAATGTAAAAAAGAGAAACGGTGAAGTCACAAAAATGAATAACACCTTGTGCCAAATAACATATTAATCTTTAACTACAATGAAATCTATCCTATTTTACTCACATTGTATTGTTCCAGAGGAAAAAAACTATAAGCTTTCACATACACTTCCTAGCCTAACCTTTACAACTTTCTGCAATCATTTTACCAGTGAAGAAACTGAAGCCCGAAATCACAGGCTATGCATAGTCAGATTTTGCAACACAGCCTAATAATCTGATTCCTATTCTTCTGATCCTCCAATATATACTCCATGATCTTTAAGTTATAATTTAATGAGCTGAACCATCATCTAAAGAGGTACAAAGGAAGATTTCCCCAAGTATAATTTATAGAACCCTAGGCTTCTGAGAATTTCCATAAACAAAAGGATGCTTTGGTCAAATTAGTTTGGGAAACACTCTATTATAGCACTTCTCCTCTTAGATTAATAAGCATGCATTTATATGTAATATGATAAAGTTTTATACATTATTTATTGTATATTCAAGTTGCTTTTTTTCTCCATTGATGTCTTACAGCTCACAGAACTAGTGTTCCATAAAACACACTTTGAAAAATACTGGTTTGAAGTATGACAAAGGTGTCAAGTAAAACAAAACAATCCTAGATAATTAAAAAATTTAAATGTAACCACTGTATAGACAGACATAAATCTTAAAGGGTTAGTGTTATCAATGATCGCTTAATGATTCATAGTGCCAAGATTCAGGATTTTGCTTCCCGCCTTTTCTATTACTACCCATCTCCTTTGGAGTGAACATATACCGTCACAGATGTAGAAACTGTGAGGATGGCTCCAAATCTCAATTTTGAATGTCCAATGTCTTATGTTCTAGTGTTGTATTTCTAATGCCAAATTTCTACCTCAAAATCTAAAACAAAGTTCACAATCTTCACCACAAAACCAACTTCTCTACCTGATTTTCCCATATGTGTTCATAACATCCATTTTCTAGTCATCAAGTTTAAAACACAAAAAGCATTCAATAATATATTCCTTGTCTATAATGACCATATCATATGCTTTTCCTACTGATACCATACCCATTGTTCAAGTCTATAAAACTCCACTTCCTATTAAAAGCTCTCACCTGAGTTGTCCAAAGGAAACCCTTTCTTCATTTACTAGTATCTTTCTTCATTCAGTGACAATAAGCCTGTATGACTCACTAGGTTCTTGATTACCATATATTACTTTTACCTTATCCTCATTTATGTTAATAGCAATAATAATAGTAGTAATACTTATGGGGTGCTTATCTTATACAAGGTCCTTCACTGGCATACATTATCTTCTCTAATCCCCAGAAAAAAATCCTATGAAAGAGATACTATTATTTTCCTCATTTACAGATGAGTAAAGTCAGGATTGGATTAACTTCAAAATCTCTAAGATTTAAGAGCCTATGTATTTAAGAGATTCATCTTATGGTTAACAGTGACATAAAGTAAAATTAATCAGTTACTTAAAAAATTTGGGATGTGAATTCAAAACATTTCTGTAAGAGCTTCTGACTATCAAGATAGACAAAAACTTTTGATATAAGATCTAATAGTCAACCTCCTTATGGTCTCTAAAATACAAACTCCTGACCTACCAGGCTATTAACCCATTAAAAGATATGAAAACCAGAATCCAACATCATGAATATAATAGGAATGACCACAAATGCATAAAAAAGTTTAACATTAGAAAATTCTATGTATAATCATATACCAAGAAATTTGAAAATCTCTTAAAATAAAAATATTGACTATAAATGATATAAAATTTGAATGAAGATATGATTCTGGAATAAATTGAAATGGGAATCAAAAGTGTACCTCTAAAATCAACATATCCAAAATGTTTTTTCTGGAGAATTTATATCAAAGCTCCATCAAAAACAATCAGCCCTTGTGTGTTATTTAAATTGTTCCAATATAGAGAAGAAAATAAAAAGTTTCCCAATTTGTTATGAAGTATTAGCACAATTTCACTTCAAAACATCAGTCATTTGTAAGGAGGAACTTACTTAACTCAAAATATTTGTTAAAAGACTCAAGTTAGAATATGTGTATGGATATTTTTACATATTAGTTAAGGTTGCAGTAGGACACAGACAAAAGAGATAACTGAAGCAAATTTTAAATTTTTGTATGGATGTGGATTGTTTTATGGGTGGATTTTTTACAAAGGCAGAGTTAAGGGAACAAACAGTAGGTGCTACTAGGCAGTTACAGAAACCCTGCAGCAACATGGCCTTAGGCAACACATCAACTCCCACACTAGGTCTTGTGGGGAGCACACCAGGGAAATAAGCACAAGAACCTCCTTCTTCCCCACATGCAAACTCCCACTGGCTGAACCCAGCTAGAAGCCAGAAGGCAAAAGTGCACGGCAATATAGTCCATGAGGCTTATTCTAATAAAGCAGTAAGACAACTGACAAGCTTGATAATTCTCCTGCCTGTAATCACTTCTTTTTCTATCATCCAGATCATGTTTCCTTTACCTCCTGCCTATCCCTTAGTTGGTGAGGGAGTTTACAAAGTTCTTACAAGTCTTCAGCTCTTCTGTCTCTATTGGGTTGCCACAGTTTTCCTTTCAACAAGTACTATTGGGTTGGGGATATTAAGAGGCACAGGAGTGAATTCCCTCAGTCCAAAATACATTCCTCCTTGCCTCTGATTAGAAACCACCCAATTTCCCCTTCGTAATGAGGATCCATCACTTCTGTCAGTTCAGTGACCATCTTCTCTTCCTGTTGATTATTTAGTATGAAGACCAAGGCAGGAAACAAAAATTCTGTAGGTGGATTTTTAGGTACAGTAGCAAGAGGCTCCAATCCATTGCCACGCCCTAGTTCAATACCCTGTGTGTGCTGGCTCTGGAGGACCCAGCAACACAGAATGGTTTCTGCCTTATTTAATGCATATACCATATTCTGTAGAGAAGGAAATCTTATTCTGCAAGTTATAACACAACAGACACTATTCTACCGAGTCAGCGGCTTCTGGGTGTTGAGGTACACAGTAAGACACACAAGTGAATTTCATGAGCAGAAGTTTGTTACCATAATTCTGCTGCAAATGAATTTCTTCATCAGAAGTGATGCTGTATAGGTTATAATAATGAATAAGGCATTTTGTAAGTCAAACAACATTGAGTGTTGGTAGAAGTATTGCAGGCAGTGAAAATGAATTCATATTTAGAATATTTACTTGTCTTAGGAGAACAAATTGCAACCAGGATATATATTTTTTCATTGCCCTGGGGTATAGTGGTTGCCCTAGGGAATGTTACCAAATCACTGCTCTCAGGACTGGCCCCGGCAATTGGTAAACTGAGCAACCAACCTGCAGTACAGGTAGTTAGACCAGCCATTATGAGGGAAAGGGCATTTTTGGACCCCATGTTTAGCTTCCTTTTATGCTATATGGCCATTTTTTTACATGGGACAATTCCACAAGCACCACAGTGGCTGGGGAAAAACACTGATTGACACTCACTGGACAGACCATCTTTTCTTCCTGATTGAGAGCCTCTTCTACAAAGGATGCCCTCAAGTGAGTATTAACATGTGGCAAAAATAGTTTTACATTCTAGGCCCATGCCCAGAAGCATACTACAAACCTCTTGGCTGGAACTCCTCATACCTTGTAAACAACTTTCATTTTTGTTTTCTTCCAAGCTTCTGACTGGCCAGCTTATCTATTAGTGTTGTGCATGAATCAATATAAATCTGTACCTCAGGCCTTCCCTTCTGTCAAGAGAATTTCCACTGACCATTGCCTTTTAGGGACATGCCTGACTGGGGTTTTTCTTCAAAATGTTCATCTTTGGTGGGTGCCAGCAAAAACCCACTGTAAGCCAGGCTACACCCCTTCCTCCTCTGTTAGCCAGCCACAAGGAACTCTGTGAGATCCTTTTAATAAGGACATCTAGGTTTTTGTAGTAAGACCATGCTAACTTCTGCCTATAATAACCTTTCTCCATTGAAAAAGAAGGAAGTGAAAGTCAATAAAAACAAGTAGGCTAGTAGTATGAGATACTGGCCTATATAGTTACTTGTGCCTTCCACATCTGCTTGCATCTACCAATTCATTTAACAATGAGATGTCTAATTTTCACTTGTCTAATTTTATGATTTGTTACAGTAGATAACATACACTTCATAATGGGGAGTCCAGGTTGAACGGTGTTCATAATCCTGTTTACCAGCATTAAGGAGAAAACCAATAGCTGCTTTTCAAAAGGAGAATAGTTAGGCAGAAAAGCTTGGTCTTACTACAGAAACCCAGGGGTCCTCACTGGGATTTCCCTATTGGAGACTTGCCCGAGGCTTCCTACATCTTCCCTGTCTGCCATAAACACTGTCATAAACACTGTCCATACCTGCTTCAAGAAGTTTATCTTGTTCCAGAACTCAGAACTCAGAAAGCCTTTGAGCAACAAAGGTTAATTAAAACAGCTTGTGGAGTAGATAAAATCAAGGCTATGGCCCCACTCCCTGTTAATGCCATTGAATGGATTAAGGTGGCCCCAAGCAAATACTTTTAATTGGAAAATATGGCTCAAGGAAAAGTACCTAAGGGTATGACTCTCTCATTAGTCTGATAAGCTTAATTAAATCCAGAGAGACAGGAGGTTAAGAAAGACAAGATACAATGCAAAACTATGAGTGTGGTTATTGGCATATATACCTGAATCAGTTAGGTTTTGAAACATCTGCACTTTCAGATGAACCACTAGCCTCTTCTAGGAGAGATTATGACAGAATGAGTGTTAAAATGACCCTTAGTTCCCAAATTTCTACAGGCAAGAAACAGGCTGATAACAGCTTCTAAGCATCTAAGTAATATATTCTCCATTTGCCCTCTTTAAATATAGCCAAGGATAATTTTTTAAAAAAGACCAACAGAGAACAATGAACTATGAAGCCCCTCCCAAGAAGCAGGAGAGTTTACTCAAGGAACAAGCATGACAGCTTCCCAGTGGGATTTTAGGATTTCTCTGAATCAGTGACTCCTGTGTATTTTCCCCTTTCCAACCAGTAATGATTATTGTGACAAATACATTAGTTATACATTTCTGTTTTTAAAAGGAGTAAACAGAGAATGTTATTTGGAAATATAAAGAGAGTCAAATCAACTCAAAATGTATCACAGATTTAAATGGAAAATGGAAAACTATAAACTTTTTGAAGAAAAGAAATAGAAAATCTTTGGGATCTAGGACTAGGGAAAAAATTCTTAGACTCGACAACAAAAGGAAAAAAGTGATAAACTGAACCTTACCCAAATTAAAGTCTTTTGCTCTGTGAAAAACCCTGTTACGAGGTTGAAAAGGACAAGCTACAGACAAGATGAAAATATCTGCAAACCATCTATCTGACAAAGATCTAGTACTTAGAATACATAAGTAACTTTCAAAACTCAACAGTAAAAGGTAAACAATATAGTTAGAACACGGGCAAAAAACATGAAAAGATATTACATGAAGGACAAACAGATGGCAACTGAGCACAAGAAAAGATTCTCAACATCATTAGCCATTAGGGAAATGCAGATTAAAAGCATAATAAGGGCTTCCCTGGTGGCGCAGTGGTTGAGAGTCCGCCTGCTGATGCAGGGGACACGGGTTCGTGCCCCGGTCTGGGAAGATCCCACATGCCGCAGAGCGGCTAGGCCCGTGAGCCATGGCCGCTGAGCCTGTGCGTCCGGAGCCTGTGCTCCGCAAGGGGAGAGGCCACAACAGTGAGAGGCCCGCCTACCGCAAAAAAAAAAAAAAAAAAAAAAAAAAAAAAAAAAAAAGCATAATAAGATTTTACTACAACCTATCAAAATGGCTAAAATAAAAAATGACAGCACCAAATGCTGGCAAGGGTGCAGATAAACTGGATCATTCATACATTGCTGATGGGAATATAAATTGGTACACTCTGGAGAACAGTAGTTTCTCAAAAAACTAAGTAGAGATAGAGAACTATCATATGACCCATTGGTTTTACTCCTAGGCATCCATCCCAGAGAACTGAAAAGTATGTTCACACAAAAATCTGTACACAAATGTTCATAACTTTATTTGTAATAGCCAAAAAACTGGGATCAACCCAAATGTCCTTTAGCAGGTGAATGGTTGAACAAACTATGGTAAATCCATACCATGGAATACTTACTAGTTAGCAATAAAAAGGAATGAGCAACTGATAAATTCAACCCTGATGAGTCTTCACAGAATTATTCTGAATAAAAAAAGCCAACTCCAGGGCTTCCCTGGTGGCACAGTGGTTGAGAGTCCGCCTGCCGATGCAGGGGACACGGGTTCGTGCCCCGGTCCGGGAAGATCCCACATGCCGTGGAGCGGCAGGGCCCGTGAGCCATGGCCACTGGGCCTGTGCATCCGGAGCCTGTGCTCCGCAGCGGGAGAGGCCACAGCGGTGAGAGGCCCACGTACCGCAAAAAAAAAAAAAAAAGCCAACTCCAAAATGTTAAATACTGTATAACTCCCAAAATATAGTAAAATCTTGAAACATAAAAATGTTACCATGAGGTGACTTATAATGGAAAACTTTTAAAATGTAAATATTTATGAGAATCGTTAAAATATAAAATGGAATGCTATGCAAGAATAAGAATGCTCACATGCTGCAAACTATGAAAAATATTATACTAACTCTACAAGAAATAGGCACAATAAAAATATTAAGACAATCTCAAAGTTGTTCTCCTTGAGAAAAGAATAATAATGAATTAGGTTTTTTTCTCTTTGTACTTCTTAGTATTATCCAAATCGTCTGCAATGACCAATAAAACTTTTCTAATCAGAAAAATAAAATGTATTAATAAAAATCACAACAAAGGAGGGTTGATTAAATGTATTATCTATAAAATAAAATAAAAACAAATATTCTGCAGTTTTGTCTTTTTTAATATTTACAATATCCAATATATATTCTAAGTTAAAAAAAAGTAGATATCCATAAGTTCAAAATCTTGTTTCTTTAAAATGTGCATTTAAACGTATATGTGAAAATGTGATGTAAAGATGTATGAATATGGATAAAGGTTAGTAAGAAGGTGTGAGAATGTATGTGCATGAGTGTGTGTTAATGACTATGTAATGTAAAAGTGTAATTATGCATAACTATTTGTGAATACATGTATGAATATGTGTATATATTAAAAAGGCTGAACAATACTGACAGTGTTATCTAGGCTCTGTTATAAAAAAATTTATTTCCTTACTTTTTTATTCCATATATTCCATCTTTTCCCCTTCTATTTCATTTTTGTTTGTATTTTTCTATCTTCCGATTGGCTTGCAAAGGGACAATTTTTAAATTAGGAAAAAAAATTAAAAATATTTAGAAAGAGTCAACTTGGCTATTTAAAAGGCAATATTTAATATGTCATATTGAGTAGCTCCAATTAATCTGAGCTACAGCAAATAAATTTATTTTCTTATCTCATAAAAAGAATACAATCCTGGAAACATAGCTAATTAAAACCTTTTCTAATATATTACTTTGAAAGTGTTTAGCCAGACTTTTGGGATATGTCAATATCAAGTGGCACCTAAAAAAAATATGTATCATATTGAAAGATTTTTAGTTGTTCATATTATCTTGTAACTACCATTGACAATAAGTAAACAAACCAAGAAAGGCAGGTTTTTTACATTAATATAGCTGTTACTTAATTATCATGAACATCATTTTTATTCATTGCTACTATTTAATGAGCACTTACCCACACCAGACACAACCTTATCACTATTTGTGTATAATTTCCTATGAAGTAGCAGTTACTATCCCCATCATGATTTACAGTTGAAGAAACTTGTCCAGGGTCACAAAGCTCTATCATACAGTGCTTGAGCAAAAATTTAAACTGTTTTGTCTGATCTTAATATCCCTGCTATATTGCTGCATACTTTCACTCAATGTAATGTGCTAACAGCATTAAAATAAAAGAGAAAAATACATTAAAACACACATTGGTTATTTGTGCATTTTTAAGAACAGTGACTAAGAAAAAAGAATTTCCTCATTTCTTTCCTACCACAAACCACATTTTTACCAATCTTTCTGAGGTAAGCAAAAAGCATTGCTTAATAATTACCTCCCATACATTATACCTGGTTAGACACAACTTTGCCTATGGTCCACTTGAATGTCCTACCAGAGCATTTCCTTTTATTTCATACATGAAGACAAATAAGGGTAATCACTACTAACAGTCTATCAAAAAATAACTCTGACATTTTATCACCACTTTAGAAGTACAGTAGATACATAGTGAAATCAATATTTTATCAAGTAATTAAGATGAAACCAAAAATAGAATATCACTGCATTTTGCTTCTATTTCTGAATATGCTTCTCATTTTAGCTTCCTTTTTCATACTGCAAATTTTTCAGATCCAAAATCTTACCCATAAAGATCATCTATGGCAAATAATTTTTGCCTCTGATAACTTACAATTCTTCCCAGGTCAGTGGCCAAAAGAAAATTATTCTCTATGGAATATGTTTATTCCATGAAGCCAAGTTTATGGAAAATGTGAACAGAGAATCCCACATTGCCTTTATCTGCCATTACCTACTCTTACTGCCTTCTACAGAAGGACAATTCATCAGGCTCCTAATATGCCTCCGTTGAAGGGATCCAATCGTTCATTTATATATTTGACAACTCAACAAACATTTCTCAGGTACCTACTATCTATCACACGCTGTTCTAGGTGCTGGCCATAAGGAAGTTTCTAAATTCAACAAGGGCTTCAATACTTAGACATAAGACAGCATAGAGCAGATTTTTCCAAAGCCTGTTCACTGAAACACTAATCTGGAGGAGAAAATGTAAAGTGAGTAGTGCAAGCAGGGTAAAAGGGACAAGCATATCAATGGAGTTCCTGGTCAAAAAGTTCAGAACTATACATTTCATATTCCCTAACTAAAGAGGCACACAATGCATTCACTTTTACAGTGATGCAATAGAGACGCCTCTTTAACTTTCATCTTTTCCCAAACTCATTGAACTACGGAACCCGTGTTTAACATACTCTTTTTACTTTACTAGTAATTTTTATTGAGTATAGTTGCTTTACAATGTTGTGTTAGCCTCCACTGCACAACAAAATGAATCAGCCATACACATACAGATATCCCCTCCCTTTTGGACTTCCCTTCCATTTAGGTTACCACAGTGCATTAGGTAGAGTTTCCTGTGCTATACAGTATGTTCCCATCATTTGTCTACTTTATACATAGCATCAATAATGTATATGTGTCAATCCCTGTCTCCCAATTCCTCCCTCCCCACTCCTTTCCCCCTTGGTATCCATACATTTGTTCTGTATGTCTATGTCTCTATTTCTGCTTTGCAAATAAGATGATCTATACCATTTTTTCTAGATTCCACACATACGCATTATCATATGATATTTGCTTTTCTCTTCCTGACTTACTTCACTCTGTATGACACTCTCTAGGTCCATCCACGTCTCTACAAATTACCCAAGTTCATTCCTTTTTATGGCTGAGTAATATTCCATTGTATATCTTAATACCTTCAGAAACTCTGCTCAGCAGATCATATTTTGAGATATGTTGGGATGTTACATTCTCTTGTTCAAGGCCACTCATTTTAAAATTTATACCTATCTGCAAATTATAACTGTGGGCAGAACAGAGTTTGTGCTAACATCTCATTGACACATGCTTTCATACTTATTTTTCTCAGTGAGTTTCCTCTATTTCAAAAGTTAGGTCATTTGAATTTCAACAAAACTGGCTACATTAAGGTATGTAGTATTTCATGATGGTTATGAAACTCCTATTTTAAAGGAAAATATAAAGCAATAATCCTGAAATGAAAAGAAACCTTTTTCTCTATGCCCACAATTGACTTTACAAAATAAGTAAACACTAAACTGGACACATATTTCCCAGAGGCCAAGCAAAATTAAAGCATCCTGTATTGAACTGGTGGTTGAAAAACTCTAAGATTCTTGGCCCTATGTCTTCTCCAATCTAGGCAAGCATTCCATATTTAAAAAACAAACAAACAAACAAACAAAACCTTAAGAATACAAGATAAAGACAAAACGGTAACTAAAAATTAAGTCTGACTTTGAGTCCTGCTCTAATCATTTTCCTAGTTCAACATTTTTAGGTAGTCAGCCTGCGTAACCATAGTCCTTAAATGCAGAATTCTCCCTGAAATACCATTTCTAAAATATTAGAAATTTAGTGATGAAGCAAAAGGGAAGTGTTGAGAGCTACATTCTTTTGAGAGAAAGGGATGGAAAAGAGAAACAAGAAAATAATACAACTTAGGAAAATTTATCCAACTATTGGTCAGTAAAGAAAAAGAGATTTACTGGATTTAGTAATTACTTCTCTACAATTCCTAAGTATTGCTATTTACCAATGGCCCCTGTCGCAAAGTTTCAAAGAGAAGAAAAGATTATTTTGTTTGCCAACATTAAATTAACTCATCCAAAGGAAATTAAAAAGTGCTTGAATGAAAACAATATGTTACGTGGTAAAGATTTATTTATTTATTTATTACATTTTTTTAAAATATTTAAAAGTTATATTAAAATATGATGTTTTATGTTAACGGTCTATTAAAATATATCAAAAGTGAGTGGCAAATATGATTTACTTGAAAATGTTTTATGACATTATTCTATCTTCAGGTTAACACATACCAAAATTAGCCCTTAGAAGCATTTTTCTCTGTTAAATTTAATTCTTCCTTTTTCGCGTGTTTGTCCAATAACAAGCAAAACTTCTCTTTGATAAATGTTATCTCCATTCAAAGATAGATAATCACCTCTAAACCTTATGTGTCCTTTAAAACTTCCCTTAAGAAAATACTTTTCCCAAATCTACTTAAATTTATTTTTTATAGAATAGAAAATTCAAGCTGATTCCAAACACATTTTTCTACCTTTTTGTTAACTCTTAACCTCCTTCTGTGTAATTCTCACACCTGTGGAAATTATACATGCTTATCATATTTCATATTTTGTTTTCTTCTATTTACAAACTATATTACATTACTTTAATCTCCTCTTACAGAGATTATTTTATCCAAACTGAGCCTGCGTTTGGTTTACCTCAAGTTCAAAAAAACAACAGCAACAAAAAAAGCACACAAGGGAATATGTTAATTCTCTCAATGTCAGTTTCAAATTAAATTACATGTATGATTTCAATTAATATTTCTTAATGTTATGCTCTTTAGATTATTTATGTAATGTTACCTAAGAAGATTATACATTTCTTTGCTTCTAATTTATTTACAAAAAGCTTTCAACTAATTTGTTTTCCTTTTCTCACTTAAATCTCCAGTTTTCCTCTATATTCTCCTTAGAGTAGGATAAATAACCCAGATTTTTGGTTACAGAATCCCATATTTGCAAAAGTGGGTTAATTCACTTGAGCAGACAAGTATAAAAAATAATGTAAAGATTTCAAAATAGCAACCAGGCATTTTCATATATTGACTGTGGGAGAGTAACTGGTATATCCCTTCCTAAAAGTCAGTGTGACATTATCTATCAAAAATTAGAATGAGGAAGCCCTTCAAACCAGTATTTTCATTTCAAGGAATGAAGACTAAAGAACAACTTGCACATTTACATAAATGTACATGTCCAAAAATATACATTGCAGTTCATACTTAGGTCCAAACCTGAATTCTTGATTTCCACTCCCAATTCTGTTCTAACCCAGTCTTCCACATTAGAGTAAATGGCTCCAGTTGGTCAAACCAAATATGAAGGAGTCACCCTTTCTTCACAATCAATCCACTAGAAAGACCGATCTCTTTTTCCTTTAAAATACATTGAAACCCAAAGTGGGCAGAAGGAAAGAAATCATAAAGATCAGAGCAGAAATAAATGAAAAAGAAAACAACAGCAAAGATCAATAAAACTAAAAGCTGGTTCTTTGAGAAGATAAACAAAATTATAAACCATTAGCCAGACTCATCAAGAAAAAGAGGGAGAGGACTCAAATCAATAAAATTAGAAATTAAAAAGGAGAAGTTACAACAGACACCGCAGAAATACAAAGCATCCTAAGAGACTACTACAAGCAACTCTATGCCAATAAAATGGACAACCTGGAAGAAATGGACAATTTCTTAGAAAGGTATAAACTTCCAAGACTGAACCAGGAAGAAATAGAAAATATGAACAGACAAATCACAAGTAATGAAATTGAAACTGTGATTAAAAATCTTCCAACAAACAAAAGTGCAGGACCAGATGGCTTCACAGGTGAATTCTATCGAACATTTAGAGAAGAGCTAACACCCATCCTTCTCAAACTCTTCCAAAAAATTGCAGAGGAAGGAAAACTCACAAACTCATGTTATGAGGCCACCATCATCCAGATACCAAAACCAGAAAAAGATACTACAAAAAAAGAAATTACAGGGCTTCCCTGGTGGCGCAGTGGTTGAGAGTCCGCCTGCCAACGCAGGGCACACGGGTTCGTGCCCCGGTCCAGGAAGATCCCACATGCTGCAGAGCGGCTGCGCCCGTGAGCCATGGCCACTGAGCCTGCACGTCCGGAGCCTGTGCTTCGCAACAGGAGAGGCCACAACAGTGAGAGGCCCACGTACCGCAAAAAAAAAAAAAAAAAGAAAAGAAATTACAGACCAATATCACTGATGAATATAGATGCAAAAATCCTCAACAAAATACTAGCAAACAGAATCCAACAACATATTAAAAGGATCATACACCATGATCAAGTGGGATTTATCCCAGGGATGCAAGGATTCTTCAATATATGCAAATCAATCAATGTGATACATCATATTAACAAACTGAAGAATAAAAACCATATGATCATCTCAATAGATGCAGAAAAAGCTTTTGACAAAATTCAACACCGATTTATGATAAAAACTCCCCAGAAAGTGGGCATAGAGGGAAACTACTTCAACATAATAAAGGCCACATATGACAAACCCACAGCCAACATCATTCTCAATGGTGAAAAAGAGAAAGCATTTCCTCTAAGATCAGGAACAAGACAAGGATGTCCACTCTCACCACTATTATTCAACATAGTTTTGGAAGTCCTAGCCATGGCAATCAGGGCAGAAAAAGAAATAAAAGGAATACAAATTGGAAAAGAAGAAGTAAAACTGTCACTGTTTGCAGATGACATGATACTATACACAGAATCTTAAAGATGCCACCAGAAAACTACTAGAGCTAATCAATGAATTTGGTAAAGTTGCAGGATACAAAATTAATGCACACAAATCTCTTGCATTCCTATACACTAATGATGAAAAATCTGGAAGAGAAATTAAGAAAACACTCCCATTTACCACTGCAACAAAAAGAATAAAATACCTAGGAATAAACCTACCTAGGGAGACAAAAGACCTGTATGCAGAAAACTCTAAGACACTGATGAAAGAAATTAAAGATGATACAAACAGATGGAGAGATATACCAAGTTCTTGGATTGGAAGAATCAATATTGTGAAAATGACTATACTACCCAAAGCAATCTACAGATTCAGTGCAATACCTATCAAATTACCAATGGCATTTTTTACAGAACTAGCACAAATAATCTTAAAATTTGTATGGAGACACAAAAGACCCCAAATAGCCAAAGCAGTCTTGAGGGAAAAAAATGGAGCTGGAGGAATCAGACTCCCTGACTTCAGACTATACTACAAATCTACAGTAATGAAAACAATATGGTATTGGCACAAAAACAGAAATATAGATCAATGGAACAAGTTAGAAAGCCCAGAGATAAAGCCACGCACCTATGGTCAACTAATCTATGACAAAGGAGGCAAGAATATATAATGGAGAAAAGACAGTCTTTTCAATAAGTGGTGCTGGGAAAACTGGACAGCTACATGTAAAAGAATGAAATTAGAACACTACCTAACACCATACACAAAAATAAGCTCAAAATGGATTAGAGACCTAAATGCAAGACGGGGCACTATAAAACTCTTAGAGGAAAACATAGGAAGAACACTCTTTGACATAAATCCCGGCAAGGTATTTTTTGATCCACCTCCTAGAGTAATGGAAATAAAAACAAAAATAAACAAATGGGACCTAGTGAAACTTCAAAGCTTTTGCACAGCAAAGGAAACCATAAACAAGATGAAAAGACAACTCTCAGAATGGGAGGAAATATTTGCAAACAAATCATCAAACAAAGGATTAATCTCCAAAATATATAAACAGCTCATGCAGCTCAATATTAAAAAAAACAAACCTAATCCAAACATGGGTAGAACACCTAAATAGACATTTCTCCAAATAAGACATACAGATGGCAAAGAAGCACATGAAAAGCTGCTCAACAACACTAATTATTAGCGAAATGCAAATCAAAACTACAGTGAGGTATCACCTCATACCAGTTAGAATGAGCATCATCAGAAAATTTACAAAGAACAAATGCTGGAGAGGGTGTGGAGAAAAGGGAACCCTCTTGCACTGTTGGTGGGAATATAAATTGAGACAGCCACTATGGAGAACAGTATGGAGGTTCCTTAAAGAACTAAAAATAGAATTACCATATGATCCAGCAATCCCACTACTGGGCATATACCTAGAGAAAACCATAATTCAAAAAGACACAGGCACCCCAATGTTCATTGCAGCACTATTTACAATAGCCAGGTCATGGAACCAACCTAAATGCCCATCGACAGATGAATGGATAAAGAAGATGTGGTACATATATACAATGGAATATTACTCAGCCATAAAAAAGAACGAAATTGGGTCATTTGTAGAGACGTGGATGGATCTAGAGACTGTCATACAGACTGAAGTAAGTCAGAAAGAGAAAACCAAATATCGTATATTAACGTATATATATGGAAGCTAGAAAATGGTACAGATGAACCGGTTTGCAGGGCAGAAATTGAGACACAGATGTAGAGAACAAACGTATGGCCACCAAGGGGGTGGTGGAGTGGTGGTGTGCTGAATTGGGAGATTGGGATTGACATGTATACACTGAGGTATATAAAATGGATGACTAATAGGAAAATAAATAAATAAATAAACATTTAAAAATAATAAATAAAAATAAAATACACTGAAAATCAATCACTCCTCTAGATCTCTACTGCTACCAACCCCATCCCAACCACCCTTATTGCTCACCTGAGCTACAATAAAAATCTCCTGGGTGATTTCCTCCCATCTACTCTTGTCCCTCAGAACAATAGAAGCCAAATGATCAATTAAAAACATAAATAAGATCATGTACCTCCCTGTGTAAAACTCTCTCATGAATTCCCATGGCACTTGAAGGAAAATCCAAATGCCTCACACTGGGGTCTACCTGACTCTCAAATTCTTCTCATGCCACATTCTCCCTCACTTTGATCATGCTGGCCAAAACTGACAATTCCTAAAACCAGCCAAGCTGTTTCCTGCTCCAAAGCCCGTGATCATTTTTTCTCCTGCCTGGATATCATCTTCCTTGGCTGGGTCCTCATTATCCAGTTTTCAATCACAATAGCCTTCCCTTGCCCACAAATTTTCCCTTTTGTACACTATTACTTCACAATACTTGTTCTGTTATACACTCACCTCAATCTTCAGTTATCTTGTTTGTTTATTTTGTATTACCTCCCACTAGTATATAAAATCCAGAGGGCATGAAACAGTCTCACTGCTATTATTTCAGCATCATGTATAGTCCATATCAATAAATATTCCTCATAGGAATGGCAGAATAATGTAAGGGCAACCTGAGTTTTTGCTTTTATTTGCCACAGATAAACTATTATTTAAATTATGAGTCATAATTTAGAGTAAAAATTTTACAGATCAGCCAATTCCTCTACCTAATCTACCTCAACTAAAATAATGAAAAATATCAATATGAATTTGGTGAAAACTTGCACAATATACAATAATGTACTAAAAGTTTTTAACCTGGCTTCAGCAACCTTCTTGGCTTCATCTCTGGCCACAAACACACCTTAATTTGTGGCCATTTCCCTTTAGTAAATATAAATTATTCAGACTGGCTGAAACTCAACACATGTATGGCAAGAGAAGGAGCTAAGAAGATGGCTGAGGACAAATCAGGCTTTTGCACTGGACTAGGTGTTTATGTTTCAGTTTAGAGAGTCAATGATTTTTTTTAACAAAGTCTGTATACTTTAAGAACAAACAGGGCATCTGATCAACTGGAAAAATGAGGGATTAGATTCAGTACAAAGATCAACACCTAAATACTAGAGACACAATAATATTTTTGCTATCATAGAATCAGTTTCGTATTTCTTGTGTGACAGACTAAAATTCAGCTTTTCCCTTTCCTCTTTGAAATTAAGATTTCAAAGGTATTATACTAAAGCCTACATGTGTTTTTCCCAAATCTACCCCCAGAGAAAGTATGTGAAGTTGGCCTGATAAAATCCTGTGGAATCTTAGATAATATACTAGAATCTAGTAACTGTTCTTTCTACTGATAACACATTCACCTTATCCAATTCATTCCAAACTGTATCACATTTTTAAAACATCCCCTCTTGGACCATATGCTTGCATATTCTATTTTTATTTCCAAAATGAAGTCTGCTTTCTAAATAAGTGCACCCCTAAAACCATGCTACATGATATATACTTTGTTATTGAAAATATTTTCCCATTTGTTGTCATTCTATAATTGGGAAATAGATTTAGGGAAATGTTAACACTTTAATATGAATTTTCAAAATTAATACAAATATAACCATCTTAACTTTTTAAAAATAATGCCTATTGTGCAGGAGGCCCCAGTTCTCCTTTCTTCTTAATATAAGCCTTTTCTTCACTTACCTAACCTATCAAAACTTCAGATTTTGTAGCCCTCTGATTTTATTTCAATACTTGCTATTAAAAGTCTCAAGAAGGACAAAAAACGTTAAGGTCTACTTTCATTAGCACATTTCTTGGGCTCTACCATAATTCTTTTTCCATTAAAAAGGATTCTTTGGGGGGGAAAAAAGGGAAGAAATATAAATAATCAAACTTCCTTTCTGAGCCTTTAAATAATGTACTGACCAGAGCAACACTTTAGGTAACTCATGAAGCTCTGTGTCTCTAAACTAGAGTCAAAAGTAAAGCTAGTTTCAGTTCTCAGGAAAAGATCCACTCCTATGAGTTTTACCTCTCTTTCTCAAATCAGGAGTCAGCATGTCCAGGGTGCAGAGCTATAGGCACAGCAAATAAAACCATAAAGGGAAAAACTAGATCTTAGAACCCCAGTGAAGTCACACCACCTGCAAACCAAAACAAGTCATGTCTTTTCTGAGGAAGATCGTGTATAATATGGGGAATGAGTATTAGAGGATTAAAAACTTGGAGAACCACTGAAGGGATGAATAATGTGCAATCTGTCTCAGTAATCTCCTAACACAATTCAATAATAACAAAGCAGTAAGCAGTGGAAGAGACTAGCCTTTACCCTATTTACCCATACAAGTGAGCTGCAATATAGAGTTGCAGTATAACAGAGTTTCATACTACTTCTTAAAATAAGCAAAACACAATAGAAACTTACCTTCAAAAAGGGACCCGAATTGGTATTTTCCACTAAAAAATTTTGGCAACGAATATATAAGTGCTCCCAATCCTATCATAAAAGATGCAAATGCAAGCCATCTTGGTTTGTGTCCTCTTTCACCAATGAATGATATAAATAAAGACAACAAACAGAATGCGATATCATAGCTTGATGATATCAAGCCTGTCAGGGAACTCTTCAATTCATAGCGCTTCTCAATAGTGGAAATGCTAATATTTACTAGGCCATTTACCACCATACCTAAAAGAGAGAAGAGGAAATTTAAGTGCATTATTACAACTTTACCATATAGATTATGATTATTAACGAAATACTAAAATTTGATTGTTTCTTTTGATATTTTTAAATGTACCAATTTTAAAAATCTCAAAATTTCAAAGCTAAGCAAGCCAAACATATTTCCTTTACAAATCAGCTCACTTTTAAATTATACACTTGTGAATTTTCAGATGTTAAATAAAATTGATGCTTATCACATACTGAATTATAACTAACTTCATTTTTCTTTAAATGACAAAAAGACTGTTAAAGTCTCATGAGGCTGGTTTGCTAGAGAGTTCCAGGTGTAGCATAGTCCCATGGACCTCGCTTGGAAGAGTACAAAATGTACAGGTGATTGAGAGGTCAAATACTAAAACTGCTTAGATTACTCAATCTTTAAACATATTTATAACATGAGATCCTTGACTTAGTCTTAAGAGAGGTGAAATTGAGTTCTCAAACCTCTATTTTCTTCTAGCACTCTTTAAAGTTATCATTTAAAAGTTCCTGGGGCAAAAATAACGAACTGAAAGTCTTATTTTAACCACTGGCATTCTAAATAATAGGCAAAGTAACAGAAAAAAGAAAAATAAAAAACCATTATACTTCATCTGCTCATTATAACCATGATGAAGGAGTACAAGATAAACAAGGAAAAGCTGAAATCCAATTTTGACTGACTTAACGAAAATGTCCTGTTTGGATATAGATTAAATATACAGAAGTTTAAACATTACTATAAAGTGAAAATAAAAAGCATCTGATCAAATTACAAAGTTTTTAACTGATTATTCCTTTTACTTAAGAGGCTGCCATGAATTGTTTTCATTCATTAATTAATAGAAAGAGTATATCCAAGTCATGATCTCTATAATCTCTTCAAATTTTGCTTTATCAAGACTGTAACTAGGAATGTATTTCAAGAAAATTTGTATAAGTTTTAAAAGTCCTAACATGATTTTTACTTTTATGTCAGTTTAATAAATCTATAAGCCAATTTATAATTCTTGATGTTTTAAGATAAAATTTCTAAGGTACCTAGGAATGACACATTTATAAGGAGATGAGGTTGTCTGAGAATTTGAAAATTTCCCATCTAAAATCAACTTTCTGACACCCTTGCCATACTGATTAAAAGTCAGTCATTAGAACTCACTGTTTTTATGGTAAAAAATTTTCTAAGAAAGCAAATTTGCAAACTCTTGTGGAAATATAGCACTTTAAGCCTATGATCCCAATGTGAATTCTATGCTACACAAGTTCCAAGAACTTTGCTTTTAAAAAAAAGAAATTTCATGAAACATTGCATACTATGTCTATTGTAAATGCATGAAGCTATGAGGTATATTAGGAAATTAAGTGCTAAGAAAAATCCTGTTTATCTTTGAGAAGTGCTGGGTTAAGTAAACTCACTTGACAAGTTTTGGGTCTTTTTTTTACCAATTAATCACCTATTACTATATCATGGAAATGGTCTTCCCAAGGATATTGTTTGAAAAACACAATAATAATGTTTTCAGTCATTCAGACTTAAACCCAAATAAGAACTTACTGGGTCACTTTCATCTCAGATTATGCTTCTGAAATTGGAGATTTCTAGGTAGAGTAGCTCCAGGCTAAACTTGACACATTTCTCTAAGAATTTCAATTATATTCGATAATAATTTTAAACAATATTTTATATTAAACATAAAATGATATATTTTGGAATAATATTGAAATTTCAGAATATGTTTAAGATAATACACAAGACAAGGAATTTTTTACTTGTGCCCAATTTCTTTGAACTTTGCATTCCCTTGACACTAAGATGCTTCACAATCACTGATTTTGGACAACTGAGATCAAGATGTTGAGAGAAGGCCAACTTTGGTGGGGACAAGAAAGGTGGAAAAGGAAGTAACTCTTTAGCACAAAACTGTCCCTAGTAGAAGAGCTACAGACTCACAATCAACAAATATTTACTCAGCACCTAACCTGTGCAAGGGACACTGAGTTGCTTTAAGACAGTGGAGCAGGAATAAGAACAGGAAGAATATATTTAGATAGTCTTCTGTTAATCTTAAAAAAGAGCAATTTCAACCCACCTCCTCCCCCAATTTTTTTGAGGGGGGGATTAGATTTCTTTCAATCAGTCCTTGATTGCCTCTTTACAAAATATTTTTAAACTATGACTCAAGTGACCAAAAAATATCTACATACCATCAAATTCTAGCTAACCATCAGCATGTCCTTGAAAATGCTGCACTTTAATGCCCCCCTCCTTAATTTGTCGCCTTAGTTGTAACTTCCCATTTCTTTCATTCCCTGCATGCTTTCTTTCAGGAGAGTCATTGTCCCTCTGCCCTACTACTCACTCCTCCAAATCAGGCTTAGATTGCAAACTCCTGAGGGTATAAACCTGGACTTTACCAGTAACTCCCAAGAGAATCTAAAAGGGATCCTCGAACAAACAGCCTTACCAGTTAACAACGCCTGAAGCCTTTGCGGATTTACTCACTGGGCTCCACGAGTGCATCCAATACACTCAAACTATACTCAAAAAACACGAATGCCTAGATCTAACCGATACTATATATTTTCAACAAGTTTCTCCTTCGAGAACCACCCTACCTCAACTGCAAATTTATTAATTCTTCTCTTCCAGAAACAACGTAAAAAAAATCCTTTTAATAAGGGGGTTTAGCAAAATGTGTGTTTTTGTAACGTACAGCGGATCTCCCGCGCCCCACCCCCCAGCAAAAGGTTCCCGAAGGAAGGCTCCACTCATCTTCTTTGTAGGAATCGAATCGGCTAGACTGAGGTAGAACACTAAAGAGAAAAAGCTTGCATGGCCAGTTTTAAATGTTTCCATAAAACAGAAGCTAAAATGTAGATGCCTGAACCTCGTTGGTTGACGTCGGTGCGAGCGCTTCCAAGTCCCAAGCCTGGGGCCACCTAGCTCGGCGCGTCGACCCCTCGGGCTCGCGGCGCACCTGCCCTCTCCTCCCCGCCGGCCCTCCGCGCCCCCCTCGCCCCGCGCAGGCCCACCGCCCTCTCGAGCCGGCTCTGAACCTTACCTTGCGTGAGGGCCAAAAGGCAGTAGTGAAACAGAAAGCCCTGGGGCGTGTTGCAGCACTGAAGACACTGGGGTTGGAAGTTCCCCCACCCGCAGGGCCCCTCCTCATACTCTGACAGTGACTCTGGCCCGGACCGCTCCTGGGAGCCAGGAGGAGTTACTGAAGAAAAAGGTGGCTCCGGGGACTTCTGGGGCTCCTGAGGCTCCTGCGGCTGCGAACCCTCTCTCAGGGGATTAGTGGACAAGACAGAGACCTCGACGGAAGAGGGCGATGGACACAAACGGCGCGGGCTGTTTGGACTGGAGGCGACGAAAGCCGGGTTCTCGATGCCTTTGCAGCCCTTCATGATCAGGGTGGGTTCTCCCGACTCCCGTGCGTCGGAGCCGCAAAAAACTAGGTCCCGCTCTGGCTCCTCCTCCGGGCAGGTGGCAGCGCCCCCGTGCGGGAAAAGTTCCTGCCTGCCGGGCGTCCGTCTGCAGGGGCTCTCGCCGCCGCCGGGACACTCCTCCGCCAACTCGCGGCCGCCTGCGGCGCAGAACGCGGGCGTCTGGCCCCGCGGTTGTGTAGTTGGCGCTCCGCCGCGCCTCACCTGTCGCGTGGGCGTGCGGCCCGGCGGCCGCCACGTAAAGGGGAGGGGGCCCTCAGCCCACCTCGCTGCTTCCCAGAGCCCAGGGACTGAGAACCAAATAAAGGCTGTGAGAGTCTCCTGGCCCTGAAGTTCCCGCTGGGTGCTGCCGGGAAGGCTGTAAACACAGTTGCATCAGGAGATTGTTCAAGAAAATATCCGGCGGTTTTCTTCCCTTGCTGCTTACCAAACCAGGCTACGTCTGGACTCCGAGAGTCAAGCAGCCGCAGGTACAATACTTTGGATTACATGAACAACGTGGTAAGACTTTCACCTGTAACCCTCCCTAGAAACTAAATCCCCAGCCGCCCTTCAACACTGCAGCCATTAGCATCATGACAGAACCCCTTTTTTTAGCTTTCACTGCCCCCAAACTGAAGGAATAGGAACTCAGAAACTTTAAAGCCATATATATAATATTCTTTCTGCTGTACATTGCCTATCTTAAGATTAACAATAGTGATAGTCGTGTAAATAATTTCTACCTGTGGAATAAATAAGAAAAACACTTTGAAGAACTGAAACCATTATGCTAATTGTAGTTACAATTCATTCATTCATCCTTTCATTCATTCATCAAAGCATATTTATTTCCTGAGTGCCGAACACTGTTCTAAGTTCTGGGAGTACAGTAGTGCACAAAAACTGAAAAACACCCCTACCCTTATGGTGCTTTCATTCTAATGGGAGACAGAAAATAAGTAATAAATATGTAGTACATCTCTACAAATGCTATGGAGAAAAGTAAAGCAAGGACAGGCTGGAAAGTGTGCGTGTGTGTTGGAAGGGAGAGAATTTGATGCAATATCTTAAAGAGGGTAGTCAGGGAAGGCCTCGCTGAGAAGGTGATATTTGAGCAAAGAACTGAAGGAAGTTAAGGGAGGGAGCCTGGTATATTGGGGAAATAGTGTGACTGCGGTGGAATGAGATGGTTGGAGAGCAGTGGGAGTTGAAGGCAGGTAAAGGGGTGCAGGTGGAGTGAGGGAGAAGTGATTGGGGCCAGACCCTGTAGGCTATTATAAGGACTTTAGCTTTTATTGTGATTAAAATAGGAAGGCTTGGAGCTAAGGAGTGACATGATCATGGTATGATTAGATTTTCAAAGGACCCATTCTCTGTCCCCTTCTGAAGATATACTAATACATCCCAAAGTAATATATTTTAAACAGAGACATTTTTAAAACTATATATCACGGTCTTGGAACGTTTATCTTTCCCTAAATGAACTATTTATTCCAATAAGGAACATAATAAAAACCACAAATATTTTCTTTTTGCTATGTAATCAGGACTACATACACAAAGCTGTTATGCTTCATAAGACTGCAGATTGTTAAGGAACCTACTTCCTCACATCTAATTGTTGGCTGTAAAACTTCTCAAACAATATGTCTGAACTACCTTTAGCAAAGTTAATAGAGGTCTCAGATATTACTGGATACTATACTGGTATATGATATTTTCAGTACGTTAGTACTATTATTCATTTATAAGGGTCCTTTCATCGAAAGTTAGAGTACTTCACTAAATATTAATTAATCATGCTATCAAGTTCTAGAGACAGTTTTCAAGTCTTCCTATCCTCATTTAACACCTGGCTGGTTGCCTGGCCAAGAAGTTACTTCTAGATTCAGTGCTAATACCTCTCAAAATAGCAATGATTTGGTAGCATATGATGGTCATATCCAAGTGTAGCCTTAAACCCAGAGAAGAGAGTATGGTGATGGAAAGTTTACCTCTCATCCTGAAACAAGATGTTTTTATTTATAACTGTAGACAGTAGGCTCACTTAAAGTGGCCTAGAGGAATGTTTTCCAAACACTATTACCTTTTAATGAAATAAAGTAGAATTCAGAAGAAAAAAAATACACAGTGCATGACATAGTACATTTTCACAAGTACTATTTTGTGAAAATTTTGTTTCACTTATATACGCCTATTTTGCTGAGTTGAGGGATTAAGATATAAAACATTTATCTTATTTTGAACAGACATACATTCTGTTTTTTATTCCCTCACAGTCAGAAAAGGTCTAGACTGGCCTAGAACCTAAGGAAAGAGCAGAAGTAGGAGTTAACATTTTTAAAATGTCTGCTATATATCCCATTATTAATCCTTACAAGAGCAGTATCTATTATCATCTTCATTTTACATATTAAAGAAACTACATTCCAGAGAGGATTAGCAACTCTTCCAATGTCATATAGCTAATAGCCAACCTTATTAAGGATTTGAACTTAGTTCTCTCAGTTAGGTATCTTCCCTGGACTTTGCATTCTCTCTCTTAAAATTGTTACAGCCTACCTTTGTGGTTAGGATTATTGCATTAGCAATTCTGAGAGGTCAAAACTCCTATTTATCTCGTACTGATGAGATTTAGAAGACTAATGCTGCTCTGAATTCCCCAGATTTGGCAGATATTCAAATTAGGCTTGGTATGTAATCCTCCTAGGCCTTCTACTGAAAAAAGTTTCGACAAAAATAAACTTACAGTGGTGTTTAAATGTGTAAATAGATATGATCACCATTTTATCTATGAAATATGAATTAATTTAACCAATCAGCAAAGTTTGCTTTGTTGAGATGTAAATACATTCACGGTTTAAGACTATTTTGCAGCTTTGAATGAACAAATTCAAACTATCAAAATCAAAGTAGCATAATCTTTATGCACTTAAATCCATACTGTCAAGGAGAAATCTCCACTGTTGCAGTGAAGAAGAGTAGAATTTTGTTGAAAGATTAGCAAAAGTGCTATTGCTTCGTGCTGAGTACTTCTTGGTCTTCATGAAATAGTTATCAACACGACTTTCCTGTTCCCTTAAGTTCAGGTTTGCAACAAAGACAAAACAACTTCATGGATTTTGTCTGTAATAATTCTGTGGAAAATTGTCATTTAAAAATTCTTTGTTCAATCTAGGGTAAACCTAATGAGCATAGTCAAAATACCATCTTAAGTTTCAGGAAGTAATTAATAAATTGCTATTCTTTTAGCAAATTTCATTTGCTATATTTTTAAACTGTGGAGAATGGAAGAAAAAACAGTATCCAGATTTTAAAGTAGAACTCCACCAATGTACCCAGAAGCAGATGTCCCTGCCTATGGGTTTCATTTTCTGGGATGTGCAGCAGGTCTTCCCTATCAGGAACTGGATGAACCTAGGTAAAGTGGCTTAATGACAGAAGCTTTCAAGATTATCCCACCAACTCCCCTTGCTCTGATTCCATGGTTAAAAGCATTCTAAGGATTATATATTTGCCTTCCAAGTAGGTATGCCTATAGGGTGAAAATGTACTTATATGCCTATTTGAGTATTTTATAATATTCTTTTCTGTTTGCTTTTAATTCTTTATTAGTTCCCTTCCAGTTTCAGACTGATGTGAAATCTTTAGCGGTATAACACTATGAGGCTCATAGAATATTAAAATTGGAGGGATTTGAGGAAGCCTGAATAGAAAGATGGTCAAACGCAGATATTTTCGAGATAATTTAAAATTTCAGCATTCATATATACAATACTATATATAAAATGGATAACTAATAAGGACCTACTGTATAGTCCAGGAACTCTTCTCAATACTCTGTAATGACCTATATGGGAAAAGAGTGGATATATGTATATGTATAACTGATTCACTTTGCTGTACAGCAGAACCTATCACACATTATAAATCAACTATACTCCAATAAAAATTTTTTAAAAAGAAAAAAACAAAGCAAAACAAACAAAAAAGAAGGAAGCAACACCCAGAAAAAAATTTTTTTTTAATCCCAACATTAAACATTTATTAACACCACTAGATCTTATATTAACTAAATAAAAGCAGAAAAGCAATGAAGCAATCTAAGTGATCCTCTTAGTATTCTTCACTTTAAATACTCTAGAAAATGTATAATTAAAAATAACAAATTATAGGGACTTCCCTGGTGGTGCAGTGGCTAAGACACTGCTCCCAGTGCAGGGGGCCCGGCTTTGATCCCTGGTCAGGGAACTAGATCCCACATGCATGCCTCAACTAAGATTTCGCATGCCTCAACTAAGGAGCCCGCCTGCTGCAACTAAGGAGCTGGCGAGCCACAACTAAGGAGCTTCCCTGCAGCAACCAAGACCTGGCGCAACCAAACAAAAATAAATACTTTAAAAAAACACAGATTATATCTTAAGAAAAAATTTAATGCTGACTAGATTTTTTTTTTTTTTTTTTTTTTTTTGTGATACATGGGCCTCTCACTGTTGTGTCCTCTCCCGTTGTGGAGCACAGGCTCTGGACGTGCAGGCTCAGCAGCCATGGCTCACGGGCCCAGCCGCTCTGCGGCATGTGGGATCTTCCCGGACCGGGGCACGAACCCGTGTCCCCTGCATCGGCAGGTGGACTCTCAACCACTGCGCCACCAGGGAAGCCCCTAGATTTTTTTAATACTGCTTTGAATTGCAGTTTCACAGAAAAATATATTTATATTGAGAAATGCACCTACATTTTTCTTTTAGTAATACTAATCATAAATCATTAAGAGATACATCCATAAACATGACTGATCATAATTTTTAAAAAGAAAACATGTAAACATTTAATACAATAATCCCATAAGAAAGCAAACTCAGTAGGAAGTGAAAAATGAACGACTAGTATAAAATTTACTATATAGTACCAAGTTAAGCTTTTCACTAAGTGATTGTTATTATAATTCACTCAAAATGCTATAAATTCTATAAAAGCATACTTATGATCAAATATCACAACAGTAGATATAGTGAAGAAAGCATAATTGGATTTATATATCAAGAAATGCTTTAAACTAGAAGAAATTAACCTACTGTAAATTAGTAATTAGGATATTATTTCTAAAACATATTTCTTTTCTACTCGAGGTCTGATTTTGATGCTTGGAAACAGTCTTCAACATGCTATGATTCTATAGGATATACACAATCACAATGTCATAATCATAACAAAATGCCATCTTTACTGAATAGAGAAATAGCCATCCTGCCACTCTTGATAGTCCCATCACATCCACAATTTAACCACTATCCATTTCTTAACAAAGGAAAGGAGATAATGAAGGTTACTAAAATTTAGATTTTTTTTTTTTTTTTTTTGCGATACACGGGCCTCTCACTGTTGTGGCCTCTCCCGTTGCGGAGCACAGGCTCCGGACGCGCAGGCTCAGCGGCCATGGCTCACGGGCCCAGCTGCTCCACGGCACGTGGGATCCTCCCAGACCGGGGCACGAACCCATGTCCCCTGCATCGGCAGGCGGACTCTCAACCACTGCGCCACCAGGGAAGCCCTAAAATTTAGATTTATAAAACTATATAAGACAGCGATTTCATTTGTTCCAGCAGTCTGCTTCTAGCAAGATTAATGTCAAATACACCCAAAAACCCAATGCAGTCAGAAGCAGAAAATAGGCCAATAACAGATAAAGCGATAGCGGTGAGTGAGGAATTTTCATAAATTCTTTCACAATAATCTTTTCACAATTTACTGGGAGTTGGGAGAAGTCTGGTGTGAGGCTGAGGGAGCTAGCAGGCTGCTATTAATTAGCAAAATAATTTACTTGTAAATAAGAGCTTTAATGAACAAAGTTCAAGGCAGTAGACATAGGTAAAACAAAACAAAACGTTTACATTTCTACTTTACAACTTGTGAAAGCTCTCAGAGTATGCTCCTATAGGACAAAGACAAATGTTTTATACTCTACAAAAGAGATATGAAAATAGAGAATTGCTTAAGTGAGTATCCCAGAAAATTGTCTATTCTTTGATGAAGAGGTACAAGGATCTCCATACTCCAGATTATCAGGGGAGATGAAAAAATGCTAGACTAGAAAAAGAAAATAATACTGAAGAACTATAAGAAGTAAAAACTTCTGAGGCAATGGTGAAATAAAGACAAATTTTTTAAAATATGAAAAATGGAATACAAAAAACTGGCATTAAAAGAACAGCCAGGGCTTCCCTGGTGGCGCAGTGGTTGAGAGTCCGCCTGCCGATGCAGGGCACACGGGTTCGTGCCCCGGTCCGGGAAGATCCCACATGCCGCGGAGCAGCTGGGCCCGTGAGCCATGGCCGCTGAGCCTGTGCGTCCGGAGCCTGTGCTCCGCAACGGGAGAGGCCACAACAGTGAGAAGCCCGCGTACCGCAAAAAAAAAAAAAAGAACAGCCAGTGAAGGGACTTTCACTTCCAGGCAGGATGGAGTAACAGAGACTGGATTTAACCTCAACTTGAAACACCCAAAAGAAAAAGAAAAAATATATGAAGGAAAGAAAAAGGTTTTCAAGACGCTGGATACCAGGTAATGAAGGACAATCATCTCAAAGAGATGGGAAACAAACTAGGTGAGCAGTTTATTGCCTTCAGAGAGTTTTCAGCTGATGGTGTGAGTAGGGTGGGGCAGGATGTGAGATCCATAGAAAACCCATCAGACTCTCTTGGGTTGAGGAGACAAAGCTGAAGGTACAAGACAACTAGAATATGCAGGACAGAGTACTGGAGAGGAGAAAGCTGGACAGAGTTGATATGCAGAGGGTTCCCTCTAGTATTCAGCAGAATACTGAGAGCACATGTATGGGAAGAAACTATCCTAGTCCAGGGAAAGAACCATCTGAAGGGATTAGAGGGACAGTGGCCAGTAAGACAACATGAAGGTGAAATAAAGAAGTTTTCAGACATTAAAAAAAAAGAGAGAAATAATTCATCACCCAGAGCACCTGCATACATGTTATAGAAGTCCTTCAGGCTAAAGGAAAATGATAACAAGTGAAAATAATGATTTATGCAAAACAATAAAGAACACCAGAAATGGGGAGATGGAGCTCAAGACCCATGGAGAAATATGTGTGATTTTTAAAAAATTATTTCAGTCTCTTTAAAAGATAATTCACTGTTTAAACAAAAATAAAGAAGTATTGTGGAATTCATAAGTTGTGTAGAGGCAAAATATATGCCAACAATAATGCAAAGACCAGGTAAAGAGAAATGGAATTATGCTATTGTAAATGTCTTATATGTGAAGTGATATCATGTCAAAGGTAGAATATGATAATGACTTACACCATGTGCCCTAGAGCAACCTCCTAAATAGCAACAGCAATAAAAAAGCCAAGAAAAAAAATAAAGTGGAATCATAGAAAATATTCAATTAATCTAAAAGAAGGCAAGAAAAGAGATCAAAGGGAACAAAAGTAGATAAGAGAAAAAGAAAACAAGTAACAAGGTGATGATTTACACCTAACTATATTAATAATCTCACTAAATATAAATAGAATAAACATTGCAATTAAAAGGAAAAGATGATCAGATCTGATACAAAAAGCAAAAACCAATTAAATACTGCCTACAAGAAACACACTTTAAATATAAACACTAATAGGCTAAAAGTAGAAGATTGAAAATGAATATTATGCCCATACTAATCAAAGGATAGCTGGAATGGATACATGAATAACAGTGCAAATAGATTTCACAGTGAAGAATATTATCTGAGATAAAGAAGGTTATTTCTTAGTGATAATGGGGTAAATTCATCAACAGCACTTAAGAATCTCAAATAATCACTTAAAAATAGAGTATCAAAATGCCTGAAAAAAAAACTGATAGAACTGCAAGGAAAAATACACAAATCCACAATTATGCTCAGAATAATTAATATGCTCTAATTATGCTCTCAATAATTAATAGAACAAATAGAAAATCAAGAGTATTGCAGACTTAAACAACACTATCAACAAACTTGACCTAATTGAAATTTATAGAACTTCTTGCCAATAACAGTAGGCTACACGTTCTTTCAAAGTTCACATGGAACATTTATCACGATAGACCAGATCCTGAGCCATGAAAAAAGTTTCAATAATTTTTAAAAGATTCAAGTCATACAAAATATGTTCTCTGATCACAATGGAATTAAATCAGAAATCAATAACAAAGATATCTGGAAAATTTCCAAATGTGTGAAAAAAATATAACAGCTCAAATAACCCATAGGTCAAAAACAAAATCAAAAGGAAAATAAGAAAGTATTTTGAACTGAATGAAAAACAAAACATCAGAATTTGTAGGATGCTACTAAAGCAGTGTCTGTATTAAAAAGAAGAAAGGTCTCGAATCAGTGACTTCAAGTTTTTTTTATTTTTTATATAAAAAACTTTATTTTTCAGTTTCTTTCTACCATAAGAAACTGAAAAATAAAGAACAAGTTAAATGCAAAGTAAATAAAGGAACTAATAAAGACCAGAGAGGAAATTAATGAAATAGATAACAGGAAAACAATAGAGAAATTAATAAGACCAAAACTGATTTTTTTTAGAAGATAAAGAAAATTGATAAATCTCTAGCCAGACTGACCAGAAGAAAGGTACAAATCACCAATATCTGGAACAAGAGAGGTGATATTACAGATTCTACAGATATTAAAGGGATACAGTTATAAAAAACCTTATGCCTAAAACTTTGACATTTGGATGAAATGAACAAAATATCTATAAGACAAATTACAAAAGAACTCTTAAGAGGTAATAAATAGATACTCTAAACAAGCCTAGGTCTATTAAAGAAATTGAGTTTGTAGTTAAAAATCTTCCCACAAAGAAAACCTCAGGCCCATTGACTTCCGTAGTGAATTCTCCTGAGCATTTAAGGGAGACCTAATACCAATTCTACATAAACCCTTTCAGAAAATCAAAGATAAGGGAATACATCCCAACTTATTCTATGATGCCAGCATCACTCATCATTTATCTAAATTTCACCATACCATCTACCAAAAATTATCTTATATTCATGTGGATATGATAAATATGGGGTAAATGACAGTACAGTTAGTACTCTTAGTATTGTTGAGGTAGTACAGTCCTTTTTGATTGACTGACTATGGCAAAACAGTGATTGAATAACAGACTAATGTCAACCATAGAGAATTTTAATAGAAGCTGAGAACATGTAGGCTATCAAACAATTCAGTGAGCGTAGAGCAATAAATAACAGTTTCTTTCTGGCTCATGGAAGGTTCAGTGTGAATTTTCCTCTTCAGGAGGCTCTCCTGGAATGTCTCCTTCAAATGATGGACTCAGGGATCCACTTTATGTTCTCTCTGAGGTCTTTTTTTGCAACAAGTCAATTGGAGAGAGAGTACACCTTTGCACTGCATGTTTCTGGCCAGCACTGAAACAGATCATAGGGCACTTCTGCCTATATCCCACTGACCAAAACTCAGTCCTATGCCTAGACGCAACAGGAGCTCAGTATGTAGTTGTGCTGTATGCCCAGGAGGAAAATAAAGCAATTTGGTGAACATGTCGCATTATATCTGCCATATATATTATGAATACTTTGTATAACAGCATCAGGATCCACAAACTAAAACCATGATCCATATCTAACAAGGTGACATAGGTTTAAAAAATTCTATAAATCCACTTAAATCAAAATTGCAAAGTAAAGATTTGGCTAAACATCAGCTAGTTAAAATATGGATCAAATATGTATTAATTTGAGACATTAATTGAAGTATGAAATCCAGGTTAAGATTTTCTCTCTGCACCATTCAGACTATCCTGAAATACTGTATTCAACCCTAATTGATGCACGAAGAGAACAACTGACTAATGGGAGTAGGCCCAAGGATAATATTGGGTTGGCCAAAAAGTTCATTTGGGGTTTTCTGGAAGATGTTTCAGAAAACCCAAATGAACTTTTTGGCCAACCCAATATAACTAAGGTGGAAAATTGAAAACTTTCACATGATAATTAGTTGAAAGAACTATGAAAGTTTATCCTGAAAGAAAGATACAGGGATAACAAATAGCTGTTATAAAATATTTGAGTGAGGGGATCATATGAAACAGAGATCACACTTATTCTTTATGGTTCTTGAGATTAGTACAAGGACCTTTCAAGTAGAAGGATAATATGGGCTCAAAATAAAGAAAATCCTTTATAAATAATTGGAGCAATGGTTCTCAAAATGTGATCCAGAGTCCCAGCACAATCTGAGACCTTTTCAGGGGGTCTGCTAGTTCACAACTATATTTAAGTAATACTAGGATGTTATTTGCCATTTAGATCCCCATTTTCATGCAAATGAACAGTGAAGTTTTCCAGAGGCTACTTGATGTGTCATATCACAAAAAAGAAGACATAAGAACCCCTTATTAAGCTAGACATTAAAGAGATTTGAAAAGAGATAAAACCATTTCATTCTTCTCACTATAATTTTTAAATATAATTATTTTTTTCAATTTTATTGAGGTATGATTGACAAATAAAAATGGAATATATTTAAGGTGTACAACATACTTAATATATATATATATATATATATATATATATATATATACATTGTGAAATGATTACCACAATCAAGCTAACTAACAAACCCATCATCTTATACAGCTAGTGTGTGTGTGTGTTGTGTGTGAGAACACTGTAGATCTATTCTCTTAGCAAATTTCAAGTATACAATGCATTATGATTAGCTGTAGTCACTATGCTGTACATTAGGTCTCCAGAATTTATTCATCTTATAACTGAAAGTTTGTACTCTTTGGCCAGCATCTCCTATTTTCTCCCACCTCTTCCAGTCCCTGGTCCCATACTACTCTCTGTCTCCATGAATTAAACTTTTTAAAAAATTCCACATATAAGTGAGATCATATAGTAACTGTTTTTCTGTGCCTAGCTCAAAATTATTAAAATTTTAAAACATTTATGCTAATATCTAATGGGCTTATTGTTGCTATTTTAAATGAACTAATTATTTAAATGCCTCATTTTAATTCCTAATATCACTATCAATAGATATACCCCATATAAACAAAAAGCTCTTTGTGATGTTTAGTTAGTTCTAACAGTATAAATGGGTCCTGAGACAAAAAAGTTTAAGCCCCATTGAATTAGAGCTATACAAAATGGGATGGATTGCCTCAGTAGGTACTGAATTCTCTTTCACTGAAGGAGCTAGCTGGTCAGTTATTAGGGGTATTGTGGGAGGCATTCATACTACAGATTTGGATTAGCCAACCACTGAACCCCTTTCCAAATCTGAAATTTAATGATGCTAAAACTCAGTAATCCAGTAATTTCATAAAATACTGATAAGAATATAAACTTAATTAAAATTTGTTTCATCTAACATCTATTTAGTGTCAGAGCCATACTTAAAATTCTGTCATCTTTCTACTAAACCACTTTTATTTCTTCCCCTTATCCTGTTCCCATACCTAGCAACCTTATGTTTACTTCCAGGCCTTGGCCAGGCAAATAAATGGACTGTGTTTTATTCTAACTAGAACCATTCATGAGCTCACCAGCTAAGATGTTTGTTGGTTGTGACCAGCTTCCTTTCTTAACACTCCTTGACTGAATAGACAATAGATTTCTTGGACTTCTGGTGTGCTGTTTACCATGACTCTTGTTTTCTATTTGTGTCTAAGGCATTCAGAGTACATGTTAGCAAACAAAGATTCAGTTGTGAGATGTGGGTGGGAAGAAAATAAGAAAGAAGCCAGATGAAATACTACCTAGTTTTGAGGTCATCCATGGAGTGGGATGAGTCATAAAACAGTAAAGCACATATAATTGTACACCAACAAATACTTTCCCAAATAATGAACCTGAATATAAAAGGTATATTAAATGAATGCCATGCAACACTTTCTAAAGCAAGTGTAAAAAATCAGTAAGAATGGCATGCTATGAGCATGGAGATACTGTAGGCACAAGTGTTAATTAGGTACTACCATGTATGTGCCATAATATTCAAGCATCGTTGTTGGTGTCAAAGTTTTGGATCAGTTACACATTCCTTTAAAATATCCATGGTTCAGAAAATTGTACCTATATTATATTTCCTTGCCGGAAAAAAAAATGTCAAGAGTAAAGGCAAAAATCCTAAGGTGAAATTCAAACAGTAAAATAAAATTGCCCATGGGATACTTGCAATGACACCAGACTGATCTGGAAAATAGTTTCCTACCAGTCAGTAGGTACCATTTTATGGCTGTCCCAAACTTAAACACTAGAGATAATTTCAATAGTCTCCAAACATTTTTGCACTTATTATCTGAATATTTAAAGAGAAAATAACCTAATTATAATGATTCCTTGTCCTTATATAGTAGGTACAGAAATGTTGTCTTCTTTGAATACTAGAAAAGTAAAGGCCAGTATACCATTTTAGATGTTTTGAAGACAATAGATTCAATCAGAGAGAGCTGGCATTGTTATAATTTTCGCCACACATATACAGAACTTCCTTACACTATTCTATTACACTATCCTTACACTATTGCAAGTTTTCTATAATTTGTAGAAATATAAATTTAGAATAAATTTAGAATAAAAGTTTAAAAATAAGATTTTATCATTACCTTTCATAAAACACTACAATCCTTTCCATCATACTTAGAATAAAATAACATCCTTCCCACAGCCTACAAGGTCCTATATAATTTAGCCCCTGTTTACCTCACCAACATTATAACACTTTACCACTTGCTCAGCATACTTTAGTCATAAGGTTCTCCTATTTCCTTCACATGACAAACTCTTCTCTGCCTCACTGTCCTTGAACTTGCTAATCTCTCTGCCTACAATATTACTTTTCAGGATCTTATAAAGCTGATATTTTCTCAACATTAAATCTCAGCATAAGTATCATATCAAGTAGGCTTTCTCTGTCTTGATTGAAACAATCATCACACACACACACACACACACACACACACACACACACACAATCACCTTGTCCTGATAGCTTTCCTTATATCATTCATCAAAATTCACAAGTATTGGGCTTCCCTGGTGGCGCAGTGGTTAAGAATCTGCCTGCCAATGCAGGGGACACGGGGTTGAGCCCTGGTCTGGGAAGATCCCACATGCCGTGGAGCAACTAAGCTCGTGCACCACAGGTACTGAGGCTGCGCTCTAGAGCCTGCAAGCCACAACTACTGAGCCCACGTGCCACAACTACTGAAGCCTGCGTGCCTAGAGCCTGTGTTCCGCATCAAGAGAAGCCACCGCAATGAGAAGCCTGCGCACCGCAATGAAGAGTGGCCCCCGCTCACTGCAACTAGAGAAAGCCTGCACGCAGCAACAAAGACCCAACTCAGCCATAAATAAATAAATAAATAATTTTTTTAATTCACAAATATTTTCCTTACCTGTTTATTATTATTTCTCCCCTAAACCAAATAGTTTTGTATTTCCATTTCTAACATTATAAGCATTCAATAAACATTTGTCAAATGAATCAGTCTGAAAGAGAGCCACAAAATAATTATCATAATTATCATTATGATAGCTACCATTTAAACAGTAACATGTTAAGTCCTTTATGTGCATTATCGTATCCTTACCTTACCTACTATATCCTTACCTTACTTACAACTGTATCCTTACCTTACCTTTTTTATTATTTTTTTAGTTTTATTTTATATTGGAGTATACTTGATTAACAATGATGTGTTAGTTACAGGTATACAGCAAAGTGATTCAGTTATACCCTTACAAGTATCCATTCTTTTTCAAATTCTTTTCCCATTTATTACAGAATATTGAGCCAAGTTCCTTGTGCTATACAGTAGGTCCTTGTTGGTTATCTATTTTGAATATAGTAGTGTGTACTTGTCAATCCCAAACTTCCAATTTATCCCTCCCCTCCTCATGCCCTTTCCCCCTGGTAACCATAAGTTTGTCATCTAAGTCTGTGAGTGTTTCTGTTTTGTAAATAAGTTCATTTGTATCATTTTTTTTTAGATTTCACATATAAGCAATATCATATATTTGTCTTTCTCTGTCTGACTTACTTCACTTAGTATGATAATCTCCAGGTCCATCCATGTTGCTGCAAATGGCATATTTCATTCTTCTTAATGGCTGAGTAATATTCCATTGTGTATATATATACACCACATCTTCTTTATACATTCATCTGTTGATGGACATTTACTTACCTTACCTGTCATAGTATGATGAGCAACTTCTGAAATGACTCCCAATGAACCCTGCCTCCTGATACTTATGCCATTATATCATCTCCTTCCTTGTGTGTACTGGCTGGACTTAGCGACTTGTCTCTAACAAATAGAATATGTCAAAAGTGGTGGTGGTTCTGAGTTGATAAAAAAAAAATAGTAGCTTCATTGAAGTGAAGCCTGATGCATACAACCTTGACCAATTTATCAAAGTTAATAACACTGCCAATATATACTGACATCATGTACCCATGATATGATACAATGGAAAGGGAAAATCACTTTTGTGTTATCCTTCTAATAATGTAAAACCTCAACAAAATCATGAGAAAATACCAACAAATCCAAATTGAGGGGCAGTCCTACAAAATGACAAAATAACTAGAAGTTCTTCCAAAAAAATGTCAAGATCATGAAACACAAGGAAATACTGAGGAATGATTACAGATCAAGGAGACTAAGGAGACATGACAACCCTGAATAGGATCCTGAGTGGAAAAATTGTTGAAATCTGAATAAAGTTGTAGTTTAGTTAGTTTGTTTTTTTTTTAAGTGATGAGCTGTCAATTCTGAGACTATGCTATAGACCCCTGCAACTTCCATCTGGCTTGCACTTACTCTTGGGCTCTTCCTGCTTGCTGTTCTGATGAAGTGAGTTTCATGATATGAGCCACATGGAGAGGCCCACATGCCAAAGAACTTCTGGTCAAAAGCTGGTGGAGTCACTGAGGCCCTTGGTCCAACATACCTTGAGAAGCTGAATCCTACCAACAACAGTATGATTCTCATACGATTGAACTTGGAAGAAGGTTCTTCTCTATGTAAGACTTGAGATGACTGCAGCCAAAGCTGACACATTCAGTGCATTTGAGGGATTTCAGGGCTGAACAAGGGAAAAAGATATGACCATGAAGTGGCTGTTGTACATATGAGCATTATTTCAGCAACACTTTGACAGGTTTGCATGTGGGGGAAGTCCCTCATGGCATGATAGTATTTGGAGCCTAAAGCACTATCTAGAAGGGGATGGAGGGACAAGTGAACTCCCAGGGGAAAGGGGGCTTACATGTCTAGGGGATGTCATTCAGGAGACCAGTAGGGAATCTGGTTCAGAGAGTTCCAAAGGGCAGCAGCAGCTCTGCTTTTGTAGCTATAGGGTTTATTTTATCCATGGCCAGCAGATGTTGGGCATAGCTTCACAAGATACACAAAGCAGTCAGACTCAAAATGACTAAATTCTGTTTATTTGGGCTATGTTGAAAACAATGTGTAAAAATTTTACTTTGGAACCAATGACCTTTTGAGCTAACAGGACACAGTCTCCTGTGATGAAACAAACAACCTAGGGGACATCTTTGGTTCATTTATAGAACAGATTTACATTAAAGTTCTTCTGTAATTAACTAGGTTAAATAGCAACAACTTGCCTTTAAAAATCTCTCAGCTAAAGTAAAACCATAACTTTTAGTTCTCAGGTAACTCTGCACTGCCACAGAAGTATTATTCAGGCATATGAGAGGCTCAAAATTCTTTGAGAAAAATACTGGCTCCTCTCCAGGCATTACTGTAGACTATTGTCCCAGGCACCTCCATGAGGTGGGATTACGGATTACCTCTGAGCAAAAATAAAACAACTTCTTTAATTTGTATAACTGCATCTTATTCTGCTATTGATCATAATCCGTAAAGAACATATGACTCTTTTCAATAAGATACACAGTCTTCATTCCAGTCACTGGCCAGAGAGCATAACTTAGAATTGGAAATCTTGTGTGCTAAAAGTATAGATGAGATGTTACAGTCTAAGGGCAATGTTAGCCATGAAGTCTTCTAAATTCTGAAAGTTCTATCTTTAAGCCAGAACTCTAGAAATTAGAGAAACTTAGTTCCTGACAGAAATATTTTTACTAAGTTATATTTAGTATCTGTATTTTTTTTTTTAGGATAACTATGTCAAACAGCAGTAACAAATTACCACTCCAACTGTGGTGGCTTAAAGTAATAAAAAAAATTTTATTTCTAGCTCCACTACATGTTCAAAGATGATTTGAGAGTGTTTTCTGTACTTTACATAGGCTCTCAGGGGCCCAGTTTGACTGAGGTCCCATCTTGTAGTTGTACCATCTAAACCATATGGACATGGCAGTAGAAAAGAATCTGATCTGAAAGTGACCCATTTCACTTCTGCTTACATTTCACTGGCCAGAACAACTAACATCTAACTTTAAGGGGACTGGAAAATGTAAGTGAGTGTAGGGAATAGAATATTTGATGAATATTATCTCTGTGACAGTATCATTCCTATACGTTTGTGAGGACAAGTATGATAGATACACTTGTTTGCTATTGCTCTTTTAACAAATTACCACAAACTAGTGATTTAAAACAACAAAAAATGTATTACTTTAGTCTTTGAAGGTCAGAAATCCAAAATGGGTCTCACTGGACTACAATCAAAGTGCTGGCATTCCTTGGCTCATGGTCCCCTTCCTTCTTCTATCTTCTTTTTTTTTTGCGGTACACGGGCCTCTCACTGTTGTGGCCTCTCCCGTTGCGGAGTACAGGCTTCGGACGCGCAGGCTCAGCAGCCATGGCTCACGGGCCCAGCCGCTCCGCAGCATGTGGGATCTTCCCAGACCGGGGCACGAACCCGTGTCCCCTGCATCGGCAGGTGGACTCTCAACCACTGCACCAACAGGGAAGCCCCCTTCTTCTATCTTCGAAGCAAGAAGTGGACAGTTGTATTTTTCTCACATCACACCATTCTGACACTGACTCTTTTGCTTCCCTCTTCCACATTTCAGGGTTCTCATGATTACATTTAACCTGGATAATCCAGGATAATCTCTCTCTGTTTTAAGGTCAGCTGATTAGAACTTTAATTCCATCTGCAACCTTCTCCTTTGCCATATACTCTAACATACTGACAGGCCCCAGAGACAAGACATGGACATTTTTGAGGGGTTGTCATTCTGCTTATCAAAGTAGGATATGAAAAACATATGTGCAGCTTTGGCATACTGCCTGTTAAGCAATGACTTTTATATAAAATTTACATTTAAGGCACTTCCCTGGCAGTTCAGTGGTTAAGACTCCGAGCTTCCACTGCAGGGGGCATGAGTTCCATCCCTGGTTGGGGAACTAGAATCCTGCATGCCAGGTGGCGCGGCCAAAAAAAAAAAAAAAAATTTACATTTAAAAAACTGTTAAAACTTCCTTTCATCAATTCATAAGAACCAAGTAACACAACATGTTTTCCTTTTAGTCTTAGAGACAAGAAGAAGAAAAATGAATTCGGTAATACATTGCCATATGCATTTCAGTATCATTTTCTGAAGCAAGTGAATCCTGTTTTCCTAGGTAGTCTTATAATTTATTTCTCCTTAAAATAAGTGCTCCCTGTTGCTTCCAATGCTTTTAGAACAAAAAGTTTTAAGTACATTAATCAAAAATAGAATAATAATGTCACTATTGCTGAATGAAAGAAAAATTATAGAATATTGGATGCAAAGTGAAAGGAAAAATACATTTTGAACATTTTCTACAGAATGAACTTGTTCTTATAGTTTATTTTCAGCCATATAGAGAGCAAGGTATGCACGTACTCAGAAGAGAGAATATTCCAAAGAATGAAGAAAAATCCCTTCCCTCAAGGAGCATAACATTTATTTGGAGTGATAAAATCATACACATAAAGGGATAACTAGCTACACCTAGCATGAAATAAGCAGAAAAGTGTCTTTAGTTAAATGCTATGAGAGTTATATAAGAAGGAAAAGAAGGAACAATGGGTAATTATCCAGAAAAAAAAGTCTGATGGGACAAGAGTAAGTATTTTTTTTATAATAGACTTTAGTTTTTAGAGCTATGTTTTAGGTTTATAGCAAAATAAATAAATAAATACATAAATAAGAGGATGTAAAGAGATTTCCCATATAAACTCTGTCCTCTGTCCTACACATGCAGAGGCTCCTCTGTTATCAACATTCCCCATCAGAGTGGTAGATTTTGGGTTTTGGGTTTGTTTTTGTAGGTCCTTTTCTTCTCTTGTGTTTCCCACTTAGAGAAGTTCCTTTAGCATTTGTTGTAGAGCTGGTTTGGTGATGTTGAATTCTCTTAGCTTAGTCTATCCTAAGATAGATTACTTGCTAGGCTACAAAACAAGTCTCAACAAATTTAAGAGAACAGAAATATATCAAGCATTTTTTCCAACCACAATGGTATGAAACTAGAAATAAGTTACAGGAAGAAAAATGGAAAACACAAACATGTGGAGGCTAAAGAACATGCTACTAAAAAAGAATAGGTCGATGAAATCAAAGAGGAAATCAGAAAATACTTTGAGAAAAATAAAAATGGAAACACAGCTTTCCAAAATCTATGGTATACAGCAAAAGCAGTTGTAAGAGGGAAGTTTATAGCAATACAGTCCTACCTCAAGGAACAAGAAAAATTTCAAATAAGTAACCTAACCTATCATCTAAAGGAATTATAAAACAAAGAGCAAACAAAGCCCAAAGTCAGCAGAAAGAAGGACTTAATAAAGATCAGAAAGAAAATAAGTAAAATTGAGAATAAACAACAGAAAAGATCAGTGAAACCAAGAGCCAGTTTTTTGAAAAGATAAACAAAATGGATAGCCTTTTAGCTAGGTTCATTAAGAAAAAAAGAAAGTGGGTCCAAAGAAACAAAATAAAAAATGAAAGAAGAGAATTAACAACCAATATCACGGAGATTCAAAAAATCACAAGAGAATACTACTACAAGTTATATGCAAATACATTGGACAACCTAGAAGACATGGAAAAATTTCTAGAAATATACAAACTTCCAAGACCAAATCAGGAAGAAATAGACAACCTGAACTGACCAAACATTAGTAGTGAAATTGAATTTTTAATTAAAAAAACTATAGCAATAGTCCAGGACTGGATGGCTTCACAGGGACATTCTACCAGACATATAAAGAAGAGCTAATATCCATCCTTCTCAAACTATTCCAAAAAATTGAAGAGGAGGGAATACTCCCAAATTCATTCTACAAGGCCATCATTACCCTGATACCAAAACCAGACAAAGACACTGGAAAAAAAACAGAAGAAGAAGAAGAAAATTAAAGGCCAATATCTCTGATGAATATAGATGCAAAAATCCTCAACAAAATATTAGCAAATTGGATTCAACAATATATAAACAGGATAATACACCATGATCAAGTGTGATTCATTCCAGGGATGCTAGGATAGTTCAATATCTGCAAATCAAAATTTAAAAAAGGATGAAATCACATGATCATATCAATAGGTACAAGATAAGCATTTGACAAAATTCAACATCCATTCATGATATAAACTCTCATAAAAGTTGAGGGAACATATCTCAACATTATAAAGGCCATTTATGACAAACCCACTGCTAACATCAGACATACTGGAGAAAAGCAGAAAAGCAGGAAGTTTTCTTCTAAAATCAGGAATAAGACAAGGAAGCTCATTCTCACCACCTCTATTTAACATCATATTGGAAATCCTAGTCACAGCAATCAGACAAGAAAAAGAAATAAAAGGCATCCAAATTGGAAGGGAAGAAGTAAAACTGTCACTATTTGCATATGACATGATGTTATATATAGAAAACCCTAAAGTCTGCACAAAGAAACTATTAGAACTAATACATGCATTCAGTAAAATTGCAGGATACAAGATTAATATACAGAAATCTGTTGCTTTTCTATACACTAATTATGAACTATCAGAAAGAGAAAGCAAGAAAACAACCCCACTTAAAATGGCATCAAAAAGACTAAAATGCCTAGGAATAAACTTAACCAAAGAGGTGGAAGACCCATACTCTGAAAACTATAAAACACTGATAAGGTAAATTGAAGATAATACAAAGAAATAGAAAAATATCCTGTGTTCCTGGATTGGAAGAATTAATATTGTTAAAATGCCCATACTACCCAAAGCAATCTACAAATTTAATGCAATCCCTAACAAAATATCCATCACATTTTTCACAGAACTAGAACAAATTATCCTAAAATTTATACGGAACCACGATAGATCCAGAATAGCCAAAACAATTTTGAAAAAAAATAACAAAGCTGGAGGTATCATGCTCCCTGACTTCAGGCTAAACCACAGAGATACAGTAGCCAAAACCCCATGGTACTGGTACAAAACAGACACACAGAACAATGGAACAGAATACAGAGCCCAGAAATAAACCCAAACACTTATGATGATCAATTAATCTATGACAAAGGAGGCATGTATATACAATGGATAAAAGATAGTCTCTTCAATAGATGGTGCTGGGAAAACTTGACAGCTACACATAAAACAATGAAATTAGAACATTTTCTCACACCATACACAACAGTAAATTCAAATGGGTTAAAGACCTAAAAGTAAGCCTTAGAATCTTAAAACTCTTAGAAGAAAACAGGCTGAACACTCTTTGACATAAATCGTAGCAATATTTTTTTGGATCTGTCTCCTGCGGCAAAAGAAACAAAAGTAAACAATAAGCTATTCGGACTTCCCTGGTGGCGCTGTGGTTAAGAATCCACCTGCCAGTGCAGGGGACATGGGTTCTATCCCTGGTCCGGGAAGATCCCACATGCCTCAGAGTGGCTGGGCCCGTGCGCCGCAACTACTGAAGCCCGCATGCTCTAGGGCCTTCGTGCAGCAACTACTGAAGCCTGCATGCCTAGAACCTATGTTCTGCAACAAGAAAAGCCACTGCAATGAGAAGCCCATGCACCACAACGAAGAGCAGCCCCCGCTCGCCACAACTAGAGAAAGCCCACGCCACAAAGAAGACCCAATGTAGCCAAAATAAAAAATAAAAAAGATAAGCTATTCAGACCTAATTAAACATAAAAGGTTTTACACAGCAAAGAAAACCACTGACAACTTACTGAATGGGAGAAAACATTTGCAAATGATATGGCCAATAAGGGGTTAATATCCAAAATATATAATCAGTTCATAGAACTCAATATCAAAAACCAAACAACCTGATTAAAAAATGGGCGGAAGACCTGAATATACATTTTTTCTACAGAAGACATACAGATGGCCAACAGGCACATGAAAAGATGCTCAATAGCACTAATCACCAGAGAAATGCAAATCAAAACCACAATGAACTATCACCTCACACCTGTCAGAATGGCTATCATCAAAAAGTCTACAAATAACAAATGTCGGTGAGGATGTGGATAAATGGGAACTCTAATACACTGTTGGTGGGAATGTAAATTGGAGCAGCCCCTGGGAAAACAGTATGGAGGTTTCTCAAAAAAAACTAAAAATAGAACTACCATATAATCCAATAATTCCACTTCTTGGTATATATCCAAAGAAAACAAAAACATCTTAATAAATCTTAGCACAACTAAATCTCCATAGCATTTTCACCCAGGATCACAGTCACTCAGTCCTTTGTAGGTTTAAATGCTGGGGGGCTCACCTCCCTCCTTTGAGATGTAGTTCCTTGAGGGCATGAATTCTCAATAGAGAACAGTTTCATCAAAAATTTAAAATCTGATACTTAAAAGTGTCTTTGCAGCTTCTTCATCTGCACTTGCAGCTTCACTAGATACATTAACGTAGAAAGTGTAATGATCCTTGTTAGCATTAAAACATTCAAAACTGACTCCAAAGAAAGGTATTTCAATAGGATTTTTAGCTGTTTTTTTTTTTAAGACTTCTTCTTAAGGTCTTCTCATTAGTAGTGAGAAAGCTTCCTCTGATTGTTTCAAAAGCTGCTAAATTGGTGTTAACCAGTGACTTTGGGTTATATTTTCTCTATTTATCAATCCTCTATGAACTATAATAGTTTGTGACATAGAAACACATGGTCTATTGTAGCAGAAACTTATACGCAAATTTAAGTCTTAACACTACTCTCCAAATTATTAAAATCTTTATTATAATTGGTTTGTTTTCCAAAAAAACAAAAAAAAGTATGTAGATATTTACACATACACACAGAAATATATTATAAGCACCTTCAAATTGGATCTGAATATTATTGTTTTACCTTATTTCCTAGTTGCATAAATTTTCAAATAGTATTTTTAGACAATAGAATATTAAGAAAGAATATAAATAACCTAAAATTATTAATCTTTAATTCTAGATAAACCTATATTGTACATTGATGTTTAAAATCTTACATACATTAAAAACATATGAGAAATGCTTTATAAGAATGTACTTTATTATGAAAATACAAATGACCACAGATACATTTCTACTACTTGGGTAAACATCACATGTGATTTCCCTTTTCTGAAAGTAGGACAGCAACAGATCTTGTAGAATCTTTAAAGATTCTGTTTTCACACTCTGATCCTCAGATATTCTGCCATCCTGCTGGTTCAAACAGAGAAGAGTCAAACTGTCGAGTAGAGTTTCACATAAAGACTGGTTTACAGATTTTCATAAATTCATGTTAAAGTTAGGTAAGAAAAACATATGGTAAGATATGAATACTCCCTGCTTCACACTTCCCTCTGCCAGCCAAGATGAATAGGGCAATGTCTGCCCTTACACATAGGGTCATTGACTAATGTGAATAACAAAGAAGAAATTTTGTCAGTTATTCATTCTCCCAAGAGAACAAAAGAAACACTGCAGAGAAGTTTTTGTTTCAGAACAATTTGATTTTTATTTCAATATTTGGAAAATTGCTATATAATTTGGATAGATGTAGAATCATGTATGAAATAATTATATCAAAATTTTTCTATAGAAACACATTTAAGCTTAAGAAAAATTCCACCAATGGTTGACACATTTTCTGCATTCGAATTTGAACATTTCTTTAAGTGAAATAATTACGATTAATCATAAAATTAAATATAAAAACACAAAAATGGATATCAACTTAGGTACCAGTAGTCTTTATCAATAAAATTCAAGTCAAGGTAAAAACAGAGAGGTATATGATCAAATTGAATTTTATGTCTACTAAAATTAAAGAAGCGTGAAAATATGTATTGCAAACTGGCCAACTGACCAGAGAAATTTTCTGAGGAAACCTCTCCATTAACAGAGATAAATGTTAATTTTAAAATGTCTCCTTTTGGAGGATAAATATGACCTTCATATAAATTTTTATTATATGAACTAGACTGGCACATCTAATATTACTTTGAAAAATTATTGAGAAATAAATATCCACAGCCCAAATGAAAAGTAATAAGAATAAACTATATGAAACCTAAGTAAGCCTACATAACCAAAGAGCAATAACTAATATATACGATACCATTGCAGTCAGAATTAACTTATGTGTATTTTCCCATTTCCACTTCATGCTTTTCTTTCAAAGTATTACCTTTCTATTGAAAGTATTAAATATGTATCTTATATCTTTTAAAAGTGCAAAACACAGAGACTATATTATATTTATACTCAAAATATATAAAGCTTATAAGATCACATGAATCACATTCACTTATTAAACATGTAGTTATATTAAATCATTTAAAATTTTATTAATATTTAATAATGTCCCATTGATAGATTGACAATGTGTAATTCTTACATAATGATGATCCAGTTCTTTCCTTTTTTTTAACTTTTAGATTCTTCACAACTGTAGGCAGGATGTCAGTTTTCCTGTGGTAAATATTTATATAGGCCAAATGCAATAGCAGTGAAGAAGATAGTAACTACTTTGCAAATAAAACCTGAATTCGAAAAAAATACAGCCATCAGATGTGTCAATTTATTTAGAGCAAAAATGTTTGTGGAAAGAGCCATTTACCAAAGAAAAGGTAAGTATATTTCATCTATAAATGTACCAATTTTCCAATTGTAGAATGCAATTAATGTCATAAACTTATGTCAAGTTACTTAAAGGAAATTTTAAAGATATGCTTATAAAACCTTTTAGACTTCTTAAACAAATAGCCCAAGACAAATGCAAAGTGTGTTACTATTCCACAGAATGTATTAATTCTAAAACATAAAAATGTATTTCTACTTTCAGAACTTAATTATCAGCAGAAACTGGAACATTTTTAAACCACTTCATGCAGCTTTACTCCTTGAAATAGTCATCATTTTCCAAATGCCAATAGAAATATTTTAGAAAAATTAATTGACTATGTAAGTTTTTAAATTCATTTTCATTTTTCAAGTTTCGGAAAGTTAATATATTATGGGAATTATATAAAAGTACTTGAAGTTTGTATGCAAATAACCCTGGTCATTAAAGTAAAAAATATTTTACAGCAACAATATCAGTTATCTGACACTATCAATTACAGTAGTTTCAAAGATAAAATAGGAAACATTAATGAGTTATTTGTAATGATACAATACTTCAAACATTTATTTATAACAGCTGAACACTGCAAACAACCCAAATGTCCATTAATAAGAGCATGAATAAGCTATAGCCTATTCATAAAATGAAACAATACTCAGAAATTTTTTAAAAGCACAAACTACTGCTATAGAATAGCATGGATGAATCTCCCAAAAGCATACCATTAAGCAAGACAGGTGAAAAACCCCACCAGCATGTATTATATTTGCATAATTTATAGAACAGGCAAAACCAACATATTTTAATAGAAATATGAAAGGGGTTTATCCGTGGGGGAGGGAAATTGACTAGCCAGGGGCATAGGAGAAATTTCTATAGCTTCTGTTGAGTGCTGGTTCCACAGGTGATTGATAGACTGATAAATTTTTATTAACTTTTTTGAGTTGATAAAACTTTTGAGAATCTGATGAATACCACAGCCTTCCTTTACAGAAGACATACAATGTACAAACAGAATTTTAGGATCCCCAAAATATACTAAAGTTTAATGTGGGCTCCTAGGGCTCATGCATCCCTCTTGAATAAGCCTTGTTCTAGAGTAGTGGTATGCATAGAACTTTCTGTGACAATGGCAGTGTTCTACATCTGCACTGTCCCATAGAATAGTCAAATGTGACCATTAAGCAAGTGAAATTTGGCTGTTGATACTGAAGGACTGAATATTTAATTGCATTAAATTAAAGTTAAATAGCTATGTGCAGGTAATGTCTACCATACTGGACAGTGCAGCTCCAGGATCTCTCACATAGCGTCTTCAAAGTTTACTGTGATAAAAATCACCTGAGGTGCTTTATTAAAAATATACATTCCTACCACTAATTCTTGGTTGGTATTCTAAATAAAGACCTCAGAACTTATATTTTAGCAAGCACTCCAAGTGATTCTGATTCAAATGACTCATGGAATAAAATTTAAATACTGGTTTACACTAAATTGCTGCAAATGTATATTCCTATTTCAGTTTCCTGTATTTGCCCTTTCTGACTGTAATTCCCTATGTTCTGTATTATCATTATCCCTTTTTTTTGTTGTTGTCTTTATTGAATCTGTTAACAACACTGCTTCAGTTTTATGTTTTGGTTTTTTGGCCCCGAGGCATGGGGGATCCTAGCTCCCTGACCAGGGATCGAACCTGCATCCCCTACAATGGAAGGCGAAGTCCCAACCACTGGACGGCCACGGAAGTCCCTCTTCCTTTATTTTTATCTATCTAACTATCTATCTATCTATCTATCTATTTATTTATTTATTTATTGTGGTACGCGGGCCTCTCACTGTTGTGGCCTCTCCCGTTGCGGAGCACAGGCTCCGGATGCGCAGGCTCAGCGGCCATGGCTCACGGGCCCAGCCGCTCCGCGGCATGTGGGATCTTCCCGGACCGGGGCACAAACCCGTGTCCCCTGCATCGGCAGGCAGACTCTCAACCACTGCGCCACCAGGGAAGCCCCCATTATCCCTTTTAGTAGCTCCCTAGTAGGGTTTCTAATAGTTCATCAATTTTCTCAATTATATGCCACATTTGAAAATAGCTAAGCATATTACAGTTATACCTAAAATGAAAACTAAAAGGTTCAGCAGACTTTCTTAGGAATAATGCCTAGTTTTGTTGAATTATCTCTGAGAGATTAATTTTGACTTCTTAAATGCCATTTTTGACTTTTTAAATTTTTAAAAAATTTATTTAGTGTTCAGTATTGACTAATAAGCTCACTGGACAATTGACTTCTGATTTAGAAGGCATTGCTGAATACTGTTTATCAAACAGATATTTATTACTGTTAAATATTAGAGGCTATCATTATGTGGTTCTTTGAATTACTGAACCCACTCAGTAAAATCACAAAACATATAAACACTTTTAAATACTTAGCACACCAGAAGTATCTATACAAAAAAACCACTGAAAGTTAATGCTGATTAAGGCTTCAGAAATTATGTAGTCCAACATCTTCATTTCACAAGAAGATCTAGTGAATTTCCCGAAGTAATACAAGCATATCTAGACTTTCCCCAACACTTTGACCATATCACTATAGCATCCCAATTTTCTATATCTCTTATTTATTCAACAATACTGAATGTTTGCTATATGTCGGCCTTGTTTTATAACTGAGCAAAAGAAACGATGTGAAATTTACATTTAAGTGGGGTGAGAGTATTTTGATACTTTTCAGTGGTGTAAAATTTCTTTTTTAAATTATCCAATCTCTTTTACTGCAGAAATGGAAAGGGCCATAAGGTCAAGCAACTTAGTTGTATATGTATACAGGCAAAATTGCTTCCCAAATTGAAATTCTGCTAATCATCATCCTTTATTCAGGAATAACATAAAACAATTGTGTAGTTAATGCAATGTCTCAAATATTTACATCAGTTCTATAGTAATTTGGTTTCTAAAATGTTTTGTATATAATAATATATGCTTCTTTAATAATCAAAGTATCCATTTGTTCTTAGTTTATTATGACTATAACTTACTCTAAACCGTAAGTTTTTAAAAACAATTGTACCTAGAGTCTGTCATACAGACGTATGCTAACACATATATATGGAATCTAAAAAAAAAAAAAAAAAAAGGTCATGAAGAACCTAGGGGCAGGACTGGAATAAAGACACAGACCTACCAGAGAATGGACTTGAGGACAGGGGGAGGGAGAAGGGTAAGCTGGGACAAAGTGAGAGAGTGGCATGTACATAGATACACTACCAAATGTAAAACCGATAGCTAGTGGGAAGCAGCCACATAGCACAGGGAGATCAGCTCGGTGCTTTGTGACCACCTAGAGGGGTGGGATAGGGAGGGTGGGAGGGAGGGAGATGCAAGAGGGAAGAGATATGGGGATATATGTATATGTATAGCTGATTCACTTTGTTATAAAGCAGAAACTAACACACCATTGTAAAGCAATTATACTCCAATAAAGATGTTAAAATTTTTTAAATAAATAAATAAAAACAATTTTACTTCTCAATATTCTTCAATAGATATCACTTACATACTCCTGCCAACAGGTAGGCCATTTTTGTCTTGTTATAGATCCAACAACTTCCAGTGCTTCCACAGCGCTCAGTATCCCGAAGGATGCAAGAAGTTTCTCCTACTATTTTAAAAATTACTGGTCCAGGTATAGTCCCTATGAAAAACGCAATGATTGTAAATTCACCATGAAAACACTGTAGGTTGGGATCAGAATGATTTTAATCCTAAACATAAACTTATATATTTAGTCATCATCACTGTAAACATATCATTTAAAGTTATCTAAGAAGTTGCTTATCAATAGGATTGTTAAAAACTGAAAACGTAATTGTTTTCGAAAATCCCTATCCCTGTAGATATAAAAAAAGCTAGCAGATCTTCATCTTCTTAGAATGATATGCATGTTGTTATTTAGTTGACATCTCAACATTTTTGTTAATTTCTAAATGAAAAACTTAGGAGAAAGTATTTAAAACAGAGATACTAAATATTGATTTTGTCACCTCAATATATCTCCTAAGATTTCAAATTGTGGAATTTTCAATGACTGAAAATTTAGTTTTGAAATGCAATGTATGCCTGTTATGTATCAAGATATTGCAAAAATAACTGAAAATGTAAATGCTTTGGCATGTTTGTAGCAGCCCTAGCTTCAGAAGGCCTCATATGCAGAGGAATAGTTGTGTGCTGAGGGAAATCTCTATATACTCACAGAGACATTTCCTCAGGAACAGTATTGCTTTCAGGTAAAAGTGAATGCAGTCTTAAAAATAAAATAAAATAAATAAATAGATAAATAAATAAATAAATGCCACTACAAAGACATTAGAACTGGGTTTTCAGAACTAACATATCTAATGATTGACCATCTTCCGTAAGAAATTTTCGGAGTGCTCATGCCTCATGACGTTTTGATTCCTGTCAAAGACCACTGCCCATCACCAGATTTCCCAGTCTCAGTTAGTGCTGGTACTCTGTTTATAATTGTTCAAAGTGAAAAACCTAGGACTACTACTCATTTTTTTTCTATTTCCTACCATATTTTTTCTAATCCATGATAAACCACTGTAACACTACCTCCAAGTACACCTTGAATAAGTTGATTTCTCTTTTTCATTATAACCCCCAGAACCCAATTTAATATAACTCTGACTTAGACTTCAGAAAAAGCTTCCTTTTTCTTTTCCTCCACATTTATCTTTGCTAAATATTTCTCCCTCCAGCAGCAGAGTTATCTTTTAAATGTAAATCAGATAATATCTACCCTCTGCTTAAATTCTTTGATGGCAAAACCCTGAAAGATCTAGAGACAGTTGTATCTAAAATATCATCATCTTATTCCACCCTCTCCCATTCAAAAATGCATCAGCCTCACTGGCTTCCTTTCTGAGGTAGGAAGTTGTGCACTTGCTGTTTCTTATGCTCCCTCCTCCATTAAGAATCCATCGTTATCCACTGGATCACTTTTGACCATAAAAACATGCTCTAATTTTTCTCAATTAAAAAAGCTAATTTAAACCCTGCATATTGATCTAGCTATAGAACAATTTCTCTGATCCCCATTAGAGCCACACTTAAAATTTTCTACATTCTTGACTCCATTTACCATATGGCTTTCAGTCTTCAATCCAGTCTAATCTTGTTTCCTTACCCCACCAATAATTTTAGTCAACTTCTTGAATCAGAGCTCCTAATATAGTCATAATGTGGATTTGAAAGCTATTTTTTGCATTTTAAGAAAGCCTGAAGTACACAGTGCATCACCCTCAGCAAAGCCAATTTGTTCTTTGGACATAAATCTTTTAAAACATCAGATTCAGTGTCTTTGGTAATGAGAAATTTTTAAAGCACTAGTCTAGGTTAATGACTTCTCAAACATGCAAGCAATGCAAAATATAGTTTCTGTGCTTATATGTGCTTTGTTTCAGCTTACCAAACCACTTGTATAAGCTTGAAGAATATACTTCTGATCAAAAAGATTCTCTTCTAACTGAATATAATATTAATGCATATTTTACATGACAGGATAGGTTTTACATTAAGTATTACTTTTTTACTCTAAGTATTGTCTCCTAAATTCTGTAAAGCAGCTCTCCCATTCAATTGTTTTGTGTCAGTTTATCATAATTATTTATTTGAAATTCTAAATATACATGTTGACACATGTATAAATCAAAAAAGAAACAATTCAATTCAATGTAATAACAGATTGCCAGAAGTCCATACCAAATATTCTCAAAATCACAAAGGTCACACCCATGGCCAGAGAACGGTGTTTGTCAGATACAATCCTGCAAGCAAATAGCAATGATATCATGAAAAATCATTATTATTAGCTGTAGAAAATGTTTGCTAGGTTCAGGGGTAATTTTTTTCCCTGTGCATCCATTAGACTAAGGTTCTTTGGCCAGTTGACAGAGTTCAATCTGGGTGAATTAACTGCAACTCTTCCCATTTTTCCATATTCTGCCCCCTGCCAACCAATTCTAAAGTTACTTGAGCTTCACTAGGAGGAAGCATTTATGGCCCAAACTCTCTGCCCCAGCTTTGGCTGAAAAAAATTTAGCACTACCTTTCATACTTCACATTCTTCATTCTGTGGTGCACATCCATTGTTTGAGATCTCTTCCTTTTGTCCCTGTGAAACTTACTCTCTACCTTTCTCTACCTTGCTCTCCATTTAGGTAATGGACTACATCAATAGGCTCTCTTGCCTCTGGATACTGATTGAGTTATGCCAATAGGGTGCTCCAGAGTGAGAAAGGAAAGTGAAGTCAAGGTCTTCATTCCCAGGCTCCCTCTCTGCAGTTACCCAAGTTGACTGGGTCACTAGGCAAAGCAGTACCCTCTACAGGTCTCTCTTCTTCCTACCCTTGTTTCCCTTTGGGTGTTGAGTGGTAACAGACCTGAAGTATTGCACTATACTTTGGGATTCCTTATACCCTGCCCGCATTTTAAATAGCCACTTTATTCAACCTTACTTGAATTGTCCTAATTTGAGGGTGCCATCTCTTTTCGGTTGGACCTCTGACTTTTACCCTCACTATTCAAAAGTTAAAATAAATAAGAAATAACTTTCTCAAATATAAAGAATGAAGATCTCTGTATTTTGTATTGGTCAAGTATTTGTTTTAAAAAGAAAAATAATGTACAAAAATCACATATTAGTATTTTGGAAAATAAACTAAAATACAACAAAAAATAATCAACCCTTGAACATTTTAGAAAGTAAAGAAATAAAAGCTACATTTAAAATGGATATTTTAAATAAATCCTATGCTTACCCTTTATTTCCTTGTTCTGGAACTTGAATAATAAACAAGTATGACCAATACTGTCATCCAAAATGACTCAATTTATTAAAATGTAGCATATGTTCAGTATTTTATGACTATTTTGTAAAAAGTGAGATAATTCCACCTGTATCAACCTGGTAAAAATATATGTTCTTTCCTCAAATATATACTACTAGGAAATGAAAACATATTTACCAATTCTTAAAAGATAATGATGTTTTTAAATGAAAAATAATTTAACTTTTATTATGAGCAGATTCATTAAAGACATATAAAGGAAGTAAAGTGTCACATTTTAGAACCACACTTTAGGATAAAGTTTTTGGTATAAAATAGAAATGTGGGTCATATGCTTAACTAAAATTGAGTATTCTGCTTCATTTAGCATAAGCAGTTTTTTTATATGTAGTATGATAATGGTGTTCTCTGAAGTATATAAAGAGCTAACAATAACTCATAATTATTAACAAATATTTATGTATCTTCAGTTTGATTATAACCTTCTTTCTGATATACAAAAGAAGATGAAAAGATGAATCATTCTCATAATTCTCCAAAATCAGTTAAATGAACAGCAAAACAAGAAATAATATTCATAAAACACAATTTTTTAGTGAAAAACATTACTATGTTTTAAGAATAAAGTGAATTTTTTGGTATTTTGTCTAAGGAGTAAGGCTATGATGGTATGGTTTAAGAATTTCATGGAATAAACAAAATATTGGTTAGTACTCTTCCAGGATGTAAAAGACAGCTTCCACTATCTCTTATGACTTCTAAATATATATTTTCAGTCCATATCTTTCTTGAGTTCTCGACTTAAGTTCCTATCACACACAAAAGTTGCTCTTCCCCTGGTGCTCCCTGTCACAAGAAATGGAATCATCACCCATGTAGTTTTCAAGCCCAAAACCTGGAAAGAAGCATGCTTGAAAGAGTATTCTTTTCCTCATTCACCACAGACAATCAATAATAAAATACTGTGATTTTTATAAATAACTCTTTTTATATATCTCTCTGATTTTCTTCATCTCTAATTCCACTGGCCTATTCCAAGCGTGCATTTTTTGCCTGAAGAAAATAAAACAATTTCCTAACTTATCTGCCAACAACCATTTTTATCCCTGCAGTCCACTCTCCACATAGAGCCACAGTGATTTTTTTAAGGTAAAATTCTGATTATTTCACTAACCCACTAGGAAGCTTCAATGGCTCATCAGTCTCATTGCATGCCACCTCACAACTTTTGCCTTTACCACCCTCTTTGTTTATGACATTCTATCATACAACACTCTTATATAGCTATTTCTTGCACTCAGAGTCAGAGTCTTTGCATACATTGTTCCCACTGTGTGAAATTCTCATCCCCCATCTTTTAGGGTTTAGCTTAAATGCAATTTCCTTCAGGACACCCTCTCTAAATCCCCAGAGAGGAGATTTAGTTTAGATTGTCCCATAATTCTCTCTTGGCATTATTCTACATTTTCTTTGCAGTATGTTTTAATATTACAACTGAAAACTTATTAGTGAAACTACTTTTTTTTTTTCTATCTTGCCACTCTGCAAAGTCCATTAGAGAAGCAGGAATCTGGTCACTTCTGTTCCTCTTTTATTTCACCTTTTTCCCTTAAAGTGCTCATCCACCTTCTTGTTTAAATCCATGGTAACTATCACAGGTGAGAATACATACACATATTAAAATAATGATGGATGGGGACTTCCCTGGTGGTGCAGTGGTTAAGAATCTGCCTGCCAATGCAGGGGGCACTGTTTGATCCCTGGTCCGGGAGGATCCCACATGCTGCAGAGCGGCTGGGCCTGTGCGCCATAACTACTGAGCCTGCACTCTAGAGCCCATGTGCCACAAGAAATTAAAAAATAATCATAATAAAAATTAATTAATTAAATGAGGGATGGAAGGGAAAGAAATGAAGAACTAATTTTTCTTAATGATCACCTTGATGGAGCGAGAACTGACAAATCATGATATTGATACTTTTCTGTTTAGACTTAAGCCTCACAGCTTCAGATTTCATCAGAATTCTCCAGAGGAAAAAGAATGGTGTCATTCTTGGCCCCATTTGGTCACCAGAAACTATGACAGTTTGCTTGCCCCCTAGTGTGACACTCTACCTAGACCTAGTCCATGTTGTCAAGCATCTACCCCTCATCAAGAATTGACAAGAATGTCAGGGACAGCTTTAAATCCCTATTTCATCTCTAAAAGCTTCTGCTCTCTCTGGAATTTTAATCCCTCTAGTTCTCTGCCACTTTGTGCCTTTAAATATATGATTTTTAATTTAACCCAGCTTTTCTAGTTATCCTCTGTGGGAGCATTGGCCTGCAATGCTATTCCATCCTACACCACTTCCATGACATTAGCACTTGATAATGATTTCACAATTTATGTATTTGTTTTTGACTTTTATTGTACTTAAAAAAAATTAAATTCTGTTGAATTTGGAGTATGATTATATTTTGGAAAGCTATACAAAGAGCACATGCTGGAGAGACATGCTTACTTATACCCCTGCTCTCATCTACTCTCATTTCTATCCCATCCCTTTAGGTTATCATTTTCATCACTTTCTTATTTATACCTTCACAGTGTTTCTTTATGAAAATACAAATGATTATAAATGCATACCTCTATACTCTCATTTCTTCAGAGGAAGTAGCAAACTATTGGGTTGGTCAAAAAGTTTGTTCAGGTTTTCTGTAACATCTCACGGAAAAACCTGAATGAACTTTTTGGTGAACCCCATATATTGACTGTTCTGTACCTGATTTTTTCATGTTACAATATATTCTTAAGATCCCCTCCTATATGAACATAGAGCCCCTCCCTATTTGTTTTCACTTTCATTATATTACATTGTGCAAAAATGAAATCATCTACTCAACCTGTCTGTTGCTCTTTCACACTTAGTTTTTTCCCAGTGTTTGTTGTTTCATGTATATAGTACATACATAATATGTGGTTGTATGTAATATAGATAGCCTTATGGATGTAAATATATTTTTTGCAGGATATCTTCAAAAAGGATTTCAAGAAGTACAAGTGCTGGCATAAAGGGTAAACATATCTGCAATTTTTTTTAAGTATTAAAGATACCCTTTTCATCAGAGTTGCACCATTTTGTGCTCTTTCAAGCAATATATGAACACTTTTTTCTATACAGCCACATAAACAGATCTATTATCAATGTTTTATTCCTGTCAACTAGGTACATAAGAAATACTATCACATAAAAATTTTTAATTCTATGACCTTTACTATAGATATGGCTGAATATCCTTTCATATTTGTATTTTGTTTTCTTTGATGCTTTTCCACTTTTCTGTTGGGATGTTAATCTTAGGAGAGCTTTACTTATTAGAGGAATTAATCTTTTATAGAATATGAGTTGCATAAATTCATTGTTGCTTGGCTTTTGACTTTGCTTATTTTTTTTAATTTTATGGAGTAAACCTTATCAGTCTTTCCCTTATGACTTCTAGATTTTTAGTCATAGTTACAAATACCTTCACCTTTTAAAAATAATAATGAAATTAGCTGATTTTTTTTACCACTTGTATTAATTTTTTTTACATTTAAATCTTTGTCCCATTTGAGTTTTTCCTGGTGTATCATATGGGTTCTGGATATAATTTTTTCCCCAAAGTCTGTCCCCATTATACTCAAACCACTTTCTTAAAAGTCCATTTTTGATGCCCTTATTTAGAATTTTACTGTCATTATATTAAATTCCTATATGAGTTGAGATCTATTTCTAGACTTAATGTCAGTCTATTCATAAATCAATATTATATTGCTTCAGTGTTGAGACTTTATGGTGCATTTTAGCTTATGAGGCTAAGCCTCTGTTACTGTGCTTCTTTGTTTCAGATTCCCAAGCTACTCTTGCTTATTTTTCCATAAAAACTTAGAATCAGGTTTTATAGTTCAATAATTCCATTAGTATTTTCATTATCACATTAAAATTATGAATTAACTTAAGAAGAACTGATATATTGGTGGTGTTAGGTCTTCCTATTCAATAATCTGAGATATATCCTTTCAAATTGTTCAAGTCAGTTTTTGTGACATTCAAGTGTGTTTCATTTTGAAACTATTTTTATTTTGAAATTATTATTTTGAAACTCACAGGTAGTTGTAAAAATAGTACAAAGCATCATGTGTACCCTCACCCAGCATCCCTAAATGGTGAAATCTTACAGAACTGTAATATAACATTAAGACCAGGAAACTGACATTGGCTTACTGCTGTTAACCAGACTACAGACCTTATTTTGTTTTCATTTTTCAGTTAATATATGTTAAATTTTTTTAACTGAATGTGTCTGTGTGTGTGTGTGTGTGTGTATAGCTCAATATATCTGTTATTTTTTATATGCTGTTACCTCACCAAATAGTTAGCTAAATGTACTGGCTATTATTTCTTTTTTAAATAATTTATTTATTTTTGGCTGCATTTGGTCTTCGTTGCTGCGTGTGGGCTTTCTCTAGCTGCAGAGAGCGGGGGCTACTCTTCGTTGTGGTGCACGGGCTTCTCATTGCAGTGGCTTCTCTTGTTGTGGAACATGGGCTCTAGGTGCATGGGCTTCAGTAGTTGTGGCACGGGGCCTCAGTAGTTGTGGCTCACGGGCTTAGTTGCTCTGCAGCATGTGGGATCTTCCCAGACCAGGGCTCGAACCCGTGTCCCCTGCATTGGCAGGTGGATTCTTAACCACTCCGCTACCAGGGAAGTCCTATTATTTCTAATGCAATGTAAAAAGAACTGATAATATTGCTCTAGGAAGTTTTACTGTGACTGGGTAGACAAATACTGGAGTTCAAATGTCATCAAAAGTGAAGGATCCTATGTTTAACATACCTTTCAATCAGGACCTCTTGAAAGACTATACTCTAGGATAAAGGACAATCTGAAAATTGATAAGGTCTTTAAAAAACTTAAACCTCTCCTTAAATCGGCTAAATTCCTGCTTGGCTTACAGGGAACTGTTCCTATTCTACCTTCCTTAATAAAGCTATTGTAAAATATTTTTGGAGTTATTAATGTTCAGAGTCTCTATTATTTTTGGTACACAAAATCTCAAATGATTAAAAATAATTATAGGAGTTACAAGAGACAGAGTCAAGAGAAAAAAATTAAATTTAAATAGTACTACAGAATATTCAGATACTAGATATCTGACAGACATTTTAAATTTAGAAGATTAATATGTCCAAGAAAACAGATGACAAGGTAGAGAATATTATCAGAGAACTAGAATCTATTAAAAAGAAATAAAATTCTATATCAGAAAAGTACACTAATTATAACGAACTCATAGGTGAATTTAACAACTAATTAGACACAGGAGATGGTAGAATTAGTAAACTAGAGTACAGGTAACTGGAAAAGCAGGTGGAAATATTATTAATACATTAGAGATCAGTGAAAAAACTTCAGTCTGAAGCACAGAGCATAAAAACAAATGAAAACAGAAAGTAAAAAAGAATAAAAGATACATGGATATAGTGAAAGGTTTACAATATGTGTAACTGATATCCAAAAGGTGAGTAGATAAGGAATGGAGCAGAAGCAATATTTGAAGAAAGAATAGTTAAGTATTTTCCAAAACCAGTGAAAGATACTGTGGTAGATAATCACTCAACATGGCTATCATTGATTCCTCTTTTCCCCCAATACATGCTTGTTGCTCCTGACATCAAGAGATGGAATCTAATCACCCTCTTTTTGAAACGTGACTTTTTTGACAAATAGAATGCAGAAGAGTGACATTCTTGGACTTTCAGCCTAGGTCTAATGAAGCCTTGCAGTTTATGCCTTGTATCTTATGCCTGGGTCTCTTAGAACACTAAAACTTGGGATGTTCCCTTTTGGAATACTTGCACCTTGTTAGCAGATGTTTAAGTTGCATAAAGAAGCCTCTATGACCAATCAACAGCCCCACCTAGGCTCCTAGGAAAATTTAGCCTAAACTGTCAGCCATCTAGGAAATCTAACCCAGTCATACTATCAGGTAACTCAAATGTTATGTGCCATCTGACCACAAGCTCAAGAGAAACCTTAAGCAAGAACTACCTTGTTGAGCTGAGTCAACTTGCAGAACCATAAAAGATAAGGATAAATTGTTGTTGTTAAGTGATTAAACTTGGGATGGTTTGTTACTGTTATGGACTGATTTCTGTTCCCTCCAAAATTTATATGCCAAAAATCCTAACTCCCAGTACTTTGGAATGCCATCATATTGGATACAGGGTTTTGCAGAGGTAATTAAGTTAAAATAAGTTCAGTTGAGTAGGCCCTAATCCAATATAACTGGTGTCATTATAAGAAGAGAAAATATGGACATAGACATTCACAGAGGGAAGATAATGTGAAGACTCAGGAAAAGATTGCCATCTACAAGCCAAGGATATCTGGAACAGACCCTGCCTTCATAGCCATCAGAAGGAACCAATCCTGCACCAACTGTACACTTCTAAATAACACATGGTTTAAATGAAAAATACATTGAAAGGCATATTTGAATTGAAAGTATGAGTAAAATATATATCAAGACTTCTGGGATGCAGCTAAATTTATACTTGGATAGAAAAGGCATATATACCAATAGACAGAAGATATAGGTGAATAAAATAAAAATACTAAAAACATAGAAGTAAAATGATAGAAATTATAAAGATAAAAGCAGAAAGATTTGTTAGTCACACACACACACACACACACACACACACACACACACACAGACATTCAATTTTTAATTTAAAACATTCTCACAAAGAAATTCTAGGTCAGGTACATGACAAGTGAGCTCTTCCAAAGATTTAATTAAAAAATAATACCATACCTCCATAAATTAGTCCAGATATTAAGAGAAGAGGAAATATTTCTCAACTTATTTTATGAAACCAGAGTAACATTGATGCCAAAACCTAACAAGCACATTAATAAGGGAAAATTATAAGGCAACCTTATTCATGAATATAGATGTAAAAATTCTAAACAAAGTATCAGCAAATTGAATCAAGCAACTGACTAAATCCAATTTATTCCTAGAATAAAGTAGAGGTATCATATTGCAATCATCTCAATAGATGCATTAAATGCATTTGATAAATTTTAAAATTTATTAATTAAAAAAAGTTTTAGTGAACTAGAAATAGATTATTATTCTGATAGATGGTCCCAATATCACACTTAAGGGTAAATTTACAGCAAATTTTATATCTAACAATAAAATACCAAAAACCTTCATCTTGATGGGCATAAAAAACAAGTATACCATCACTACTTCTATTCAACGTTGTACAGGATATCTTAATCAGTGCAAGAGAAAAACAATGTATAGGCGTTGGAGAAGAAGAAATAAAAATCATTATTTGCAGATTGTGATTATGTACTGTGGAAAAAGGAACTTCAGCATGTAGTCAGTATTGCTAAGAGAGCTCTTTAAAATGGAGCTGGAAGGCCATTAAGGAAGCAGGGCTTATGCACATCCTCACCAGCTGGAACCATGAACTTTTGAATTGGGCCAAACCACAAATATTCCAAGGACTCTACAAGAAAACCTGCAACCTGCCACAGTAACGAACTTTTCCCTCCCTCTAGTGGTAGCCTTTCTCAACCAATCATGTAAAGATAAAAATAGCTTTGGCTTGCCAGTACCAATTATAATTATTTTGAAACAACTTGTGCAACCTTGTTGGGTTTTTTTGCCTTCATAAACCCGTCTTTTATTTCCTCCTTGGAACACATTTTCAACTCCTGCTCAGATCAGTGTCTCCTGAATTGGAATTCTCAGATGCCAAATAAAGCCTTTATTTCTTTGCAGCTTTGCTGTGGTGAATTTTGTTCATTATTACATAGAAAATCTGAAGTAATCTACCAACTATTAGAAATTAATATGAACACAGTCGCAGAATACAAGGTCAAAGCAATAAGAATGAATTACATTTCCTTCATACCAGTAATAAACAACTATTTTATACTATGCTATACTAAATATCAAAAACAGGAATGAATCTAATGAAGGAGGTTTAAGACCTCAACTCTGAAAAAGAAAATTATGAAACGTTATTGGAGAAATAAATGAAGATTTAAATAACTGAAGGAATCATACTTCACTGATTGATCAAGAGACTCAGTGTGGTAAGTATAGCAATGCTCCCAAATTGATTCAAAGACATTCCAATCTAAATCTCAGCATGTTTTTTTTATGGACATTAACTAGGTGATTTTAATCACCTAGAAATACAAAGGGCCAAGAATTGCCAAGATAATCTCAAAGATGGACTTACAACAAAGACTGATGTAAATATTCACAAAAAATACACAGGAATTAAGACAGTGTAATGTTGGTACCGGGATGCTCAAATAGACCAATGGAACAGAACAGAGTGCAGAAATAGAACCACATATATAGAGTCTGCTGGTGCATGTCCGTGGGGGGAAGAGACAGCCTTTAAATAAATGGTGGTGAGTCAATTAGTATCCATACAAAAAAAGATGAACCTGGGTTCCAACTTTATACAAAAAATATCATTCCCAGTTGAATTATTGATTTTATAATCTCTTATTAAAATAACATAAGAAATGTCCGCATGACTTTGATTAGGCAAAGATTTCTTAAACAGGACATTAAAATTATATTTCATTCAAAAGATGCCATTATCAGAGTGAAAAGGCAAGTCATAGAGTTGAAGATATTTGTCATGAATATATATGTCAAATGACTCCCACATTTGGAGTATATAAAGAAATTCTGCAAATCAATAATAAAAAAGGCAGACAACCCAATGTAAAAATAGACAAAAGAACAGAAAAGACATTTGACAAAATTGCACATTCCTATGGCTAATGAATAAAGGAAAACATGTTCAATAATATTAATCCTCTGAATAGGGAAATTAAGATGACAATGAAATATCAACACTTATACACCTATCAAAATTGCTTGAGTTTAAGAATAATTAAAAATAGACTGCTAGGGCCTCCCTGGTGGCGCAGTGGTTGAGAGTCCGCCTGCTGATGCAGGGGATACGGGTTCGTGCCCCGGTCTGGGAGGATCCCATATGCCGCGGAGCGGCTGGGCCCGTGAGCCATGGCCGCTGGGCCTGCGCATCCGGAGCCTGTGCTCCGCAACGGGAGAGGCCACAACAGTGAGAGGCCCACATACCGCAAAAAGAAAAAAAAAAAAAAATAGACTGCTAGAAGAATGAACTAGTGCAGATACTTTAAAAATTTATTAAAAAGCTTAACATACATATGACTCAGCAATTCTGCTGTTTATATGTGTACTCAATAGAAATGTATTCATATGTTTTCCAAAAAACAAGTAAAAGAATGTTCATAGAAACAGCATATTAGCCCTAAAGTGGAAACAACATTAACTACAGAATGAATAAATTTTAGTATATTCACACAATGGACTACTATAAAACTATGCTGTACAATATGGTAACTATTACCCATGTGTGCTTACTTAACTTTAAGTCAATTAAAACTAAATAAAATTAAGAGTTCAGTGCCTCATTCACACTGACCACATTTCAAATGCACAATAGGCACATGTGGCTAGAGGCTATATTGGATGTCAGAGATATAGAACATTTCCATCATTTTACAAAATCTGATTGGATAGTACTGCTATAGAGCAATGAAAATGAACTTCTGTTATATACAACCATATGAATGACTCTTAAAAGCACGTTGTTGAATAACGAAATGCAGACACAAATGACTATGTGCTGTATTCTCCTGTGTATGCATAAAGTTCAAATACAGAACAAATTAGCCTATTCACTGCAGAAGTCAGGAGAGTGGTAAACTTTAGGCATTAAGGGTTTAGACAAGAAGGGAGGTGGAGGAGGGGCTTTTGGAATACTTGTATTATCCGTTTCTTGGGCTGGACTCTGGTTACACAGGTGTCTTCGCTTTGTTAAAATCCATCAATTTACATTTGCAATTTGTGCACTCTTCTGAAAATATATTATGCTTCAATAAAATGTCTATAAAAATAATATCCCTTGACTCTCCATTTATTATCTATTAGGCAGCCATCAAGCTTATCCTTCTTTTGATCTCTACCCTGTTTACTTCTCCCATTTTTGTTAGTTGTACAATTTCTACTTTATCAAAGCATATTACATTTCATTCTATTTTGCCACCCTTATGCTCAGCTTAGTATTTGCCTTAGTTCTAGCATAAATTAATTGCACTTAGTTAAATATATTAGCTAAATATAGATAGCTAAATCTAAGTAGTTTAACATACTTGATGCTTGCCACCAGACCTTTTTTTAAAAAATATTTATTTATTTGGCTGCGTTGGGTCTTAGTTGCAGCATGCGGGGTCTTAGTTGCAGCACACGGGATCTTCGTTGAGGCACACAGGATCTTTTGTTGTGGCATGTGGGATCTTTGTTGCAGTGTGCAGGCTTCTCTCTAGTTGTGGCGCACAGGCTCAGTAGTTGCAGCACGTGGGCTTAGTTGCTCCATGGCATGTGGGATCTTAGTTCCCCAACCAGGGATCAAACCCACGTCCCCTGCATTGGAAGGCAGATTCTTAACCACTGTCCCACCAGGGAAGTCCCTCGCCAGACCGTTTATCAAAATTTCCCCAATCATATCTTGGTTGGTTACAATTTGCCTTGCTGTCAGTTCTTAAGGAGTATCTAATATCAACATATCCCGGGTACTTCCATATGCAAACTGTTTATAACTGTAGGGCAGTTTGTTGATGATGAAATAATGAGCTCATGTTTTCCTTCCTTGAGGATCTTTTAAGTGTTTCTCCAGTCTTCTGGAGGTGAATGCTGCTGTTGAGAAACCTGATGCCAAACTTTTGTTTTTCCTTTTTATTTTTTAGATGACAAAAGGATTATTTCTGCATCTTTAAATCCAATAATTTTACCACAGTACATCTCAGCGTTGATTGTTCTGGATCAATTTCCCTAGACACTTGATGTGCCATTACAATATGTAGATTCAAATATTATTTTATTTAATTATTTATTCATTATTTATCATTACTTATTATATCAGTAAACTTTATAGATTTAAATATTTATTGTTTTGGTTTCCTTCTTTAGGGACTGCAATTATGTGCATTTTGGCTCTCCTTTTCCTATCTTCTATATTTGCCTATTTTCTCTAATACTTTTTCTTACTTTTATATTCTCCATCCTCCCCCTCCTATGCCACATACATGCTTTCTATGTTGTCTTTTCTTCCTTCTGTGCTTCATAATTTAGTCTTCATCTATAAATTTTTTCCCATTTATTTCTTTCCTGAGTTCTGTCAGTTTTCATTCCATAGCCTCCTTCATCTAGCTATTTTTCTCTTGTTTCATGGCCAAGATTGTTTAATTTTTTTAACTTAAACTTACATAGAGTTACATTTATATTTTTATCTGATTCATGGTAACATTGTTCTAGTGAGTTTTCACTGTCCATTGTAAAGTAATGCTTAATAATTTTCATTTCTCTCACTATAATTATTTGGTATGTAGGCAGAAGCTTTTCCTTTTCTACTTAATCATTTTAAATGAGATGGGTTTTCTTAAACTAGAGGCAGAAAGTTATGGGAATAGAACATGCACCAGCTTTCCAAGCTTCAAAACTGAGTTATCTTCTCTGTTTATATAGAGGAGTTAAATATAGTCCCTATGTGTGGTTATACCTTCTCTGCCTCTGCAAACCTGGCCTGCTTCAAAAGAACTTGTACTGCCAGATCTGGGCTTTCGAGATCTCTTCATATTTATTGTTTTCCAAAGTTATGTATTCACTTGTAGATGGTATTTTGCTGGCACTTTTTTAGATCTGCTATGTCTGGACCCCCTAGGCATTTTGCAAAACTTTTTCCCCATTCTTTCCAAAAATACTCTGCTTTGAGTTATCTACCTCGGTCCTACTCCCAGAACTTCCATCTTAAGGTACAACCCTCTCTTCTTGAGCAGAAATATATGCTGGAGATATTTGAGGTCTGTCAATCTTGAGACCCTCTCCACATTCCCTGTTATTCTTTGTAACATCTTTATGAATCTACAAGCTGGTTCGTTGTTCTACTTCAATTTTGGCAATATTTATATGCAATTACAACTCTGTCATTTTTTGTTGATCTCATAATTGTACTGAAACAACAGTATATGTGTGCATGTGTGTTTATGTGTGTGTGCATGCATGTTATACTTTATTCTACTTATTGCTCTCTACAGTTACCAGGAGACATGAGAAGATTCAGAACTAGACTTCTAGAGTATTACTATCATCTTTCTCATCTTACTGCTGAGAATATTTGCTCAGAAGTTTCACACGAACTTTAAATAAGGCATGCTCAACACTGTACTGATTATATTCAATCTGACTTTCTCTTCTCCTTGAATTTCTTATCTCAGTTAATGCATTATCATTCATTTAGTTCCCCAGACTGGACAAGTGGACATAATTCTAGATTTTTACACATTTTATACCAGGAACATCAAATTAATAACCTTGCCCTTTTATCCAAACTAAATATTTCTCTATTATGTTCTTTTCTCTCTATCTCTAAATAGAGCCACATTCTAAACTGGTCTCCTAAGTATCTTCCTTTGTTTCCAGTTTTCCCCTATCAGCTTCATCCACATTATCTTCAAACTAATCTATCTAAAACACATATTTGATAACTTTTACTTCTGAGGTTTACTCTTTTCAATGGCTTCTAGGTGCATACAGGATAACATCATTCATGTTAACATGGCAAAGAAAGCCTCCCATGACCAGGCCCTTACCAAGCTCAAATCTCCCTGTACAATTTATAATCATGCTACTCTTGTCATAACAAACTCCCTGTCAAGATATTTCACACATTTTTGCCTCTACTTTTCCTACTAATTTTTCCTGTTAAGAACTTGCCCCCAGTTTGCTTGCATTATGAGAAATCACTTACCTTCACAACTTAAGTTCAAGTGCCACACTGTCTATAAGCATTTCCAAATCATCCTAGATAAAAATGAACATTTTCTCCACTTTGTTCCCAGGTCAATCTGTACAAGTTTTAATCAAGGCATTTCTAGGAACTCCCTGCACTCCTTTTTTTTTTTTTTTTTTTGCGGTGCGCGGGCCTCTCACTGTTGTGGCCTCTCCCGTTGCGGAGCACAGGCTCCGGACGCGCAGGCTCAGTGGTCATGGCTCACAGGCCTAGCCGCTCCACGGCATGTGGGATCTTCCTGGACCGGGGCACGAACCTGTGTCCCCTGCATCGGCAGGCGGACTCTCAACCACTGCGCCACCAGGGAAGCCCTCCCGGCACTCCTTTTTATGTGTTTTTCTCCCCCTAGTAAACTCTAAGCAGCTTGAAGGCAAGGTCCATATTTTATTAGTTTTTGTAGTTTCAGTGCCAGATCTAGGTGAATAAGTAAAAACCTGCTTCACTGTATTGATATGTTAAAGTTTTGTCTCCCACCTAAACTGCAAGTTCATTGAAGTCAGAGACCATATGCACCCAACTCAGATTTTTTTTGCATATATTTATTCATGTTTTTTAGTCTGTTTTCCTAGGGGACAACAAATTGCTCCTCATGACCTAAAGGTTTATGTTAGCCTTTTGAAAAAAATAATTTGAAAATAATGACCAATTATTCTGCTACTATGATAAAAACAAATGTTAAATATATTTCATATATTCAGGAAGAACAAATGAATAACAAATGTTGGTTTAATTTAGAATAGTAATAAACTTATGTATTGAAATTCCAAAATTCTAGAAGTTATTATGTTCCTTTGTTGATGACACTGATGTTTTCTCATAGTCAAACTGGCTAATATAGAAGTAAATAGTCAATAAATTTCTATAACCAATGAATCAACATTGTAATCATATGTGTTATAATTAAGATTTTTCCTATATTTATGAATTTTCCAGGTTGTTAAATTAAGTAAATAAATTTAGTTTTAAGTTAAACTAAATGTGTTATCTATATACATACTTTATGCAAATAACTTAGTTAAAATAGAGAATTAAGCATATACATGAATTTTGAAAATATAACAATTTTCCCCTCTAGCAGTTGTTACCTTGAAACAAAAGCATAAATCATTTACTACAATATTCTAAAACCTTCCTAAACTTGTCTTTCATATATATTAAATGAATAATGATTATGAATATCATATACATACCGAAGGAGGGTCAGGATGCTTGGTATACCAGCAAAAGCAGAAAATACAATTGTAGAAAAGATAAAAGCAATGAACAAAGGTAATTTATAGCACTTTGAATCACATGTCCCATGTCTAGCGTCGATAAAATCACCTTGATTATCTGAGGTTGTTAATCCTTCCTTAATGCAAGAACAATTGTAATATGTCTATGAAAATGAAGACAGGAAACAATCTTTTAGAAATATAGTCATAAGACAAAAACTCTTATAATTGTAAAATAAAAATTAAATCAATAACTGCAGGGAGACTAGGCAGTTTTATTAGTAAATATCCTTCTATTAAATCTGCCATTCATAGCTTACAAATGAACCACTAATGATAAATAAGATCAAGGTATTTTACCTAACAAAGAATTGTGTATGTTTATATATAATTATAGTTACTTAGGAAAAATTCTATTAATTTAAGAAATTTCACTAAAAATATTTACATTTAATTGTATAAATAATTGTTGGAGAGAGATATAGATTAAGGACAAATATGGAAAATGTAATGAATAAAGTGGAATTTTAGCTGGGATTTGAAATCCGGAGAGTTACCCAATCGTAGACAGTTTTAGAACTATGCTGTAAAGGCAAGACTTTATTTTGTATGTGATGATGACAGGGCTGTTATCTATCAGGCAGAGTAGGCACAGTGTACCTAGGACCCACAATACTTTCAGAACCAAAAAAAAAGGTTTTAATTTTAGTGTCTTTTAAAATCAGAGAAAAAATAAATATCATAATAATGAATATATTATAATGCATCCAGCCTGGATCATATTTGTCTTTACGCCAAAGCAGTTGTACATTAAATCAATCTCTCTCTCTCTCTCTTTCTTTCTTTTTTTAAGTGAAGGAAGGGGTTTAAAAAGGCAAAGTGCCTAAAGCCAACATAAGTCATAATGTAGTCCCTAATGGGAATGAATGAAAACTTGGGGTTGTTATATTATTATTGATAACTCAAGGAAGATGAATAGGTGATATTTTCTAAGAAGAACTAAACAGAGTTGGAGATACAGAGACCAGTTAGCAATTTGTTAATCTATTGAAAAGATTCTAAATTAAATAATAATAATAATTTTAAAAATTCAGTAGAAATATTAAACTAAGTTACCAGTGAAGGAATAAGAGGAAATAAAGATGGCTTGAACCTGGGTGATTCAGAAAATGATGGTACAAAAACCATGTCCATTGTTTAGGGGAGCTGCTAAGTGGTTACTGGATATAGTAAAGAAAAATAGAAATATCTAAATAGCAAATCATTCATTCTACCATATTTTTTTATAATGCCTATGTGCCAAACATCATTCTAGGTATTGTGAAAACATAGTAAACAATACAATAGAAATCCCTGCCCTCATGTAGGAAATTTTTTACTTGCATGAGATAGGCAATTTTTTTTAAAAAAAGAACCTTTAATGGAGCACATGGTGACGAATACTATGGAGGAAAAAGTAAAGTAAGGAAAAAAAACAGGGATTATAGGGGTGAATTTAGCATGATCAGGTAATGCTACAATGATACAGTGATATTTGAGCAGAGATTCAAAGAAGGTAAGGGAGTGAGCCATGTGGTTACCTGAAAGAAGTATATTCCAGGTGGGAAAAACAAAACAGAAATTGAAAAGCCTTGGGACTGGAGCTTGCTTGACAAATTCAAAGAAAAGCAAGGAGAAAAATTTGGTTGAATCAGAGTGAACATGAGGGAAACGAAGAGAAGATAAAATTGGAGCAATGAGGGAAGGATTTATATAGAAACTGGTAGGTAATTGCAAGAGCAATTTAAGAACTTCAGTTTTTATTCTTAGTAATGTGAAACCAACCATTAGAGGGATAGATGTATAAATGACATTTTTAAAAAGATCACTCTAGCTGCTATATTGAGGCTACTGAACTGTGGAAGCAAGGGTAAAAGCAGAGAAAACAGTTAAAAAGCTCTTGAAGTAAGATGCAAGTCATTGGTGACTGGGGCCCGGGTATCAGAGAAAATGATGAAGATAGTCAGATCTAGTATGTATTTTGAAAGTAGATTTGAAGGGTCCTAGGGTAAGAATGGTTACCAGAAGGAGAAAATCATATGGAGAAGGCCTCCCTGAAAGAAATTAAGACTTGCAGGCAAGGGAGGCAGGTCAGTCCATGGCTCAGAGAGGGAACCAAGAAAATAAACACAACGACTTCACTTTTTCCCCCCATCTTTCTGACTTTCTATCAAGACTCCTTATTATCATAGTCTATATGATAATAGATTATATATGATAATAGAACTCTCATCCTATAGTTTGGTCTCTTGGAACAGTGAGGAGGGTAGAGAAGGTGAAAAGTGGATCTGGAGGTCAGAAAAAAGATATCCAGTACAATAAATAATTGCAGACCATAGAGCCTAAGATGACTAAGGGGAAAAGTGAAAATGTGAAGAAAGTTTAGTGAACAGATGGTAGAATCACAAGATATTAGGCTCTGGAAGGGCTGAAGAACTGTAGAGTTATATCCAAAGAGATACAACCAAAATGGGAAAAATTATATTAAAATGAAATAGTAAAATATATTCAATTCAAATAATAAAAGAAGAAGATAGATCTAAGTCTACCATATCAATAATTATAATAAATGTCAGTTGTCTAAAAACTACAATTGAAAGACAGACATTAACAGAATTGAGGAAAAAGCAAAAGCATATTATACCTTGGCTACAGGAGACACCTTAAACATAAAGACATGAATAGTTGGAAAATAAAATGATAGAAGTAAGATAAACCATGAAAACAGCAAGAAAGCTTACAGTAACTGTTTAATATATAAAACAGACTTCAAGACAAACAGTACTGCCCGAGATAGAAAGGGACATTTTGTAAAGATGAAAGGAACAATTCATCAAGAAGCTGTGACAATTATTAATGTGTATGCCCACAATAAGAGGGTCTAAAATACAGGAAGTCAAAATAAAGAGAGAAATAGACAACTGTATAATTATATTAGGATATATTTTTCATATATAATGTTCAGGATTTCATATATTATTACAAGGTATGCAAAATGACAAGAATAATTGCCTTAAAATTAGGAAAAGAACAAATATAAGTAGACTGCTACAGATAGTAGACTTAATAGCAAGAACTTTAAATAGTTATGATTAATATTTTCCAGAAAATAGAGGGTAAATGGATAAACTATCTTAAATGATGTGGAATTTCACCAGGGACTTGGATTCTACAGAAACATAAAGTTAGAACGGAAAAATACAATGAGTAAACTTACAACCTCAGTAATGGGTTTGACAACAAAGCAGACATGGCAGAATACAGAAATAGTAAGTGGAAGACAGGTCAACAGAAAATATCTACATTTAAACAAACAGATAAAAGGAGATGGAAAATAGAGAAAAGAGCAAAAGAGTATGGGATACAGTAGAAAGGTCTATTTGTAGTCTGCTGTTAGGCAGAATACTAAGATGGCACCTAAGATTCCCATCCTGTTATTTTATAAACCTGCATAATCCCTAGATTGATGTGAATTGGTGGATTTTAATCCCCTTACTAAGTTATGTTACATGGCATAGCTGACTTTAAGAAACAGAGGTAAACTTCACCTAATTAGATAATATATAAAAGGAACTGAGCTTTTCCTGAAGTCAAAGATTCAAAGCATGTGTCATAAGGGAGATTCTGTTGCTGGCTTTGAAGATGGAAGGAGTCATGTGGCAAAGAATGGGGGTGGCCTCTAAAGAGCTAAAATTGGCCCTCAGCAGACAGCTACCAAGGAAATAGGGGCTTCATTTTTTACAGCCCAATGGAACTGAATTTGGCCCAAAATCTGAATGACCTTGGGAGTAGATTTTTTCCCAGAGCCTCCAGAAAGGAATGTATTTCAGCCAACACCCTGATTTCAGTCTGTGAGACTCTAAGCAGAGGAACCAGCAATGCCATATCTGGACTTCTGACCTGTGAGCTAATAAATGGGTATTATTTAAAGACACTAAGGCTGTAGTAATTTGTTATGCAGCAATATTAAACTAATATATGGTGCATCCTCCACAACCAATAACAGAGGAGAAAGTGAGGGAGAAATAATAGCTGAGAATTTTCCAACTGATAGACATAAATCCACGGACTAAAGATATTCTGTGAAACCCTAGCAAAATAAATATAATGAAAACCACATCCAGGCATATCAAAGTAAAATTGCTAAAAGTCAAAAACAAAGAGAAAGTCTTAAAAGCAGCTAAGCAGCCACAGACATAAAGACAATATAATGACATCTTTCAAATGCTGGGGCACGGTCAGGGGGTGGGGTGGCGGGCGGGCATCACTGCCAATACAGAATTCCATACCAAGTGAAAACAGTTTTTCTTTTCAGAAATGAGAGTGAAATATGGTTCTTAAGGAAAAAAAAAATCTCATATGAAAACATGGAAATGCAAGGAAGTGGGTAAATATAAGTGCATATTGACTGTACAAAAAAACAACAATAACAGTATGTGTCCTTTAAAATATATGGAGAAATAAAATATATGACAAAAATAACACAAAGGTTGGAAATCAGTAAATGAAGTTAAAATATTCTAGGGATGTTTCAACTGGAAGAGATCCTGAAGCCTGGCTTCTTGTAATCCTTAATGCTTTGGACGAGACTGACTTCCCTTCTCTATAGATAAGTAGAATGAGGCTCCTGTTGGACTACAGCAGTCTCTGGAAGAAGACCCCTGATACTGCTATTTTATACTGAAAGCCATATCAGCTGCTGAAAAGAGCTAGTCCCAGTGAGATCATGAAGAAAATCCCAAGATTTCTTTCGTATCTATATAAGGAAATTTGAAGATCTTGATAGCATGGATAAGAATATGTGGGTCTCAATGAGGCAAAACACTTGGAATATTATCAACATGAAGAGCAGATATCTATTTTCAGTTTTGGTAAAGCTGTGATTTTCTATAGAAACTTAGAAATCTTCAAAGGTGTAGTATTTCCTACCACTCCTCTTGTAAACTTTTGCATAAGTGTAATTGAAGAGCACTCAATTCTAATACATTTGACCCTTATATTTTGAATACGAACATTTAATCCGAATTATTTCAAAGTTGACATATTTTCACTGAAAAAAATTTTCCAGAGGGAATTCCATTAACACAATTTAGACACAATAATTTTTTGTATATGGTATTTCTCTTATTTTCATTTTGTTAAAATTATTTTTACTGGCATCAGTTCTTTCCCATTTGAAATTAATGTATATTTTATCCATTAATTGGTTTCATCTGTATCAAATTGTATTAATCATAACTTCTGCTATTGTCAGTTTTCCTTCAGAGCCATTATTTCTTTCAAGGCTAATTGTCCTGGGTAATTCATAACAGATCTAATTTTTGCCAAAAATATTTTATTCTTTCAATTTTTATTCAGCATCAAATGTTATCACACAGTTTGAGTCACTATTTTGTGAATTATTTCATTATTCATTATTAATTATTCCTTAGAGAAATGAAAGGAAATTATAAAGACTTTTATGAAATAGAAACAAATCCCTAAAAGGGATTCCCCAGAAAAAGAAAGATGGGTTGGAGCTATATAGTGGCTGGCATTTTTAGCTCTTGAATATCCCATGGATCAAAACCCCAAGGTCAAGCATTTCTGCTTTATTCTGTGGTGACAACATGAGATTTAAAAAATCATTTACTTGTCAAAATAAAATGGAGAAGAGGAAGTAAACAGGAGTGTAAATTAAGATCTTCCATAAGTTAATAAATTGTTGAGGATGGGTAACTAACATATGGGAGTTCATTTTGGTTTTCTATTACATTTAAAGCTTCCCACGGTAATATATTTTAAAGATTTTAAATATCATTTTAAATATATTTTAAAATATATAAATCATTTAAAACATGTAATAGTTTTTAAAATATATAATACATATAAATAACCATTTTAAATTTAAAATTTTTAAAGAATCATTTTAAACATTTTAAGAAGAAAGATTTTTTAAAGGGTATATAATCCTTTTAATATTAATATTCAATTAGAAACTGAAGATATATTGTTAAATAGTAGGCCAGTGAAAATACGACAACGAGGAACTAAAGTTGGTCAGGCATGCTAATATACTATAATAAAATGATCTGTGTAACAGGAAGAAGAATATTGTTATGTACATACTAATAAATAAAGTACTAATAAAGTACTTTATTGCCTGCTAAGGAAGATGACATAATGCCCATGGGTCAGGAAATATCTTCTTTGTTGCTCTCTTCCCCTCGCAAAGACTAGACAAAGAGAGAGGAGAGAGAAACACAGAATTTTTAAAACCTGGGTCCCTACTTCACTCCCAATTCTCACAAGTCCTATGTATTGTGATCACATGAAGCCATAATTTAAGAAAAATTTAAGAAAGGGAAAATAAGAAGGGGAAAGGATTTTATAGAGAGCAGGAGTAAAATATAAACATCATCTATAAGTTGCACTTCTTAATGGAGAGGAAGAAGCAGAGAAAAAGATAATTACCTTGTGATTCTTTAATGTTTTAGAATATGTACAACCTGCAAAGCAAGGAGAAAAATATCCAATATCATTTCTTCCACATGTAGCAGAATAAAATGAAGATGAACATTTACAATGAGAATTGCAAGGAGCTGTCAGGTTTCCCAACTGCCCTGTTCTGTAAAAGAAGAGATTGAATGTAATTATAATACAACTGTATTATCCTTATTAATGTATACACAAAGATATCAATGAGATCAATAAAATATGATTATTTAAATAATTTTAACAGATTTAGGTACAACAGATATACAATAAACTGTACATTTTTAAAGCATACAATCTGCATACACTTGTGAAACCATCACTGCAATCATGTTAACAAACATAATCATCACCCCCAATAGTTCCCTCGTTCTCCTTTGTAATTCCTCCACCCAATGGCATCTGCTGATCTACTTTCTGAAACTGTTCATTAGTTGGAATTTCATAGTGCACTAGGTGCACTTTCTTTGTCTGGCTTCTTTCATGCAGCTGGTCTTTACATGGTCTTTGTATGGTCATATGCTTCCATGTCTCTTGGATAAATATTAAGGAGTAGAATGTTTGGATCATATGGTAGGTGTTCATTTAACTTTTAAGAAACTGTCAAAGAGTTTTCCAAAGTGATTGTGCTATTTTGCATTCTCACAAGCAGTGTGTAAGATTTCAATTGCTTTCTATATTCCTTGTCAACACTTGGAATAGTCAGTCTTTTTAATTTTAGACATTCTAACAAGGATACAGTAACTTCATATTGTGGTTTTTAATACGTTTTTCCCTAATGACTGATGCTGGACATCTTTCCATGTGCTTATTTTCCATCTGTATCTATTATTTGGTTAAATATCTGTTTAAATCTTTTGCCCATTTTTGTGGATATTACTAAGCATTGAAAGTTCTTTATATGTTCTAGAAACCACGTTCTTTGTTAGATATATGATTTTCAAATATCTTCTCACAGTCTATGGCTTGTTTCTGCATTACCTTAGTGGGATCTTTCAAAGAGCAGATGCTTTTTATTTTAATGAAGACCAATTTATCAATATATTTCTTTATGTATCACATATTTGGTGTCATAACTAAGAAATCTTCGCTGAACCCAACTTCACATACATTTTCCTCATATTCCTGGAATTTTATATTTCACAATTACATCTACAATCCATTTTGAATTAATTAATCATATGGTATAAGATATGGATCAAAGTTTGTTTAAATATAGATATCTAATTGTTCAGGCATCATTTGTTAAAATGACTGTATGTTCTCTGCTAAATTGCATATGCACCCTATCAAAAATCAATTATCTATATATGTGTGTGCTTATTTTTGGACTCTCCATTCTGTTCCACTGACTTATTGGTCTATATTTACTCCAATACTACTTTCTTGATTATTATAGCTTTATAATAAGTCTTGAAATCAAATAGCGTTAGTCCTCCACCTTTGTTCTTTAGAATTGTTTGTGGTTTTTCTAGATCCTTTGCATAACTATATGAATTTAAAAGTCATTTTTCCAATACCTAAAAAAGAAAGCTTGCTGGGATTTTGATTGTGATTATATCAAATACATACATCAATTTGGGGAGGATTAACATCTTAAAGATACTGAGTTTTGTAACCCACAAATACGGGATATCTCTTCATTTAAAAATTTAGGTCTTTAATTACTGTCAGCAATGTTTTACAGAAATCAGTGCATAGGGCTTTTACATCTTTATCATATTTATCCTTAAGAATTTCTTTTTCCTGGCCTTCCCTGGTGGCGCAGTGGTTGAGAATCTGCCTGCCAATGCAGGGGACACGGGTTCGAGCCCTGGTCTGGGAAGATCCCACATGCCGCAGAGCAACTAGGCCCGTGAGCCACAACTACTGAGCCTGCGCGTCTGGAGCTTGTGCTCCGCAACAAGAGAGGCCGCGACAGTGAGAGGCCCGTGCACTGCGATGAAGAGTGGCCCCCGCTCGCCGCAACTAGAGAAAGCCCACGCACAGAAACGAAGACCCAACACAGCCAAAAATAAATGAATAAATAAATAAATAAATAAATAATACTTTAAAAAAAAAGGAATTTCTTTTTCTTGATACTTTTGTTAATGGTATTGTTTAATATCAATTTCAACTTGTGTGTAGGTAGTATATAAATGCCATAGAGTCTTATATATCGATCTTTTCTTCTACAGTATTTCTTTCTGTTTGATAGTATTGTTAACATTTTTTTAAGTTTTTTCCAGAATTTACTGAGATATAATTGACACAGCACTGTATAAGTTTAAGATGTACAGCATAATTATTAGACTTACATACATCATGAAATGATTACCACAATAAGTTTAGTGAACATCCATCATCTCATATCAATACAAAATTAAAGAGAAAAAATTTTCTCCTTGTAATGAAACTCTTAGAATTTACCCTCTTAACAACTTTCATATATGACATACAGCAGTATTAATTATATTTGTCATGTTGTACATTACTTCCCTAGTACTTATTTACCCTATAACTGGTAGTTTGTGCATTTTGACTGCCTTCATTCAATTCCCGATCCCTTAACCCTCTGCCTTTGTTAACCACAAACCTGATCTCTTTTTCTATGAGTTAGTTAGTTGGTTGGTTGGTTGATTTTAACATCTTTATTGGAGTATAATTGCTTTACAATGGTGTGTTAGTTTCTGCTTTATAACAAAGTCAATCAGCTATACATATACATATATCTCCATATTTCCTCCCTCTTGCGTCTCCCTCCCAACCTCCCTATCCCACTCCTCTAGGTGGTCACAAAGCACTGAGATAATCTCCCTGTGCTATGTGCCTGCTTCCCATTAGCTATCTATTTTACATTTGGTAGTGTATATATGTCCATGCCACTCTCTCTCTTCGTCCCAGCTTACCCTTCTCCCTCCCCGTGTCCTCAAGTGCACTCTCTACATCTGTGTCTTTATTCCTGTCCTGGTTCTTCATAACGTTCTTTATTTTTTTTTTTTAGATTCCGTATATATGTGTTAGCATTACGGTATTTGTTTTTCTCTTTCTGACTTACTTCACTCTGTATGACAGATTCTAGGTCCATCCACCACACTACAAATAACTCAGTTTCATTTCTTTTTATGGCTGAGTAATAATCCATTGCTTATATGTGCCACATATTCTTTATCCATTCATCTGTCAATGGACACTTAGGTTGCTTCCATGTCCTGGCTATTGTAAATAGTGCTGCAGTGAACACTGCGGTGCATAACTCTTTGAATTATGGATTTCTCAGGGTATATGTCCAGAAGTGGGATTGCTGGGTTGTATGGTAGTTCTGTGTTTAGTTTTTTAAGGAACATCCATACTGTTCTCCATAGTGGCTGTATCAATTTACATTCCCACCAACAGTGCAAGAGGGTTCCCTTTTCCCCACACCCTCTCCAGAATTTATTGTTTGTAGATTTTTTGATGATGGCCATTCTGACCGGTGTAAGATGATATCGCATTGTAGTTTTGATTTTCATTTCTCTAATGATTAATGACGTTGAGCATTCTTTCATGTGTTTTTTGACAATCTGTACATCTTCTTTGGAGAAATGCCTATTTAGGTGTCCTACCCATTTTTGCATTGGGTTGTTTGCTTTTTTGATATTGAGCAGCATGAGCTGCTTGTAAATTAGGGAGATTAATCATTTGTCAGTTGCTTCATTTGCAAATATTTTCTCCCATTTTGAGGGTTGTCTTTTTGTCTTGTTTATGCTTTCCTTTGCTGTGCAAAAGCTTTGAAGTTTCATTAGGTCCCATTTGTTTATTTTTGTTTTTATTTCCATTTCTCTAGGAGCTGGGTCAAAAACGATCTTGCTGTGATTTATGTCATGGAGTGTTCTGCCTATATTTTCCTCTAACAGTTTGATAGTGTCTGGCCTTATATTTAGGGCTTTAATCCATGTTGAGTTTATCTTTGTGTGTGGTGTTAGGGAGTGTTCTAATTTCATTCTTTTATCCTGGGATAAACCCCACTTGATCATGGTGTATGATACTTTTAATGTGCTGTTGGATTCTGTTTGCTAGTATTTTGTTGAGGATTTTTGCATCTATGTTCATCAGTGATATTGGCCTGTAGTTTTCTTTGTGACATCTTTGTCTGGTTTTGGTATCAGGGTGATGGTGGCCTCGTAGAATGAGTTTGGGTGTGTTCCTCCCTCTGCTATATTTTGGAAGAGTTTTTGAAGGATAGCTGTTAGATCTTCTCTAAATGTTTGATAAAATTCGCCTGTGAAGCCATCTGGTCCTGGGCTTTTGTTTGTTGGAAGATTTTTAATCACAGTTTCAATTTCAGTGCTTGTAATTGGTCCGTTCATATTTTCTATTTCTTCCTGGTTCAGTCTCGGAAGGTTATGCTTCTCTAAAAATTTGTCCATTTCTTCTAGGTTGTCCATTTTATTGGCATAGAGTTGCTTGTAGTAATCTCTCATGATCCTTTGTATTTCTGCAGTGTCTGTTGTTACTTCCCCTTTTCCATTTCTAATCCTATTGATTTGAGTCGTCTCCCTTTTTTTCTTGATGAGTCTGGCTAATGGTTTATCAATTTTGTTTATCTTCTCAAAGAACCAACTTTTAGTTTTATGGATCTTTGCTATCATTTCCTTCATTTCTTTTTCATTTATTTCTGATCTGATCTTTATGATTTCTTTCCTTCTGCTAACTTTGGAGTGTTTTTGTTCTTCTTTCTCTAATTGCTTTAGGTGTAAGGTTAGATTGTTTATTTGAGATGTTTCTTGTTTCTTAAGGTAGGATTGTATTGTTATAAACTTCCCTCTTAGAACTGCTATTGCCTCATCCCATAGGTTTTGGGTCATCGTGTTTTCATTGTCATTTGTTTCAAGGTATTTTTTTATTTCCTCTTTGATTTCTTCAGTGATCTCTTGGTTATTAAGCAGTGTATTGTTTAGCCTCCAGGTGTTTGTATTTTTTACAGATTTTTTCTTGTAATTTATATCTAGTCTCATAGTGTTGTGGTCAGAAAAGATACTTGATATGATTTTGATTTTCTTAAATTTACCAAGGCTTGATTTGTGACCCAAGAATTGATCTCTCCTGGAGAATGTTCCATGAGCACTTGAGAAGAAAGTGTATTCTGTTGTTTTTGGATAGGATGTCCTATAAATATCAGTTCAGTTCATTTTGTTTAATGTGTCATTTAAACCTTGTGTTTCCTTATTCATTTTCATTTTGGACGATCTGTCCATTGGTGAAAATGGGGTGTTAAAGTCCCCTACTATGATTGTGTTACTGTTGATTTCTCCTTTTATGGCTGTTAGAATTTGCCTTATGTATTGAGGTGCTCCCATGTTGGGTGCATAAATGTTTACAGTTGCTATATCTTCTTCTTGGATTGATCCCTTGATCATTATGTAGTGGCCTTCTTTGTCTCTTGTAATAGTCTTTGTTTTAAACTCCATTTCATCTGACATGAGAATTGCTACTCCAGCTTTCTTTTGATTTCCATTTGTATGGAATATCTTTTTTTCATCCCCTCACTTTCAGTCTGTATGTGTCCCTAGGTCTGATGTGGGTCTCTTGTAAACGGCATATATACGGGTCCTGTTTTTGTATCCATTCAGCCAGTCTATGTCTGCTTGGAGCATTTCATCCATTTACATTTAAGGTAATTATCGAAATGTATGTTCCTATTACCATTTTCTTAATTGTTTTGGGTTTGTTATTGTAGGTCTTTTCCTTCTCTTGTGTTTCATGCCTAGAGTAGTTCCTTTACATGTGTTGTAAAGCTGGTTTGGTTGTGCTGAATTCCCTTAGTTTTGCTTGTCTGTAAAGGTTTTTGTCATCTTACTAGATGCTTTTTGCCCAGACACTTTGCCAGAAGTGCCAGCTTCTTGCCAATGTCCAGAAATAGTAAATATACTCAGAGTAAAATGCAACTGCAGAAGTTTGCTTCTCCTCACAAGGTTTGCCTTTCTCCAGGATTTTGGTCTTTAAATTCCTAGTTGCCGAAACAACTGTCTTATGCCCTTAAACACATTTTTAAAACGTTATTCAGCTTTTCTAGGTGTTCTTAGTGGGAGCATTGGTCTGCCATAAGCCACTTCATTTTAGCTCAAGTATAAGTCTTGTTTTCTTTACTTATTTTACTTGCTTAGTCCTTTGGTTTCCAATTCCAGTTCTGTTTCTCTTCTTTAACATCAATCTCTGCCCAGTTCTTTGAATTTTTGCATGTTTAACCTAAAGGAGACATTACTCATGCATACTTTCAGATGTCTTCAGTTCCATTCTTTGATAAGAAGGCAGACATACCAATTCAAAAACAAAGGTAAGACTGGCTTTTTACAGACAGTTAGTATGGTCTCCTAGTTGCTACTCACTTTAATACAGATTTCTACTTATGGGTTCTGATTCATTTCAATATGTTTTTTTTCTTTAGACTATATGAATGCATAAGCAGTCATACTACAAGCTATCATTATGATATTTCTGCCCTTAATGTGAAAGGTAAAACTATGCTTTATGTTTCTTTTACATGTTCAGTAATGCCAAGAATGATATGAGCATATTAGGCTTACTGGATAAATAATTATTAATCGACTAAGAAATATATTGTTGGGATTAGATGTAAAAATCTCATATATATAAAATTATATTTACCCGCCATAATCTTCAGTGATCCCAGCAAATGGTATTGAATCACAGCGTACAAAAATTACAAATGCAAGCAGTACAAGTGTTACAGCAGATGTAACAATTACAAATCTCATAAGGCCTTTACAAGACATTTGTAACTTTGAAATAATGATACCTCCCAGAATCTGGCCAAGAGCACCTCCTGGAATTAAAACAAGTCCTAAAAGAAAGGAGGAAGAGAAAACACAGTTAAAAATAGTCAGCTAAAGACAGTACAGAAAATTCATACTTTGAGGTAATCCCCTCTGCTCTAAACATATAGCAAACATAGATTTAACTAAGAGACCGAGACAAAACTTAAAAGCATGATATTAATAAATACCTCAACAAACCCTGAACCCTAAGAGAAATACAAATTTGCAAGTGGGGCTGAAGCTATAGGCCTAAAGGACCTAGAATAAGAGGCTCCACAAGATGTTTTACAGCAGTTGTGAGAAATACAATAAAAGGCATACCCGGAGGAACAACATTTGAAAATTTGTAGCTAAGAATGAGAAATTTCAATAATTAAAGAAATATTAGTCCTGGGAATAAAAGTGCACTCCAATTACTGAGAAAGAGTAAAAATAAATAAATATTAAATCACATAAGGTAATAAGGTAAGGAAACTTCATAACATCAAGATTAAAGTGTAAATTGTAAAAGCTGCCAGAGAGCCTGTAACTTGCAAAAGAATTATAATTATAGCTAATTTTTTAAAAAGATAAAATTAATAACCTAGGCCAAACACACATACACGATCTTGAGGAGTGGGGTTAGTAAACTGCAAGTGAGTAGTGAAAATTTCCTAAACCAACTGAGGGGGATAAAATGAATAAAAAAATGAGTCCATTGACAGAGGACAGAATAGTGGGGGGAAAAAAGAAACAAAAGAGAAGTGTAATAAACAAAATGTACAATTAAAAAGTTAAAAATTACTTAAATATGTCAGAATTTACAATAATTTTAAATGGACAAAACAACTATTAAAAAGATAGAGTATCAAATTTGATATTTTTAAAAAAGGAAAGCTTGAAAATAAAGCAGTGAAAAAATATGTACCATGAAAATGTAGATCATGAACATGTATATACCTAATGACAATGCATAAAATAAATTATGCAAACACTGCCTAGATTTCAAGAAAATTAAAAATCTATAAACAAAGTGTTCTAACTCAGCTTTCTCAGACACAGAGACCTAGCTTACAACACTATTAAAGATATGGAAAGTATTAATTGATTTGAACAAGCAGTTATTTCAAAAGAGAAGAGCCTATTTCTACAAACTAAAAATCTCTTTTCAATAATTCATGGCTTAAGTAAAAATATGCTGATGAGAATTAAAAATGCTTAGAACTGAACAATAATACAAATTACATCTAAATGTATGAGATGCTACTAAAGAAAATCTATAACTAATGATACCTCCATTATAACTTGTTAGGAGAACTAAATGAGTTAATATTTAAGTGCTTAGAACAGTGTACAGTCACATAGCAAACATTATATGAGTATTTGTTAAAAGGTACAATTTACAGACAAATTCATTTATTAGAAAGCAAAAAAAGTACAAATAGTGTAGTGGCAATATTTATTAAGAAAATTGTGGGAATTGGAAGTGAATCAGAGGGTGAGCAACAAGGCTGCAGTTAAGAAGTCAAGAAGAAGTAAACTACATTTTACCTCATAATCTCAGAAATTAAGGGCAGTAGGTATGACTGAAAGCAAGAGTGAGGTAGACTTAAAAAACAAGAGGATTTGATGGCCGTCTATATAAAATGTTTGATCCCCAATTCCTATCCCTACCCACAATGCCAGAGAACCCTAGGTTTATTCAGTTTGAACCCAACAACTATAGAGTTAAGAAAACCAATTACATCTGTGAGCAGAAAGCTGAGAACACAACTCAGCTGAGAAAGTACTGGATGTCAGGCTTATTGCCCTAGGCAATAAGAAAATACTGGACACTGGGAGTTCAAAAATTAAATAGCTGGGTCCTTGAAAGACTACCCTAAAAGGACACAAAACAGTTGAAAATTCAACTGCAAAGCACAGAACTTCCAATCAACTTCTTATGTAAATACTTTATTGGTGTACAGAAAAATATACAAATCAATATTACACATTTGATGAATTTTCAAAGTGAACGTAACTATGTAACCACACCCAGGTAAAAAAATCAAACATTACCAGAAGGCCAGAGGCTCTTTCGTGCACTTATAGGATTTTATAAAATATGAATCATAAAGTATGCATACATTATGGCTTCTTTTACTGGACATGATATTTGAAAAATCCACCCATGTTTTTGTATGTAACAATAGTTCATGCCTTCTCATTGCTGAATAGCATTCTACTACATGCATACAACACAACTTATTTATTCACTGTGATGTTGCAAATTGTGCTGCTACTTTTAAAATTCATGTATATGTCCTTTTGTAAATGTTTGCATTCTGTTGGGTATATTCTTAAGAGAACTTATGTTGGGTATATAACTAGGAGTTGAGTTCCTGGGTCAGGGGATATGTATAGGTTCAGATTTTTATGATACTGCCAAACAGATTTATAAAATGATAAACCAATTTACATTCTCACCAGTAGTGGATAAAATGTCAATTGCTCCACATCCATGCCAACATATATCTTTCTTTTTCATTTTAGCAATTCTGGTGAATGGGTAATAGTATTGCATTGTGATTTTAATAGGCATTTCCCTGAAAAACTACTGAAGGTGAGCACATTTTCACATGAATATTGGCCAATTGATATCATCTTTTATATAATGTCTGTTCAAGTCTTTTGTCCATCTTTACTGGATTATCTGCCTTTTTATTATTGTCAGATTTTTTACATATTCTGGACACAAACACTTTGTAGAATATTTCGATTGAAAAGGTTGTTTTGCACGCATTTTCACTCTTCATGCTGACATCTGATGAACAGAAGTTCTTAATTTTAATGTAATAGCACATTTTTTTCTTTATGGCTATGTAATTTGTGTACTGTTTAATAAATCGTTGTCTTCTCCAAGCCATGAAGATATTTTCCTATGCCTTATTCTAAAAAGTTTTATTGTTTTACCATACACATTGAGATCTGCAATCCAGCTAGAATTGGTATCTATGTATGTAGTGAGGTAGAGGTCAAGATTTGTCTTTATTTAAATGTACTATAACTACTACGCTATTTATTGGGCAACAATTCTCCACTACCCTCTGATGCTGTATATCCTACAAGTAGAAGTACTGACTGCTTTTTGTTTCATATTTTCTAAGATATTTCTATAGTGAACATGCTTGGATAAGCAAGATAGACCCCCTTTTAGAGCACTTTTGTTGTGGCTTCACTATACTAATGCTGTGGCTCCAATTTCAAAATATAAAATAGGTAATTATTTTTTACCTATTTTAGGCTTGTACTGTATATGCTCTAAACTCCAAAAGTGATACTGGAACACATAAATTGTTACCCTTGCTCCTCAAGTATGGTCCAACAGGAACAACGTAGAATCTCAGGAGGAAAAAGGAAAGTCCCAACTCTCATTATGGACTCACATGAAGCAGAAGTAGTAAGAATTGTAGTATCTCAATTCAACAGACCTTATGTTCAGTGAAAAAAGTTACCAGGGGCTTGAGGTTTACAGTGGATTAACCACCAATTGAATTCCATTGTTCCTATAGCCCTGGATGTTCCACACATTGTGATGTAACTAAATTTTTGGCACAGACCGATGGCACTGGATACACTGTCTTGGACATTGCTGAAGTCTTCTTTTGCATCCCTCTAGCACCCAAAGAAAAAGACTAATTCTCATTCATGCTACAAGGCCACAAATATACATTTGCAGTATTCCCTGAGGAGTACCTAAATTCCTCTTCTATTTACTACAAGGGGGCAGGTCAGGATTTATTGTGACTACCACTACACTATGATGCCCAAAGCTTTCAGTGATAGATGTTATTCAGTTGGCTGTAGGGTCAGAAGCCTGACTCAATGGCTCTGACTCTGGTACTAGCACACCATCACCAGCAAGGGTGACTGACCAACCCTAACAAAATCCAGAAGTCTGCCTATCTAGTTTTGGGGGGATTCTGCAGACAAAATCACAATGCTCTATCACTCTGGAGGTTAGGGAAAAATTGTCTCCCTTCCCCCAACCAAAAGCCAGCCTAGCATCACTTTGGATTCTTGAGTATTAGAGAGAGTAGCCAATTCACTAGGGCATTCCCTTTGGTCTTGTATACCAGCCAACCCACAGGCCTACACTGGATGCTAATCCGCAAGCTGTGGTATGCTCCCTACTTTGAGGTACCACAAACCTAATGACCTATTTGAGCTACAAGGCTCCATGACTGATGATTTTGTTTGCTGGAGCCTATGGAGAAGGGAGGAAGTCCCCACTCAGAAGCATCGTTGCTTGTATAGGACTCACCGACTCCCTGAAACAGGTACATTTAAGAGCAACTCTTAGCTTACTACTGACCCCTTGTCACAACCAAAGCTCGGACCCACAGAGACTTTGTGATTCTGTGGACTGATATTCTCATTTTGAGATGAACCAAAACAGACTCACCACTAACCATTTGACAAGCCTTACTTGTCAACTGGAATTAGTGTGTTCAAGCCATGGGGGTGGGTCACAAGAGATCTTCAAATGATTAAAGAAACACCACCAGTATCACAGAGCCCTCAGAAGACAGTGGAAATCTCTTTTAAATGTACTTACTTTTGGTTACTCAGGGAAGATTTCCAGAGGGACTACTGATACATTATTTATATGTACCCTGAGGGCAGTTATCTTTATTACTCTAAGAGTAATCCAACTAGAAAAGGTGGTACAAAATTTGTCCCTAATTTTAGTTGAAATAATCAATGACGGGCTTCCCTGGTGGCGCAGTGGTTGAGAGTCCGCCTGCCGATGCAGGGGACACGGGTTCGTGCCCCGGTCTGGGAAGATCCCACATGCCGCAGAGCGGCTAGGCCCGTGAGCCATGGCTGCTGGGCCTGCGCATCCGGAGCCTGTGCTCTGCAAGGGGAGAGGCCACAACAGTGAGAGGCCCGCCTACCGCAAAAAAAAAAAAAAAAAAAAAAAAAAAAAAAAAAAAAAAAAAATAATCAATGACACCTCATCCCTGGAAAGCACTCTGGTCAGCCTCAGTCACTGATCAGCATTGTTAGGGATGACAGAATTGCCCAAAACTTCATCCTTGCAGGCCAGGGTAGAATATATGCAATTGCTAATGCATTCTGTTATGCTTGGATTAATACCTCAGGCTAAGTGGAAAGGTCAATACGGAAACTTTAGGAGAAAGCCATCTTGCTTTCTAAGGTAGACCCTGAGGGTCAAGAAATTTGTTCAGCTGGCTTGGTCCAGGAAGTTGCCAGCATGATTAGGCCAATACTGCAAGTGGCCTTATCCTGTTCTTTGGAGTCCTGTTGATATGAGCCTTAATTAAATACTCTATGAAACAAATTGAATGGGTTTAGTCCCTATCTCTATTAATTAATCAGAGTGTCAAACAATGTGGTATACCTGTGGAAAAATCTGTCATGGCCCCTGAAACTGTGTCATGTTTGGCTTTTGGACTATGTGCAGTCTGACAGTGGTGTGCTCTTTATCACAAAATCTACTCAATAATAGGCTGATAGTCAATGTTTTTGCGCACCTTAACATTCGTTTTTTATTTGGCTCACATGTTTTATGTTCCTTCTTTTTTTCCTTTCTTATTTTTTTAAATTATTAGTAAAAATTTTCAAATAAATATACTCATTTACTGTTCTTTTTACTATTCTTTTACTGGTTACCTGCAAGTTACAGTATGCATCTCTGACTTTTTATAGCATAAAATAAATGATCACATTTACCATCTTTCCATTAATGCTGGAACCTTAAAACATTTAATTCCATTTGCAACCTCTTTTGGACAGCCAATTCTCAGTATCTAGTAAAACTGATGTACACAATAGCAATGCCTCTTCAATCTCTAAATATAGATCAACTTTTACAAATGTGCACAAGGAGACATGTACAAGTTTATTTGTTACTGCACTGTTTGGAAAAGTGAAAAAGTTGGGGGCAACTTCATATCCTTTTATATGATATGGATAAATAAACAGTATTCATAAAATAGAATCCCACAGCACTGTTAAAATGCACTGAATAGAGATCAGCATGAATCGATGAACATAATTTCAGATGAAAGTAACAGAAGAGTACATACAAAATGATATATGAATTTTAGAAACAGATTGTATGCAGATAGGTACATCAGAGGTAAAAATATATAAATGTGAGAGAAGGATGAACTCTAACTTTAGAAGAGTTGTTACCTATGGGGAGGGAGGGAGAGAAATGGGATAAAGAAGAGGTACAGAAGTCTTACAAAGTTTTATGTGTTAAAAACTATTGATGCAATGATGGTAAAGTGCTCATATTTTAAAAATTTCAAAAAGCAGTATTTAGATATTTTAAGTTTAAGCAAATGCTACTACTCCTTCTACTTTCTGCTTATTTGAAATAGTTCATAAATACATATAAGAAAACTTTACATAAAAATTTCATAATGAGTACGAGTGGAAATGTCTACCTGCAAGTGTAGTTGCTTCACTGGGTGTTAATAGAAACTGATTTTCTATGTATATAGGCAAAAATTCAGATGCTCCAATCATAACTAAATATTCTGAAGCTCTGGACAGAGACAGGTACACAAACATTGGATTCTTGATCAGAATCTGAAATAGAAATAAGTTACATATGAATTATTTTATTTTGTTAGGTAAAATGGAATAGATATACCCACTAGTATGTTAATGACCAATCCATAAAAAGTTTAGCTTTCTCAATCTTAACTGAAAATACATATATATGTATATAAAAATTGAAATATAAATTTAAAATTCACCAATATACACATACCATAAAAGACATGTAGTGTTTTAACCATTTTTGTTATTTGATCTCCACACCACCTATAATTTTTACTTGGGGATCTGGCAGTTTGCTAGAACTGCTAGAACTAAAACACTAACCTTCAAACTAATTTCTCTATTTCCTAAATATGTATGTATCCTTTAAACTATTTAGTGGTGGTTTATATTTGTATATATTTTTTAACAAACTTAAAATTTCTTTTTCTAGCCCTAAACACAATTTCTAAAATCTAATCATTTTCTGCATATTCATCGAATTCATCTTCTGAGTGCTATTTAACATTACATAGTGTAATTCCACAATATTTATCCACTCCCATAGGGTTACATGCTTAGGCTGACTTCAACTTCCTACTGGCACAGACAAGGCTACATTAAACATCCCTGTGCAACCCTTAAGGAAATAGGATCGAGTGTCTTTGGAAGTACATATCCTAGAAAGGGTTTGCTAGGGCATTGGAATTTGGTATACTTCATTCCATTATTTCTCCAAATCTTTTCTCCAGAATTATCAGTTTATAGTCCCACCATAATATAAGATAGTTCTATTTTCTTCATGTAGCAACTGATACTTTCTAAAATTCATCAGATCAATATTTCTGACTTCACATCCCCTTCCAGAACTTTGCTATTCTCCAAGAAAGAGGCATTGAACTTCGAAAGGACTTTACGACTGCCTCAGCAAAGCAAGTAATGCTGCAAGACTTCTGAGGCTGGGTCATAAAAGGATAATATGACTTCTGCTGGGAACTCTCACTCTCTCAGGACTCTGGCCTTGGAACTTGGTTACCATGTTATGAGAAAGCCCAGGCCAGATGGAGAGGCGATGTGCGGGCATTCCAGCAAACAGCCGGGATCAAAAGCTACTATCTGAGTGAACAAGTCTTCAGATGACTCCATCCCCCAGACTTAGTTCACTACAACTGACCACAAGTAGAGCTGAGAAGAGTAAGCTCTGCACAAATCACAGAGAGCAAAACGGATGCTCTAGTATTTTAAGCCACTAAGTTTTGGGGAGGTTTGTCATGTAGCAATAGATAACTGGCACACCCCACATAATCACAAACACTTTAATATTGGCTGGCTTTCAAAAATTTTCCATGCTGATGAATGTATATTACTACAATGCTATATTTTGTATTTCTCTAATTTCAAATATAACTGAGCATTTCTTGATATAATTCTTAGCTATTTAGGACTGTTTTGTGTGTATGAACTGGCTATTTGCATGTTTATTAGGCTTCCTGAAATTCTTGTGTAGATTTTCCAAGAATTTCTTGTTTATTCCAAATATTAATCTCTTGTTGGATTTAGATATCTGTTGCCCACCTTTTAGCACTGTTTATAGCTTCCTTCATTGAACAGAAATCTTTGACTTAATGTAATCTAATCCATAAATTATCAGTCAATATTTGACGCTATTGGGAATCTTGTCTAACCTTTTCCTACCTCTATGTCACAAGGTATTTCTTTCATTTTAAACATTAACTTTGTTTTTTCTAGTCACATTCTATTAACCTAGAAATCACCTTTTTGCATAATGTTAAGTAGAGAGCCAACTTCATTTTACCAAATAGAGAACGAAGTTAGTCATCACACCTATTGAACAATTATCCTTGAAGTGCCTCTTCTATCATATGACAAGTTCTTATATACATTAATCTGTAGCTGTGTTCTTTATTCTGTTCCACTGGCCTATTTATCTGTACTAAGAAAATGCTACCTTTTTTTTTTTTCACTACTAAGGCTTTATAGCCTGTCTTAATGTGTACTAGGATCAACACTCTGTTTTACCTATTCATGCCCTTATTCTGCCATAATTTTAGAATCAATTTGTCATTTACTAAAAAAATAAAATTCTTGCCATAGTACTGATTACATCACATTGAATTCATGGATTATTTGAGAAAGAAATCACATATATGAAAGTTGTCATTTTATTCATTAAATTGTATATCTCTCAACTTATCCTAGTCTCCTCTAATACTGTTACATAGAGTTTTAAATTTTTTCACGAAGTTCTTGAGTAGTTCTGAATTATTTATAGTTTTGTGATTTTTACTTTATTATCTAATTTTAAAAATAGATATTTATGAATAGTCTTATTTGAATATTTTATTTTTTTAAATTTTATATTTATGTTGCACATTCAGATACTGCTCAATTAGTGGATTACACCTCTTTTATAGGTCCTTCTAGTTCACAAATGTTGATTTATTCATAATAATTATTGAGAATTGAATATTAAGCACAGTCCTTATTCTAATGAAAGTTATAGCAATATTCCATGATGTTGTATGAAATGGAAGTCTGTATTAGACATAACAAGCAAAACAAGAAACAGAAAATCTGGTTTTTTGTCTTGGCTCTGCAACTGATTTTTGGAGCAACAATGAGCAAATCACAATCTCTACATATCTCATTTTCAGCAAGTATTATGTAACAGTAGATAGAGCAATGGCCTGAGAGTAAAATACATGAGGTATTCTTATATTCTTAACCTCAATTCGGCCACCTGTATGTGTGTGTGTGTGTGTGTGTGTATGTAAGTGTGTGTCCAAAGATATACATGTCTTTGGAAAAGTTACTCATCCTCTTTAAATTAGTGGTTCATCATCTGTAAAGTAGAAATGATAATATCTATATTTATGGTGATTATGAGAATTGCATATATGTAATAATTTATATAATTTCTGGCACATAGTAGGTGCCCAGTAAAGAATATGCATCAGTTTGATAATTTATAAAATAAGAGTATCACATGAGATTACTAAATTTGTTGTTTGTAAACTTTAGTTAGCCTTAAATCATTTGGAGGGCAGTTATAAAACATGTATTGCCAGGTCCTACTTCCAGAGTTTCTGATTCAGTAGGTCTGGAATGGGGCCTAAGAATTTACATTTTTAACAAATTCCCAAATGATGATGATGATGTTAATCTGAGAACCAATGCATGAGATAACTTTTGTGTTTATGCTGTTTAGGATTAAAATGAACAGACTTAGTGGCTAATTCAGTTGATGTAACTTATCATAATGTTACACAGAAAGTTAAGAAAGCCCAAACACTCTCTCAGTAGCTAAACAATTCAGAGCTCATAAAGAAATAGAACCATCATTCAGAATAAGATGGCAGCCTATCTTGTCTGCTCAGTAGTGGGAGTTCCGTTTCTTTATCTTGATTGCTTCAAAGGCCCAAATATTCAGTTTCTTTCTGTCAGCTTATTGTGTCTATGTCTGCTTCTATTTTGGCTACTGACTATTCTCTCTCCATTTTCTTCTTTATCTCAATGGCCTCTGCTCATTCATTTTCTCTACGTCAGTTTACCAAAGCTATGTTGCTTGAGTTTCCCTCTCCTTCTCCTATGTATATACTCCACAAGAGAGAGGAACTGACTAGATTAGTTGGTTTACAGCAAGGTGTCTCTGTTGGTCATTGTTCTCAAGATATGATATTTAATAGGTTTTGGGGAAATCTAAAGATTACTATCTTGGACTCAAGTGCTGATCCCAGATCTACTTTTGGCTTTTTGGAATATATCATACAGAACAAGGCAACTAATGCACAAGGAAACACTTCTGGGCACTTTATTCAGAAAGGGACTGTGAGCCTAGCAAATACTCAGAATACCATGGATTCTCTTCCAGGTGTTCCTGCTTTAAAAAAATCAACCCATTTCTTTTCTTAGATATAAAATACAGGAGGCAAAGAAGAAGGCCAGATATACAAATCGGTATCCAAGTGGTTTCATGTAGCAAAATTAGGCTTAATTCTGGTAGTTGTTGATACACAAAGGGAGAAACTGAATTAGTTCCGCACAGTAGGAGACAGTTGTGTGCAACAGCCATATCTTGCAGTACTGTGGATCTTAGCCCCAGTCAAATGGCATATAATCTATAAAAGTATTAGATCACTATGTTGTACACTTGAAACCATATAATATTGTAAATCAACTACATTTCAATAAAAATAATAAGCTATAAAAATTATCTTTACTGACATTTTAATAAAACTCTTTTCTTTCCTTACTTGTTGAATTTTCTAAAATATATCATGCCAAGCAAGAAATACAGTAATACTAGGGAGAATCCATTTAAAAATATCCACTTCTCTGGCTCCCTTTATTAAAAACTCATGACAAGTAAAGAAGACTTAAAAAAAAAAAAACTATGTGTAGAAAATCAGGAGGTGTGTATTTCAACCAAATTAGTAAGTCTTATAATGATGGTGATACATTTTACTAGCTGGAATGATCTGTTTGCTGGAATGATTTTCCATTAGTCCTTATATCAGGAGCTTCTAAACAGTCATTGGACTTCAAGCAAACAATACCAACTAAGTGTCATGAACCAGGAGGTACTGAACTACAGGATTAATAGAGGAGAAAGACAATAGGCCTTTAGTAAATGAAGTTCCTCACACTAGTCTTTAATTTTCTTATTTTATAGTTGATAACCCACACTTCTTATCAAGATAAAGGAAAATCTTGTCATGATGTTTTCCCCTAATTATTTTGTGCATTTTCCTTCCTTAATCTAAAATCAGAAATATTTCAATTCATATTATTTATGCATTTATTGAGTTTTTACTATGGGCTATGCACTGATCTGTACACTTTACATTCCTATGAGGAAGGTACCATTATTGTACCAATTTCTTGGCTGAAGAAAGCGAGGCTCAGAAAGGTTGAAATACCATATTTCATTGAATCTAAAATGCCAATGCCATCTACTGTAAGAGACACCATTATTTTATGTACTTCTAAGTAAAAAAAAAAAATCACTACCACTCACATTATGGTACAACGCCTTAAGGAAAGTCCTACGTTACTCAGATTTCAGTCTCACCAGCTTTTGAAATACATTATATCTATTAAGAAGATACAATGTCAATTTTTCTGAGTTTTCTGAGGTATTTATATATTTTGGATATTAACCCATTACCATCCAGATCATTTGCAAATAATGCCAATTTTTCCTGACTCAGCTATACAACTTGGCATGTGGGAGGCAATCTTTTTGCAGATATCTCAATAAAAGAACAATAAAGCTATCTCTACTTGTGGGAATTCTTTACTTTAGTCCCATAAAACACTTGACTATTTCTTTGCAAGAAAATGTGAACTAGTGATCATTCCTACAACAGCAAGTATTTGCTTTACTAGTATCAAAAATTATATCCTGTTGCTGTTTCTGTCTTTCAATATATATATATTAACTTTATAATTCAATGCTTAAATATTGCATTAGCTTTTTGAAGAGTTAAAGAGCAGTTTCTTTCAATATGGACAGCACCACTAATGTATATAACTCAAAGTAATAATAATATGAATAGTCATGACCAAGCTTGCTATATCAGGCAATATCTACTATGTCACAATTACATTCTGACTTACAGCTATTTCAAGATTCCATAAGTTTAAGATCCTACCCAATTTCAAAGATGTTAAAATGTCCAGGGGAAAAAGTGTATCTCAGAATCAAAGAAATATTTGTATCAATATAAGGTCTCAACAGCAGTAAATGCTATATACTGTCTCCACTGGGTGGTCCTACTAGTAGGTAGGCCTGCTAACAGATCAGAACCTATGGATAAGGGGAGACCTGATTCAGCATTAGCCTTGTTAACTCTTGAATATATATGTGGAACACAAAGAGTAGGCTATAGCTGGCTCTCTCTTAAGGCTTTTCATCAAGGAAAATAGGATGCTAATCTCTGGTGGTCAGTCTCTAGTGTGCAACCTGACTTTTGGGCTTAGGTGAAAGTAACAGACCCTAACAAGGAAAATCTCTCTGCCTATTAGATCTACCACAAAGAAGCATAAACTCACAGTTAGTTCTACCTTTTACTCGTTACCAGAAAGTCATAGACTCTCTAGCCCTTACCTGAGGAGAGATTATAACCATTACCCACTGCACAAACCGCTCTTGCTTCCTTGAATTCCTTTATAATCTTCATTGCTTGACTGACTCACAAGTAAACACCAACCCACCAGAGAACACTGGCTAACCCTTTATCATCAGGGAAGACATGCTCTACTTTAATTTTACCAACATGGCTTAACAGATATGCTCTACTAAGAAACTCATCTTTGGCAGGTGCTAAACTATGAAAGAAAGCAAACACTGCAAATTTTTAAAATCTTGTAGGCCCGTTATCTCTCTGTTTTCTTTCTGAAACTCAAGCCTGCTATAATGTTAAAGGCAAGAGCCTAGATGTATGGGCTTTTCTATTGAATCTTAACATTACATGTCTATAAGGTACCTGGATTTTAGAACATTTGCGTCCCCATGTTTTAGGCTTTTTATTTTTCTTTCTTTGTAATGGCTCCAGAAGCTCAGATCATGTTGCTTCCTAAAACGTCTACTTTTTTCTTCCTACATAAATTATTATCAGTAGCTCTGAACTTTATGAATGCCAAGTGATTCTTTAATTGGCTCCTGAAATTGAGTCCTCATATGCTACAGCTGAATAAAAAATTCAACTTTTTATGGCACATACGGAAAACTTCCTGAAACAACATTCAAACTGTACTGACTTTTCAATTCTTAATCCACTCTAATCCATTTTTTACACAAAGTTTAAAAGTTCCTAAAACAAAATTTATATTATGTTCATATTATTCCCCTACTTAAAATAAACTAGTGACTTCCTATTGCATTAAAAATAAAATCTAAAGTTCTTACCCTGTCCCACAAAGACATGAGTTAGCCTCTGAATGTCTCTCCAACCTATCATTCTATCACTCTCCCCACCAAGTAACTATGCTCCAACACAGAGGTCTTCTCTAAACTGAACATACTCAAATCTTTGCTTCCTCAAGGTCTTTCCACATGTGTACCTTGTGCCTGGAATTTTCTTAACGACCATTCTTCACATAGTGAACTCCTTCTCATGCTTTAGGTTCCTCCATTTAAATGCTCCCTGTTCAGTGAAGCCTTCTTTACCCCTCATCTAAAACAGGTTTCACACAATTTTCTCTACTCAGTTGTTAATCAGTTGTTTTTAATCTGTGGGTTTGTTTTTTTTTTAAATCTGAGACCCATAAGTTCCATAAAGGCATGGGTATTATTTACTAGTTTATCTTTAATACTGTTGGGCTGCACCCCACAAGCCTATAAGGCCAGTGCCTGCCCAGCTTTAAGACTGAAGAAAGCCTGGAGTCATTGACAGAGACATCAATGGTTTAATGGATGGGGGAGCTTACATGTTTGAGGCAAGGTCCTGGAGCGACATCTAGTCGTGTGCAGCAGACCAGCAGACAAGACATGGCAGCAGGCTTTGCTGGGGGTGCGGGGGTGGGGAGGAGGGGCGGGGACTGCCAGTTATAGGGGGAGTCAGGTTGGCTCACCAGGTTACCATGCAAACTAGCACAGCGGCATGCCCCTCACCGCCCCTTTGATAAGAACGGTCACTAGCTGGGCCTGGGGCAAGTGTGTAGAAAGGTCAGTCAGGTGAGTAGGGTTTAGGTGAAGTAGGCACTGGTGGAGCAGAGGAATGTACAGAGAGCCAGAGAACAGTCATCTTGAGTGGCCTGACCATACAAATACCAAACACAGTGACCCTACACAATTAAAAAGAGATGAATAAGAAAAACTAAAATAACAATCCATTATATTGTACTACTATGTGCCAGGCACTGTTCTAAGCACCTTACATGTATTAATATGTTTAATTCTAAGTATGTATATAAGATATGCACTACTATTACCATTATTTTATAGAAGAGAAACTAAGGCACATAAATGTCCCCAAAACTATTTAAGAATCATTAAAAATGGTGGGCTTCAACAACTGTTAGCTTGTAATCATTAAAAAATTAAATGGGGGCTTCCCTGGTGGCGCAGTGGTTGAGAGCCTGCCTGCTGATGCAGGGGACACAGGTTCGTGCCCCGGTCTGGGAAGATCCCACATGCCGCAGAGTGGCTGGGCCCGTGAGCCATGGCCGCTGAGCCTGCGTGTCCGGAGCCTGTGCTCTGCAACGGGAGAGGCCACAACAGTGAGAGGCCCATGTACCGCAAAAAAAAAAAAAATTAAATGGGTATGGGTCTATCAGGTTGTAAAAAAAAAATAGTTTAACTTTTTAAAAGAGTAACAAGTTATTCCATTTAAATTACACACCAATTTGTACTTGATAAATGAAAATGAGAATTTCTCAAATTATTGTTTATATAAAGTCCAGGTGGGCTCAAAGCAAGGAAATTTCATCTTGACTACTGTTTTGCTCTTGGCCACTTTGTGGCAGTGTGTTAGGAATTTCACAAGGTGATTTATGGTTTTTGTAACCTTCCTTCTTCCTAGGACAGGCACCTATCAGAAACTAAGTTTACAAGCCAACGACATATGCAGAACCTGCTCTGTAATTGTGCTTTCAGAATTAGGGTAAGTAGAAAAATCTTTGATGAATCAGTGATTTTTCAAACTGTAATCTAATTTCCAGAGTTTTGAAATGGTTGTTGACAATTTTGCCAGTTTCAATTACTGTTTTTTGGAGCTTAAGAATTTCTAAGCTCCTCACTCTGACATTCTGGAAGTCCCTTCTAATAAACTTTTAAAAAGATTAAGATATCTTCTAGTTACCCACCCAGACAGGTGTTAGTCAGAAGTCTAAGACTGTTAACTGGACATTATATTATTTTGTATCCTAACACTAGCAATCAAAGCACTCTATTTCCAAGAAAGAAATATTGGAATTGGCTTGTTTTTGTTTCTTGTCTAGCAATAATTTAAAAAAAAAATCATGTTTAAATTTTCTGAAAAGTGTATTTCAACAACTGTATTTTAATTTTTAACAATGTGAAAAAGTTATACCCAACTTATTTCAGTACTGTTAAAATATACACACGAAATATTTTGTAAAAATTAAAATTAAATAAAAATCTGAATGAAATATAATCCATTACTGGGAAGAGTTCATGATTTGATAAAAAATAAACACTTTTGTGTTTGAATGAAAACAAGTAAACAAAATTTCTGATTTTATACAACAAATCTATTCATTTTAAGAAGAATTAAACTAATATAATAAAAAGTACTATCTGTACACATCCAATATATACATTTATATGATATGATATTTTGAACAAACATCTATGAAAGCATTAAGGAGAGAGAAACTCATTTTGCCTAGGAATGTAAGGTAAGATTTGACAAAGAGGTCTTCTCAAATGGAGAAGAAAGAGAAGAACATTTGAAGTAGAGAGATTTGCATCTACAAAGGTAGAGAATTATAAAAGTACCCAATATGTCCAGGAAAGAGCAAGTGGGGGAGATAGGGATAAATTTCTGAGATGAGGTAGGAAAATTCAGTTGATGGTATTGTGAAGGGTCTTCAAAGTCCCACTGAAAGAGTGTGAAATTCACCTGCCAAGTACTGTGGAAAATGACTTGATAAAACCTACATGTGAGAAACACAGCTCTTCAGACAACATAAAGGATGAAGTTATGAATAGGAAAAGAGAAAACAAATTGAATATAGAATCACTAGAAGTTGGGTTTTTTTAACCCCACTATGTCTGTACTGTAGGCTGTGTTTCTCACCCAGAAAATGAAGTGTTCTTCTCCATTTGATACTGAGATGAGATTATTTTCCATAAAATAAGATGTTCATTAGTTTTGCTGCTTTGGTGGGTCCATAGAAGCAAAACTCAGTCATAACCTGTGAGAAGGGCTGACAGGACCTTTATCTGGGTAAGGTCCTATAGGTCATTCTGAAATAAAGATAAACATTTTTAAATGAAAAAAAAAAAAGAAGATGTTTGTGAGAAGATTTGTTAACTTCTAAAATTCTTTTCTAAGTTATTTAAATATAGTAAAAAGATAATGTTAATACCTCTGTCATCTTTTTTTTTTTAATTAATTTATTTTTGGCTGTGTTGGGTCTTCGTTGCGGTGTGCAGGCTTCTAATTGCAGTGGCTTCTCTTGTTGCAGAGCCCAGGCTCTAAGCCCAAGGGCTTCAGTAGTTGGGGCTCGCAGGCTCTAAAGTGCAGGCTCAGTAGTTGTGGTGCATGGGCTTAGTTGCCCCGCGGCATGTGGGATCTTCCCGGACCAGGGATCGAACCCGTGTCCTCTGCATTGGCAAGCAGATTCTTAACCACTGCGCCACCAGGGAAGCCCCCTCTGTCATCTCATTAAATGGCTTATTTATTTATGCAGGGAGAAAATAAACTCAATATAATATAAAAGTCAAATTAAAAGCAATAGAAGAAAGAAAAATACTTGGTACCAGTATTTGACACTAATCAAGTTCTTGGTGATGCCACGTAGGTGAAATGGGTCCTATTTTCCATTACCTATAAAATGAGTAGGTTAATTAAGACTTCAAAAGTTCCACTCAGATTTAAGCTGAACACTTTATAGTTATTTTCTTAAATCCACTACAAAAGAATTGTACATGTCAATTTAATGTGTTTATGTAAAATATTTTACTTTACCCCAAAAGTAGCAAATAAATCCTTGATACTAGCTCCAAATTCCTGATCTTTTGTTTGATCTCTGTCCAACAAATGAGGCTGTTTACTTTCTCTGGCTTTTATCCTTGCTGTGCCTATATGTTAACAAGTAAAAGAATCTTATGACATGTTCAAATAACTAAAACACATATTATAAACATACATACACATGCCAATACACCCAGTTTGTCTTGAAATGGCAAGTGAGCTGTTTTTGAATTGCTAAAGTCAATCTAACTAAAAGGCACATTCTTCTAAAACAGTGCTGTCCTAAAGAAAATTCTGTGATAAGGAAAATGTCCCATATCTGTATTCTCCAATACTGTAGCCATTAGCTGTACTGTGGCTGTTAAATACTTGAAATGTAGCTCCTATGACTGAGTAAATGGATTTTTAATTTAATTTAAAACTTAAATAGCCACATATGGTGACTACAGTATTTAACAGCATAGACCTAAAATATAAAAGCACAAACTTTGATATTACTAAAAATATTTTGTGCCAATGAAATGTACTACCATTAGGAGAGTATTTGATTTCTCTAACATTACATGTATATTTTAGTGTTTCCAAAAGAATTTTAATAGTTATTACTCTATCTTACAACAATTCTATGGGGCAATACATGCCTTAAATCATGATAGGTAAATAGGTTTAAATATGCTTATTTCTTTAAGAAAACTTCTGAATTTTAGATATAAAGCATTTTTAAAGAGGAATGACAAGCAGCAAAAATATGTACTAATGTAAGTCTGGTACATAAATAAAATAATACTTGGCTACATGCAGCTTTATTTGTTCAAATAATACTAGCACATGTCACTGTATGTCCATGACAGAATGAAATGTACACAGAAAGAAATGCAGTTCAGCCATATTCTGAGAATTGGTAGGGATGAAGAATACACTGTCCTTTAATTTAATGAATTATATTTTTATAGTCACCTCGAATACCATGTGGAAAGCATGCAAATGGTATTAATGTAGACCATGCAATAACTGCAATAATAACAAAATGAATCCACCAACTCTGCTGCCAGTGTTCATTATCACCACTGTCTTCAACACTTTAATAGAGAAAATGAAAATTTTCAACTTTGTATATTTTATTACAAAGAAAGCCATGATTAAACAAAGCAAGAAAGAGCATTTTCTGTTAATTTGTTATTGTTTTGCTGAAACTGAGTGGTTGTGAGTTCTCTAGTTATGTGGTTCTCTTTTGTCCTGCAGGATACTAAATTTTTTCCTTTCCCCACTTTTCCCCTGTCCATTCAGGTGGCAAAGAGTAATTCTTTGTTCCTTTTTAACTTGTTTCTCCAACAGAAACTATGCATTTAGAAGACATCACTCTAAATCTCATCTCTTTTTAGAAATCATTCCTGCCCCTTTAAATCATGTGCCCAATTCTTTAGGATAAGCCTGGCCCTTTAAGTTGCACAACTAACACTGTATCTGGGTACGTGACCCTTTAAATCACATATACTTGGTAATCTTTCTCTTATAGTCCCTTCTCTGAACTCTCAGATTGAGTGTGTATTACCCTTCTAGTGATCATACCTAATCATGCTTTGATAGAACTTTGTCTTCTATCTTCCCTGTGGTTTTTCTTGGTTGGCCTTTGCAAACTACAAGCCTTGCAGTGAGCAGGGTGAGATGAAAATGTGAAGGATCCTCTGCTGGGATTTGTTGATTTTTCCCTTTTTACTCACAGTTATTTTGCAGTTTCAACATCCTTTGTCTTCAGTAATGCTCAGGCCATAATTTTGTGGGGGATTTTCTCAGCTGTGACATTATTTTGTATCAATGTAATGGTATTAGGAAGTGGGGCCTTTGGGAGGTGATTAGGTCATGAGGGTAGAGTCTGCATGAATGTGATTAATGACCCCAGATAGACTTCTTGCCCCTTCATCCATGTAAGGACACAGGGAGAAGCAAGGACACCAGGAAGCAAGATCTCACCAGACACTGAATTTGCCAGCACCTTGATCTTGGACTTCCCAGCATACAGAACTGCAAGAAGTAAATTTCTGTTTTTGTAAGCCCAGTGTATAATATTTCTGTTACAGCTGCCCAAATGGACTAAGATAGTACAGAAGAAATATTCCTGCCTAGAATAAGTATCTTTCCCTATAAAGACAAATCTCTATGTTAAAAGAGGGCCAACCTAATAACAAAGTAATCAACCTGATGACAGCTTGTCTCCCCATGAATGTGTCGTATCGGGAACTCAGGGTTGACCTCTACTACTGATGAATTGGATACTCAGCAGTAGTAATACTCATATCCTAGTAAATATTCTTGTTGAGAGATTGTCCTTAGTGTGAAAAAGTCCATGTTACTGCACTCATGCAAAGTCACCATTACTGTCACCATGGCCACTTTTCACATGAGCTTATTGAGGAAGAATTAGGGTGGTTAGAAGAAAAAGAGAGAGGCTGGCTAACATTAACAGGATGGGTCATCTTGTCCAGCTGATTAAAGAGCCTCTTCCAAAGTACATACCCTTGTCATGTGCCAGTTCTAAGAGTTTCATCCACATATTCTCCTGGTTACTTATTGTTTTTTAATCTTGTTCTAAGTCCTTGGCTACCCAACCATAAATTAGTATAAATTTATACCTCAGGCCATCCCTCCTTCTATGCTAAGTGGACAACCAGCCTGAAGTTCTACTCACTAGAATGATCTCCTGATTTCAAGGCCACTGTTGAGGGGAGTTGCAATATAGTGGCCATCCCCTTTCTCATCTCAATGAGAGAACTTAATATTCACACAATTAAATGTTTCCTTTTCCCTGGGAATATTTTCTAGTATTGTTAAAAGAAGCCACATGACCCAGAACTCTTAAAATAACTTTTGTCCCTCCAGTGATTAAATGCTACAACTATTTAATTTCCTAGTCTTGCCCTCCCTGAACTTAATCCCATCCTACAACCTATGATCATTTTAGTAACTATCTTCAATTTACTCCCAGCAATGAGGTTATCTGTGCATACAAATATGCAACCTAATTCTGGAATCCTAAAGCTACTTCTGATACTATTTTTAGTATCAGTTAGGATACTGATAGGAAACAGATGGTATACTCATCTGAAATAATCTGAAGAGAGAGGGACAAGAAGACTATTTCCAGTGATGTGGGCAGAGTTTAGGGAAATGAACAGGGTACAGCACAAAATTATGGGGTCAGCAGTACAGTAGCAAACTGTTATGACAAGCCTTGATGTCAAGTGGAACAGTGCTTAATAAATGGAAAAGGAAGCCTCAAAGGAGGTGTCATCTTTAGAATAGGGATACAGCCAATCTGGGTACAACCCCTGCAGAAACTGGAAGGATAATACCCTAGCCTTAATTTGCTCCTGCCCTCTCATTTGCCAGTGCCTCTCACTGGCCAAATCCACCTGAAATCCAGAGTTCAAGGGATTATTTTGAGGCTCTCAATATAGCCTCCTGGGGAAGAAAAGAGAATGGAGAAGGTTTTAGAAAGGTGGAAGTGAATTTAGAGGGTCAAAAAAAATACATCCAATACATATTCTCTGATACTTTATCTGCCCACCCACCCTGCCCCTTCCAGCTACCAAAACTTCACTATGGCTAGGTAAGAACCCAGATGAGCTGGCAGGGGAGCTAGGAGGAGAGCTTCCACATATTATCTGTAGCAATAAATAATTATGGAAATAGTTGGCAAGTTGGCAATAAATAACAGGAGCTAGTTGGCTTCTGTACCTCAGTTTTAATTAGTTCTACACTTATATAAAACCAGAGGTTCAGAAATGGAGGGTGGACCTTTCTGTTTTCTTGTAGTGGTAGATTTTTATCTCCTTCATTAACTCCGTCATCTTAATGAGAGAACTAAAAAAGGCAATAAGTCACTTATAGTACCACTTCCCAATACATAATTAAATATAACTTTAAAAATACATATTTAGGGACTTCCCTGGTAGCACAGTGGTTAAGAATCCACCCACCAATGCAGGGAACACGGGTTCGAGCCCTGGTCCAGGAAGATCCCACATGCCACGGTGCAACTAAGCCTGTGCGCCACAACTACTGAGCATGCACTCTAGAGCTTGCGAGCCACAACTATTGAGCCCACGTGCCTAGAGCCTGTGCTCCACAACAAGAGAAGCCAGTGCAATGAGAAGCCTGCGCACCACAACAAAGAGTAGCCCCCGCTCGCCGCAAATAGAGAAAGCCTGCGTGCAGCAACGAAGACCCAACGCAGCCAAAAATTAATTAATTAATTAATTAATTTTAAAAAATACATATTTATATAGCAGAAAGAAGGAAACAGTAAAGACTAGAGAAAAAATAAATGAAATATAGAATGGAAAAATAATAGGGAAAATCAATTAAATTAAGAGTTTATTTTTTTTTGAAATCAACAAAATTGACAAACCTTTAGCTAGACCAAGAAAAAGACTCAAATAACAAAAATCAGAAATGAAAGAGAAGATACTACAACTGATGTCACAGAAATAAGAAAGGATCATAAGAAACTACTATGAACAATTTTATGCCAACAAGTTGGATAACCTAGAATAAATGGAAAAATTTCTAGAGACATATAACCTATGAAGACTGAATCATGAAAAAATAAAATATCTAAACAGACACAGAACCAATAAGGAGAGCAAATCAGTAATCAAAAACCTCCCAACAAAGAAAATCCCACGACCAAATGGCTTCACTGGAGAGTACCACCAAACACTTAAAGAAGAATTAATACCAATCCTTCTCAAACTTTCCCAAAAAAATTAAGAGGAAAGAATACTTCCAAACTCATTCCATGAGGTCAGCATTACCCTGAAAACAAAATCAGACAAAGATACTACAAGAAAACTACACACTAATATTCCTGATGAATAATGATGCAAAATTCATCAACAAAATACTAGCAAACCAAATTCAACAACATATTAAGAGAATCATACATCATAACCAAGTGAGATTTATTCTGGAATACAAGAATGGTTCAACATATGAAAATCAGTTAATGTGATTTACCCCATTAACAGAATGAAGGACAAAAGCACATGATCATCTCGATGCAGAAAAAGCATTCAACAAAATTGGGCTTCCCTGGTGGCGCAGTGGTTGAGAGTCTGCCTGCCAATGCAGGGGACACAGGTTCATGCCCCGGTCTGGGAAGATCCCACATGCCGTGGAGCGGCTGGGCCCGTGAGCCATGGCCGCTGAGCCTGCACGTCCAGAGCCTGTGCTCCACAACGGGAGAGGCCACAACAGTGAGAGGCCCGCATATCGCTAAAAAAAATTGAGCACCCTTTCATTGTAAAAACACTCAACAAACTGATAATAGAAGGAAATTACCCAACATAATAACAGCCATATATGAAAAGCCCACTGCTAACACTGCACTCAGTGGTGAAAAACTGAAAGCTCTCCCTCTAATATCTGGAACAAGGCAAAGAAACCTAACTATTTTTACCACTTCTATTCAACATAGTACTGGATATTCTAGCCAGAACAATCAGGCAAGAGAAAGAAATAAAAGGCATCCATATTGGAAAGGAAGAGGTAAAATTATCTCCGTTTACAGATGACATGATCTTCTATTTAGAAAATGCTAAAGACTCCAAAGAAAAAAACTGTTAGAACTAATAAATGAATTCAGCAAAGTTGCGGGATACAAAGTCAACACAAAAATCAAGTGTGTTTCTGTACACTAACGATGAGCAGCATGCAAGGCAAAGATTTGTACACCGAAAACTCCAAAACATTGCTGAAGGAATTAAAGAAGATACAAATAAATGGAAAGACATACATGCTCATGGATTTGAAGACTCAATATTGTTAAAATGCCCTTAATACTCAAAGTGGTCTACAGATTCAATGCAATCCCTATCAAAACCTCAACAGAATTTTTTGCAGAAATAGAAAAAAAATCCTAAAATTTCATATGGAATCTCAAAAGATCCCAAATAGTCAAAACAATCCCAAGAAAGAAAAATAAAGACAGAGGCTTCACACCTCCTGGTTTCAAAATATATTACAAAGCTATAGTGATCAGAACAGTATGGTACTGATATAAAGACAGATATATAGAACAATGGAAGAAAATAAAGATCCCAGAAATATACTCTCATAAATATGGACAAATAATTTTTTACAAGGATGAAAAGAATACACAACAGGGAAAGGATAATCTTTTCAATAAATGGTGCTGGAAAAACTGGATATTCATGTGCAAAAGAATGAAGTTGGACCCTTTCCTTAAAATATATACAAAAATAACTCAAAATGGATTAAAGATCTAGACATAAAACCTGCAACAATAAAGCTCCCAGAAGACAACATACAAAGAAAGCTTCATGACATTGGATTTGGCAATTATTTTTTGATATGACACCAAAAGCACAGGCAACAAAAAAAATTAGAGAAATGGGACTATATCAAACTTAAAAACTGCACAGCAAAGGAAACAATCAACAGAGTGAACAGAAAAACTACAGAATGGGAGAAAATATTGGCAAACCATGTATCTGGAGTAGGGCTAATATCCAGAATATAGAAAGAACTGCCTCAACTCAGCAAAAACAAAAATCTGATTTTAAAAATATGCAGTGGACTTGAATAGATATTTCTTCAAAGAAGATATATGAATGGCCCACAAGTATGTGATAGGATGCTCAACGTCACTAATCATCAGGGAAATGAAAATCAAAACCACAATGAGATATCGCCTCATACATACCTATTAGGATGGCTGTTAAAAAAAACAATATGGAAGTTCCTCAAAAAAATTAAAAACAGAAATACCATACAATCTAACAATTCTGGGTATATATCCCAAAAATATTGAAAATAGAGTCTCAAAGAGATATTTGCACACCTATGTTAATTGTAGCATTATTCACAATAGCCAAGAGGAGGTTGAAGTAACCTAAAGGTCAACTGACAGATGAATAGATAAAGAAAATATGGTTTATACATACAGTGAAATATTATTTAGCCTTAAAACAGAAGGAAATACTGTTATATGTTACAACATGGATGAGCGTTGAAGACATTATGCTAAGTGAAATAAGCCAGTCATAAAAAGACAACTACTTCATGATTCCACTTATATGAGGTGTCTAAAGTAGTCAAACTCTTCGAAACAGAAAGTAGAAGAATCACTGCCAGGGCTGGGGGGAAGGGGGAAATGGCAAGCTGTTGTATAATGGATATAGAGTTTCAGTTTTGCAAGACGAAAAAATTCTAGAGATACGTTACACAACAATATGCATATAGTTAACATAACTGTATTATACACTTAAAAATGGTTAGGATGGTAAATTTTACACTATGTGTTTTATACCTCAATTTAAAAAAAAACTATATGTGGAAACAGTAGTATGGTTGTCATTATAAGTTGTTTTTTGAATTATATTTCAAACAGCAAAGATAAAATGTGTATTTTAGATATATTTATATGTATACATATGTGCATATCAGTCACATTTACATATTTTTAAAATAGTTATTACAAATTATATATTTATAAGCTACAGTATGTATCCAATAAATATTTTATACAGTGTAAAACAGAAAAAAAAGAGAAAAAAAAAAACAGCCTACCTTTTCTCAAAAGTACTGTTCACAGAGGCCTTAATTAAGGGTGCTCCTATTGCATACCCCAAAGCATATCCGAGTATTCCTGCAGCTTCCACAAGGCCTATAAAATGGATACTGAACATCAAACAACTACATAACCCAACTTTGTTGTAAAAAGATAAAAAATATCTCACTGCAATGGATTATTTCTGAAAGCTTCATGGAATATTCTATTAGTCTCCAAAGAAACAGAACCAATAGGATATTGAGAGAGACAGAAAGAGAGAGAGACAGAGTCAGAGAGGGAGGCAGAGATTTTAAGGAAAGGTTCATGAAATTGTAGGGCTGGCAAATCCAAATTTGTAGGGCAGGCTGTCAGGCTGGAAATCCAGGTAAGAGTTAATGTTATAGTCTTGAGTTCATAATTAAGTCTTAAATCTACAGGGCAGGCCAGCAGCATGGAAAAACTCAGGCAGAGTTTCTACACTGTAGTCTGGAGACAGAATTGCTTCTTCTTTGGGAAACCTCAGTCTGTTCTGAAAGGCTTTAACTGATTGGAAGAGGCTCACCCATATTATGAAGGGTAATCTGCTTAACTCAAAGTCTACTGATTGTAAATATTAGTCACATCTAAAAATTATCACAGAAACATCTAGACTGGTGTTTGACCAAACAACTGGTTGCCATAACCTAGCCAAGCTGACACATAAAATTTATCATCATACATATTATTCAATGCACGTATTAGAAAAACTCAGATAATTTTGTAATTCACTGTACCTTATTTAATCTATATATTAATGTAATATAAATAAATATGCATATATTTAATACAAATTCAACGGGTCTTACTTCAATTTAATTTGTGGTACTAAAGCAAGATGATACTTTAACATAAACATCACCTTTGCATCCTTCACTTTAGCTGCCAGGGTGGCAGGAGGTAGCAATAAAGTAAGCTACTCTCTGTAGTGTATACATGTGTTTTAACTGCTATTCAGTAGAACCAAAAGTAAAACAAACAGATTTGTTGCCACCATCAGCCAACGGTAATGAATGGCTGCAATTTTTTTTCTAAAAACAAACATAAATATGAATATTATCTATTTTAGTTTATTGACATGACTTTCCTTACCTCTGGTGGAAAAATTATTATTCTGGTGAAAAATGTTATTTTCTGTTAAGTGACCTTCACAATAAGTATGCAAAAACAACTTTAAATTTTTTTCCAAAAATGATAGTTAGATAATCCTGTATAAGTAGATGATCTACCAGGACCAGAAGCTATTACAGTATAAAGAGGTAGAGATTACTGTACCCCAGGGCTACTTATTGTGTGATACACTAGCATGAAATATTATAAATAGAGGATACTACACTGTAGTTAATTAAATAGCACATCACTCCTCTCCTTGATAGGATGAATGAGATTATGTTTTCATTAACTTCAAAATACCAAAGCTCCCCAAAACGATTTTGTTAATGTATGTAAAGAGCTTAGTAATGATTATTTCAGCACCACACTGAATCTTGCTCTAAGCAGGCATAAAAAATGTTTCTATTTCCTTATAGACATTATGGCAGCAACATCCCACTATATCCTTGATATCAGTCAAAAGGCCAAGAAGTGATACCCCACTATATCCTTAAAGTTAAAACATACAACTACTCGAGCAATTTAATCTGGTAATTTGAGATTTTTTTTCCTAGCGAAATGAACTGCAGCCTAAATAGGTTGATAGGATGAAAATATATAAAAATCACATTAGAAGGGGAAATAACTTGCCTAGATAAATACCAGCTGAGTGTGTGGCAACGCTGTTATAAATAAAGGTTATTCCAAGGACATAAAGAGGTATAGCTGCTATTCCCTGCACACTCTGCCCAAGGATGAAGAAAGTCATATATTTTGATTGGAATGATAATGAAGTTTTCTTGCAAGCCTTGTCCATCTTCATTTCTTGGCAAATATCTTTTGAAAAGATAATTATATTTTTGTTAAATGAGTCAAAAGTTAAACATACAACAAATATGCAGTATCTTCTATGAAATGTTTTACCTTTTATAAGCTATTCCACCATTATGCTTTTATCTTAGTTGACACTCATTTATATTGAATATAGTAGTTCTATAATCAATCATCATGTTCTCAGAAAAAAAGCAACGATAAAAGAAAATTTGTGGGAATACTGGAAAATATGCACATATTATAAACCAAATGTAAATGTGTATGCATGATTATATGTATATATATACTTATGTGTGCATAAGTATATATATATATATGTATATATGTATATACACACACATACACACATATTCCTCTTAAATTTGGCATCTGGTACCCCTGAGTTTTGACCCCAGGGTAAAAGTATTTCTAATGTCCTAAATTTTCTGAATTACTGAAGATTACCTTCTGAGTTTAGTTCTAGATTCACTTCTTCAGCAATCTTCACATTAACTTCGTGTCACTAAATAGTTTCCCATTTTAGACCCACTAACTTCTAGAATACAGGTGCATAAAAACAAGGAACTATACAATAAAAATTTCTCTCTGTTAGTCATTATATGGTAATGTACTAGATTTTAAATTCCTTTAGGTGACAGTGTATTTCTTATGCTTTTTCAAATTCACATGGTTGTAAACCAATAGTAAATAAATGTTTGTTGGAATTACATTTGTCATTAGATTGGAAGATCCAGGTAATGCTAATTAGATCATTCTGACTGTGTCTATTTTGACTGGAATTTAACAAATGCTCTTAAAATATTAGTGGAAAACTGGTAATAGTATAGATTGCAAAATAGTACACAAATGGAAATTTTCAGGTGGTTCAGTATCCACAGAGAATGAAACTTGATCCCACGTCAAATGGGAGGAGGTCTCTAGAATTGTGATTCAAAATACTGATGATTCAATTTTACATAGACATGTTAACTTGTGGTGATATCAGTATCAATCTGATATTTCCAACACCCTAGCTTCTTAGTTCCTTGAACTCCTCTCCATTCATGTACTTTTATTCCACTTACCCTAGCTACTCATTTTAAACTTTCAGAAACAAAAACTACAAACCTTCCTTAATTGTAAGCATCCTACACTCAAACTCTCTCTCTTTTTCCAGATCACTCCTTCTAGTAACCCAGCTGCTACAATCCTTAAAACTCACCAGGACCTATAATCAATCCATTGATCCTGCTCCTTTTCACTATCTCAATGTCCCCTTCATCTCCTTACTTCTCTCATTATCATATTAACACTTTTAAATCCTTTGTTCTTTTTCATATCATGCAATCCCTTAGTAAAACTTCAGCCCTGGTCCAATTAAACTCTTCTCCCTACTCTACACCTACGCTTTCAAAGTTGAATGAGGCTGGAGGGAAACGTACAACGATGCAAATCTCACTTTGAATGCATGATTATTAAACTCAGGTAGGTCCTTCACCCTCCTGATAATCAAGTATGTCCCTAATCTACTACTCTTGTCTCCTTCTAGAAAAAAAACATTCAACTTGTTTCCCTTCTCCTAAGGATCATGGTCCTGAGATTCCTGCTGCCCAACATCTGAAAACAAATGTCTTCTACCAGTAGGATAAAACTAATCTTTTAGTGCCCTTCTTGAAATTATAGTCCAAACAAGGGATTTTTTAAAGTGAAGAAGGGCACTTGGACCTTGGACTCTCAGCCTTCAGAGCGGTGAGAAATAAATTTCTGTTTTTTAAACCAACCCGTCTACGATATTTTTGTTATAGCAGCCCAAACTAAGACACGAGGAAAATCAAAAATCTTTGTTGTGGGGCTTCCCTGGTGGTGCAGTGGTTGGGAGTCCACCTGCCGGTGTAGGGCACGCGGGTTCGTGCCCTGGTCTGGGAGGGTCCCACGTGCCGCGGAGCGGCTGGGCCCGTGAGCCATGGCCACTGAGCCTGCGCGTCCGGAGCCTGTGCTCCACAACAGGAGAGGCCACAACAGTGAGAGGCCCGCGTACCGAAAAAAAAAAAAAAAATCTTTGTTGTGAATTATAGAAGGGAACTGAAAAAAAAAATCAGGGGAATGGATCCATTTGAAAGTATAACTGCGGTTGAAAGTAACAAATTCATTGTGGGACTAAGCTGTCCTCTTGTGTGATTTTTCTCTAAAACACTCATCAGCAGCCCAGATATAGATATAAAAGAAAGGTATATGGTTGGATCAAAAGTTTTCCAGACCAGGAACAAGAAAGGACAATGGGACAGAGAGCTTAGTATAATGATTAGAGTATGTCTGAAATATTCTAACATGTCATATTAAGGAACATAAAATAAGCTACAAATGAAAGAAAGTAACAACAAGGAGAATCTGATAAAGGGAGAAAGTAAACGTCAATACACTAAAGGTTCCAATGAAAGGAAAGATCTGATGTTTCTGTTATATGAGTGAGTTAGAAGAATTAGTGGATATAATCAGACAGTGAGATAACAGATATTTAGGAAGTTCTTAGTAACGTGACAGTGCACTGCAACCATGGATATGTTGGGTGTTCAATTATATGTAGAGATCTAGAAACTAAAGATCAGAGTGTGATACAACTGTTTGCATGAACTAGAGGAGAAAATTAGTTTTAACTTCTGAAGGATTTGGTTTACTATGATTTCTACATGTTAGTTGACGCATAGGGACTGAAGACCAATTTGTCATTAGTACAGAAAACTGAGATGGGGTAGAGGGGGCAGAGAAAGGGAGTGAAAGGTGGTGATAAATGGACTGCTCCAAGGTTCAGGCCAGTCATACAGGAAGATGAGTATGGCAGGTAACTGGGCAAAATAGAGAATAGATTAGGAGAGATATTCAGAAAAGAATAAGAGAAGGACCCCCCCAAAAAAAGGATGAAAGAAGAAAATACAGAAATTAAAAATATATACATACATAAACTGAAGTATGTACATAGAGGAGAAAATTAGTTATGTAAGAACTAAACTTTTCAACAAAATGAGTGAAATATGTGCATAGATGTGTGTATGAAATAAGCACTTCTACCTGCAAAGACCATTTATTTACTTTATTTCTGCTTCTCTAACAAGCAGAGGGTTACCCAGTAAATACACTGAATGGTTGTTGTTAGATAAATTACACGTTCCTAATCACAAGCAGAAAATAAAATATGTAGAATCTAGATACTATAAAGAAAACACAAAGGAAGAAAGACTGTACTATTTCTACTCTCATTACTCCTGAGTACTCATCAAGCAGCATTTTTAATGTTTCAAGCAGTGCTTCCTAACTTTTCACCCTTTCTGACCAGAACAGGGTTAAGGGAAGAATGGGAGTAAAGTGTTATCCATTCCCTTCTTCCCATAAGTCATCTTCTAATTCAATTAGCTGTCCATTATACAAATATAATAAATATATTACAAATATATTCTATAAATTAATAAATGTATTTATTCTACATATAGTCTACAAATAATAAACAGATTATAAATTTATTTGAATATTATAGATTTCATAAATTATATGATATATATCATATACATATCAGTATATTATTTATAATATGAATTACATAGTATATATAGCTAAATATCTTATTATATAAATTATATTTAATATGAACTATTTTTATTTATATTGTAAACACACAGCATAAACACACATCACAAACATACTTTTAAACATCATAAACATGTATATACACACATACACACATATAGAGACATCCTCATGCCTTTTCCATCAGTTTTTGCTAAAGCTCAGTTTAAAGTTTCCAAAACTGGTAAATGCATTCCAACACTTTTATAAGCCTATGCATAACAAGAAAGTCCCTGACACAAAAATGTCAGAAATAGTGCTATGAACTTCAAATAGCCTTTTTATCTACTGGGAGTAGCAAAAAATTGTGGAATAAATCAAAAAAAAAAAAAAATGAAGAAAGCAAAGAAGCCTCCAATCTTTCCAGATTCAAAGTCCTGTGTCAAAGGGCAGCATTTTGAAATGGCAGAAGTAGCTAGAAAAGTTCTGACTTTTTGTGTGTGTCTGTGTAAGTTTGGTTATCTTTGTCTTTGTACTTGTGTATATGTGTGTTGAGGTCAAAATAAAGGGATCAATTTAAGTATACTGTGGAAGACATAAATCAAAAGATTTATAATATATATGAAAATTGATAAAAGAAAACCAATTTCACAAAATAATTATCCCACATATCATCCAAAATATTCTTTCATCTTACTAGGCCCATCTCTTAGATGAAAGGGTATATGATCATGAGAAGATGGGAGAATGACATACATGTTACCAGGGAGCTACCATTAATTAGCTTAATAAACTTGATCATATAAGTAGATACAGATGAATGAATGTACAGACAGATAAATATCACAGTCTATTTTAAGTTCCCAGAGCCAATGGTTTAAATGAATAATGATTTGACGTATGATAGTATCTTTTAAAATCTTACCTTCAGTTTCTACCATCATTTTATAATTTCCACCACTAAAGTATGGAAAAGCAAATAAAAGTGATCCAGATCCTACTAAAAAGGAGGAAACTGTAATCCATCCTGGTATGTTTCCTTTCCCTCCATAATATGCTATAAACACTACTACCAGGCAAGATGAAATATCATAGGTCAATGACAGCACTAAATTCTCAATGGTTTTCAGATGATTCTCCTTCTGAAAATTGTCATTGCTCAGATCTACAAGACCAAACACAATACCTAAAATGTAAAAAGAAAAAAAGAAAGCAATAATATGCATTAAATTACCTTTATAAAGACAAAATAGATCATCATTATAATCACTGAAAAACAAAACAATTTGCAATGACTTAAGTTTATTTTACATTACTCTGAATGTTTAAGATCTATAAATACATAATAATTCCTTTTCTAAAACACTAATAGGTCTTAACCTCTATGAAATATTAGCTAATTGAATTTTTGTAACTATTTTTAAACTATATTTATGAGTAATATACTGAAGAATATGCTCTTTTTAATCATCTCAGTACTGATCTTTATTTTAACGTATTATGTTTCAATTATTAAAAAATTAATAAATAACAATCTAATGAATATTTGCTTATCTCCCATCCAGAATAGGAAATAAAACATTAACAAAATAGTTGAAACCCAACATGTATTCCCTAAACACATTCTTCTTTCTCACTCTGTAACCCATATCCAATATTTGGAGTTTACCATTTCTGAGCCGTTTTAACACTTTTTTTGGCAATGTATATATACATCCTTTAACAGTATAGAGTATCATTTGTCATGTTCTTGAACAGTAAGTAAATGGTATCATATATGTGTATTTCTATAACTCAGCATCCAACTGGGAAAAATAAACATACTAAATATTTGAAACAGAAAGAAATTGATATCAGTGTTGGTTACAAAAATAATACATTTGTTGGAGTGAAAAGAAAAAAATAGTTACTAATCAAAACTCATGATATAAATGCCACTAAAGTTGCTGGAGTAGTGACAGCTACTGCTGCTGCTACTGCTGTTAGAACTGCAATCACTACCTCTTTGTAGGAAGCCAGGACCCACACACCTATTAATGCTATGAAATTTAGCTACCTCATAGTCACCTGCTGTTTCTGCTGCTCTTGCAGTTGCTTGAGCCAGTGCCCATGAACAGTGTACTGCTGCATCATCCACTGTTGTTTCTGATGGAGCTTTATTTATTCCTGACTATAAATCCAGGAGCCTTCACCTACCCAGTATTGCTGCTGATGCCAAAATCATCACCAGAATAGAGAGAGAAAAAAGAGAGAGGCTTCCCCTTGCCCCTTTTTCAAATGTACTGCCACAGTCTCTTACTGGCAACACCTAAGTGGAAGCCAGCTGGCAAGGAAGTCTGGTAAATGTAGTTTACAGGCTGCCAGTCCCCTTGGAAATAGGAGTGAGTCCAGAAGGGCAACAAATGGAGTGCATGGCCAACAAATAACTTGAAGAGTTCACCCTCTGGACTACTTAGGACACATTTTCACCTTTCTTCCCATATTTAAACTTCCATACCAAATTAACAGCAACATAATCATGCTTCTGCCAAACATGTTGCAATTATCATTCTTACAAACAAAGATGTTCTCACTTTTTCCCCAAAAAGGGAGACACATAGTCCAATCAGTCACCATATCCATTTCAAGGTAATTTTAACCCTTCTTCTAGTTGAATCACAAACCTGAATGGGTTTTCTTTAACATTAAAATTAAATTGTAAGGTATAAATGGTATAAGTAAATAAATAATTAAGCAAAGATGTAGGCCTAACTAAATCTGTGAGGGAACTGTATTGCAGAAGAAACCATAATCAGACCCAGAACCACAGCAGTTTAACAGACCAAAACCAGCAAGAAACAAGATATAGAAACTTTGCTGCACCTAAAAGCATTTTCTTCAACTCTCATTTTTTAAAAAATTTTTTAACATCTTTATTGGAGTATAATTGCTTTACAATGGTGTGTTAGTTTCTGCTTTATAACAAAGTGAATCAGTTACACATATACATATGTTCCCATATCTCTTCCCTCTTGCATCTCCCTCCCTCCCACCCTCCCTATCCCACCCCTCTAGGTGATTACAAAGCACCGAGCAGATCTCCCTGTGCTATGCGGCTGCTTCCCACTAGCTATCTATTTTACATTTGGTAGTATATATATGTCCATGCCACTTTCTCACTTTGTCAACTCTCATTTTAAATGTAGCCAAGGAGGATACTGGCCAAGGCAAAGAATGTCCTGTCAGTAACTGTGTCCGTCTCTGGGGTTGGGGTATTAATTCCTCTTCCAATTCAGGAATATTATGTAGAGACAAATTTGTAAAGTTATCTTCCACAATACTCTTCTATAAAATAGTAAGGGAAAGAGGAAGAGAAAAAAATTAAAAATTGAAATACATACACACACAAATGTATATATATTTGTGTGTATGTACACTTAAAACAAGAGAAAAATGCATAGTTGCTACAGTTTTTATGTCTCTAAATGGTTATGAGACTACAGTTGATATTTATAACTTCCTCCTTCCAAAATTCACCCTCTCTTCTTCCTCTTGATTTCAGATAACATATATAGGTTACTATCATAAAGCATATGCCTCACTCTACAGGACAGTACCCAAACTTTTGATTGCTGTCCCTAGCTGAAGCCTTATCTGAGTCTTCAATAGGACACTAAAACTATCTGTAATGCCAAGAGTTTCTGGTTATTGAACTCTGTAGTAAGACCAGTGAATTCCATGAACATGAACTTCCTGATGTACTTCTTTTGCTGTAAAATGAGTTCCTTCGTTAAAAGCAATGTGATACTACATAAGATGATTATGATGGTGTATGAGACATACATTAAATCCAATTATAGTGGTTCTGGCAGAACTGTGGTGATAAAAGAAGAACCCAGATCTAAAATAAATATCTATTTCAGTGATGAGAAATTATTGCCCACTCTATAATAGAAGCAGATAACATAATCAACCTGTTTCCAGATAGCTGGTTTGTTTCACTAGGGAATGGAGTTATTTCCTGGATTGTGTTGAATTTTCCTGGTGGCAATTCAGGCACTCCGAAATGCAATAGCCAGATCAGCTCTGGTGAAGATAAAGCCTTGCATTCAGCTCTCATATAAACTCTTATCTTTGATGTGATTGTCACTATAAATATGAGCCCACTGAACAAGACATACAATGGCAGAGGAAAGAGGCTGGTTAATATTCACAGGATAGTTGTCCATCTACTTCATTACTGAGAGCTTCCTCTGCAATGGATTTCTTTTGGTGAACATTCACATAGGATAACTTTGGCCATTCAGAGACACATATCACTTACCCAACCCTTTCCTAGTCACCAAATGGTCAAACCGTTAGTCAAAGGCAGCCTGGTATCTAGGCAATACAGACAATCAGATGTACTCTCCAATGTTTTGCCCACTGGAAGGACTTCCTTTTTTCTCTGTTTTTCAGGGCTATGATGCTTCCTATAGCATTATACTACAGCAGACTTTCGTCTTCAAAAAACCACAGGTTCACCAAAGGTTATGTTTTTTCTTAGTAGTGGGTGGTAGAAATGAAAAACTTTTCCTTCGTTTGAGAAGAGGTAGCCCTGCACACTCCATACCAATTGGTCCCTAGAGATATCACTGAAGTGGCAGGCAAATTTTGGGTGAATAAGATATTATCTCCCAGGACAGATTTTATGTTAGTCATTCTGGGAAGGCTGGAATCTGATTCTAGCTATGAGTCTAGTAGCAATAAGGGATGGTAGGGTGGGTCATGAGGGCAATCAGCATTCCCTTATCTCAGGTGAAGTAAATTCAGGGTCTCCAAGCAAGGAATTGCTTCTTTTTGAGACACAGCAAGAATAGTTGCTCCTACTGGGAAAGGAGGTTCAGGATTTCAGAGTTTACAGTTGTTGGATTCACAGAATTCCACCTAAATGCTTTTGTCCCAATTCTCAGGGCTCCACTCTTCTCCAATCAATGCCCCAACTGTCACATAAGTGATCTCATAAATTTATGAATTCAACTTATGTTGTAATTCTGAAAGTGTGAATACGGGTTGGTACTGTTCCAAATATGCAGTATGTGCCTAAAAGTGATAAGATTCTCACAGAACCAGCAGAAAAGCTCACGCATTTCTAATCATGTCCTAAACTTCTCATTTTCTTTCTGTGAATTTTTCAGTGCGGTGAGAAGCAATCAACCCCAAAATCTTTGTAGTCAAAAGTTCCACCATAGGACTCAATTGCAGAAGCTATTTGTCTCCCAAAGTCTTGCCTCTAGTAAGAACTTTATCCCAGGCAACATTTTAAATAACTCTTTTAAGTCACTACATGCCACTGACTTCCAGTGTACCATTTTCCACAGGCACAAATATTGCTTTTTTCATTGCTTTCAAGCCCAATCAGGTCAGATAACCAATTCCAGATTCCCATCTTTAAGGGTTGTTTTGTTTGTATTTTTCCTGGTTCAATGCCTGGTATGGAGTACTACCTAAAAAATCATATAATTTTTTAAATTTATAAACCAACTAGTTTTATTACATTAGTGAAGCTAAAAATTTAGTCAAAAACTTTTTAAATATCTTTATATTATGTATCATGATATTTACAAAATAAAGGAATATTATTCTCATTACACACTCAGATACTTTAACCAATTTTTTAGCCATACTTACCTCTAATAAAATGTTAATTCATATTTTTTCTGAAGAATATATTTTAATATGATCTTATCCCTAATTGTTCTTATAAAATTAACTGTAGGAGCTTCCCTGGTGGTGCAGTGGTTGGGAGTCCACCTGCCAATGCAGGGAACACGGGTTCGTGCCCCGGTCTGGGAGGATCCCACATGCCACGGAGCGGCTGGGCCCATGAGCCATGGCCGCTGAGCCTGCAAGTCTGGAGCCTGTGCTCCACAACAGGAGAGGCCACATCAGTGAGAGGCCCACGTACAGCAAAAAAAAAAAAAAAAATTGTAATTCAGAGTTGCTTTTTATAGTTTTGCAGTAAAGAGTTAACTCAGGCCTGGGTTGCTCAAAAAAAGGCCTGTCTTCAAGACTGGTCTTTGGTTGGCTCCTGGGAGGTGACTCTGAGCCCTTGGAATATTCTACCATATAAGAGTGCTTTTATATGCTGGTGGCCTTGAGCCACACAGTCCCATTTTGGTCAGACAGTTTATGTTAACAACATGATTTATGGTGAATGCCTTTTTTGTTGGGTGTGAGGGATGGAGTAATAGAATCTGAGTAGCTGAGGTCAGTCACACAGATGCTGCATGCCTAGAGGACTGACACCCCCTCAAAAACAAAAGCAAAAGCAAAAACCCTGGACACCAAGGCTCACATGCGCTTCGTTGGTTGGCAACTCTTTGCATATGTGTTATCACACATTGTTGCTGAGAGTATTAAGCATAACCCTAGTATTAATTTCACTGGAAAAGGACACATGGAAGCTTGGCCTGGTTTTTTCTGGACTTTGTCTCATGTGCCTTTTCCCTTTGTTAATTTCAATCTGTATCCTTTTACTATAATAAATCATAACTATGAGTATAACATCTTTCTCTGAGTCCTTCTAGTGAATCATTTAGCCTGAGTAAGGTCTTAGAGATCTCCAATATAATAGTTAATAAATTTGAAGTTGTTAAAGCCTCCAAATGACTCTTTACTACAGATCATAATATTTTCATTGAATAAACACTCTTTATAAGTGTGCAAGTATCCCATAAGCTCAAAGAAAATACTACTAAATAATGTCTTCAGTTATATTTTTGTACTGAAATATTTCAGACAAAATACTCAATTCAGAGAATCTTTCTTTGACAAATACTTTACAAGACAAAGCTCTTTAAATAGGTTGTCTCTATGATTATTTTGAATGTTTCACCAAATTTAAGTGCCCAAAGCCACAGGCCTCCTTAATTTCAATTCAATATATGAAAATGAATCATTGTAATTCACTAAATTAACATAATAAAAAATAAAAGCCACATGAACATCAAAATGCAGAAAAAGCATTTGACAAAATCTAACCCCCTTTCATAATAAAAACACTCAATGAACTAGGAATAAAAGGCAACTTCTTCAAATCGTTGAAGTACATATATGGAAAACCTAGAGCACACTTAAAAATTAAACTGTAGAGGTACCATATGACTGAGCAATTTCACTCCTAGGTATAAATCCAGAGAAATGAAAATATGTGTCCACACAAATACTTACACACAGTTCAGTTCCACATGTAAAGAGCTTAGAAGTTACCACTATGTCCTAATAAGTAACAAACTGAACAGACTGAAAAATTAACACTCATCTTGAATACATAAGAGAGGGGAAGACACAGGGCAAATTTGACAAGATTTTGAATTCAACTGTCATTATAATTCATCAATGCATACATTTACATTTTGTGTTTGATTTCCAGAAAGAGAGGGGAAGACACAGGGCAAATTTGACAAGATTTTGAATTCAACTGTCATTATAATTCATCAATGCATACATTTACATTTTGTGTTTGATTTCCAGAAATATCTGTTCTGTGGTTAAAAGAAATGAGAGCTTACTTCAGGGCTTTGATGGGAGCCCTTGAATTCTCAGACTATAACTTGGGCTGAGAGCTAACAAACCTAAGTTTGTCATTTTCTCTTCATAAGTGCTTAGGGGCATTCAAAAGATTCCATCCATCACCAGAGTCCTTATAGTCATCATTACTACCATAAGTTAAACTACAGCATCCACTCGGCTTTCAAGGTACATGCTTCATTTGGCATTTCATCCCAATCAAGCATAGGTGATAGCTTGATTAATTATGATACCACTACATGCCAAGAACTACTACCCGTTTTCCACTGGCAAAGAGCTCAGCACTTCACTCAAGATTAAAGGCATACAAAACCAATCCTAAAATTACAACTTTATGAGTATATCTTCTGGGACTACTCCTGATACCAATTCCATCACAGTCTGAATCCAATCAGAAGAGAGAAACCACACAGTAATTTGAACAAGAAAAGTTTAATATAAAGAATTATTAACTATAACAGGAGATTAATGTAACAAGGCATCAGCTAGTTAGATGTAAAGAGAATGCTAAAGAATATAGAAATAGCCCATATAAGGAACAACCACTCCCCCAGGGCTGAAAGGGAGCACTCAAGGGCTAAAATTCAGACCTTGCTGAAGAGAGCATAGCCATGGCTTATTGAATGACCAAGAAGTCACTGTGGTGCCATGCTAACAAAACTGGCAGGAAATCTATACTCTAAAACTTTGTGGTAGTTCTCCTTCTATGTGCTGGGGAAAGCTCTTCATGGGGAATGCCAAAGGAAGCTGCCAGCCACTGAGTGCTTCTGGCCACCTTGCACTACAGCAGAGGGATACTGGAGAAGATGCAAGCACTGCAACAGCCTGATGATAGAGAAACCTGTATACACTGCAGGAGCTTGCCAAGCAAACACACTAGAACCAAGAAGTAAAATTTTCTGTGTAATGGCTCTCCAGTACCTTCTACTGATAAAATTTAACATTGTGACAGCTGGTAAAGAAAAATATTTAAAGGGCCCAGGTCTATTTTCACAGAGCAGGCAAAAAGGATGAGTTTGAAGCTGAGAGGCAAAAAGCTGATACTAATATTGATATAGAGAGGTAATAAATCGACAAACTAATTCTGAAAGAGTTTGTGTAGGCACCCAATTATACATAAACTCTTTCAGAAAAAAGAGGAGAAAGGAACGCATCCAAATTAATTTAATGAGGCCAGTATAACCTGATACTAAAGACAGACAAAAACATTCCAAGAAAACTACAGACCAATACTCTCATTAAAAAAAATTCTTAGCAAAATTTTGGCAAATTTAATCCAGCAATCTATAAAAAAAGATAATAGGCCAGCAATAAGGGTTTATCCCAGGAATGCAAGGTTGGTTAAACATCCAAAAATCAAAAAACACAATAATGTTAATAGAATAAATAAGAAAAACCATATCATGGTCTCAATAGATACAGGAAAAGAAACACTTGATAAAATTCAACACCACTGGGCTTCCCTGGTGGCGCAGTGGTTGAGAGTCCGCCTGCTGGTGCAGGGGACACGGGTTCGTGCCCCGGTCCGGGAAGATCCCACATACCGTGGAGTGGCTTGGCCCGTGAGCCGTGGCCATTGAGCCTGCGCTCCGCAACGGGAGAGGCCACAGCGGTGAGAGGCCCACGTACCACCAAAAAAAAAAAAAAAAAAAAAAATTCAACACCACTGATGACAAAAATTCCCAACCAACTAAGAATAAAAGGGAACATCTATAAACTGGTAAAGAGTATCCACAAAAACCCTGCAGTTAACATACTTAATTGTGAAAGGCTAAGTGATTTCTACCTAAAATCAGGAAAAATAAATGAATATCTCTTTTCAGAACTTCTATTCAACATTGTACTGGAGGTCCTAGTCAGTGCAAAAAAGCAAGAAAAAGAAATAAAAAGCATACAGACTGGAAAGAAAGAAGTAAAACTGTCCTGATTCACAGCTGACATGATCATGTAGTTAAAAATCCTAAGGAGTCTGCCAAAATGCTTCTAAAACTAATAAATTAATATAGCAAACTTGCAGGAGAGAAGACCTAAATAGATACACCATGGTCAGGCATCAGAACACTCAGTATTGTTAAGATGTCAATTTTCTGTAGAGGATGGACTTGAAGACACAGGGAGGGGGAAGGGTAGGCTGGGACGAAGCGAGAGACTGGCATGGACATATATACACTCCCAAATGTAAAACAGATAGTGGGAAGCAGCCGCACAGCACAGGGAGATCAGCTCGGTGCTTTGTGACCACCTAGAGGGGTAGGATAGGGAAGGTGGGAGGGAGATGCAAGAGGGAGAAGATATGGGGATATACGTATACATATAGCTGATTCACTTTGTTATACAGCAGAAACTAACACAACATTGTAAAGCAATTATACTCCAATAAAGATGTTAAAAACGTATATATATAGGCTTAAGTTGATTGCAAAATGAATCTTTCATTGGGGTCTGGAAAATCTACTCTCCTAGCAACTATCTTTCAAAAAAAGAAAATAATATATATATATATATATAATTCTAATTTGCTATTTGAGGTTTCCAGGAGAATGACTGTTTTGAGCAATAGTAATTTCTGTATTCTTTCTTATAATAAATCAAAAGGAAAAAAAAAAAGATGTGAATTTTCTCCAAACCTATAGAATCAAAGCATACCCAACTAAAATCCCAGTAAGTTTTTTACAGAATTAAACAAATTGATTCTACAATTAATGTGGAGAGGCAAAGTAACTAAGATAGCCAAAACAACTTTTAAAAAGAACAAAGTCAGAAAAATACCTGATTTAAAAACATATAATAAAACCAGAGTAAACAATGCAATACAGCATTTGCATAAGTTAGACATATTAGTTCAATAAAACAGAATAGAGAAGCTAGAAAAAGACTCTAGAGATTGGAATTTCAACAACAGCGTCAAGGTAATGCAATGGGTCAAAAGACAGTCTGTTTAATAAATCATGCTGGAGTAAAGTATCCATATGGAGAAAAATGATTTTTGACCCTTTCCATACACACACAAAAAATTCATTCAAAATGGATCAGAGATCTAAACATAAGAGCTAAACCATAAAAATTCTAGAAGACAACAAAGCAGAAAATCTTCATGACATTGAGTTAGGCAATACATTCTTAGATAGAAACCAAAAAGAATGAACCATAAAAAATTAAGAAACTGGACTTCAACAAAAGTGAACACCTTTTTCATCAAAAAGGCACAAGAAAATGAAAAGGCAAACCACAGATTTGGGGGAGAGAGAGGGAGAGGGTGGCGGGCAGGCAGGTATGGCCTGAGTCTGGTCATAAGGAATGATCAAAAAAACCCATTTCAAAGTTCAACATAGAAAATGAAAGACCCATATACTTTAAGACTGGCATGGACATAAGAAACAGGGAAAGAATGAGGAATTGTTGCAGACTAAAGAGGAAGTCTAAAGTATGACAACTAAATGCAACATGTGTTCCTGGATAAAATTTTGGACCAAAAAGGAAAAGGAGACAATATTGAGACAGTTGGCAATATGTGAGTGGGGGTATGAATTCATAACATGATGGTGGTGTCACACTAATATTCCTGACTGGGAGGGGTGTAAGGTGGTTATGCAGCAGCATGTCCTCACTTTGGGAAGATGCACACTGAAGTATTTAGCAGTGATGGGGCACCATGTCTGAAAAAGTCTATACGTATAGGAAAGAAAAGGTGAAGGAACAAATGTGGTAAAATGTAAACAACTGGAGAATCTGGGTGAAGGGAAGGCAGGAATTTTTTGTATTGCCTTTGCACCCTTTCTGTATGTTTGAAATTGTTTAAAATGTAACAATGAATAAATGAATTGATAAATGGAAAGTGAAGAATTCATTTATGAATTCATTTAAATAAATTCATAAATTCATTTATGAATGAAAGACTCAGTATTTATACCCAAACTGTGCTAATGATCTGTATGAAGTCAGTTAATAAGTAGTAGAGCTAAAAACCATTCACTGCAACCACTCGTTAAAAACGTTCACTGGCTCCACATTACCCACCGAATAGGGAGATTATATTGAGATGATGCTTGTAAAGCACCTGACTTATTAACCCAGTACATTAATGGGAAGTAAACACCTTTTAGTATCCTTTCAGAATTCTCAGTCTGGTATTTAAAGACCTTCATAATGTGGCTACAATTTGTCTTTTTCTTCTTTTTAAATTTACTTATGTATTCAATACATATTTCTTTCTTTTCTGCCTCAGTCACTATATTAGGTCCTGGGGAGACACGATGAATAAAATAAATATAATTAGCAGTTTGGGTGGTTAGGTGAAACCATCATCCAGCCAAACTTGTCACTCACCATTCTGAAACAAGGCCTTCCTGTATCTGAGTGTTTATTTACCAAAACACTCTTTCATTCATTTCCTTATTCAATAAATATTCTACATCCCCAGCTATCACTATACCTATTTGTCAAGGCATAATTCAAATGCTTCTTTCTCAAAGAAACTTCTTTGATGATTTCTCAAGAGAAATTGATGACTATTTATTTGTTGCTCTCATATGGTACTTATCACATACAGCCTTTTTATTGAAGTTATTTAGTCACAGCATTTTAGAGCAAAAAGAGATCATGTTTGGCAAACTCCAATATCATCAGTGTAAATAGGATAGTAAAGAATCTAGGTGTAATGGGAGTAGTGAGGGCTGTGGCCAAGTAGAAAATATACGTCTCCTCTAAAGGCATTCAAATTCACACTCTTCTTCAAACTGTGTGGGCAAAGATAAACACCTTTGAGTTTGGTTTCTCTGATATAGTCTGAGGTCCCACTCCACCTCTTCAATCCACACATAAGGAAACAAGATCCAGGAGACAAGTGGCTTGGCCAATGTGTCTCAAAATTGTGGGTAGGGGGCTTCCCTGGTGGCGCAGTGGTTGACAGTCCGCCTGCCGATGCAGGGGACATGGGTTCGTGCGCCGGTCCAGGAAGATCCCACATGCCGCGGAGCGGCTAGGCCCGTGAGCCATGGCCACTGGGCCTGCGCGTCCGGAGCCTGTGCTCCGCAACGGGAGAGGCCACAACAGTGAGAGGCCCGCCTACCGCAAAAAAAAAGAAAAAAAGAAAAAAAGAAAAAAAAATTGTGGGTAGAAGCAGAAACAACCTGGTGATCACAGATACTGTTTTCGACTTTATTTTAATCTCCCAAGTGATTCAGCCCTGAATGACAGAGCTTCTCAGGGCTGGTGACCTAATAACGGTTCAACGACTCAACGCCACCCTCCCTCCATCAGGCTCTCTGGAGGCCAGGCCCCCTTCATGCACGAAGCGGGGATTATGTCCATCAGGTGCCTGATGAGGTGAAGTAAACCAGGCGGTGGCCCGTTTAACCAGTTTTGATTCCAGACGTACCTTGAGAACGCTGGAGAGTCCCGCCACACGAAGCGGGGCCGCCACACCACACGTGGCACTCCCCACGCACCTCGTCCCTCTTCCGCCTCCCCAACGTAGGCAACCCTCTGACGCCCCGCATTGGCCCGCACCAGAACCACCTCTCCTCTACCCAGCCCCACCCCAGGCTTACATTGAGAGGTGACCAGGATGCAGAAGAAAATCAGGAAGCAACGGATGTTGTTAAAACGCTGACAGCAGGGAAAAGCCATACAGCCCAAGCCGCAGGGCCCCTCCAAACTCTCTTCCTGTTTTTCCCGTACCTTCTTGATACTGGGGGGCGTGGACCCAGCCTGGTCTCTTTCCCTTTTTTTGAAATTTCCGAACTTGATCAGGTTAGCTGGAAAGATCCTGAAGCGCGGGTTTTTTCCCCTGGCTTTCCCGGCCTCGGCCTCCGACGGTACGGTGTTCTCGGCAGGCTGGGCCAGCGCAGCCCGGGGCTCCACTTCCACTAGGCCTTCTTGCATGGCTCCGCCGCGGCCCGCTGAGGCAGGGGTCGGGGCTGACGCTGGGCGGCGCAGGCGGGGCGGGCCGTGGGCTGCGGTTCCCACAGGCGCGGTGCAGCCTGCTCTCCTTGCTTCAGCGGAAAAGCCTGCCGGGCCAGGACGTCGGGGAACTGGTGGCCACCCAAACCTCCAGAGGGAACGTTTCTCCTTGGGCAGGAGGCAAACGTCCCGCGGGGAGGCTGACAGTTGCCCTGGGAGAGCTTACAGGGCTGTTTCCTTCTTTGCTTCCACGTGGGGAGGGGGAGGGGGGGTGGAGCGAAAGCTAGTATGACTAGATTCTGATAACTGCTCACACAGACAGGGGCCGCCAGAGGAACTCTAATGCAAAGGATCCATTTTGATCCACTAGCATCAAAGGATGCTACTACTTATTTAATACTTTCTCGTTAGGAAGCAAGTTAAGAGAAATGTTCAATAATGGGACAGTAGAACTGTCTCCCAGTTTACCCAGACTTATTTTATCGTGGTGTTTTTTGAACTGGATGATCTCACTAGAAACAACCTGAAAATTGTTAAATGACCAGGAGAAATCAGAAGACATGAAAAAGAAACTTCCTTTCCATTACAGTAGGGTTGTTTTTGTACCTGGGAAAGTAAATCACTTTCCCATTCCCCTATTTAGGGAGGAAAATAATAATCCTTTCTGTTCTTAACTAGGAATAGAGTTTCCAGGACAATAATTTCTATGTGTAAAACACTTCACTTAGGAGCAAATGGATGAAAACCAGCAAGATGAAAAAACAATGTACTTTCCCAGGCACAAAAATCTTTCTGAAAAGAAAGAATGTAAGAGAATATTACCAGGATATGAAACGTGTGTTTTTATGTAAAAATGCAATTTCTTATTGGTTTTCTTTTCTTAGGCAGAAATACAAGTTATTCAGGACATATGTATGGGGAGGATGACTTTCCAGGAGAAATGAAACTATCTTTCCTCCCCTGGATTAGACATTGTGTTATCAAAAACAATCCAGCTCTTCAACAAGTTTTTGTGCTGCTAAAATGGTACTGGGACTGGTAGACCAGGGGAAAAAAAATCACTGAGAAGAATTGGGGAGGAAGGTACCAGAGACACCACCATTGACCTGAGGCTGGGCTTTCTTCAGCAGAGCTATATGCCCATTGGTGAATGGAAATGTTATTTTGCCTATACTAAGAAACTTAATTTGTCAAATATATGTAACTACATACAGAGGAACAATGACCTAGTTTTCGCATGTTCATCATACTCAACTAGGATTCTCCCTTCATATTGCTTCATGACATTAATAAGCATAAAGGAAACAAAAAGCCTAGGAGGTAGGAAAGAGATTGAACTCTTATTCTTATGCTTTGGTACCAGACTGGGCACTGCCTGAGAGCAGAATGAAAAAGACAGATCTGATCAAAATAAATGGTACTAGTACTTTTACTTCTACTGAAAATACAGAGAGCCAAACTGAATGTTACCCCCATTCTAACAACAACAATAACCAAAGGAAAAAAAGCAAAAAGAAAGCTAGATAATTTTTTAAATTATCACTCTTTTGAGCCCAAAGCAACCAGGTGAAATGATTCCAAGGATACAAACACCTTGGAAGAAGGATGAGACTCACAAACTGTTTCACCTTGGGCAGAGCACAGAAGGAAGAAATAGCAACCATAAAAGAAGATAGGAAGAAAACACCTGAAATTTTAATGAATACGTAAAGGCTAAGTGAGGCTGGCACAACAGTTTAGAAACTTTAGGAACTTCAGACACAAGGGGAATCTACACCCACTTACCAGATCTTTGTTATTCAAAAGGATAAGTGTGCTCTCCTCAATGAAGAAAGCATTTAATGGTGATAGGTTGCCACTAAGGGAGAAGCAGGAATACTCGCTCATCCTTGTACCCTCCAGCTCTGTATTCCTGACGCTTTTGGAATGCAAAGCAAAAGTGGTTCTGTCTCTGAGATTACTGGCCCCTAACCCCTGGTAAAGTTTAGATGTTACAGGGAGAGGGACAGAACAAAAGCCATTTGTCATTGAGGGAGGGGCAGGAAACCATCCTGTTCTGTGGTCCACCCAGAAGTTGGCTACCACCAGAGGGAAGGGTAGAAATAAAAACTATCTTCCAAAGAGGGAGGGACAAGAACATCATTCCTTCCCAAGGACTGTCACCAAAACAAGGCAAAGTCCAACCCTTGAAGCTCAGGCACTCAGGGCCTAAGATTGAGCCTGGACTGGGGAACTTATCCCCTGCTTCCATTATGAGTTTGGCGTGAGTAAAAAGCAATAGCATTCCACCAATGTAAGTGGGTCATGAGAGGAAAGGGAGACCCAATCTTTGGTGCCTGAAAGCTGAGGATGGAGTAGTAACACTGACCAAAACCCTCAAGTACTCCAGGTTTTACATGATATATAAGGTAGCTGCAGTCCCCATTAGAAGAATTCTAACCCTGTGGTGCACTGAAGATAAATATAGGAAAAACAAAACCCAAATCGAACTCTACTTCTGTCAACATTGACAAACCTACACTAATAGCCAAACAAAAGATGAACCATCATTTCTAGATATAAATAAATACCTCCAATATTCTTTTATATACAATGTCTGGAACTTAGTATTAAATGGTCTAACATATGTATAATTGAGGTACCAGAGAGAAACAATGAGGTAGAAGAATTATTTGAAGATATAATGGTTACAAATTTTACAGAACTAATGAAAGATATAGAACCACATATGCAATAATCTCAGAAAACTCCAAGCAAGATAAATACAAAGAAAAACACACTTAAACATATCATAGTCAAGCTGGTAAAAATCAATCCTAATTAGGGATGTTTAAAGAAAGTCAGAAAAAATAGAAACATAACTTATGGAGCTATTAATTTTTAAAAAATTATAACATCAGAATTTATGCAGGCCAGAATACAATGAAACTATATCTCTAAAATGTAAAAGAAAAAAGATCCAACCAAGAATCCTTTATTCAGCAAAATATCTTTCAAAAATGTGTATGTAATGTAATACAATATGTCATTAAAAGACAAGATCTACATGGTCATTTTAACAGATGCAGAAAGGGCATTTGAAAATATTCTTCACCCTTTCATGATAAAAAATACTCAAGAAACTAAGAATAGAAGGGAACTTCTTCAAACTGATAAATGGTATCTGTGGAAAACTTCCAAATCATATTTAAAATGGTGTAAGACTGAATGCTTCCCTCCCTAAGGTCAGGAACAAAACAAGGATGCCTAATCCTGCCATTTCTATTTAACATTGTACTGACAATTTGCTATAAACTGAATGTTTGTGTCTCCCTAAATTCATATTGAGATTCTAACTCCCAATGTGATGTTATTTAAAGGTAGCGCCTTTGGGAGGTGATTAGTTCATGAATGCAGACCCTCATAAATGTAGTATAGAGCCCTCATGAATAGGATTAGTGTCTTTATAAAAGAGAGCCCAGAGAATCCTCTCTGAGGAGTTAAGAGGGTAAATCTTTAAAGTTCTCATCACAAGAAAAAAAAATTGTAACTATGTGAGGTGATAGATATTGACTTAACTTATCATGATAATCATTTTCCAATATATACATATAGCAAATCATTATGTTGTACACCTAAAACTAATACAATGTTATTTGTCAATTATATCTCAGTAAAACTGGGAAAAAAAAGAAATAATATGAAGTCTGTACAAACTCTTCCAGAAAACAGAAGAGGGAACAACAGTATAGTAATTGCAAGAAAGAGAGAGAATAAGAAAAACAAGATATTACTGTTTCTATATGTGTTCATAATATTTCTTAAGAAAATAAATCCAAGAGCTCTCACAGTTATATTACTAGTATATGCAAACTTTAGGGATAATTGAGTATAGAATGAATTTGTTTATATGCTAAGATTCCACTATCATAATGCAATAAAATTCTGTTTTTGCAGAAAACTATGGCACTAGAACAGCATCTAATTTTTGCTTATCCAGTATACTAAATTTTTTAAACCACAGCCTATAATAAAAAGCATATTTTACACTGCAACTCAGTACACACATATACACACCCATAATGTGTATATGAATGTATATATGTATGTGTGTATGACTGAAGCACAAACATATGCATGAATGAAAAACTCATAAACAATACATTGTAAATTAATTTTTAATATTGGTAGCAACCTTCTAAATGAAAAACACAGGCCTAGAATATTTTTCTTTCTCCTAAAGTTTTCTTAATTGAAAGTTTCAACAAACTAACTGAGGTTCTGCAGACTTAAAACTATTCTAACACAGTATGTGCTCTAGACACAATTCCCCCTTAGGGTTTAAGGTCGAGACAACTAAATTAGCTATGTTTAGACAGCATACCCTTTTAAAAAATTTACCAGTATTTTGTTTTGCTTTGTTTTGTTTTTAGGCTGTGCTGTGGGGCATGTGGGATCTTAGTACCCTGACTAGGGATCAAACCCGTCCTCCTACATTGGGAGCGTGGAGTCTTAACCACTGGACTGCCAGGAAAGTCCCCAAAACTTACCAGTGTTTTATTTGCATAGTTTATTAAAATATTATTATTCACTTTTTACTTCCTTTCCCCTCAATTAAACTTTTGTCAATGTTGTTCATGACAGACAAACAGACTTTTATTAAACATCTAGTGGGGAAACAATGGTTAACTGCAGGGTTTCTCACACCTGTGCTGCAAGGAAATTTAATGTGTTGGAGATAACACTTCAAGTAACTGTTGATACATTAGTACAAAAGATAGCTTAGCTATGAAAACAAAACTAGGTCCTAAAATTTTATGGAAATAATGTAGGTTCCATGATGGCAAGAAAGACTTCTAGCATGGCCTAGCTGCAGGATAGATGTTTAATAAAACTTAACTTTTGTTATGAGGTCATCATCTGAATCAGTACTGTATTCACTTCTTTCCTTCACCTCTTTCCTCTGAAAGTAATAATAACATGGCTAATGTTAGTCTAGAATTGGTCAGTACTTGAAAAAACCTGTACAAAGCAATCCTAAATGGAAGCTCATTGACAAACATCACTGGTAAAACACTGACTACTAATTTGGTTCCTGATTCCATCCTTGATCTATCACATGTAATTGAAGAGAGAATTCTTAATGGAGTTTAAGAACACACTCAATATTTTGTTGGTTTATCATCGGTTAGAATCTCATGTGCCTCAGCAAACTTCCATCAATTCTACAGTCTATATCAGATCACCAGCTAAACCATAAATACATAACCTTGACTTCACATTAGAAATACTTAGGAAGCTTATAAAAATCTCAATACCCAGGTCACACTCAGGACAGTTAATTCAGAATCTCTGGTTGTGAGACACAGGAATCATTATTTTTAAAAATTCCCCAGTGACTCCAATGGGATGCCAAGTTTGAGAACCACTGATACAAGAATGTAGCCACCTCTATGGATCACTTTGAAATGTGGTATAGACTGCAGATATTCCTGTTAAGAAAAAGAGGGTGAAAAGCCTCAAGGATAACATTTACTTATGACACGTACCATACTGCAAACCTGCTTCCTTCTCCTATGGTCTTGATTCCTGTGCTTCGAACGGTAAATATGAACCCTATACCCTGGAATACCAAAGTCCTAAAATAACCCAATAAGAAGTATTCAATAGAATCTTGGTCCATACTTCTTACTGATTTGATATTTTGGTCACAGGTTAGTTGAGAGAAAGTGAAAATGAAGTGGAAAGGGAAGGATAAAGTAATGAAATGTAGGTAAAGACAGCTCCTGAATGGGCAATATCAGCTTTCAGAATTATGTGAAATATCAGCTTTCAGAATGTTACTTGTTGTCCTTACATGTAATACTAAGAATGAGGTTGGTAGTTGCACTAGCTCACAAAGACATGTCATCAAAACACTCTTAGTGTACAGAAAACACTCAGTGAATATATCCTTCAGAACTAAACTGATCAGCTGCCTTCACCCAGGCCCTTAATTCTTTCTTTTTCCCTCCTTCCCTCCCTCCTTCCTTCCCTTTCTTCCTCTCTCTACTTTTTCTGGATCATTTTTCATTTGACAGCAGTAATCTTTAGAAAGATTTCTAGGCATTCAGCTCCAGAAACTTCAAGATGAGTCCAGTAACTATGCAGATTACAATAAGAGTTGTCAAATTTATCTTTATTGTATTGAAATTCCCAGGTAATGTTGGTTAAGGCACTCTCTCGTTTCCCTCTCTAATAAAAGAAGTAGCATAGATCCCAAGCTAGTCACAAAGGGAATTCTAAAATCCTTTAGTTAAATTAAAATTAAAACACAATAATCTTTTTCTTGTGTCAGTGAGTTTTGAGATTAACTAATTAGATCTTTATCATCAGTCCTTATTTGGGGAATAAATACCATTTATTTTCCATCCTTCACAACTTTTTCAAAGTTATAGGAATACAGTTTTTACCTAAGATATTTTTTTGAACTTCTACTTTTTTCACATAATGTCTTAGTATTCCGTTTCCTAATATTTCTCATTTGATTTCAAAAACCTGTTCTAAGACTTTCAAGTGTGTCATACTGGTAATTTATAAAAATAATACCAAAATTAGAGCTATTCAAATAGAACATTAAAAGTTGCTACTATGCAAGTGACCAACTGGTTTCTCTTGAGAAAGGAGCATTTTTAACTAGTGATTTGGAAGCTCTTTCCCAGTGATTAAGAGCATGTTTTTATTGTAGAGTCTTGTCTTACAGACATAGATTTCAAAAAAAGGAAACTGTCTATGAGTTTGTACAGAGAATTGTACATTTGGACAAAGTCCATTTCACATCTGATTTTTTTCTATAACATTTATTACATGGTAAATTAAGTACAACCTGTGTAAATTTTAAAATAACCAAAAAGAAACATTAAAAAAAAAAGTCTGCTCCTCATCCCCCTCAAATTTTGAACTGTATTACATGATGATAAGTAAATATCAAAATCTTTAAATAAAGATAATATGTGCTGCAACTAAATATGCAGCATTGTATTCAAATAATATATTTAATCTAGTAGAAGGTAATTATTATAAATGGAAAACGTACTACATTTGGAATCAGAGACTTAGGTCAAAATCCGCCTTCCTTACTTATTAACCTTATGTCTTTGACAAGTCATTTAAACTCTCTTAATCCAAGAATCTTTATTTATAAAATGGGGATTCTCCTTAACCTACTTATTTCATATGGTTTTTGTGAAAATCAAAGGTGACAATACAAATGAAAATGAATTAAAACTACAAATTATACAGATTTTAAACTTAAAAATATTAAAATTTTTTAATGATTTAAATTAAAGAAAAAATTTTAAACATTAACAAAATTACCACAGTTCTTTTCTTCAATGTTTACTGCAGGGATTTACTTCTAGCTTAAAATAAAGTCCCATTATTTACCACACAAAGGGTAAACTGCTTTGTTATGATATGTTTCCATTTCTAGAATCTAGGATAACCTGTTGGATTTTCAAAATTGAAAAGAAGGAGGAAGCAAAGAGAACTGTAATTTGTTGTGTGCCTACTCTCTTTCAATCACTGTGCTAGGTATTTAGCATTTCACTCCGTTTTTCAGATATACAGGCTCAGGAAAGTTAAGCCCTTTGCTTAAAATGTCACATGGATCAGGAGGGAGCTAGGAATTCTATATGTGATCTAATTCAAGGGTTCTTGACAAGAGCGATTTTGCCCCCGGGGGTTATTTGGCAATGTCTAGAGACATTTTTGTTTGTCGCAACTCAGGGTGAGGGGCAGGATGCTACTAAACATCCTACAATGTATAGGAATAGCTCCCACAACAAAGAATTATCTAGCTTTAAATGTCAATAGTGCCAAGGTTGAAACGTCTTGGTCAAATTTCAAAGCTCATGCTCATTCTACCATGTAATATTGAAAATAAAAGCTGTTTCTAAGTTTAAATATTCTACAATATTCAGCTATCACAAATGTACCAACTTCAATCTAAGGTGTACTCTCTCTGTGTTCTCAGTGTGTCTGGGAAACTCCATTTTAAGATCCCACTAAGTTATCTTTTCATTCAAACAAGAAAGAAGGTTCCTGGAAAAATTTCATGCTCATCAGTCCAAGGAAAATGACTCAAGGTCAGAGAGCAAGGATGATTTTGAGAAAGGCTGTAGGTATATTACTCAGATCACACCCTGGCCCCTTCTCTCCACCCACTCCCCCCACCAAATAGCACTGTGTCCTGGTAAGAAAGAAATGGAAGCAAGCACTAAAGGAGTTTTTCATGAAACTCTAAGGCACTAGGAAGCTCTATAGTAGTATAACACCAAAGAGAGGAAAGAATACTATTCCTATTTGGAGTTGCCTCTTGAAAAATGATGCGGATACATGAATAAGAGCAGTATTATGCCCCAACCTAAGTTTGGACCAGAAAGACTTCATTTTTGGAAGCAAATCACACTGGAGCTTAATAGTGTTCAAGAATTTGTAGCTTCAAAATACTTTTTTAGAAGTTTGGCAGCCAACAATAACTCTAGATCTAGAAAAGAGAAGACTATAAGCCCAGTATTTTTGTATTCCTTGACTCTGTGAATGGCACCAACACTCTCTCAGTTTGAAGTCTTGGTAGTCATCTGTAATTTATTTTTCTTCCTAACTCCTGGGAACTCTTCAGACCCAGTGTTAGAAGAGGATTCCCAGTACTGCAATCTATTTACCTGTTTTACCCTCTGAGACTCTATGTAATATTTTATTTGAATAAAGGATTCCATAGTTCAAAAACTATTTGGAAACCTGTGATTTTTCAGGATGAAATTTGCAAGGCTCTTCATGCTTTGACTACTGCCTTCTGACTGACTTTATTATGACTTTGGTCTTCATGTTCCAGTTCTACTCAGTTCATTGTGACTTCCCAAAGACTTCATGCTACAATTTCACTTTGACCATATAAATCTCCATTAAAACAAGCATTTCGGGCTCCCCTGGTGGCGCAGTGGTTGAGAGTCCGCCGGCCAATGCAGGGGACGCGGGTTCGTGCCCCGGTCCGGGAGGATCCCACATGCCGCAGAGTGGCTGGGCCCGTGAGCCATGGCCGCTGAGCCTGCGTGTCTGGAGCCTGTGCTCCACAACGGGAGAGGCCACAGCAGTGAGAGGCCCGTGTGCCGCAAAAACAAAACAAACAAAAAAAAGCATCTCATTGTATTTGTATATATATTTCTCCACCAAACTGAACACATCTTGAGGGAACAGTGCTTAGCACTTTGAAGAATTTTCTTAAGATTTGATTAGTAATTAATTAATTAACTAATTAAAAATTGGATGCTACAGGAAGACAATGACTACAACCAATGGAAACTATTTGTAATACTTAGGGAAATCTTTAAAGGAGCATGGAGCATACTACTAGGGTAAAGATCAAACCAGAGAAATATTGTCCTTGGATTGATTTACCTTGGGAAACCTATGCAGAAAACAAAGAACATTCATTCCATCAACAGATTTTATAAGAACCATTTTTAGCTAGAAATATTAGACTTCCAGCTATGATTCTACAAATAACATTTTACCCTTTAATATCTGCATATTTCTAGATTCTCAACTGCATTACTTACTTGGGTAGCACTAGTACCTTATCAAGGAAACTGACAGAGATGATCTCCCCTCCCCTGATTCTGATTTATTGACCTTTGACTTGCTTCCAAGGTCATTTGAGTAATCCTTTATGCAAGGATACAACTGTATGATCATGTAGTCATATTTTAAATACCCATGGATATTTTAAATATCACTGGGTTTAAACATCATGAATGTTAAGTCTGGAACTCACTACTGAAAGCAGTAGGTGACAGTCATAAAGTGATATGTCCTTTCACTGTACAAGACAGCATATGTTAGAAGGTCATTGCAAAGACACCTTATTAGCACTACTGCATCCTGAGGGAAAGATGAAGTCCTCGGGGAAGTTCTGCCCGTGGCTTTTTTGTGCTTGTTATTCTGATCACAATTTTTTTTTTAAGTACAAAGGAGTGTCAAAAAGAAGTAATAAATGATTCCTTACTAACTTCTTTTTACTTTTGGCCAGAACTGAGACCTCTGAAGTTTCTAAGTCTCTAAGAAATAAAAGTTTTAGAGCAGTGCTGTCCAATAGATATAAAATGTCAGCACATGTGTAATTAAAATTTTTCTAGGGACTTCCCTGGTGGCGCAGTGGTTGGGAGTCCGCCTGCCAATGCAGGGGACACGGGTTCGACCTCTGGTCCAGGAGGATCCCACGTGCTGCAGAGTGGCTGGGCCCATGCGCCACGGCTGCTGAGCCTGTGCTCTGGAGCCCGCAAGCCACAACTACTGAGCCCGCGAGCCACAACTACTGTGCCCGCATGCCTAGACCTGGTGCTCCACAATGAGAGAGGCCGCCGCAGTGAGAAGCCCACAAACTGCAACAAAGAGTAGCCTCTTGTGGGGGCAGCCAAAAATAAATAAATAAATTTATTTAAAAAAATTTTTTTCTAGTACCCACCATAAAAACAGGTCAAATTAATTTGAATTATATATTTTCTTTAACCAAATATGTTCAAAATATTGTCATTTCAGCATGTAATCAATATTTTAAAACCATTAACTATAATAAGATATTTTATATTCTTTCATTCCTACTAAATCTTCAGTATTTAGTGTGTATTTTACACTTAGAGCATATCTCAGTTTGTACTGGCCACATTTCAAGTGCTCAATAAGCCACATGTGGCTGATGACTACTGTAATGGAGAGTGCAATGACAGAGGTTCCTTTTTAGTTTTAAAAAGTTAAGTCTGTAAGTAATTTTAGGGCTAGAATTTATTTGAATCACAGAATTAATAATTCTCTTAGTTATTATTTAACTGATGCTTTGGTGTTCTATATCTTTTATATTTTACTATAAAATGAGGCTTTTTCCATTTTTATAAATAAATTTGTTTTTTAAAGCCAAGCTAAATTACTTAGTTGTGTCTTTTTTAATCTTAGTGCTTATTCAAGTGGAGAAATGTCTAATCACAAGGTTTTTATTACCTAATGGGGCACTGCCATTCAGTTACAAGAATTGTAGCCTAACTTTTTAAGAAGAAATAGTAGCTCTTTCTTGCCTTGCACATCTAACCTCAATAAACATCACACTCAACAATCCATGTTGATTCTCTTTATATGGTGGTACAATGTCTACATAGAATTCCATCATATGAATTTAATACAATTTATTTAAGAACTCCCATATTGATGAAATTGGCTTGTTTCCAATTTTTGCTCTGACAATTCTGAAATGAACATCTTCATATGTAGACTATTTTCCTAAAAGACAGATTGCTGATTTAAAACAGCTTTTTATAGAAAATGTAAGTAAGACTTATAAAACATATCCCAATTTTGGAAATACTAAATGTGAAAAAACTGTCTTTGAATCTATAAAAGTATGGATATTAAAATCCTTTTGCATATTTTCTAGAAGTTAACAAGTGACTATTGCATAAAACTTCAATATAGGCGTTGAAATATAGCTGTCAAGTAAAGCAGTCCCTTATAAATTCAGCAATCCAAGATATTTCGAGACCAGCTTGAATTAAACAATGAATGTATATGAGGTGCTGTTAAATATCCCCCATATAATATTTATTTCAGCTACAACCTCTAAACTTGTATATAGGAAGAACTACTCACTAAAGTAACCTGTTAAGAGTAATTCATAAAACTTTTTTTGCCAAATGAGTCAATAAAGCAGATATACATGATGGTACAAATTACAGTAAAGTGGTTTAATACAGAAATGACCTTAGTTATTAAGGGATATAGAACTGTTTGCTCCTTTAGTAAATTGCCGTCATTTGCTTAGCTTAGCCTTGGTAAATGATTCTTGCTTCCTCTCTGCTTAAGAGTAGTGACTTTTTGCTACAGTTTCTAATATGTTGCCTCCCATAATTATGTAATCAAACTTATTACATATTCTACACAAAATTTAAGATCTGCAGTTACTGCACTGAAAATAAATGCAACGTACTGCTAAAAGTACGTTTAAAATGTAGGTGCTATAAGTACTGCTTTTCTCAATGATTACAGGTTTTTAATTTTACTTTTGTTTTGGCTTCCCATAAGTCTCTTTAGTTTTCTGAGATTAGAAGTCTGACTGCTGGATAAATGAAGCACTAAATAATTTTTTAAACCCAAAGGAAAACAATGGTAGGTGGTATGAAAGAAGCATTATGTATAGTGAATGAAATGTAGACTTTGGATCTAGCTCTTCTGCTTCGTTATTATGTGTGGGGTAAGTCTTTTAAACATTCTGACCCTTAGTTCCTCAATTGTAAAGCAAGGACAGTATACTATTTAATAGATTATTGTGAATATTAAAAGTAACATACTAAAAGTGTTTAGCACAGTTCTTGGCATATTGTAGATATTCAAACAGATATAATTACTTATCAAGTTACTAGAATCATGAACATTTATATTAAAAAGTACCTACTATGTGTAGCCCTCTGTAAGTTAGACCTCAATCAATGGATAGAAATTGACTTAATTGAGGGGGGAATCTATGAGCAGATGTTCTCACAAAAGGCTACAGTGATAGGGCAACACTTGAGATTATCCTTAAAGAAGTGGTAGAATAAGTAATAATGTTCTCAAGAAGCAGAATAGCCTAAACTGATGTTTTCTATGAGAGACATTACAGATGAGGTTTAAGACATTTAGAAAGAAAGTTAAAAGTTGTAACAATGAGTTTTAAGGTTTCCTGAAGCAGATTTTTTTTTTTAAACACAGACTGGATAACTTTTATTTATTTATTTATTATTTTTACTTTTAAATTATTTATTTATTTATTTATTTTTGGCTGTGTTGGGTCTTTGTTGCTATGCGCCGGCTTTCTCTAGTTGTGGCGAGTGGAGGTCTACTCTCTTCGTTGCGGTGCACGGGCTTCTCATTGTGGTGGCTTCTACTGTTGCGGAGCATGGGCTCTAGACGTGTGGGCTTCAGTAGTTGTGGCATGTGGGCTCAGTAGCTGTGGCTCGTGGGCTCTAGAGCGCAGGTTCAGTAGTTGTGGTGCATGGGCTTAGTTGCTCTGCATGTGGGATCTTCCCAGACCAGGGATCGAACCCGCATCCCCTGCATTGGCAGGTAGATTCTTAACCACTGTGCCACCAGGGATGTCCCCTGAAGCAGCTTTATGAACAGCAAACTACTCTGACAGGGAAGGACCTGGAAAAAAAGAATATATAGATACCCGGGAATGACTCCCTGATTGACATTTTTGTGGAAATAGGGGTGCTCAGAAGTATCTGGGAGAGCTGAGATCCTTCAATTAAGAATGCGTTATGTTAAAGTGAATATAATTTTTTATTAATTAGCTAGTGAAGCCTAGGAATTCAAGATGACTGAGTGGATTGGAGTTGAAGATACTGGAAGATCATTTAAGAGGTCAATGAGTGAAGTAATAAACAGCTGAATGAGAAGAGAGATGGTGAAGAAAAAGAAATGTATGCCTGTTAGAAATAAAGCACTTTAAAAATAACTTAGGTTTAAAGCCATTCAGAATAATTGCTAGATCGCATGTTAAAGTTTTGAAAACAAGTAAAACATTAAAAAATAAAAATGTATTATTAAATTATTGTCACAATTGTTAAAGTAGTAAGGAAGACTTTATTCAAGACTATTGTAATAGGGATAAGAAATTGAGGTCAACTCCAAATACAACAAAGACAAATGGGAATTTATAGCCAAAGAGTAGATTAAGGGTGTCAGTGGATGGAAAATTACCAAGGAGGTATCAAGAGTATCTTGTTAACAAGATTCTTGCTAAAGGAAGGCCAAGGACTTATGCATCAAAGGTGCAGATGAGGAACTTGATGAGATACCAAAAGTGATCAAATATCAAGGGTGGAGGATGATGACTTAGCAGATTCTTTACTAAGAGTGGCTTAGACTAGTTGAAAAGAGTGCTACAGAGGAGCTTGTGTAAAGTTTGGTCAAGGAGAGAGTCTTCATCAGAATGTATATTTAATGGTTTGCTTCTTCCCTATTGACAACATTTGACTTACATTACTGAAATAAATCTATTTCAATATTATAGCAGCTTTGAAAATAATTCCTTAGTAAGTTTGATAATAGCATATCTCATTGATACATGAGCTTTAAGCTAGTCAGCCAGTATGACCAGGAACACCTCTATAAGTCTAACTGAAGCAAGAGGGAATGAATACCAAAAGGAGAGAGGTAGGGAAGTGTACAGAAAGGGTTTGAGGTGCTAGAGTTAGTCATGGGTGATCTTGGCAAACATTACGTAGAATCTGTAAATTGGGCCAGTCTCTGTCACAGTCAATGACTGTATTTTCAGAACTCAGAAGACTGTGGGGAGTTGGATCAGTTTGTCTGTGCTATTTTCTTAGAACATATGTATTCAAAGGAATTGGTGTTAAAAAGAGTTTAACCTTAGGAGACCAATATAGATAGTCTGTAATCACAATTTGGTTGATAGAATTTATCTGACTTGCCAGTGCATTTTACAAGTCATGGTTTCTGTCTAAATTCCTACTTCTTCCCTAACAACTTGACTGCCAGCAGGGACATCCTTTCCCCTCTACTTTAACAGAGGTACCGTTTTAAAAGATTTAACTTGCCGCCATCTAGTGGGCAGACACTTTCATTTTTATATTAAGTTTAAAAGAAAGGATTTAGACATTTAAAATAGACTTCAACATGCTGTTACATTTTTTACTTACCTTTCTTTCAGGAAAATATTTTCAATCACAAAATGATTTAATGTTCCTAATTACGTCTCCAGTACTCTGTGAGAGCTGAATTGGACTTACTGATTATACTCAAGGTACAACAGTATATTTGTTTATACCATGCTAACTTTTATAACAGTGCATAATATATTTGTAAAACTTGAGTTTTTAAGCAAAACATTTTTAAAGAAAAAATTTTAACTCTTTTCATCGGTATTTTAAAATTCTTTTAATCAGGAATACCTCATGTGCACAATTTTAAGGCAGGGATTGATTACATACAAATTGGTAACCAATGGGGCTAAACTGCCCCACAATTAGCTTTTAACTGATTGATTGACATTTTATGTAGGTGGTAATTTGACTGGGGGAAACATCTATTATATTTCTTCTTTCACTTCTACAAAAAGAGAAGTCTCCTATATTCCTCAGAAAGAAACATTGAGGATTACTTCTGGTCACTCCCATCACCACATTATTTGATTATCCCCCAAGAAGGAGGATTAATTTACCAAATTGGTGAAAATAGGGGAAGGACACTGAACATGCAGGACACTGGGCTGCAGTTATCTGTTCTCTCTACCTATGATGAGATGGTAAGCTCAATTCAGTGGGAAGAACAAGAAGTATATTTCACTTTCAAGTTCCAATTATGCTCTTCAATATAGCTTTTCCAGTAGTACAGCTGATATTTTACTCTGTACTGCACTTCTGTATCTTTTTTAATGTATTCAGAACTCAAAGGCAAAGTGGGGTGGAATTAGTACCACCACAAAACCCAGTAATTTCCGTATGTATGGACAGCAATTGAATTAGAGGAAGAGGAATCAATGGTAAAAGTTCTCTTTTTCTTAGGGATGAGTCATAAATAGAGAAAGAAGATCTTTGGGAGGCCAAGCAAGAGAGAGAGTTACTGAAAAAATATTGAAGTAAATGCAGGATCTGAGAGAGTGACCATTTATTTAGCCTGACCAAGCTGACTGTCCTCAAATATAGATATTTTGAAGAAATTCAGAGCAGGACAGACCTTTGTATTCTTAGAAAGTTTTGACCTGATTCAAGATCCTGGAATATGTTATAAAAGCACTTTTCTTTACATCTTCTAGTAGTGAGATAAAGAACCTAAAAACCAATGAAACAAAATCAGAAAGAACAGAAATATAACATTTGTTGGCCTATTATGTGTCCCACTACACAATGCACTGGTGTTGCCCCATTTCCTCTCACTCTCCTTCTTCCTCTGCCTGTTATTCTCTTCTCCCAAGGGTGCTGGCCCTGCAGGCTGCAAGTCTCAGGCTTTGTATTTAATCCACTGCTCCTTGTTAGGTTTGGCCAGTGGGAAGGTGGGAGGAAGGAAGAAACCACGATATTTCTCTCCTTCTCTCTCTGCCTTGGCAGTTCTCTGGCGACAGCTGCATCTCCCCCATGGATCCAGTTTCTGCCATTTAACTCCAGCCCCTGGGCTTCAGGAACACTGCCTTCTCCTTGTCTCCCTCCAGGGATGGAGCAGCTTCCTTCTGTTGCTAATTTCTGAAGTGCCTCCTGTTTGGTTTCCATAACCTATTTAACCAATTCCTGGTATTAACTTCTTTAAAATAAAACTGTAGGGTGGTCTCTGGGTTATGCTTTCCTCTTAGGACCCTGACAACATATACAATATACACATACACATATAGGTGAGTGTATATAGTTTGCTTCTGATTCTGATTCCATCGCCAACTTCCTGCTAGGAAAGCATCTTTGGTGAGACTGAGGAAAGTAACAGAGGTTCTTTGGGGATCATAATGTGGTATAATTAAGCATTAAGAAGAGGTCCATCTTGGTAAGAGAAAGGTTTGACTGGCAGATATTTTGATTTGAATGTTCTGAAGAATCTGCACCATCCCTCACCCCACCACATTAATAGAATCCACTGACTAAGAGGAGGGACTCTGCAGATAGGGGAGATGGAAGAAGTCTGGGGGGACTGACAGTGAAGATGGAGGGACAGAAAGGCTTCTTCACTGTAGGAACACCCTATCTCTTCATCATATTCATTGTCTCCCCAACTCTGGGAGGCAGAGAGGATGTAGGAAACCCAGACTTTTACAGGTTCACTCCCTCCAATAATTTCTAGGATATTTTTTTTTTAAGATTTTCTTTCTGATGTGGACCATTTTTAAAGCCTTTATTGAATTTGTTACAATATTGCTTTTGTTTTATGTTTTTTGGGTTTCTGCCTGCAAGGCATGTGGGACCTTAGCTTCCCAACCAGGGATCGAACCCACACCCCCTGCATTGAAAGGTGAAGTCTTAACCACTGGACAGCCAAGGAAGTCGCTTCTAGGATATTTTTAAGGAATATTAACACATTCTACAAATCTCTAATATCCAAATATGATCTTCAAAAAAATAAAAGCATCACTCACCCAAATAAAGTCAAATATTTTTTACCTCATTAATGAGGGAACCGGCAAGATGGTGAGGCTGGTTGAAAAAGAATTGGAAAAAATCAGAGTATTTATAGTGGTTTATAGAAAAGATAGTAAAATAAGAACGCTAATTTAAATACAAAACTAGTTAAAATCCTACAGGGCAATAAAAGTACAACTTCTGAGGTTCATCTTTTTTACAAGACAGAAATCATTTCATCCCTTAAACAAAATTCATTTATATTGCTATCAGAAAATAATCATGTGTGTCAGCTTCTACAAGTTAATAATTTCTACAGAGATATAAAATATCCTAATCAATATTAAAATAGCAAGAAAGACAAAGTTATTCACTCCTAGAGACTCAGATAATACCTCTGTGGACCAGCTAGACAATAATTAGCATGACACTGAAAAGATACCTAGTAATCTTTCACCTAGTTCTAAGATTTGGATACTTTTTCTTAACATTTACTAGATACCTAAATTGCTGCCTGATTCAAGCAAAGAATATATGGCAAACCTCTTTGAAGGTTACCACTAACTGACCTGTAACCAGCTTTCTCTAAGCTATTACACTTCACTCCCAAAAGTAATTTCAAGTGTAGACTCCCACTAGAGGGACCAACCATCCCTATTTGCCTGGATCTGAGGAGTTTCCTGGGACATGGGACTTCAGTATTAAACCAGAAAACCCTGGGGAAATCGGGACAAGTTGTTTATCCTAACACAAACCCATCCCCTTAATTCTACAAAGGAATAAAAAACAATATAATGTAACATAAACCAAAATTTTACTGAAGTTTTGGGATATCAGAAGACAGAATCATCAAAGAACACAAAACCAGACATTACATATAACTACTACTTGGAATCCCCTGGTCAAACCTTTCCAATGCAAGTGCTTGTGGACATCTCTCTTTTAGTTCCCAGCCCCCTACCACATTAGATTTAGCTCTTGACGTATGTGTCCTTCAGCATGACCCTCCTGCCCAGAATTTAAGACTAGGACTCCCCAAGGACTACAGAAAAGGAGAAAACAGGGAGTTTTTCATTCTGAAAGGAAACAGACTTCAGAGATGTGACTCCATTTTTAAGTAAAAAAAAAAAACTTTTATTTACAATGCAGAGCAATTTCACTGCTCACTGTATTATATCTCTTTGCTTCAAAATGGGATATTGGTTTCCCATAGGAAAAGCCCTATTAAACTGTTTAGATTTCTTGTCTAAAATAAAGATTGCTGACTTCAAAGGTAAATTCAAGCTTCTCCATTTACAGAAAAAAAAAACTGCTTGCAACTTTAAAATTGTAGAATTTCCCCCTTCATAATATGAGGTGTTCTTCAATGATGATTGCAAAAATACATCCTACCCAACAAGCTCCATCACAATGTGATATTCACAGCTCTCCACCAAGAGTTGGGATCTATGTATCTTCCCCTTGAATATGGGTGGGCTGTGACTATAATGGAGGGACGTCATCTGCCTTCTGAGGTTAGGTCATAAAGCAATTTGATACCTACCATACCCAATTCAATAGATACACATTCGTGTGTGTGTACGCAAATAATATGTTTATTTATTTAAAAGAATTTTTAGAATTGTGACCAACAACACATAAGCTAAGAAACTTGTTCACAGATGGAGGTAGATAGGAATGGAAGAATCCTCTGTTCTTATTATCCTTAATTCTTTCTAACGATCTATCGGCTGAAAACTCAATTAGGTCTTCCTTCAGTTTTGTTGAAGACAGAGAACTGGAAATCACCAGCCTTTCAAAAAAACATAATTTTACTCATTGGTGCCACTCACTATCTGAACACTAACAACACTATTTCACATAGTCACTTTATTTGGCACTGGAGGATTTATACTTTAAGTAAAAGCAGCACAGTAAGACTCTGGATGGGTAAGTAATGTACTTATTTTGGAATGTGGTAAAGAAGAGTTGTGAAAAAAAGAGAAGAAAACAGGCGTGATGCTCTAACATGACCACTTTTCCAGCCACAAGTTCTCAGGCACAGCACTGTTGAGTTCAGGATCTGGAAAGTGATTCCTTTAAAACTGCCCACACTCTTTGAAGTGTTCATGCACCTGGTTTAGCCCACCATATTAACTTATTTTATCCTTAGAACAACACCATGAAGTAGCTGCTATTATGAATCAATTTTACTCACGAGACCATTTGGACAAAAAGATGTAGCATCACTTGTCCAAGGTCACAAACTTACCAAATGGCACAGCCAGGATTCACATCCAGGTTGTCTCTAAAGCCCACATTCTTAGGCACTATCTTGAATACCTCTTACACATACCACAAATACAAATAAATACATATATACAACATCTTGCTTTAAAGCCACATAGAAAAAATTAGGAAGGAAAAATTAATGTTAAGTGAGAGTAAAGGAAATTTTTAATGATCTCAAAGATTATTTGTTCCAAATATCTAATACTATGTATTTAATATTTATTTAATTCATAGTAACTTGTAACCAGGGGTATTATGTCATTTGGTTTACTTTTCTCTAGTTTTTCTAGTACTACCCTTTGGTAATAATTTTTAGAGCCTACAGTTTTTCTATTTGCTAAAATACTTCTTTTACACTTCCGCCCTGTTGGCACCAGGAAAAGCAGTCAGGAAGGAAAACACGAACACAAATCAGCATCTCTCTTTTCCAGTTCTTGTTTCACATTTGTTCCATTGTCTCAAGAGCAAAAATAAAGAAAAGGTGCAATTAGTGTCTTTGGGAGATATGAATCCCTGAATCGATATTATTGCAATTCTTGGAAGATTTTTTTTCTTTTGCTCACAAGAAAAGTAGATCAGCTCCTTGCTATTTTTCCTTCTCAAATAAGGAATGACCATTTTACTTACATTTGTATCATATCTAATTTATTGATTTTTCTTAACAATCTCCCAACAATTTTTTTATGAACTACTTTAGAAAGAATCCATTTAAAGGGTCATTAATCCTTAGAATTGAATATTTGAGCAGTAAATTAAACTAAATTCCTATTGAGAGTAATTTATTTTTTTCTGAATGACAAGAAAAGACAAAGGTGGCTTTTGGAATTGTGATCTTTAGGTTCATGATTCCATTAATTTCTGAATTTGTGTTTTGATTCATAAAGTTATAAGAGGGTGTCTGTAGAAAGAATCCAAAACCTAGATTGGAACTGTGCCATAAATCTAGTGTATTCAATAGCAAAACATCATCTCTGGGAAAATCATCTTACTGCAAGTAATATTAACCTTATGAGCTTTAGGAAACTCCAGTTCCCACAGTCTCAAAGACAGTAGATTTAGCCACAGTCTGTTGCATTTCAATAGTAATTCAACAGGCTACTGTAAATTTTTTGGTAGAAATCAACTCTCATTTAGAGTTCCAGTAAAGACTCACTTGTCAGAGATAATGAAAAAAATAAAAAGTACAGTAATGGTATGAGCCACATACTGGTAAGTACTGTTTATACATTCTGTCTGCCCTTGTCATGGCATTTCAAGCCATGACCATGCCCATGCTTGGGGATAGAGAGAGGGAATAAACACAACATTTTGAGCCTGATGTGTCATTAAAAATTTAGCATGTTATATACAGAGAGAATCAAGCTCATTATTCTATTACTTTCAGATTTGAGATAGTATTGATCACTAGTGTGTCCAATAGGGCAATAAATCTCTTTGACTATAAACAATGTAAGTAGAGACTTCTATGGCCCATTAAATTTCCTTTTTGAGGGGGAGGGGGTAGTCTTTTCATGTTTATAACTTTGTTCTAGATTGTCAGAGCATTTATCTTGTCAGTCAAAATTCCCACTTTGCCACTGTAAATATTTTACATCTCTGAACTTCAGTTTCCTTATCTGTAAAATGTGGAGAATAATGCCTGGCTGACTTTGTACTGGGTATGAATTAAAACTAAGTGTATTAAAACCTACTACAGTGTAAACACACTGTAGGTACTCAGTAAATGATGACAATGGTGGACATTACTAGGATCAACTAGAAATCCATAGGCAAAGTACCTGGTGCAGTACATGACACAAAAAGTTGGAACTCAATGTACATAAGTTGCTGTTATTATTCTAGAGACAGGGAACTTCTTGTTCAAGTTATTTAAGTTGGACACACAGGGTATGTCACACATGAACCCATGTATTAGTAATCCTTGTTCTTTTGTGAAGGGGAAAATGGTAGCCCAGCTCTTCCACCTTGTCATTTTTCTACTGTGCACATTCTTGTTCATGTGCAGATCACTAGAACCAGGGCTACCTATCTTACTATATAGTGATGACAGTATGACTAAGGCAGGATTTAGGAACAGTCCAGTAGATAAAATGCAGGAAAGGAAGGCAGTGGGAAGAATTGTGACAGAGTTTTACAAGAGCTGAGAGCAAAGGAAACTTGGTCAGCGGTTCAGGAGAGGCACATAAATAATATTAATAGTTTAGGTCTGAGGAGTTGCTTCAGCACTAAAATCCTAACATTAAAAATGCCATTTGAGGGGCCTCCCTGGTGGCGCAGTGGTTGAGAGTCCGCCTGCCAATGCAGGGGATACGGGTTCGTGCCCCGGTCTGGGAGGATCCCATATGCCGCGGAGCGGCTGGGCCCGTGAGCCATGGCCGCTGGGCCTGCGCATCCGGAGCCTGTGCTCCGCAACGGGAGAGGCCGCAACAGTGAGAGGCCCGCATACCGCAAAAAGAAAAAAAAAAAAAAAAAATGCCATTTGAGATTAGTGATATACTTTCTTGCCGTTAGGTTGTAGGTACAGGCTCTGCTGAGTTTTGGAGATTCACCGAATGGTAACACTGTGAGTCTAGGGGGCGAGGGGCGGCGGTGGGGAGATAATATGAGCTCAGGTTGGAGAACAGCTTTAAGATTCCCATCAAGTGTAAGTGCTCTTAAGATCAGGTCTTCTAGAAGTCTGTGTGGGTCTGTCTGTATTAGTTTTCTAGGGCTTCTGCAACGAAGGACCATAAACTAGGTGACTTAAGCAACAGAAATGTACTTTCTCACAGTTCTGGAGACTATAGAAATCTGAGATTAAGGTGTCAGCAGAGTAGGTTTCTTCTGAGGCTGTGAGAAGATCTATTCCATGGCTCTCCGTTAACTTCTAATTGTTCATAATCTTTGGCATTTGTTGGCTTGTAAAAGCCTCACCCCAATCTCTGCCTTCATTTTCACATGATGTTCTCTCTTTGTGCATGTCTGTGTCCAAATTTCCCATGTTTATAAAGGCTCCAGTCACACTGGATTAGGGGTTTACCCTATTGCAGTATGACCTCATCTTAATTAACTACATCTGCAATGACTCTATTTCTAAGTAAGGTAATATTCTGAGGTACTGTGGGTTAGGACTTCAACATATGAATTTGGTGAGGGGTGGGATAAAATTCAACCCTTAACAGGATCCTTGGAATTGTCACCTGTTGCTATGGTCCCCTGGCCAAACCCATGATGCTATAGGGAAAGGAGTGTGAGTGCACTGAAATAGGAATATATGTGTGAGTATAGTGCAGACAACCAGTACTAGTATATCTTTGCAGTGGGGTGAATTAGCCAAATAATGAGGGATTCATTGGAGAACTTAGTGGAAAAAGAGCCCTGAGTGTTGGGCGACAATTTTCCATGGGTCTCTCTCATATCTGCTTATCTTATGTGAAGTGAACAGATTGAGGAGACCTTAAATGTTGAGTTTCAACAAGTTAAGGGTTTAGAACCATGATTCTAAGGACTTGATATTAAGTATTTGATGAAGATGATGAAAAAGGCACCTAAGTAAAATTATTCTTCTTTAACTACTTATTTGCAATTTATCTCAAAATATATAATATGAAGAGTCAAAAATAGACAGTGATTTATTTAAAGAATAAAGAAAAAGCAATGAAGTTCTTAGTAGTGAATAATATATTTGAAATGAGAGTGAAAGATTCATAAGGTAATTGGCAAAGTTCAGATAAAAATAGGAATATCCAGCATTAACTATGGAAGAGCCAACAGATCAAGATGAATAATGATCTTTTAAATGAGATTAAATTTGGAATTTCATAAAGATAATTGTTAAATGAACACAGGAAAAAGCTCTCCTGGATATGGTATATGCTGACAATTCTGCTATTTGGAGTCTAAACCTTATTGACTTTTGGACAAAAATTCTACTCCTACAGAGGCTTGCTTTTAAGGGAGATATGGGTTTGGTTTGGTTTGGTTTGGTTTTTTGCATGAACCCATCTTCTCTTCTTTACTTCCATTCTTTACAATTTTTTTAACATCTTTATTGGAGTATAATTGCTTTACAATGGTGTGTTAGGTTCTGCTTTAGACTCCTTAGAATCTTAATTATTATCCAATCCATTTCAAGTGTTTGCTTTGAAAGTTAGTGTTATTTGGCAAAAGTAACCACATGCCAGTTTTCAGACAGCTGTGTGTCACACCTCACTATGCACAGTTGAATTTCCAGCCAAAGCAGACACAGATTCAGCAGCACTGTCAGAAGACCTTATTCCTAAAATGTCAAAGAACAAACATTAAGTGACATTTTATGCAAGAAAAAATAAATGCATGTAGGTTACCATGAATTTGACTGTTGCCTCAAGGAAAAAATTAAATATTAAATGTATATATTGAATTCATAGGACATACTGGAAAGGTGATTGTGTGTATATGTGTGTGTGTTTAAATCAAATGCTATGATTCTAATAGATTGAAATTTTTTTCCAGAAACGTATATCTTGCTCTACAAAACTATCCTCATGTTACTCTGAAGGCTTTGACCAAAGACATTACATCAATGAAATGTGAAAGTGTTGCCTTCTCCGTCTTTTGAGTGAAACCATTTTGATTTCTTTGTTTTTAAATTGGAGTATCGTTGCTTTACAATATTGTGTTAGTTTGTACTGTACAGCAAAGTGAATCAGCTATACGTAAACATATATACCCTCTTTTTTGGATTTCCTTCCTCATTTAGGTCACCATAGAGCACTGAGTAGAGTTCCCTGTGCTATACAGTAGGTTCTCATTGGTTATCTACTTTATACATAGTATCAATAGTGTATATATGTCACTCCCAATCTCCCGATTCATCCCACTCCCCCTTTCCCCCTTGGTATCTGTAGGTTTGTTTTCTATGTCTGTGTCTCTATCTCTGCTTTGTAAATAAGATCTTCTATACCAATTTTTTCAGATTCCACACATATGCGTTAATATACGATATTTGTTTTTCTCTTTCTGACTTACTTCACTCTGTATGACAGTCTCTAGGTCCATCCATGTCTCTAAAAATGACACAATTTCGTTCCTTTTTATGGCTGAATAATATTCCATTGTATATGTGTAACACATCTTCTTTATCCATTCCTCTGTTAATAGACATTTAGGTTGTTTCCAAGTCCTGGTTATTGTAAATAGTGCTACAGTGAACATTGGGGTGCATGTGTCTTTTTGAATTATGGTTTTCTCTGTTGATTTCTTTTTAATTTTAACTCTTTTTTTCCAGTCAGCCATGGCATAGTATTCGGGCTGGTTCTCAATAATCATTTATCCATTCATTCAATAAGCATCATTAAGTAAGAGTTAATATAATATAATGATTAAAAACATAGGTTTGGACATTAATCAGCCTGAATCTTGACTACGTCATATACCAGCTCCATGTAATGTTTCAGTGCCTTGGCTTCCTCAAATGTAATTTAAGGATAACATTCATGCCTCTCTCACAGAGAGGTTGCCATATTAATTGTGACACACATCCTTCCTAGTCTAAAAAGCTATTTTGGAGCAGTGGGGGAGGGAATAGGAATAGGAGTTAGGTCAATGCAAGGCTCTAAGGGCTGTGGACTGGGTAGATTTCCTTAGATCAAGAGTGTGTGTGGCAGACAAAGATTGATATGGCAGGAAGAGAGAGCAACACACAAAAGCATGCTAATGTATAAAAGATGGAGCACATTTGGGGAATTTCCAATACTTTTCCATGACTAGAATAAAGTGAGTCTAAAGCAACAGTAAAAAATGAGACTAGAGAAGAAGAGGTGAGTTCACACATATTATTAGGCATGTTTTATATACAGTATTATATGTGCTGCAAAGAGTTATATTATAGAATTTTAACTTTAAATTAAATGGCATACTTTCATAGATCACCACAAGCAATTTAGGATCCATCATAAATAATAAAAAACATGTTATTTTGACCCTTTAATGGAGATGGTAAATAAGGAACAGAGTCTCTATGATTCATCCTAAGTATCTTGTTCTCTGGGGAAATAAGAACACAGGGCCAGTCATGTCTATTATAATTGCCATTGTCATGAAGTATCGGAAGGGACCTGAAGATTTTGTAATCTCAAGCAGCCATGACTTACCAGTGACACAGATTGCTTTTCCTTTTCTGGTAACTGAATCCTCTTTTTCTTTTGGGAATTGCTTTTCACCTATTTGATGTGATTCTAACAATGTATCAGTCCCAACCAGCCCAGGTTGGCCACATGCCTCTGGAATTAATGATTAGTCCAGTAGCAGACACTTGACCCAAGCAGAGCTAATCAGTTCTTTTCTGACAATAAATATAAACTCTAGATGAAAGGAGCTCTCCTTCTGATATTGGGAGCTCTAAAGATTATGTAACTCTGGTGTTTCCAGGGTCAATATTGATGCCACATACAGAAAGCGTGACTGAAGCCAATATAGAGGAAAGCAGAGTCAAAAGATGGAAAGAGAAAAAGAAAAAATGTCCTGGATAGAGTCAGTCTTAAACCAGCACTATCCATTAAGATTGTCAGTTATATTTGCCAGTAAATTTCATCCTCTTGTTAAACCAGTTTAGTTGAACTTCTGCCTCTAGCAACCAAAATATAATACAGATGATCGAGAATATGAAAATTATGATCAAGACAACTGAATAGACAAAATAAAATAACACAAGCATCTCTGAACATTTTATCTGTAGTAGTCATTTCATATATCTTGTTAAACATTTCAATAGAAAGTTCTATATATACTTACTTAATAGGGTCTCGGGAGAAGCAAAAATTCCTATCCCTAATTAGCATCACCTGTGCTTGGTAAACTCACTATAAATTCTAATTTTTTCTTTTAGGAATCATGTGAGGAAATAGGCAAGGTGATTAAGTGATAGATTTCAGAGCCACATCACAAGGGTTTGAACAAGGTATTGCCACTTATCAGCTATGTGACCTTGAGCAAGTCACCTAACCTCTTTATGCCTCAGTTTCCTCTTCTATAAAATGGGTATAATAACTGCTCTTATCTTGTAAGGGTATTATGAAGGTTAAATGTGTTAGTATATGTAAGAAGCTTAGAGCAGTGCTGGGAGTATAATAAACACTATATAAATGTTTAAGAGAGAATATGATGCTATTTTTAAGCTGTGGTATAGAGCAACAGTATACTTTTCATTAAATAAACAAATGCAAAGAATAATCTTTATAAAGTTATTGTGGTCACTAACAACATTTCTGTTAAATGGTGAATTTTGGATTAATGAAGTTTATATAACCCTGTCTCTGATTCTTTGAATTATAAGCTATTTTTACATACTTTTTTCAGTTACTTAGGTATTATTATTATTATTATTATTTTTTTTTCAGTATGCAGGCTTCTCACTGTTGTGGCCTCTCCCGTTGCAGAGCACAGGCTCTGGATGCGCAGGCTCAGTGGCCATGGCTCACGGGCCCAGCCGCTTTGCGGCATGTGGTATCTTCCCGGACCGGGGCACAAACCTGTGTCCCCTGCGTCGGCAGGCGGACTCTCAACCACTGCGTCACCAAGGAAGCCCCTACTTAGGTATTTTTTAAAATAACATCTAAATGTGAACACTTAGGAACTTCCCTGGTGGCGCAGTGGTTAAGAATCTGCCTGCCGATTCAGGGGACACAAGTTCAAGCCCTGGTCCGGGAAGATCCCACATGCCTCGGAGCAACTAAGCCTGTGTGCCGCAACTACTGAGCCTGCGCTCTAGAGCCCATGAGCCACAACTACTGAGCCCTCGTGCTACAACTACTGAAGCCCACGTGCCTAGAGCCCAAGTTCCACATCAAGAGAAGCCACTGCAATGAGAAGCCCATGCACCGCAACGAAGAGTAAGCCGGCGTGCAGCAACGAAGACCCAACGCAGCCAAAAATAAAAATATGAATAGATAAATAAATTTATATTAAAAAATGTGAACACTTAATCTGAATCATTTGACAACTAAATTGCTTACTAAGAACTTTATTTAAGGAAGACTACAGGAATCAGTAATTTAATTAAGAGCTAGAAGTCAGTAGAGGTAATTAAACTGGCCCTTTCACAGTGAACTCTGACATGGGAAAATGACACGGCAAAGCCTTGCCCAATTTTCAACGGTAAAATCAATGATAGGAAATGAGAACTTACCAAGTTCAGTAAGTAAACAGATATTAGTCCACTGCAGTTAAGCCTTGACCCATAAATTGTAAGTAAATTGTAATTTGCAAACTGAAGACCAACTTAGCTGTTTCAATATTTGCTAAAAATTAATGAAAGAAATTAAACACTTAAAAGTAGAGGCAGAAAACTAGCATTGTCCCTTAGCAGGTAAGAGATTTTAGTTAAACCATATAATTTCTCTGTGTATCAAGGTCCTTACTCAAGAAATAAATACAATGCTTGCCCTATTTAATGTAAAGATTGCTGTATGGTTTAACAGAAATAATTTTGATCAGTCTTTTTTAAAGTTATGTGATGTGATCGCAAACACCTCTTCTATATGCCTCAGTATCTTCCAGGCAATTTGCACCAAACACTTTTCCTATAGTAGTGCTAATTATCAGAGCCTTGCTATGAAGCACGTACTTTTTTCATTTTGCAAGGAGTATACTGAAACATAGTAATGATAAATAACTGGTTCAGAATGACTCACAGAGCAAGTGATGGAGTCCAGATTCAAATCCAGGTTGGTCTGTCACAAAAATGTTTCAGTTTGCCTTAACTCAGATGCCCAACCTCACTTTCCTTAGGCCTTACCTCTGAGTCCATGCTTGGCACTAGTGATCAGCGAAGGGCTTGCTTTGACTCACTTGGTACTGACAGTGTCTTGTGTCAAGTGACAGCCCCAGGCCTTTCCAATTCTGTGCCCTGAAAGTTCTGCAGGATTCCATCACACACACACACACACACACACACAAGGGCAACTAGGGAGTAAGAACACTGGGTAAGCCTCACTCAACGGGGGATGAGAGCTAACGGCAAGTGCTTCCTCACGCGCACCCTCAGGACAGCTCTGAGGTATTCTACACCCTCCTCAGAAGGATGGAGCCCTGTTACCTACAGCACTGACCATCTCAGTAACTTACCTTCATCTTGGCTTCTCCTGCCTCCTTGTCTGACCTTCCCCTCAAGTCTGCCTTCTAAATAACCACTGACACACAAACCCTTTTTTTCTGGCTCTGCTTTCTAGAATGTCTCAGATGAAGATATGGACTAACTGAAGAATTATATGAGATCAAATTTCAACTAAATTAAGAACCTTTAATATCAAGTACTAGCACTAGTAAAGAAAAGAGCCTCACTATTTAGGTGTTGTGGATAAAACAAAAAGATAGAAATGGCAGAAAGTATTCACGGTTGTAGTCACAGAAGAATGAATTTCACCATCTGGATATTCTTCCTCAGGATAGATGGGATAGTGATGAGTACTACGTTTATGAGCCTCTTAGGCGAAAACCAGTCTACACTGGGCTTCCATTGTAATGATTTATCTTGTTTTTACAGAGAATAATCTACTGGCATAAAAGTGGGGCCTCAAAGCATAATTATGGGCTTCCCTGGTGGCGCAGTGGTTGAGAGTCCACCTGCCGATGCAGGGGACACGGGTTCGTGCCCGGGTCTGGGAAGATCCCACATGCCACGGAGCAGCTAGGCCTGTAAGCCATGGCCCCTGAGCCTGTGCGTCCGGAGCCTGTGCTCCGCAATGGGAGAGGCCACAACAGTGAGAGGCCCGCGTACCAAAAAAAAAAAAAAAAAAAAAGTAGGGCCTCAAAGCATAATTAGATCAAGTAAAATATTCTCCATACCACCCCACTTCTAGACACATGTTGTGCTTCTCCTACACATACTGTCTCCTAGCTCCTATGACTTAAAATAAGCCTGCTTGTGATGGATATTCTCTTTTAAGGCAGACAAAGTAGAAAGAGAAAAAAGGAGCTGGAGCACAAAGGGACTGTTATTTCTCTTTGCTCATTTAAGATCCAGTTAAAAGAGCAAGCAGGTCTAATTATTATTGGTCCATTTGAACTACTTTTCTTAGGAAAAAAGAATACTAAAATTAGAAATCAAACTATTTCTCTGATTAGGTCATTCTGGCCAGTACAGGGTTTCCTGGGTCTATTGTATACATGGTGCCCCTTTTCTGAATTCTAAACATTTCCACATCCCTTTCTCTTCTGTTTCCCAAAGGGGGAAAAAATAACACCTAATGGTACTCATAGAGATATTCCCATACTTGCTGGACTTTTCTTGTCCTGGGTTCCAAGTTTAAATATCACAAAGAGAACTACAAAAAGAAAAAAAAATAATCCACAACATACAATGACCACAATATACAATACAATGAATACAATGACCATTTTCTACTATTTAAATTAATATAAGAGCAAGGGGTTTGGGGGACTTATTATTAAGGTGGTTGCTAAATAAATGTGCTCACTGGAATAAAATTAGTATAAATTGTTAAACTCCCTTGCCATCAGAGTTCCCATTTGTAAAGCTGGGATAATAAGATCTACTTCACACAAAGAGGATGAAATGAGAAGTCTATACAAGCCTTCTGGCCCAAAGTTGGATATATTCTAGCTACTCAAAATACATAATAAATACTCATTCCTTTCTTTGATATATAGAAATGAGAACCTTACTTACTCCTGATTATCCCAATGTGCATAATATTATTAAAATTAAATAATAGCTATTACTTAGTGCTATTTATCAGGCACCGTGCAAAGCACTTCTCATGTGCTTTGTCATTGAATCCTATAATCTATGAATTAGTCACACATATTATCCTGATTTCACAGATATAAAGGAAAGGAGGTGTTGACCTAAAACAAATAAGCTGCCAGATATTTCTCCAGCAAAGATGGGTTTATTCAGTAGCAGCAGAGAATTACCACTTAGGGTCTACAACCATGGCAAGCCGCATGCAAGTCCCTGCATGTACTAGGGAAGGAGAAGCCTTTTACAGAGGGAAAAAAGGAAGTTGGGAGGGATATAGCAAACAAAAAATCTATGGCTTTTCGTTGGCTGAGTCCTTGCCAGGAAAGAAGAGGAGTCTTTCTTCTTTCTGTTGGGCTCTGCTATCAACAGAGGGCATGAGCACTCCCCCTTCTGGTCTCCCAACTCTATTTAATTGAGGTTTCTGTTTATTAATTTTTTTACATGGGCAAAAGAAGTACCTAAACAAGTCCAACACAAAAGCCCAAGCTTAACCAAATGGATACTTATAAATATCATTAAATTATTAATTGATTAAAGACAACACAAGTTCTAATGAAAAATAACCCAGTGGTAATTACTAGAAGTGCATTCTAATACTACAAGCTGAAAATCCTGTCAAATTAATAAAAACTCTGTTCTTTAACAATACTGATTATTCAACATGCTTAATCAATGTAGACGTTTCATGTGTCAGAAATATCACAAAACTTGAAGCTCAAAATTACCTATTTCTGGCAGAAAAACAAGGGCAAATGTAGAACTGGCAAGGCATTAAATGTAATATTGACTACTAAGATGGTTTCAAATGTGTTAGTGTAACCTTTACCACCACCACACAGAAATAGCCTCTTTAACAAAAAAGTCTAAGACATGATATTTACCTATTTCTTTGGTTGGGGGGTTGTCTGTTTTACACATTCTGGAATACTATATTGTTTTTCTAAGTGACATACTACTGCAGGCAACTCAGTTTATTCCTGAAGGAGTGGTTCTCAGTTATGACCACTGTAATCATCTAGAGAGCTTTAAAAAATACTGATGCATGGGTTGCATCTTCAGAGATTCTGATTTAATAGGTGTGGGGTGTAATCTGGGCATCAGGAATTTTAAAAGCTCCCCAGATATTTCTAATGTGCAGCCAGGGTTGAGAACCACTGTCCTAAAACCTGAACTATACGTTTCACATAGCTTTGTATTGCTTCTCAATAAGGAATAACATTCTGTGTGACTCATCTAGACACACATGAAAAGATGCTCAACATCACAGTTATTAGAGAAATGCAAATCAAAACCACAATGAGGTATCACCTCACACAAGTCGGAATGGCCATCATCAAAAAGTCTACAAGTAATAAATGCTGGAGAGGGTGTGGAGAAAATGGTCCCCTTCTACACTGTTGGTAGGAATATAAATTGGTAAAGCCACTATGGAGAACAGTATGGAAGTTCCTTAAAAAACTAAAAATTGAGCTACCCTATGATTCAGCAATCCCATTCCTGGGTATATATCCAGAGAAAACCATGGTTCAAAAGGATACATGCACCCCAATGTTCACTGCAGTGCTGTTTACAATAGCCACGACATGGAAGCAACCTTAAGGTCCATCGGCAGATGAATGCATAAAGATGTGGTATATATATACAATGGACTATTGATCAGCCATTAAAAAGAATGAAATAATGCTATTTGCAGCAACATGGATGGACCTGGAGATTATCATACTAAGTGAAGTAAGTCAGACAGAGAAAGACAAATATCATGTGATATTGCTTATATGTGGAATCTAAAAAACAAAATACAAATGAACTTATTTACCAAACAGAAACAGACTTACAGACTTAAAAAACAAACTTATGGTTACCAAAGGGGAAAGGTACCAGGGCATGGGGGGAGGGATAAACTGGGAGTTTGGAATTGACATATATACACTACTATATTTAAAATAGATAACCAACGAGGACCTACTGTATAGCACAGGGAACTCTACTCAATATTCTGCAATAACCTAAACAGGAAAAAAATTTGAAAAAGAATAGATATATGTATATGTATAACTGAATCACTTTGCTGTACACCCGAAACTAACACAACATTTGTAAATCAACTATACTCCAATATAAAATAAAAATTTTTTAAAAAGTAACCAGTTGCTATCTTACTGTTTGCTTTCGTTATACTGAAGCCTCTGCTACAATTTTTCAACATTAAGTTTTGTCCACGTTCCTGTATGTGGGACAAATACTGTATTCTTAAAAACTTCCTTCTTCCACTTAGACCCTTTCAAGTATAATTTCCAGTCCTTTATCTTGATCTTCTCATCTCCATGGAATCCTTAAACCAAGTTTGAAAGAACCATCACACTAAGGAAAAAAGGGGAACAGGGAATCAGTGACTCTTGGTCACTGGCAGGGGAGGATTTAAACTCCCTAAAGCCCAATCTGAGGAAGGATCAAAAGAGGGTTCCTAGTTTGTTGCCCCTCATGGGTTCCCAAGTAGAAGCAAATGTTTTCAGCCAGAAGGACACACTGGAGCCTCCCAACCTGACTTTAGTTGGTATGCCTTACTGCATTGGTAAGTGCTGTGGAGAGATGTGGTGTGAATTACCTCCCAGAAGAAAGGACAAAGGGCTGAACAAATCTCCTGATTAACTGCCCTGAGTCTGCCAGGCTGTATCTCCTGGGCAAGGAAAACAACAGGCCAACAGGGGCTGCACAACTCTTATTTTCAAAACAAGCTCATTAAGAATGTTTACTGAGTGGTTACTCTGTGATATTTTAGATAGTCTATATATCATACCCTAAACCAAATAATATTGTGCCTTTTAACAAATTATTTGGGCAAACTGTGGAACTTAAAGATTAGCATATTTCCTCTTTAATCTGCCGTAAGGATGCTGATGGAAGCAAAGTGAATTTATGGAACGGTTACTGTTCCTCACTAGGACTGAGAAGAGCATTATATGAGATGTTACCAAGTCCTCTTGAACTTCATAATTTTTATCATCTTGCAAATAGTGCCTCAAGGAAATAAATTTTGATATAGGTTATTTTTATTTATGTCTTACTGTTTTGTTTTGTTTTTTTGCAAAGCAAAAGACTGTAGCATAAGAGCTAAGAAGACTTGTAAGAAATTACAATTAGATATACAGATTATATCTTATGAATTTAATGACATGTTCAATTTGGCCTGACTTATTGGGATAAAAACAAGAGATAAAGCTAAAATAGGTATCATGGATCATGAACTAGAAAGAAAAAGAGAAAAGCCTGCCCAGAATATCACACAAGAAACAAAAATAAAACCATAACAAATGTATACTTTTAATATTCCTTAAATTAAAATATACTTTGGAGAATTTCACCCAGATGTTTCTGAAATTATAGTATAACTTTCATATCTTCTGTTTGTCACTGTATTTTTAGTATGGCATTTACCACCTAGAACCTGAGTTCTTCACACAGGTACATGGTCTGTAAACTTAGATAATAGTTGCTAAGCCGTTGAAAAACTAAAATCCACAGACCATGTAGGAAAGAAAAGCAACAGCTGATCGAGAGAACATAAAGGAAAAGAGAAAACTATCAATGCCTCTACATGCCTGGTTCAACTGAGAATAAGAGTTCTGACAACTGAGGTTGTGCTTACACATAAGGCCCAATTTAGTTACTTACCTAAAAATAACCTGCCAATTCAGTCAGGCAAATAGTTAATTCATTTTTAAAAGAAAGAGAGAGATCTCCTGATTTTAAGGTTGAACTAATCGATTGTTTGCACTGATTGACTATTTTGGTTAAAAATAATCATATCAGAAGTACGTGTATCTGGAGAAATTTATTCAAATTGCTTAATAATCTTAGCACTTCACCCCTGCTCTCAGGACAGTGGCTTAAATGAGTTGGTGCCCCATAAATGTTTGTTGAATTCTGGCACAAAGAATTCATGTTATAACAAACGGTACCTGGTCAGTACCAAGATCCATTCTGAATAAGAGCTAGGAAAAAAACCAAGTGTTTTAAGTTTTGGAATATAAAAGACCAAAAATAATCCCAGTGTCATATTTACAATATTTAAATAGTTTTCAAATAGTAATTACTCAGTTGTTCATTATAATCAAATCTTTAAAAATGAGAGGAAAATTAATGAAAGGAACTTTCAGTAACTAGGACAAGAGCCCCTATAAAATGACTCCCTAAGTGTTAAATCTAAAAGGAATTGCTCATGAAATGATTCCTTTCATGATGAGATTACTGCAAGCTGGTGCTTGGGAAAATGCTGTACAGCCTTTATTGCCTAGTCTACCTGGTTTAGACTAAGTAAGTTATGTTTTCTAGTACTTTCATGCATGACTTTTGGAAACAACAACAAAGGACTGATATTTGTAACAAGAAAACAATATAATAAATTTGTTTATTAAAGCACCCCAATGCTTTAATAAACTTGAAGTAAATTACAGCAGTATAATTTATAGTTTGGTATTAATTTTCAAAGTTTCCTTCCTAGAAAAAAGCCTCAGTCAATAAAGGCCAGAAAATTGACTTTATCCTTATCTTGGTATAGATTTAGATTCTTTTATCCTCTGATTCTATTCTTGGAAGTTGGTGCCCTCTTCTGGAGAACCGTAACTGGATCATACTTGGCTGAGTCATTTTCTTCCTATCAACACAGAGAATTTCCAGTTTCTCTGCCAGCTACCAATCAGAATTTGGGTTACTTGCTTCAACCACAAAGAGTTTACCAACTGTTCATGAACTTCTTTATCTGTTCCTGTCACTATTGCACAAATCTGTGCAATTAAGAACTTTTCTTCAGATAAAATTATCCTACTCAACCCATTTAGGATGATGTCCTTCCTCTGTTACTAGCAGGAAAAAGCAGATGATGATTTTGATGACAAAGCAGACACAAATAAAAGGAAAAGTCATATTTAGCAAGACAAATTTAAACATACAGCTTTAGTAAAATGCTGATTATCTCCAAAACACTGCACTATAAAACAGGTGCAGAAAACTCAATCTCTTCATCAGCATCATCTTTATTGCACATTGACTTGTAGAATTTAAGTAATCAGAAACTCTGGGGCTAAGAAAGAAAAATAAGAGATTGCTATGGATCTATAATATGTGAAGAACATGGTTTGATTGAGTGGAAAAGAAATGCAGGTAAGAGAGTCAGACCCGCACCTCTGGGTGACTTCTGTTAAACCACTTAACTTCAACATACATCAGTTTCCTCATTGTAAGTTGTGAAAGCAAGATTGACTCTTTCATCACCAGAATGTTGAAAGCATGTTGTAATGAAACGTACATTGACTTCCTTTGAAGGAAGAAAGTTGTAAAACATAAATTCATTAGGTTACAAACTCCTTTCCATTAGAAGAGTTGGAACAGGATATAGTTCTCATTAAGTTGTACTTCTTAAGAGCAGAGATCACCAATGTAGCCACACAGGAAGTATAAGTCTGTAGCCTATGAGAAAGCATTTATAGCTTTTACACAGAACTTTTACCACAAAAAGTACACAAATTATTACATACAACAGGGTAAAGGTTTATGGTTAAAATCTCCCACAATTCATAACTAACCATGCTTGATGTACATAGAGTTTCTCCTATTAATAGGTTATAGAAATCATTCTCCAAAAAGCCTGGAATTGCATCTTTTTTTTTTTTTTGGCGGTACGCGGGCCTCTCACTTGTTGTGGCCTCTCCCGTTGCGGAGCACAGGCTCCAGACGCGCAGGCTCAGCGGCCATGGCTCACAGGCCCAGCCGCTCTGCCGCATGTGGGACCTTCCCGGACCAGGGCACGAACCCGTGTCCCCTGCATTGGCAGGCGGACTCTCAACCACTGCGCCACCAGGGAAGCCCGCATCTTTTTATTTAGCTATTTTAAGAATTGAAACAAAATGGCACTGAGTGGTTTATTATATAAATTGACATGCCATAGAAAAGAAGTATTCTGTAAATTAATAAACAAGTTAAAATGTTAATATGCTCTAGATACTTGATATAGTTATGTAAAATTAAACCTAGGCAATATATTCCATAGTTTTAAACAATATATATATATTTTAACATCTTTATTGGAGTATAGTTTTACAATGGTGTGTTAGTTTCTGCTTTATAACAAAGTGAATCAGCTATACATATACATATATCTCCATATCTCCTCCCTCTGGCGTCTCCCTCCCACCCTCCCTATCTCACCCGTCTAGGTGGTCACAAAGCACTGAGCTCATCTCCCTGTGCTATGCGGCTGCTTCCCACTAGCTATGTATTTTACGTTTGGTAGTGTATATATATCCACGCCACTCTCTCACTTCATCCCAGCTTACCCTTCTCCCTGTCCTCAAGTCCATTCTCTATGCCTGTGTCTTTATTCCTGTCCTGCCCCTAGGGTCTTCAGAACCATTTTTTTTTTTAGATTCCATATATATCTATTAGCATATGGTATTTATTTTTCCCTTTTTGACTTACTTCACTCTGTATGACAGACTGTAGGTCCATCCACCTCACTACAAATAACTCAATTTCATTTATTTTTATGGCTGAGTAATATTCCATTGTACTCAGTAATACATTGTACTCATTCCATCTTCTTTATCCATTCATCTGTCGATGGACACTTAGGTTCCTTCCATGTCCTGGCTATAATAGAGCTACAGTGAACATTGTGGTACGTGACTCTTTTTGAATTATGGTTTTCTCTGGGTATATGCCCAGTAGTGGGATTGCTGGGTCATATGGGAGTTCTATTTTTAGTTTTTTAAGGAAGCTTCATACTGTTCTCCATAGTGGCTGTATCAATTTACATTCCCACCAAGAGCACAAGAGGGTTCCCTTTTCTCCACACCCTCTCCAGCATTTATTGTTTGCAGATTTTTTGATGATGGCCATTCGGACTGGTGTGAGGTGATACCTCATTGTAGTTTTGATTTGCATTTCTCTAATGATTAGTGATGTTGAGCATCCTTTCATGTGTGTGTTGGCGAGCTCTATATCTTCTTTGGAGAAATGTCTATTTAGGTCTTCTGCCCATTTTTGGATTGGGTTGTTTGTTTTTTTGATATTGAGCTGCATGAGCTGCTTGTAAATTTTGGAGATTAATCCCTTCTCAGTCGCTTCATTTGCACACATTTTCTCCCATTCTGAGGGTTGTCTTTTCATCTTGTTTATGGTTTCCTTTGCTGTGCAAAAGTTTCATTAGGTCCCATTTATTTATTTTTGTTTGACCACAGGGCCGGGGGGAGGAGGGAGTAGGGAGTTAATATTTAATGGGTACAGGTTTCAATTGATGATGAAAAGTTCTGGAGATGGATAGTGATGATGGTTGCACATCAATATGAAGGTACGTAGTGCCACTAAACTGTACACTTAAAAATGGCTAAAATGGTGAATTTTATATTTTACTACAATAAAAAATATATGTGTATAATTTTTAAAAAGAAAATATGTGGAAATATTTTATTTTATACACTTGATTATCTTTGGGATTTTCTTACCTTGAGCTCATAAACTACCACATAGAAATGATTCAGAATAAAATAAAAATGTCTAAATAGGGACTTCCCTGGTGGCGCACTGGTTAAGAATCCACCTGCCAATGCAGGGGACACGGGTTCGAGCCCTGGTCCAGAAAGATCCTACATGCCACAGAGCAACTAAGCCCATGAGCCACAACTACTGAGCCCACGTGCCACAACTGCTGAAGCCCACGCACCTAGAGCCCATGCTCCACTACAAGAGAAGCCACCACAATGAGAAGCTCACGCACCGCAACGAAGAGTAGCCCCCGCTCGCCGCAACTAGAGAAAAGCCCTCCCGCAGCAAAGAAGACCCAATGCAGCCAAAAATTAATTAATTAATTTTTAAAAAAAGAATGTCTAAATAAAAAAACAGGATAAAATTGATATGCTGCAATTCTTCTAAATCAAATGTAAATTTAGATTTTATAAGCATTTATTTCCACTAGGTGGAGCCATTTGCTTAAACTAGTTGTAGGAAAATTGACTGGAATAGTGTATGTTTAATTTTATAAGAAACTGCAAAAGTGTTTTCCAAAGTAGCTATACCATTACGCATTCCCTCCAGCAACATATGAAAGTTCCAGTTGCTCCAAAGTCTTATTAGCACTTGGCCACTCCCTTGCAGGACATTGGTCCTGGATATTTTGGACAGGACCAAAGGTCTACTAACCCTGTATGATTCCATTCATATGACATTCTTGAAATGGAAGAACTCCAGAAACAGAAATTGAATTAGTAGTTGTCAGGGACTGGGAGTGAGGAGAAGGGACTGAGTGCAAGGGGCACTGGTAAACCATTAAAAGAGATTAAATTATGCTATACCTTGTTTGTATTAGCAGTTATATGATTATGGACATTTGTAAAAAGCCATTGAATATACACCTCAAAATGGTGACTTTTACTGTTCAAAAATGGTGACTTTTACTTTTACTGACTTTTGTCCAATTATTATTGGGTTTTGTTTTCTTAATATTGAATATTTTAATATTCGATTAATGGGACATACAAATAAATTGCTTATGAGAAAGAATTAAGATTAAAAACACGCTGAAGAATTCTGCCAGGTTTTATAAAAGTCTCTGTTAACATAAAAATCTTAACTTTTTTTCTCTGTCCTACCATAGTTTAAGGATGTGCATTGATGCCTTCTAATAAAAATGTATTTGTTTAAGAGACTCAAAGACACTAAAGTGATAGCGATTATGTTTGTTTTATAATGAAAATTCCAAACTGGGAAATAACAACATCTTGGTTATCTATACAAATCAAGTATCACCACATATTGTTCTTTTATAATTGGATACTGTCTTTCATATATATGTGAAAAGAATCTTACTCTTAAGGATGAGAAATCAAATAAGTATTTTAGATAGAAGAGCATTCTGAGATATATACCTACCTATAAACATATATAAGTTATATATTTCTCTTGTCATATAAAAGTATCATCATCAACTTGGAAGTTACATAATAAATATATTTAGTTCTAGCTTTACCATTATAACCTAATATTTATAAATAGAGTAAATCTCATCTTTAAATATATTTTTTAGAAATCTCCATCTGTATTTCATTTGGAGTAATGGGACTTGGGTTTCCTAGAGGGAAGACATCCAGTATATCTGAAAAAAATCATGCTTTGTTGGCACATTTTAAAATACATTCAGTGAAATCACATATTTAATTCATGTGTGAGAAAACTCATAATTTTATAGCCTATGAGATGGCCAAGAAAAGAGGTTGGCAGGAAAGCTTCAACAGTGTGACAACATATGAAAATATTTTTGAATGAATTGGGCCTTGGGAATTGTAATAGAATTGTAGTCTTTAGCGCCATAGAGGAATAAAACTGGATTATAAACAGCTACAAAGTAAGAGAAAACTAGCCTGTCTATGAGTTCTTCTGGTCATTTTCTAATAAGAGTGCTTTGTCTTCTTGGCTCTATACCTTTTGAAGAATACCTAGAGCATCAAAGATATCAGATTTCGGAGGCTTCCCTGGTGGCGCAGTGGTTGAGAGTCCACCTGCCGATGCAGGGGACACAGGTTCGTGCCCCGGTCCGGGAAGATCCCACATGCCGCGGAGCAGCTGGGCCCGTGAGCCTGTGCGTCCGGAGCCTGTGCTCCGCAACGGGAGAGGCCACAACAGTGAGAGGCCCGTGTACCGCCAAAAAAAAAAAAAAAGATATCAGATTTCACATAAAAGACTTCAAAGCAGCCATTAGACATATGATCACAGAACTAATGCTAATGGAAAGCTTGATTAAAGAAGTAAAGGAAGGCATGATGACAACGTTCAATCAAATAGAGAATATAAATAAGGAGGTAAAAATGATAATAAAATAGAATAAAATGGAAATTTGGGGACTGAAAAGTATATAAGAAATCTGATATTTGGTCAGTCTCAAACTCTGGGTACTGATTACCCCCATTCCGGGGCTTGTTATTGTCATTTGGTTTTTTTTTATTTGTTTAGTAACTGGCTAGATTATTTTAATATAGTCTAGTCCCCATGCATACCCCCCACACACACCACCACACACATACACATACTCAATGTTAAAATTCTGTTGCTGCTTTTCAGGAAGGCACAGCTTTAGGTATGCCCACAGTCACTCTGCAATAACAGTATTTGTATGGCTTTCTTCCTCTCTTTCACTGACCACACCCAGCTGTTAAATGCCATTAATTGCCAGCTGATTACTCTATTGTTCTACAAACTAATCCAATTAAATGCTTCCTTTAAAGAGATGGAGTCTGTGGTCAGTATCTGATGTTTGTTCTAACCCCAGAAGGCTTCTCCCAGCTATCTTATCCTCTAGTTCTCTCCTGCAAACTTTTCAGCCAACAGTCTAGGATTTATCGTCTTTAAATCCAAGAGTCACCTCCCAATTGCCTTTCACCAAGATCTCTACTGTTCTTGACAGTGCTTTTAGGCTTGAACTTTTCCATGCTGTTGCAATTGAAGTCAGTTCCTTTGGGAAGAGATTAGGAGCTATATGTTTTGTGGACTGACTCTCCCCCAGGCAAACTCTCTTAGCCAGGGCTCTGGAGCTAGGGGTGGTAACAATGACAAGCTTCTCTCTGTACGACCACCCCACTCTAGGAGCTGAGTACTCAGTATGGGGGTGAAGGGTGGGCAGCAGCCAAGGTTCTCTCAGCTTGGGTCTCCTTGCATGGAACCACTACCTTATGAGGTGGGGCAAGTACAATCAGGATCCCAGTATTTTCAGCACTCTGTACTCAAAGTAGTACCTCCATTCCATAAGTGGGAGAGGGTTGGAAGATGGGAGTCCCACCTCTCATTAGCAATCACCTAGAGCTTAGCCTCAGCAACAGGTAGCCAGGGGCAGGATAAGAAGCACCAAAGTCATGCTCCTCCAGGGTGAAAAAGCCCTCTGACTAGAAGCTGGGGCAAGAATTCGTCCTCTGTTCTTGGGTGCAGCAGTCTAGAGTGGAATCTTCACCTTGCTGAGCAGAGAGGGAGGAAAAGAGGGAACAGTCTTGGTTCAAATATCACAAACTCTCACTTTTTTTTACAGAACATTGATAGATGTTGAATAGATGTTTCCTAATTTGCTATTTGTCCTTAGGACCCTATCCAGAAGGTTTAAATGGTTGGTTTTTCTTTTTTTTAATTTTTATGAATTTCACTGAGGAAGGGGTAAGCAGAGCTTCGGACACTGTCATCCCAGAGATTGATCCAAACTTTCATTCATTTTCTATATCTCATTCAAGCAACATTGACATTGAGCATATTCTATGTGTGATGAATGCAAAAATGAAAAGGATAAGATTTCTGCTCTTGAAGAGCAAATAATCTAATGGAAGGTATAAAGAAATAATTGCAACTCTAAGTGATAAGAGCTACAACAGAAAAGTATATTAAGTACAGTGGAAACACAGAGGAGCAGGTGACAGTGCTGGGGTGGAAGTGAGAACAATACGGAAGATCTCATGAAGATAATTAAAACCAAAGGGTAATTTTGGGAAACTTTAGCTCTGCTAGATCCACTATCCCTGAAAATCATTCCAAATAAAAACAATGATTATAATTTTTATATTAATATTATTTGATATAAACAGTTGACATTTTTAAAATCTGAAACATAAAAGTATCTAAGAATTTTTGCTACATTTGTCTGTAACATAAAATATAAGTAAATCACAGCGAGCAAGTACAACTTCAAGGCAAGCTCTCTAGCCTCCTACTTCCAATAATTCCAACCAGTTTGTGCCCCTAATCCCTTTGGTACAGAAATCTAGAGCCTCCACTGTTCTTGGAGAAGAGGATACAGTTCCACATCATTTTGGTAAAGTCTCTGAGGAACAAAGGAATAGGACACAAGAACATTTGCTTTCTAACATAGCATGCTAGACTAGTTTTTGTCAACCAAAATAATGCAGAAAACTGCAAATAAGAAGAGTTTATTTGGGGTCTTAAGAATTGTAATTCAGGAGACACACATTTGGGTAAAACAAAAAGAGTGTTCCAGGGAAGAGAAAGAGTCAGGGACTTACAAAGGCAAAAGCCATGAAGTTATACTCTGACACAAAAAGAAAATATTTTTCCTCAAGGGATGGTTGTCACAGGTTGTTTTAGGGTGAGGGTCCTATAAGTATCTTGAGTTTCTGGCAGATATTCCGGATGCCTCCATTAGGACAATAAGTGGTCAAAGGGTCAGATTTCATAAGTCACACTTACTCAGTGGCCTCCTGGCTCCATTTTAAAAAGCTCTCTTAGCAATATCAACTCCATTTTGATTTTCTTTCCACATTTTCCATGGACAGTCCCTGTTCTTGTTTTCTTCTCATAAATATCCTCTCTATTCCAACATCAGCTCAAGAAAATCAAATCCTTCTCAAAAAAAATAAGCAAACAAAAACCAACAAGAACAACAATAAACATAGGATTTGACAAAGAGAAGAAGAAAAATAAATAAAACTGAATCATCTGCCTTGCCCTATTCCCAGGGACAGCACTTGAGTTTCTAATTCTGATGTAGAGGGACAGCCCATTGGCTAAGCTTAATCCATATATAGCCTCAGTTGGACTGGACCAGTGCTGAGCAGAAACATTTAAAAATTTATGGCTTTGGCTAAAGAGCTTAGGGCCATTGAGATAGTATCTGGAAAGCCGTAGGAACTGCTGGATGCCTAGGATACAAAACATAAGCCAGTTTTTAACCTGTGGAATGGAGTTATCCATTCTATCCTTGAAGAGCCTTACAGTATTCTACTTGAACACACTATGTCTACATCCATGACCAATGGTTTCATGGCTATGGCTATGACTGTTGTAACTTTGTGCGTGTCTTGTGTCCTTTCTTCTGTCATTGTGACCAAAGCATAGTCATGGGCATTTAAAATCACTGTCTTAATAGATCCAGACAAAATTACAAATACTGTTATATTTGGACACCTGATCTCGGACACAGGTATCTCATGTAGGAATAATGACACGTGGCAAGAATAAATGATGTGGACTACCCTGGTGGTGCAGTGGTTAAGAATCCGCTGGCCAATGCAGGGGACATGGGTTCAAGCCCTGGTCCGGGAAGATCCCACATGCCACTGAGCAACTAAGCCCATGCACCACAACTACTGAGCCTGCGCTCTAGAGCCCATGAGCCACAACTACTGAGCCCACATGCCACAACTACTGAAGCCCGTGCCTAGAGCCTGTGCTCTGCAACAAAAGAAGCCACTGCAATGAGAAGCCCACACACTGCAATGAAGAGTAGCCCCCACTCGCCTCAACTAGAGAAAGCCCACACGCAGCAACAAAGACCCAATGCAGCCATAAATAAATTAATTAATTAATTTTAAAAAGAAGAAGAAATGATGGATTTTCTTCACTGTGTAGACATTTGAATATAGACCGGAAATAAGTCAGAATGATGGAGGAGAATGATGCTGTAGGGTCTTTTTGTTTACTAAGAGGTCATCATAGATCATAATTCCCTTGAGATTAAGTGACTGACTCTAAATAGTCTTCTTGTCAGAAATAACTAAACAAATGTCAGCCACTCTTCTAGTGCATTCTCTCTGTCTCATAGCACTCTCAATAATGTTATTGTTGTAGTATCTTTTTTTGAATTATGTCAGAGTCACTGAAATCTTCTAGCACCAGCTTTTGAAAAAGACAACACGCTGAACAGTGAGAAATGGAGGAGAGGTGTGATTAATTGTCAAAGGAGAGAAATACAGAAGCATAACTCCTTCTCCTGACAGATGCTCCAGCCGATGACACAGAGTCAAGTAATAGCATTGTTACAGAAATCTGGCCAAATGCTTTAGGCACCATCTGCTCATTTTTCCCAAGAAGAGTAATCCCTTTCAAAAGTTGAAGGGGGAGTTAAAAAGGCTGCTCAAGCACTTACAAATTTCCATCCATTTCCAGAATCATGAGTCACTCAGATGTAACCTGAAGGCAAGTTAACCTCAAAGAGAGCAAAGACCATCAGAGCTGAACCAGATCGGAAAAAAATATTTTTTTTAAATTCTAAGAGAAGTTTGTCATTACATCTCTTGCACTTTCTTTCTGACAACTGTGGTCTGAAAAGCAAATTGACTGAGCCAACCAGAATCCTTTTTTTTTTTTACATCTTTATTGGAGTATAAATGCTTTACAATGGTGTGTTAGTTTCTGCTGTATAACAAAGTGAATCAGCTATATGTATACATATATCCCCATATCCCCTCCCTCTTAAGCCTCCCTCCCACCGGTCACAAAGCACCAAGCTGATCTCCCTGTGCTATGCAGCTGCTTCCCACTAGCTATCTATTTTACATTTGGTAGTGTATATATGTCAATGCTACTCTCTCACTTCGTCCCAGCTTCCCCTTCCCCACCCCCCACACCATGTCCTCAAGTCCATTCTCTAAGTCTATGTCTTTATTCCTGTCCTGCCACTAGGTTCATCAGAACCATTTTTTTTAGATTCCATATATATGTATTAGCATACAGTATTTGCTTTTCGCTTTCTGACTTACTTCACTCTGTATGACAGACTCTAGGTCCATTCACCTCACTACAAATAACTCAATTTTGTTTCCTTTTATGGCTCAGTAACATTCCATTGTATACATATGCCACATCTTCTTTATCCATTCATCTGTCTATGGACATTTAGGTTGCTTCCATGTCCTGGCAATTGTAAATAGTGTTGCAATGAACATTGTGGTACATAACTCTTTTGGAATTCTGGTTTTCTCAGGGTATATGCCCAGTAGTGGGATTGCTGGGTCATACGGGAGTTCTATTTTTAGTTTTTTAAGGAATCTCCATACTGTTCCCCATAGTGGCTGTATCAATTTACATTCCTACCAACAGTAAGAGGGTTCCCTTTTCTCCACACCCTCTCCAGCACTTATTGTTTGTAGATTTTTTGATGATGGCCATTGAGACCAGTGTGTGTGAGGTGATACCTCATTGTGGTTTTGTTTTCCATTTCTCTAATGATTAGTGATGTTGAGCATCCTTTCATGTGATTGTTAGCAATCTGTATGTCTTCTTTGGAGAAATGTCTATTTAGGTCTTCTGCCCATTTTTGGATTGGGTTATTTGTTTTTTTGATATTGAGCTGCATGAGCTGCTTGTATACTTTGGAGATTAATCCTTTCTCAGTTTCTTCGTTTGCAAATATCTTCTCCCATTCTGTGGGTTGTCTTTTCATCTTGTTTATGGCTTCCTTTGCTGTGCAAAAGCTTTTAAGTTTCATTAGGTCCCATTTGTTTATTTTTGGTTTTATTTCCATTGCTCTAGGAGGTGGGTCAAAAAGGATCTTGCTGTGATTTATGTCAAAGAGTGTTCTGCCGATGTTTTCCTCTAAGAGTTTTACAGTGTCTGGCTTTACATTTAGCTCTTTAATCCATTTGGAGTGTATTTCTGTATATGGTGTTAGGGAGTGTTCTAATTTCATTCCTTTACATGTAGCTGTCCAGTTTTCCCGGCACCACTTATTGAAAAGGCTGTCTTTTCTCTATTGTATATTCTTGCCTCCTTTGTCAAAGATAAGGTGACCATATGTGTGTGGGTTTATCTCTGGGTTTTCTATCCTGTTACCTTGATCTATATTTCTGTTTTTGTGCCAGTACCATACTGTCTTGATTACTGTAGCTTTGTAGTATAGTCTGAAGTCAGGGAGCCTGATTCCTCCAGCTCCGTTTTTCTTTCTCAAGATTGCTTTGTCTATTCAGGGTGTTTTGTGTTTCCATAAAAATTGTGAAATTTTTTGTTCTAGTTCTGTGAAAAATGCCATTGGTAGTCTGATAGGGATTGCACTGAATCTGTAGATTGCTTGAGGTAGTATATTCATTTTCACAATGTTGATTCTTCCAATCCAAGACCATAGTATATCTCTCCATCTGTTTGTATCACCTTTAATTTCTTTCACCAGTGTCTTAGAGTTTTCAGTGTACAGGTCTTTTGTCTCCTTAGGCAGGTTTATTCCTAGGTATTTTATTCTTTTTGTTGCAATGGTAAATGGGAGTGTTTCCTTAATTTCCCTTTCAGATTTTTCATCATCAGTGTATAGGAATGCAAGAGATTTCTGTGCATTAACTTTGTATCCTGCTTCTTTACCAGATTCATTGATTAGCTCTAGTAGTTTTCTGGTAGCATCTTTAGGATTCTCTATGTATAGTATCATGTCATCTGCAAACAGTGAAAGCTTTACTTCTTCTTTTCTGATTTGGATTCCTTTTATTTATTTTTCTTCTCTGATTGCTGTGGCTAAAACTTCCAAAACTATGTTGAATAATAGTGGCGAGAGTGGGCAACCTTGTCTTTTTCGTGATATTAGAGGAAATGGCTTCAGTTTTTCACCATTGAGAACGATGTTGGCAGTGGGTTTGTCATATTTGGCCTTTATTATGTGGAGGTAAATGCCCTCTATGCCTACTTTTTGGAGAGTTTTTATCATAAATGGGTGTTGAATTTTGTCAAAAGCCTTTTCTGTATCTATTGAGATTATCATACAGTTTTTCTCTTTCAGTTTGTTAATATGGTTACCACATTGACTGATTTGCATATATTGAAGAGTCCTTCCATTCTTCAATATATAAAAGGTGTATGTATGACCCTTTTAATGTGCTGTTGGATTCTGTTTGCTAGTATTTTTGTTGAGGATTTTTGCATCTATGTTCATCAGTGATATTGGCCTGTAGTTTTCTTTTTTTGTGACATCTTTGTCTGGTTTTGGTATCGGGGTGAAGGTGGCCTCATAGAATGAGTTTGGGAGTGTTCCTCCTCTGCTCTATTTTGGAAGAGTTTGAGGACAGATGTTGGCTCTTCTCTAAATGTTTGACAGAATTCACCTGTGAAGCCACTTGGTCCTCGGCTTTTGTTTTTTTGCGAGATTTTTAATCACAGTTCCAATTTCAGTGCTTGTGATTGGTCTATTTTTTCTGTTTCTTCCTGGTTCAGTCTCAGAAGGGTGTACTTTTCTAGGAATTTGTCCATTTCTTCCAGGTTGCCATTTTATTGGCATATAGTTGCTTGTAGTAATCCCTTGTGTTTCTTTGTATTTCTGCAGTGTCAGTTGTTACTTCTCCTTTTTCATTTCTAATTCTGTTGATTTGAGTCTTCTCCCTTTTCTTCCTGATGAGTCTCACTAATGGTTAATCAATTTTGTTTATCTTCTCAAAGAACCAGCTTTTACTTTTGTTGATCTTTGCTATTGTGTCCTTCATTTCTTTTTCATTTATTTCTGATCTGATCTTTATGATTTCTTTGCTTCTACTATCTTTGGGTTTTGTTTGTTCTTCTTTCTCTAGTTTCTTTAGGTGTAATGTTAGATTGTTTATTTGAGATTTTTCTTGTTTCTTGAGGTAGGACTGTATTGTTAAAAACTTCCCTCTTACAACTGCTTTTGCTGCATCCCATAGGTTATGGGTCATTGTGTTTTCACTATCATTTGTGTCTAGGTATTTTTTGATTTCCTCTTTAATTTCTTCAGTGATCTCTTGGTTATTTAGCAGCATACTGTTTAGCCTTCATGTGTTTGCATTTTTTTAAGCTTTTTGCCTGTAATTGATATTTAGTCTCATAGCATTGTGGTTGGAAAAGATACTTGATATGATTTCAGTTTTTGTAAATTTGCCGAGGCTTGATTTGTGACCCAAATATGATCTATCCTGGAGAATGTTCTATGTGCACTTGAGAAAAAAAGTGTATTCTGTTGTTTTTGGATTGAATGTCCTATAAATATCAAGTAAGTCCGTCTGGTTTAATATGTCATTTAAAGCTTGTGTTTCCAGAATCCATTTTTTTTTTTTTTTGCAGTACGCGGGCCTCTCACTGTTGTGACCTCTCCCGTAGCGGAGCACAGGCTCTGGACACACAGGCTCAGTGGCCATGGCTCACGGGCCCAGCCACTCCGTGACATGTGGGACCTTCCCGGACCGGGGCACGAACCCGTGTCCCCTGCATCGGCAGGCGGACTCTCAACCACTGCGCCACCAGGGAAGCCCCCAGAATCCATATTTTAAGCTGAACATTTGTCTTACCCAAATGAGCCCCTCAAATATCTCCTCTTATGATTGAAGTATAGGAATGGAATAGATAAAGCAAGTTTGAGGAGGAAGTAGTGGACATGTAAAGAGGTATCTTCAGAGAATCTATATGATCATCTTAATGGAAACTCAGCAGAGATGGCACCACTGTTTCTTCTATAACATCACCTACAGCCTAAAAGACAAATTTTCTCCTTGCTAAGGATATGAAGCCTGAAAGCAATTGAGGAAGCTGGGTATAGTGGTTCAGAGTGATGTCAGGCAGATACTATTCAGTTCCCAATCCTACCACTTACTAGTACTGTATGTAATCTTGGGCAAATTATCACGCTTAACCTAATTTTTTTCATGAGTTATTAGAAGGTGCCTTCCAGGGTAACCACATCACACAACACCTAGTGTGATCCAGCCATAGAGATTCCATGTGAATTGTGCCTCCTGGAGTCATGCAATGTGACTGGCCCTGTGCCTAGCATATAGTGAGCATTAAAAAAGGCAGTGGTTAAATATCCAATATCCAATCCAGTCCTCTCTTGTAAACAAGAATGAGGAAGTTCTGCAAATTTCAGTGTAGCAAAGTGGTAAAAACATGAACCAAAGAGCTGATACTGTCAGTATTCTAATATTAAGTTGTGCTATTTACTAGCCATGTGTTCTTGGGCAGTTTACTTAAATTCTTGGTGCCTCAGTTTCTCCTTTAGTGAAAGAGGGATAATACTACTACTTACCTTTTAGAGTTATTGTAATGATTAAATAAGTTAACACATGTAAAACATTGAGAACAAAATCTGGTACATTATAAACACTAAATAAATGTTAGTTATAATTATTTATATGCTATATGGAAAGGTATCCTAAATATGTTGTTAAGGTGAAAAAGCAAAGTGATGAATACCTTTAAAAATTAGGGTAAGGGCTTCCCTGGTGGCGCAGTGGTTGACAGTCCGCCTGTCAATGCAGGGGACATGGGTTCATGCCCTGGTCCGGGAAGATCCCACATGCCACAGAGCGGCTGGGCCCGTGAGCCATGGCCACTGAGCCTGCGCATCCAGAGCCTGTGCTCTGCAATGGGAGAGGCCACAACAGTGAGAGGCCCATGTACCACAAAATAAATAAATAAAATAAAATACAATAAAATACAATAAAAATTAGGGTAATTTGAAAGGTGGTTACCAGAGGGGAAGGGGGGTGGGGGGAAAGAGAAATGGGTAAAGGGGGTCAACTGTACAGTGATGGGTGGAAACTAAACTTTTGGTCGTGAGCACACTGTAGTGTAATCAGGGGTGTAATGTTGCACACATGAAACTAATATAATGCTATAAACCAATGTTATCTCAATTTAAAAAACAGGCAGGAGGCAATGCTGCTCTAAAACATATGATAAATATATATATGTTTAAACTTATATATACATAAAATTTCTCTGTAAGAATAGCTAAGAATTTAATAACATTTATTACCTATCTCGAGGGGAATTGAGTGGAAGGAGGAGGACGAGCATTTTCATCATACAGCTCTTTATACTTTTTGAATTTTGAACCCTCTGAAAGTATTAGCTTTGAGAAATTAAAATTTTAAGTATAGCTAATAGTAGTATTATTATAATCAGTTTGATATCATTTACCTTATAGATATTACTATTATTATTATAATCAAATATCATTGGGTACCAACTATTGTATACCATATTACATTGTGTATTACACAAAGGATATGCTGACCCTCTCATTCAATAGCATTTAACTGGACACAGCAAATATATACAAGCCTACAAACATGAGGAAAACACCCACAAAAGAAGTGTGCAGACCACATTCTAGGGGGTGAGGGAGGAGTCAAAAGCCTGAAGGATCACTTCTGGCTTGCACTATCAGTGAAGGCTTGATGGATGCATAAGGTTTCAATGACATTCCAAGTAGAAGAAATGGCACAATTTGATTACAATAATGTGGTACATTACTGGGAAGCACCAAGAACTGAAAGATGTAAAAAAACAGAGAATATGACTGATGCTGGAATTTGGAAGGAAAACAACTTCATTCACTTTTCAACAAAGAATATTTTCTGTTCACTGGAATAAATGTGTGTGTGTGTTTACCTAGGAGTACATATTCAATGAGAGAGGTAATTACTCAGCAGAACGGGGAAACCTTATTAAAAATAACCACATTGAGGGATTGACTGATTGATTGATCAACTCTAAACTATAACTTTCAAACATCTATGTAAATAGAATAGCAATTAATAATTTTTATCTTATAGAAGTTTGAGACCTTTAGAAAACGCATTTGTGATTTCAATCAGTTTACAAAGCCTAAATCAATTTAATTGCAAAACATAGATATGCTCCTAATATTTTCTTGAAGCCAGTTCTGTTAGGATTTTCTGTAGTTTCTTCCAAGTATAGAAGCTAAAAACCAGCTCTAATCCTTTCAATTTATATACTATTGTATAGTCTTTGAGTTAGAAATTACAAAGGATCTGAGTTTGACAAACATTTACTTAAGTGCCTAAAATGTGTTTTCACAAGCATTATTCTGTAATCCTTACAACACTATGAGTACATATTTAATTCCTACTTTGACAAAAAGGCAATTGGGTCTTAGAGAATTACTAATCTAATAACTTCAGAGCTGGGATTAGAATTTGGGTGAAGTGTGTATGTATATATACATGCAGGTGGGGGGTAGAATAAAGAAAAATAGCTCCAAAGTCACTGGAAATTTTCACCATAGCAATATTGTCTCAGGATCAAATTCCAGGCCTGTTGTACTAGAGTGTGCCATGGTGAGAGGAATAGCAGTCTCATACATAGACATCTATGTATTTCCCTTAGTCAAAGAAAAATTAAGATTATAATTTGCCTTTGCCAATTTATCTTCCACTTATCCTTGTGACATCTATTAATTTATTGCCCCTCAGTTCCAAAGATATCCTTCATTATCTCATCAGTGACAATGGAGCTAGACCCTCTAAGCAATCCTCCTTTGCAGTGAACACAATGTTAAGCCTTTTTTTTTTTTTTTTTTCAATAGAGAGGACTGGAAGGATATTACAGAAGAAGGGAGATTCTCCTTCTGGTTCCCATATGGGTTCTGCTTGTTTCTTCTTTTCCCTACCATGCCACAGCCAGAGGAGCATGGGTGGGGACATTCAGTGGACATCCTGCCCTTGGCACATGCCCAAAGCATGGAGCCACTTGGTAAACTCACAGCTCTAAACCCAGTCCAGTGACTACCTTGCTGAGACCCTCATGACACAGACATAACATACCCCAAGATTTGTGCCACCCATACCTCTACTCCTTTAGGTATCCACTCTCCCAGCCTCAGGCTACCTACACCTCCTACTTGCCTGAGGAATGTAGGCCAGCTCTGGCCCAGGCAACCCCATGAACTTCTCTACCATCAAGTGGGCTACAGCCATCCCTTTTCTAATGAGGTCTGAATCCCAGCCTTGGGGAGGAGCCACCCCTTCAAGTTTGTCCCTTTTTTGGTACTCCCAACTAGCCCTCGATAGTCTTTAGAGTTCTCTCGACATCTTAATAGTCAGTTCTCTGTTATAATTAATAATTAGTATATTAAACTTTCCCTGTTCAAGTTATTGTGTGATTACTATCTCCTGTTTGGACTCTGCCTGATATAATCTCTAACCTTGTTTTTTCATATAAGCAGATATAAACTATGCTTTCTTGCCTAGTTACATTTCATTGTGGCTTTCCTTACTATTAGGGAAAATAGAGATTAAAAGGAGGAAGGAAAGGAGACAGCTGAGGATAATTATCTTTATTTAACCAATTAAAAAGTTAAGCAGTTGAAGGTAATTTGTTCCGATCTCCACTTAAGCCCATTATCCAGAGTACTGGTTCAAAAAACCATTCCTCTCCAGAGTTTGCACATTCTTTTCCAGTCAAAAATGGAATATTATTTGTTGCTCGCTAAACCAGAGAAAATACTAGGAAATTACTTTAAGAAGAACAAAAACATCTAAAATTCTAGTTCTAAGTTTTCTGGGGAGAAGAACTGGGAACAGAAATTGTTTTACAGATTTCTTATTCCACTCAAAGATTTTTATTGAGCACTTAGCAATAATGTCCTATACACTATTGTTAAATTAATAACAAATAGTTAATGATTTAATAATTATTAATAATTTAACATGTTTTGATATCCATGAGAAAATCCTATTTGTTATGGACTGAATGTTTGTGTCCCTCCAAAGTTCTCATGTTGAAGTTCTAACCACTAATGTGATGTGTTAGGAGGGAGGGGCTTTGTGAAGCTATTAGATTTAAATGAGGTCATGAGGGTGAACCCCCATGATGGGATTAATACTTTTATAAGAAGAGGAAGAGACATCAGAGCTTCCTCTTTGCCATGTGAGGATAAAATGAAAAGGCAGCTGTCTGCCAACCAAGGAGAGGGCCTTCACCAAGAATCAAATTTGCCAGCACATTGACCTTAGACTTCCCAGCCTCCAGAACTGTGAGAAATAAATGTTTGTCGTTTAAGCTACCCAGTCTATTGTATTTTGTTGTAGCAGGCTGAGTTAAGACACCAGTCTTAACAAAATGCACCTGATAATCCAGTCATTTTGAACTACTCTCATTTCTCAGAATGGACCATGTTCTCTCAACCCCAGGCTATTACATATGCTGGTCTTACCTGAGACACCCTTCCCTTCAGCTTCCACACTCCTCTTCTAGCCAACCCCTATGTATCATTCAGATCTCAGCTTAGAAATTCTTCCTTCAGAAAGCCTTCCTTCTGACTGCACCACACACACACACGTTTGATTGGATTTTTCTTTTATATGCTCCAATCCCTCAATACATAATAAACTACTTGAAGGCAGGAATATTATCTTGTTCATCATGCCTAACTCATAATAAGAAATCAACAAATATTCTTTGACTGCTTTTAGTTTCTTGGATAAATTTGTATTAGAGTCTCAGCCAGTTGTTCTCACATAGTCACTCTTAACATTAAAGAAAGGTAGCAAAGTTCACAAATAAGATCTTTTTCAAACTCACTTTTCATAACCCGAGAAAGGTGATGAAGTATTTGGAAGAGAAAAACATTGCCAAATCACAGCTATGAATGTTAATCTCAGAAGTTAAATTAAAATCCTCTCAAAGATATTTTTGGATCCTTCACAGATAAACCTTTTGAAAACACTTGTTCTTTCTGTGCAGAAGAATAAAGTAAGTCTTACAAATGAGGAATCTTGAACAGAGCCAGACTGTGAGCTTTTACACTTGTGCTGATATACTAAGAGGAGACTGAATTTCTCTTAGAAACATTATTGCCCTTGTAAAACGTTAAATACATTTTCTTGAGGCAATATTTACCTTTGGCAGCTGAAAATGAGAGATTCAATTTTTAGGATTTCCGTCCAATCTTGCATGATGTTCATAGACCAAAGATTTTATGAAAGACTTGTTAATGGTTTATCTAGAGGGTGACATTCTTTTCAAATATTCTAATTTCACTTAACTCTTTAATTGTTGACATCATCAATACAAAGTTATCTGTTGATAAGCTGAAAAGTTGTCAGCTGAAAGAAAAATTACCATAGACTCCAGAGCATGGTAATGCAAATAGCTCATATGGGTCTGTCTGTGTGTGGGTATTTGTTTCTTTGCATTAACAACAGGGGTTATGAAGTATGCATGCAGGAATAGAATGTTGCCCTTTGGAATGATATTTGAATATTCTAGAACCAATATACATGAGCTATTTAAGCCAACTGCATCCAAAGTGTTCTAAATGGCTGCCAAATTATGAAATACTTGAAACAGTGTGGAGGAGTACCAGAAACTAGTCCTCAAATCACTTTAAAATATTTTTCTAAACTGTGCCACAAACAGATGGACACAAAAATATGTTCCATTTTCTCCATTCATAGTTGTTCTGGGGAAAAAAGAACACTTTCTCAATATAGAATCATTTACAGCTGGTATTACAGTTGTTGGGATTTTGACCATCTCTGCTTTTCAGCAGCAGCAGCAATGTAATAAGCATCTTCACACTTTCCATTATGGCAGCAATTTTAATGGTAGTTAGAGCTAAACTGTCCCAATCCTTTAGAAGTTTAGAACTGCAAATGGGCATATGTAATATGCAGAGAAACTAACTGGCTATGCTCTCATTAAAGTACAAGAGCCAAACTTTGATTACAGCCTAAAGAACTTGGAGTCACTCTCATATACTTTTTAATCCAGTGTGAAAGATGATTAGGATAATAAGTATCAGTAAGGTGCATGGCTGTCCAATGCTCACCATCTTTTGGCAGGTGCAAATGAGCCAAGAAGTGGCTGGGAAAGACATTTAAGTGTGTTCATTGGGTCACAGAGTTTCCAGACATTCAAAATTAGTTGTAGATTAACAACCCAAGAAAATGCAGCCATAAGAAGAAAATGGTATCCATAAATCACATATGGAAAAGTCAAAACTCCACACTAACATATTTTAAAAATATGTTAAAAAGTATTTTCTAAACTGTCTGACTGTCCAGAAGAGTTTTTTGAATGATAGGTTTCAAAACCTCATAAGATCTGGTCCCTGCTTTCACATGTCCTACAATGCTCCACCCAGCCACACTAACTTTTTCACTTTTTCTTTCTCTTTTTGCTTGGGGAGAGGGATGGTTGTTATTGGTACACACCTGCCTTGAGGCCTTTGCACTAGATTTTCCTGCACCTAACTTCACATACTTAACTTCTTGTCATTCACATTTCAGCTTAATTTTCACTCCCTCAACGAGTATTTACCTTCTAGAGAAGTCACTTTAAAACCTACCCTATTTTATTTTATATTATGGTCCTTATTGCTACTTTAATTTCTTATTTGTTCCTGTGCTTGCTTCCTTGTGTGTTTTTCCTTTTCCATCTCCTGGCAATAGGATGTGAGTTCCATGAGAGCAAAAATCTGTCTCTTATTAATTGCTAACCATATAGAGCAGTTCCTACCACACAGTAGGCACTCAATAGGTGCTAGTAGAATTAACGCTTCTTGTTCATGTATTCTTTCATTAGAAATGAAAAAAAGAAAAGAAAACTAATGACAGGCTCAGTGAATTCAAAAAGCATTTGGATAATCTTATACCTGATATTAGTCACCTCAAATCATTTGGGGAGTAGATGCAATGTAAAGAAATAAACATAACCTAGCAAATCTTTATCTGCATCAGGTCCACCAGAATATTGTAACCAGAACATAGGTAAATATATACTTTTAAAGAATTAAGGCCATTAAAGGAAAACATATTTAATAATTCACTCATCTATTTTTTTCAGAAACAAGTACCTGCCCCATTGTATATGCACAAATACAGAGTAACAATAACAAAAAAAGAAACAGAGCTAAACATTTTAACACATGAACTAATTAAAAATACCAATAACCTGGTTCATTTAATATAATACTCTAAAGGAGGATATATTATGAACTAGGGACTCGAAGAGTATCTTAAAGCACTAGGTAGGCAGAAAATCATCTGTACATCTGATTTGGTTTTTATCAATCCCCTTTATGATTGATTAGAATTGCATCAACAGCAATTGGCCACAATGATTGCTATTGGTGTTAGTGTGTGAACAAGCAAATCCTCTATTCTAGAAGCTGGAATTGTGTGCATTTTTCATTACTTGTAACCACAGCACCCATGAGAAGTCTGTCTCAAATTGATAATTATTGTACTTTTAAGGAAGGGTCTTGATTATTCATGACTTCACCTTTTCACCAGAGAATGAGCAGAAGGAAAAGGATTAAAGACCGAATTTTTAGAAGTGAGAATGTTAAGAGTATGTTGTAAAAGGAGTTTATAAGAAAGAATGATTTAAACAGACAAATCTGTCAGGTATAGTTTTTTTAAAATTTAATATGTATAAGAGCATGCAATAAAGAAAAATATGTTGACTGCCCTTAGAGACAAGGAAATCTTTTTTTAAAAAGTGAACATTAATAATATATTTCAGATAATGGGCACAAAAATGATTGAATTGAGATGTCCATTTCTGGCCATGATAGAGTAACAGTAACTTAATTACTTTCCTACCATAAACAACTAGAAAACTAGATAAATATATTTTAAAGGATTTTCAGACATTGGACTACAGGCAACATAAAAATCTGATCTCTGAGAAAAAGAAAACAAATGACTTAAGTCCTATAACTGACCAGCTTCTTTTCAGAGGGACATTCTGAACATTGGAGCAGAAAGGGGGATACCCAGCAAGGCAATTAGTTTGCTCATTCAAGAACTCAAAAATCAGAGTTCAGTGACTGAGACAGCTGGAAATTGCAGGGCAGAATTCCAGAGAAGAAAGAGCTACACAGAAAACCCAAGAAATCTCCACAGGCTGGAAAAGAGAAGCTGCAGATCTATGAGTTAAATCATTCCAAAGCTCACTCAGGACTGGGAGATGTTTGAGTTCCAACTACCTACAGTGTAGATCCTTGGGACATTCAGTAAAGATCCAGAAGGTCAATTCCTTAGTGGTGGGACTAAAATATTCTAGGACAAAGAAAACCCTAGACCCACCTAAACAAAGCTTAAAAACAAGCCATGAATGGGTCAAACTAAGCTGAACTAAGTTAACTACCTATAAAAACAAAAATCAAACTTTCTTTAAAGGAAGACAACAAAATCTAAACATTCAATAGTGAAAAATTCAAAATTTCCTACATCCAACAAAAAATTACTAGATATTCCAAGAAGCAGGAAAATGTGACCCATATCAGTCAATAGAAACAGTTACACAAACAACAGAGATGATAAAATTTGAAGGCAAAGATGTTAAAATAGCTACTATAATTATCTACAAGTGTTTGAAGAAAAACATCAATATAATGAGATAAATAGAAAATTTGTTAAAAGAACCATATGGAGTTCTAGAGGTAAAAGTTTAATATCTAAAATGAAATTTAACTGAAAAGGATTAATAGCAGCTTAGACATTGCAATAGTAAGATAAGTGAACTAAAAGATGTAGCAATAGAAAATATTTATGAATATGAAGGAGAGGAAAAACACTGGAAAAAAGCAGAGTATCAGTGACTTATGGGGTGATATCAAGCAGTTTAATGCACATATAATGGCAGTCCTGGAAGTAGAGAAGATAGGGGCAAGGAAAAATAATTTGAAGCAATTATGAACCAAAATGTCCAGATTAATGAAAACTATAAATCTACAGATCCAAGAAGCTCAACAAGCCCAAGACAGGATAAAATAAGAAAAATGACACCAGAGAACATCATAATCAAACTCTCAAAAACTAGTCATGTAAAAATAAAATCTTTAAAATGGACAGATAGAAGACATGTTAAATACAGGAAGACAAAGATAAGCAAAACAGGGATTAAAAACCTGTAGACAACACTATAATTATAGTCTAATGATGTCTATTTAAAACAAACAAACAAACAAAAACCCCTAATGTTTGTGAAAAGCAAAACTGGTTTAAGTCAATTGGCATAGATTACTTAGATCAGTTAAACTGACCTAGGTCACTTAGGTCAGTAAACAGAGCCTGGCTAGATGGCCACCAGAATTTCTTCTTTCTTTTTATTGAGCCCACAGCTAGCCTATTTGTATATACAACTTAATTTTGGCCAGAGAAATGTGGATGGATGTGATTTATGCAACATCCAGGCCTGGCCCACTAAAATCTCCAATATGACTCCTCATGCTCACTCTGGTCTCTCAGCCAGCAGAGGACTCTGATATACTGGGGGATGGCAGAACCAATAGGTGTCGCCCAACCCAATGACTTATGTCTCTGACATAAGCAAGAAATAAGCTTATATTAAGTCACCTAAAAATTTTTCAATTTGTATCAGTTACCCTACCTTGAGTAACATAGTAGTTTTGCAACAATTAAGATTCATACATCTTTATCAGCTCTCATTTATAAATAAATCTCTAATTTATAAACAATAAAAGTATATAAATGAGCCCTTTTACATGTGAAATTGACCAAATTTACATAGTTAATAAATGCCAGGTTCAAATTTTAAACCCAAGTCTTTCTGCTTCTAAACTCCTGGGTTCTTTTTACTGCCTCACATCACACAACTCCCATACTTATTTCAATAGAATAAGAATTGGAAAGTGGGGTAAGTACTGATTTATGTCAAATTAAGATAAGAAAGATTTTCTACTTTATCAACATTGAGCACTGAATAATTAAAGGCAAGTATATTCTATGACAGTAAACCAAACTAAAACTAAAATGCAGTCTATAACAGAACTGCATATATGAGAATTAATACACTAATTTTGCTATTCTCTTCCCATTAACACAATCCAGTATTTATAGTCTCATATCTGGTTTATTCCCCTCATATAGGCCAGACAATAACCACTGATGAAATTTCTTCATTTTCATAGCTCTGAAGCAAACAGCAAATCTTTTTTAATATATCACGTTTACAATATTTAGCAGAGCTTATTTCATCCATCAGAAGGTACTCATGTATACATAAAACAAAGGGGTACTATTATCTCTTTGCATGTGGATATAAGGCAAATCTATTAAAAATGTGTGATTTTTTCTCCCCTTTAGCTTCATATAAATTCTTTGTAGTCATTAGCACATCCTCTAAATGAATTTCATACTCTTCAACACAGCTCTTTTCCTCAAAGTGCAATGCAATATTAATAACGGGAAAACACCTCATCTATTCTAAAGCTCTATTATTTTCCTTATTATATATTGCCCAGATACAAGTAAATACATCCCCCAAAAATGCCCACCCTTTGAAATGGGAAATGGTTATCTCATAAAATACAGAGGAAACATAAAATGACTAAAGCTTTGGAGAGCATGCTTCATTCATTTGTATTCATTGATTAAAATATGCATAATTCTGCTTCTAAAATTTGCTCTAAGAAAATTAGTATGAATGTGCCCAAAGATTTAGCCTTAACTCTATTCATTGAAGAAATTATGTTTTAATTGTATATAACTCTCCTTGTCATTAAAAAAGAACTAATTAACAATAAAATAACAACTAAAGATATCTAAACTTTTTCTTTGTAGGAGGTTAGAATGCTATATAGACTTCCGGGGAAGATGGCAGAAGAGTAAGATGCGGAGATCACCTTCCTCCCCACAGATACACCAGAAATACAGCTACACGTGGAACAACTCCTACAGAACACCTACTGAATGCTGGCAGAAGACCTCAGACCTCCCAAAAGGCAAGAAACTCCCCACATACCTGGGTAGGGCAAAGCGGAGAGATTCCCACACAGAGGATCGGTGCCAACTGGCACTCACCAGCCCGAGAGGCTTCTCTGCTCACCTGCCGGGGCAGGTGGCACTAGGAGCTGAGGCTCGGGCTTCAGTCGGAGCACAGGGAGAGGACTGGGGCTGGCGGCGTGAACACAGCCTGAAGGGGCTAAGGCGCCACAGCTAGCCGGGAGGGAATCCAGGAAAAAGTTTGGACCTGCCGAAGAGGCAAGAGACTTTTTCTTCCCTCTTTGTTTCCTGGTGTGTGAGGAGAGGGGATTAAGAGCGCTGCTTAAAGGAGCTCCAGAGACAGGCGCAAGCCGCGGCTGAAAGCACGGACCTCAGAGACGGGCGTGGTACGCTGGGGCTGCTGCCGCCGCCACGAGGCCTGTGTGCAAGCGCAGGTCACTGTCCATGCCCCCCTTCCAGGGAGCCTGTGCAGCCCGTCACTGCCGGGGTCCGAGGATCCAGGGACGGCTTCCCTGGGAGTACACACGGCGCGCCTTGGGCTGGTGCAACATCACGCCGGCCTCTGCCGCTGCAGGCTCGCCCCGCACTCCGTGCCCCTCCCTCCCCCACAGCCTGAGTGAGCAAGAGTCCCCGAAGCGGCTGATCCTTTAAGCCTGTCCTGTCTGAGCGAACAGATGCCCTCCAGCGACCTACACGGAGAGGCGGGGCCTAATCCAAAGCTGAGACCCGGGAGCTGTGAAAACAAAGAAGAGAAAGGGAAATCTCTCCCAGCAGCCTCAGAAGCAGCAGATTAAAGCTCCACAATCAACTCGATGTACCCTGCATCTGTGGAATACATGAATAGACAAAGAATCATCCCAAATTGAGGAGCCAGGAGTCAGGGCTGTGCCTCTGAGGTGGGAGAGCCAACTTCAGGACACTGGTCCACAAGAGACCTCCCAGCTACACATAATATCAAACAGCGAAAATCTTCCAGAGATCTCCATCTCAACACCAGCACCCAGCTTCACTCAACGACGAGCAAGCTACAGTGCTGGACACCCTATGCCAAACAACTAGCAAGACAGGAACACAACGCCACCCATTAGCAGAGAGGGTGCCTAAAATCATAAAAAGTCCACAGACACCCCAAAACACACCACCACACATGGACCTGCCCACCAGAAAGACAAGATCCAGCCTCATCCACCAGAACACAGGCACTAGTCCCCTCCACCAGGAAGCCTATACAACCCACTGAACCAACCTTAGCCACTAGGGACAGACACCAAAAACAACGGGAACTACAAATGTGCAGCCTGCAAAAAGGGGACCCCAAAAACAGTAAGATAAGCAAAATGAGAAGACAGAAAAACACACAGCAGGAGAAGGAGCAAGATAAAAACCCACCAGACCTAACAAATGAAGAGGTAATAGGCAGTCTACCTGAAAAAGAATTCAGAATAATGATGGTAAAGATGATCCAAAATCTTGGAAAGAGAATAGACAAAATGCAAGAAACAGTTAACAAGGACCTAGAAGAACTAAAGATGAATCAAGCAATGATTAAAAACACAATAAATGAAATGAAAAATACTCTAGATGGGATCAATAGCAGAATAACTGAGGCAGAAGAAGGGATAAGTGACGTGGAAGATAAAATAGTGGAAATAACTACTGCAGAGCAGAATAAAGAAAAAAGAATGAAAAGAACAGAGGACAGTCTCAGAGACCTCTGGGACAACATTAAACACAGCAACATTCGAATTATAGGGGTTCCAGAAGAAGAAGAGAAAAAGAAAGGGACTGAGAAAATATTTGAAGAGATTATAGTTGAAAACTTCCCTAATATGGGAAAGGAAATAGTCAGTCAAGTCCAGGAGGCACAGAGAGTCCCATACAGGATAAATCCAAGGAGAAATACGCCAAGACACATATTAATCAAACTGTCAAAAATTAAACACAAAGAAAACATATTAAAAGCAGCAAGGGAAAAATAACACACAAGGGAATCCCCATAACGTTAACAGCTGATCTTTCAGCAGAAACTCTGCAAGCCAGAAGGGACTGGCAGGACACATTCAAAGTGATGAAGGAGAAAAACCTGCAACCAAGATTACTCTACCCAGCAAGGATCACATTCAGATTTGATGGAGAAATTAAAACGTTTACAGACAAGCAAAAGCTGAGAGTTCAGCACCACCCAACCAGCTTTACGACAAATGCTAAAGGAACTTCTCTAGGCAAGTAACACAACAGAAGGAAAAGAACTACAATAACGAACCCAAAACAATTAACAAAATGGGAATAGGAACATACATATCGATAATTACCTTAAATGTAAATGGACTAAATGCTCCCACCAAAAGACACAGATTGGCTGAATGGATACAAAAACAAGACCCATATATATGCTGTCTACAAGAGACCCACTTCAGACCTAGAGACACATACAGACTGAAAGTAAGGGGATGGAAAAAGATATTCCATGCAAATGGAAACCAAAAGAAAGCTGGAGTAGCAATTCTCATATCAGACAAAATAGACTTTAAAATAAAGACTACTACAAGAGACAAAGGAGGACACTACGTAATGATCAAGAGATTGATCCAAGAAGAAGATATAACAATTGTAAATATTTATGCACCCGACATAGGAGCACCTCAATACATAAGGCAAATACTAACAGCCATAAAAGGAGAAATCGACAGTAACACATTCATAGTAGGGGACTTTAACAACCCACTTTCACCAATGGACAGATCATTCAAAATGAAAATAAATAAGGAAACACAAGCTTTAAATGATACATTAAACAAGATGGACTTAATTGATATTTATAGGACATTCCATCCAAAAACAACAGAATACACATTTTTCTTAATTGATATTTATAGGACATTCCATCCCAAAACAACAGAATACACATTTTTCTCAAGTGCTCCTGGAACATTCTCCAGGATAGATCATATCTTGGGTCAAAAATCAAGCCTTGGTAAATTTAAGAAAATTGAAATTGTATCAAGTATCTTTTCAAACCACAATGCTCTTAGACTAGACATCAATTACAGGAAAAGATCTGTAAAAAATACAAACACATGGAGGCTAAACAATGCACTACTTAATAACGAAGTGATCACTGAAGAAAGCAAAGAGGAACTTAAAAAATACCTAGAAATAAATGACAATGGAGACACGATGACCCAAAACTTTTGGGATGCAGCAAAAGCAGTTCTCAGAGGGAAGTTTATAGCAATACAATCCCACCTTAAGAAACAGGAAACATCTCAAATAAACAACCTAACCTTGCACCTAAAGCAATTAGAGAAAGAAGAACAAAAACACCCCAAAGTTAGCAGAAGGAAAGAAATCGTAAAAATCAGATCAGAAATAAATGAAAAAGAAATGAAGGAAACGATAGCAAAGATCAATAAAACTAAAAGCTGGTTCTTTGAGAAGATAAACAAAATTGATAGACCATTAGCCAGACTCATCAAGAAAAAAGGGAGAAGACTCAAATCAATAGAATTAGAAATGAAAAAGGAGAAGTAACAACTGACACTGCAGAAATGCAAAAGATCATGAGAGATTACTACAAGCAATTCTATGCCAATAAAATGGACAACCTGGAAGAAATGGACAAATTCTTAGAAATGCAAAAAGTACCAAGAATGAATCAGGAAGAACTAGAAAATGTGAACAGGCCAATCACAAGCACTGAAGTTGAAACTGTGATAAAAAATCTTCCAACAAACAAAAGCCCAGGACCAGATGGCTTCACAGCCGAATTCTGTCAAACATTTAGAGAAGAGCTAACACCCATCCTTCTCAAACTCTTCCAAAATATAGCAGAGGGAGGAACACTCCCAAACTCATTCTAGGAGGCCACCATCACCTTGATACCAAAGCCAGGCAAGGATGTCACAAAGAAAGAAAACTACAGGCCAGTATCACTGATGAACATAGATGCAAAAATCCTCCACAAAATACTAGCAAACAGAATCCAACAGCCCATTAAAAGGATCATACACCATGATCAAGTGGGGTTTATTCCAGGAATGCAAGGATTCTTCAATATATGCAAATCAATCAACGTGATACACCATATTAACAAATTGAAGGAGAAAAACCATATGATCATCTCAATAGATGCAGAGAAAGCTTTCAACAAAATTCAACACCCATTTATGATAAAAACCCTGCAGAAAGTAGGCATAGAGGGAACTTTCCTCAACATAATAAAGGCCATATATGACAAACCCACAGCCAACATCGTCCTCAATGGTGAAAAACTGAAACCATTTCCACTAAGATCAGGAACAAGACAAGGTTGCCCATTCTCACCACTCTTATTCAACATAGTTTTGGAAGTTTTAGCCACAGCAATCAGAGAAGAAAAGGAAATAAAAGGAATCCAAATTGGAAAAGAAGAAGTAAAGCTGTCACTGTCTGCAGATGACATGATACTATACATAGAGAATCCTAAAGATGCTACCAGAAAACTACTAGAGCTAATCAATGAATTTGGTAAAGTAGCAGGATACAAAATTAATGCACAGAAATGTCTGGCATTCCTATATACTAATGATGAAAAATCTGAAAGTGAAATCAAGAAAACACTCCCACTTACCATTGCAACAAAAAGAATAAAATATCTAGGAATAAACCTACCTAAGGAGACAAAAGACCTGTATGCAGAAAATTGTAAGACACTGATGAAAGAAATTAAAGATGATACAAATAGATGGAGAGATATACCATGATCTTGGATTGGAAGAATCAACAGTGTGAAAATGACTCTACTACCCAAAGCAATCTACAGATTCAACGCAATCCCTATCAAACTACCACTGGCATTTTTCACAGAACTAGAAGAAAAAATTTCACAATTTGTATGGAAACACAAAAGACCCCGAATAGCCAAAGCAATCTTGAGAACGAAAAATGGAGCTGGAGGAATCAGGCTCCCTGACTTCAGACTATACTACAAAGCTACAGTAATCAAGACAGTATGGTACTGGCACTAAAAAAGAAATATAGATCAATGGAACAGGATAGAAAGCCCAGAGATAAACCCACGCACATATGGTCACCTTATCTTTGATAAAGGAGGCAGGAATGTACAGTGGAGAAAGGACAGTCTCTTCAATAAGTGGTGCTGGGAAAACTGGACAGGGACATGTAAAAGTATGAGATTAGATCATTCCCTAACACCATACACAAAAATAAGCTCAAAATGGATTAAAGACCTAAATGGAAGGCCAGACACTATCAAACTCTTAGAGGAAAACATAGGCAGAACACTCTATGACATAAATCACAGCAAGATCCTTTTTGACCCACCTCCTAGAGAAATGGAAATAAAGACAAAAATAAACACATGGGACCTAATGAAACTTAAAAGCTTTTGCACAGCAAAGGAAACCATAAACAAGACAAAAAGACAACCCTTAGAATGGGAGAAAATATTTGCAAATGAAGCAACTGACAAAGGATTAATCTCCAAAATTTATAAGCAGCTCATGCAGCTCAATAACAAAAAAACAAACAACCCAATCCAAAAATGGGCAGAAGACCTAAATAGACATTTCTCCACAGAAGATATATAGACTGCCAACAAACACATGAAAGGATGCTCAACATCTTTAATCATTAGAGAAATGCAAATCAAAACTACAATGAGATATCATCTCACACCAGCCAGAATGGCCATCATCAAAAAATCTAGAAACAATAAATGCTGGAGAGGGTGTAGAAAAAAGGGAACACTCTTGCACTGCTGGTGGGAATGTGAATTGGTACAGCCACTATGGAGAACAGTATGGAGGTTCCTTAAAAAACTACAAATAGAACTACCATATGACCCAGCAATCCCACTACTGGGCATATACCCTGAGAAAACCATAATTCAAAAAGAGTCATGTACCAAAATGTTCATAGCAGCCTTATTTACAATAGCCCGGAGATGGAAACAACCTAAGTGTCTATCATCAGATGAATGGATAAAGAAGATGTGGCACATATATACAATGGAATATTACTCATCAATAAAAAGAAACAAAATTGACCTATTTGTAATGAGGTGGATGGACCTAGAGTCTGTCATACAGGGTGAAGTAAGTCAGAAAGAGAAAGACAAATACTGTATGCTGACACATATATATGGAATTTAAGAAAAAAAATGTCATGAAGAACATAGTGGTAAGACAGGAATAAAGACACAGACCTACTAGAGAATGGACTTGAGGATATGGGGAGGGGGAAGGGTAAGGTAAGCTGTGACAAAGCGAAAGAGAGGCATGGACATATATACACTACCAAACGTAAGGTAGATAGCTAGTGGGAAGCAGCCGCATAGCACAGGGAGATCAGCTCCGTGCTTTGTGACTGCCTGGAGGGGTGGGATAGGGAGGGTGGGAGGGAGACGCAAGAAGGAGGGGATATGGGAACATATGTATATGTATAACTGATTAATTTTGTTATAAAGCAGAAACTAACACACCATTGTTCAGCAATTATACTCCAATAAAGATGTAAAAAAAAAAAAAGAATGCTGTATATAAGTCCTATCTACTTCATTGGGGACAGAACTTGAATTTTGTCTTGGCATAGGCATTCTAGGGTTACTTAAACAAAACAAAGACTGCTATACTTTCTCTGGCAAATCAAAAGTAGAAGAAACAAATGTTTTTCAATGTTTTGATATTACATAGTTCACACCCTAAAATTTATACTAGATTGGAAAAAATGCGTCATTGATCACAGATTGTCTCCAATTGATTAAACATATTTATCTGAAACAGATATCAAGTATTCTAACTAGCTTATCTTCTTCCCTAGGGAACACCTCTAAATCAGCACTTAATATTGTTTGTAACAAAGGCTTCTATGGTGTCCTTAGAAACTCCATTATCCCCTCAGGAAGTGATTGGCCAAAGGGACTTTGAGTTAATGAGATTAATTTTTGAGGTTCATTGGTTGTGTATTTCTAAGACCTTTGTAAACACCATGGAAATTTTTCAGGGTAGTAGTGGTGGTTATCACTGCTGAAAACCCTTTATAAAATATCAGGTATTCTAACTAATTTGTAGAATCAAATTACTTTTATTCTAAGTGCTATTGTTAATGTCAACTCTGTAAATACAATGATTAATTTGCCTCCCTATATTGGTCATAAATAGCATGAATCAGCAAAAAACAAAAACAAAAACTGAGAGCATTGCTGCCCTGTGCTGAAGAAATTTTAATCCTTTTTTTTCTTGAAACATCAATTAAATAACATTGTCAAGATGTTCTTAACCTATTATTATCATTTTAAATCATAAAATAATTATTATTAGAAAACAGGTTTAAAGTATATTATTTGCTACTTGGAGTGGTTTTATATCTTTTCCACAAAATAATCATTTAGATGGAAACCAGAGGAGAAATGTTAAGCTCCCAGGGCCCTTCCTTCAGACTCAGGTATACTCAAGAGATAGATTTTACTGAGGATTTTCAGGAAGTGCTGAATGTGAAGGACCCAGTTGTCTGTCCCTTCACAAAATTCAGGGAGGCTTAGGCCAGCCGGCAGATCAGTGATAATGAAGAGGGAGGGACAAACTAAGATGATGAGCGCCCACACTCAGGGTGAGAGTTCTCCAGAGGAGCAGAACCAAGGGCCTTAATAGAAGAATGATTTAACATCACACATTTCTTGAGTAGAAGAGATGATATGATTCAGCCCCTTTCTAGCATAAGTATTTTAGTCCAAGTTCACTGCTGTAGCAGCTGAATGCAAGAAAGACTAGGTTCCTTGCCCGTGGACATATTCTAAAGTAAGCAGCAGAGGCTCCACGGTATGTGGGATCTTCCGGGAACAGGGGTCCAACCCATGTCCCCCGCATTGGCAAGCAAATTCTTGATCACTGTGCCACCAGGGAAATCCCTAAGCACCATTTAACGTAACCTGGATCTCCTCTTCCATGGCACACATCTTGTGAATGTGATGAGGAACTGGCATGGGGAAGGCTGTGATGTTCAGGCAGCAGCGTGAATCATTCACTGAAGATGAATCAGAGGGACATGAGGTGGTGATAAGGGCTACAATAAGGCTAGTCAAGAAAGACCTTTCTGATAAGGAGACACCTGAACACATCCCTCAGCCCCAAGCTGTTGACTGACAGCCTCCTCCATCTCAGGCAATGGACGCTCATTTAGTACCATGGACATAAAGGAACAGCAAGAGGCCGTGTGGCTGACAGGGTCTTGGTGCTACGGCCTGGTGTCAGGCCTGTGCCTCTGAGGTGGGAAAGCCGAGTTCAGGACATTGGACCACCAGAGACTTCCCGGCCCCATGTAATATCAATCGGCAAGAGCTCTCCCAGAGATCTCCGTCTCAATGCTAACACCCAGCTCCACCCAATGGAAAGCAAGCTCCAGTGCTGGATGCCCCATGCCAAACAACTGGCAAGGCAGGAAAACAACCCCACCCATTAGCACAGAGGCTGCCTAAAGTCATACTAACTTCACAGACATCCTCAAACACACCATCGGACGCAGCCCTGCCCACCAGAAAAACAAGATCCAGCCCCACCCACCAGAACACAGGCACCAGTCCCCTCCACCAGGAAGCCTACACAACCCACTGAACCAACCTTACCCACTGGGGGCAGACAACAAAAAAAAACGGGAACTGCAAACATGCAGCCTGTGGAAAGGAGACCCCAAACACAGTAAGTTAAGCAAAACGGGAAGACAGAGAAATATGCAGCAGATGAAGGAGCAAGGTGAAAACCCATCAGACCAAACAAATGAAGAGGAAACAGGTAGTCTACCTGAAACAGAATTCATAGTAATGATACGAAAGATGATTCAAAATCTTGTAAAAAGACTGGAGAAAATACAAGAAAGGTTTAACAAGGACCAAGAAGAACTAAAGAGCAAACAAACAATGATGAACAACAAAATAAATGAAATTAAAAATTCTCCAGAAGGAATCAATAGCAGAATAACTGAGGTAGAAGAACGGATAAGTGACCGGGAAGATAAAAAAGTGGAAATAACTACCACACAGCTGAATAGAGAAAAAAGAATGAAAAGAATTGAGGACAGTTTCAGAGACCTATGGGACAACATTAAATGCACCAACATTCAAATTATTCAAATTCTGTGGTCCCAGAAGAAGAAGAGAAAAAGAAAGGGGATGAGAAAATATTTGAAGAGATTATAGTTGAAAAATTCCCTAACATGGGAAAGGAAATAGTCAAGCCCAGGAAGCACAGAGTGTCCCATAATCAAACTATCAAAAATTAAATAAAAAGTAAAAATATTAAAAGCAGCAAGGGAAAAGCAACAAATAACATACAAGGGAATCCCCATAACGTTAACAGCTGATCTTTCAGCAGAAACTCTGCAAGCCAGAAGGCAGTGGCAAGACATATTTAAAGTGATGAACAGGAAAACCTACAACCAAGATTACCCTACCCAGCAAGGATCTCATTCAGATTCGACAGAGAAATTAAAACCTTTACAGACAATAAAAAGCTAAGAGATTCAGCATCACTGAACCAGATTTACAAAAATTGCTAAAGGAAATTCTCTAGGCAGGAAACACAAGAGAAGGAAAAGACCTACAATAACAAACCCAAAACAATTAAGAGAAGGGTAATAGGAACATACATATCAACAATTACCTTAAATGTAAATGGATTAAATGCTCCAACCAAAAGACACAGACTGGCTGAATGGATACAAAAACAAGACCTGTATATATGCTATCTACAGGAGACCCACTCCAGAAATAGGGACACATACAGACTGAAAGTGAGGGGATGGAAAAAGATATTCCATGCAAATGGAAATCAAAAGAAAGCTGAAGTAGCAATTCCCATATCGGACAAAATAGACTTTAAAATAAAGACTATTACAAGAGAAAAAGAAGGACACTACATAATGATCAAGGGATCAATCCAAGAAGAAGATATAACAATTTTAAATATTTATGCACCCAGCATAGGAGCATCTCAATACATAAGGAAAATGCTAACAGCCATACAAGGGGAAATTGATAGTAACACAACCATAGTAGAGGACTTTAACACCCCACTTTCACCAATGGGCCCAAAATGGAAATAAATAAGGAAACACAAGCTTAAAATGACACATTAAACAAGATGGACTTAAATGATATTTATAGGACATTCCATCCCAAAACAACAGAATACACTTTCTTCTCAAGTGCTTGTGGAACATTCTCCAAGATAGAGCATATCTTGGGTCAAACATCATGCCTTGGTAAATTTAAGAATGTTGAAATTGTATCAAGTATCTTTTACTACCACAGTGCTATGAGACTAGATATCAATTACAGGAAAAAAACTGTAAAAAATACAAACACTTGGAGGCTAAACAATACACTACTAAATAAAACCAAGAGATCACTGAGGAAATCAAAAAATACCTAGAAACAAATGACAATGGAGACACTACGACCCAAAACCTATGGGACGCAGCAAAAGCAGTTCTAAGGGGGAAGTTTATAGCAATACAATCCCACCTTAAGAAACAGGAAACATCTCGAGTAAACAACCTGACCCTGCACCTAAAGCAATTAGAGAAAGAAGAACAAAAAACCCCCAAAGCTAGCAGAAGGAAAGAAATCATAAAGATCAGATCAGAAATAAATGAAAAAGAAATGAAGGAAACAATAGCAAATATCAATAAAACTAAAAGCTGGTTCTTTGAGAAGATAAACAAAATTGACAAACCATTAGCCAGACTCATCAAAAAAAAAAGGGAGAAGACTCAAATCAATAGAATTAGAAATGAAAAAGGAGAAGTAACAACTGACACTGCAGAAATACAAAAGATTATGAGAGATTACTATAAGCAACTCTATACCAATAAAATGGACAACCTGGAAGAAATGGACAAATTCTTAGAAATGCACAACCTGCCAAGACTGAATCAGGAAGAAATAGAAAATATGAATAGACCAATCACAAGCACTGAAATTGAAACTGTGATTAAAAATCTTCCAACAAACAAAAGCCCAGGACCAGATGGCTTCACAGGCGAATTCTATCAAACATTTAGAGAAGAGCTAACACCCATCCTTCTCAAACTCTTCCAAACAATTTCAGAGGAAGGAACACTCCCAAACTCATTCTACGAGGCCACCATCACCTTGATACCAAAACCAGGCAAGGATGTCACAAAGAAAGAAAACTACAGGCCAGTATCACTGATGAACATAGATGCAAAAATCCTCAACAAAATACTAGCAAACAGAATCCAACAGCACATTAAAAGGATCATACACCATGATCAAGTGGGGTTTATTCCAGGAATGCAAGGATTCTTCAATATACGCAAATCAATCAATGTGATACACCATATTAACAAGTTGAAGGAGAAAAACCATATGATCATCTCAAAAGATGCAGAGAAAGCTTTCGACAAAATTCAACACCCATTTATGATAAAAACCCTGCAGAAAGTAGGCATAGAGGGAACTTTCCTCAACATAATAGAGGCCATATACGACAAACCCACAGCCAACATCGTCCTCAATGGTGAAAAACTGAAACCATTACCACTAAGATCAGGAACAAGACAAGGTTGCCCACTCTCACCACTCTTATTCAACCTAGTTTTGGAAGTTTTAGCCACAGCAATCAGAGAAGAAAAGGAAATAAAAGGAATCCAAATTGGAAAAGAAGTAAAGCTGTCACTGTCTGCAGATGACATGATACTATACATAGAGAATCCTAAAGATGCTACCAGAAAACTACTAGAGCTAATCAATGAATTTGGTAAAGTAGAAGGATACAAAATTAATGCACAGAAATCTCTGGCATTCCTGTACACTAATGATGAAAAATCTGAAAATGAAATCAAAAAAACACTCCCATTTACCATTGCAACAAAAAGAATAAAATATCTAGGAATAAACCTACCTAAGGAGACAAAAGACCTGTATGCAGAAAATTATAAGACACTGATGAAAGAAATTAAAGATGATACAAATAGATGGAGAGATATACCATGCTCCTGGATTGGAAGAATCAATATTGTGAAAATGACTCTACTATCCAAAGCAATCTACAGATTCAATGCAATCCCTATCAAACTACCACTGGCATTTTTCACAGAATTAGAACAAAAAATTTCAAAATTTGTTTGGAAAAACAAAAGACCCCGAATAGCCAAAGCAATCTTGAGAACGAAAAACGGAGCTGGAGGAATCAGGCTCCCTGACTTCAGACTATACTACAAAGCTACAGTAATCAAGACAGTGTGGTACTGGCACAAAAACAGAAAGATAGATCAATGGAACAGGATAGAAAGCCCAGAGATAAACCCACGCACATATGGTCACCTTATCTTTGATAAAGGAGGCAGGAATGTACAGTGGAGAAAGGACAGTCTCTTCAATAAGTGGTGCTGGGAAAACTGGACAGGGACATGTAAAAGTATGAGATTAGATCATTCCCTAACACCATACACAAAAATAAGCTCAAAATGGATTAAAGACCTAAATGGAAGGCCAGACACTATCAAACTCTTAGAGGAAAACATAGGCAGAACACTCTATGACATAAATCACAGCAAGATCCTTTTTGACCCACCTCCTAGAGAAATGGAAATAAAGACAAAAATAAACACATGGGACCTAATGAAACTTAAAAGCTTTTGCACAGCAAAGGAAACCATAAACAAGACAAAAAGACAACCCTTAGAATGGGAGAAAATATTTGCAAATGAAGCAACTGACAAAGGATTAATCTCCAAAATTTATAAGCAGCTCATGCAGCTCAATAACAAAAAAACAAACAACCCAATCCAAAAATGGGCAGAAGACCTAAATAGACATTTCTCCACAGAAGATATATAGACTGCCAACAAACACATGAAAGGATGCTCAACATCTTTAATCATTAGAGAAATGCAAATCAAAACTACAATGAGGGCTTCCCTGGTGGCGCAGTGGTTGAGAGTCCGCCTGCCGATGCAGGGGACACGGGTTCGTGCCCCTATCCCGGAAGATCCCACATGCCGCGCAGCGGCTGGGCCCGCGAGCCATGGCCGCGGAGCCTGTGTGTCCGGAGCCTGTGCTCCGCAACGGGAGAGGCCACAGCAGTGAGAGGCCCGCGTACAGCAAAAAAAAAAAAAAAAAAAAAAAAAAAAAACTACAATGAGATATCATCTCACACCAGTCAGAATGGCCATCATCAAAAAATCTAGAAACAATAAATGCTGGAGAGGGTGTGGAGAAAAGGGAACACTCTTGCACTGCTGGTGGGAATGTGAATTGGTACAGCCACTATGGAGAACGGTATGGAGGTTCCTTAAAAAACTACAAATAGAACTACCATATGACCCAGCAATCCCACTACTAGGCATATACCCTGAGAAAACCATAATTCAAAAAGAGACATGTACCAAAATGTTCATTGCAGCTCTATTCACAATAGCCCGGAGCTGGAAACAACCTAAGTGTCCATCATCGGATGAATGGATAAAGAAGATGTGGCACATATATACAATGGAATATTACTCAGCCATAAAAAGAAACGAAACTGAGCTATTTGTAATGAGGTGGATAGACCTAGAGTCTGTCATACAGAGTGAAGTAAGTCAGAAAGAGAAAGACAAATACCGTATGCTGACACATATATATGGAATTTAAGAAAAAAAAATGTCATGAAGAACCTAGGGGTAAAACAGGAATAAAGACACAGACCTACTTGAGAATGGACTTGAGGATATGGGGAGGGGGAAGGGTAAGCTGTGACAAAGCGAAAGAGAGGCATGGACACATATACAGTACCAAACATAAGGTAGATAGATAGTGAGAAGCAGCCGCAGAGCACAGGGAGATCAGCTCGGTGCTTTGTGACCGCCTGGAGGGGTGGGATGGGGAGGGTGGGAGGGAGGGAGATGCATGAGGGAAGGGATGTGGGAACAGATATATATGTATGACTGATTCACTTTGTTATAAAGCAGAAACTAATAAAAAAATTTAAAAATTAAAAAAAAATACCTAGAAACAAATGATAATGGAAACACAACGGAAAACCTATGGGATGCATCAAAAGCAGTTCTAAGAGGGAAGTTTATAGCAATACAATCCTACCTGAAGAAACAAGAAAAATCTCAAATAAACAACCTAATTTCACACCTAAACCAATTAGAGAAAGAAGAAGAAAAAACCCCCAAAGTTAGCAGAAGGAAAGAAATCATAAAGATCAGATCAGAAATAAATGAAAAAGAAATGAAGGAAACGATAGCAAAGATCAACAAAAGTAAAAGCTGGTTCTTTGAGTAGATTAACAAAATTGATAAACCATTAGCCAAACTCATCAAGAAAAAAAGGGAGAAGACTCAAATCAACAGAATTAGAAAGGAAAAAGGAGAAGTAACAACTGACACTGCAGAAATACAAAGAAACGAGAGGGATTACTACAAGCAACTATGTACCAATAAAATGGACAATCTAGAAGAAATGGACAAATTCTTAGAAAAGCACAACCCTCCAAGACTGAACCAGGAAGAAACAGAAAATATAAACAGACCTATCACCAGCACTGAAATTGAAACTGTGATTAAAAATCTTCCAAAAACAAAAGCCCAGGATCAGATGGCTTCACAGGCCACTTCTATCAAACATTTAGAGAAGAGCTAACACCTACCCTCTCAAACTCTTCCAAAATAGAGCAGAGGGAGGAACACTCCCAAACTCATTCTACGAGGCCACCGTCACCTTGATACCAAAGCCAGACAAAGATGTCACAAAAAAAGAAAACTACAGACCAGTATCAATGATGAACTAGATGCAAAAATCCTCAACAAAAATACTAGCAAACAGAATCCAACAGCACATTAAAAGGATCATACCCATGATCAAGTGGGGTTTATCCCAGGAATGCAAGGACTCTTCAATATATGCAAATCAATCAATGTGATACACCATATTAACAAACTAAAAGAGAAAAACCATATGATAATCTCAATAGATGCAGAAAAACCTTTTGACAAAATTCAACACCCATTTATGATAAAATCTTCCAGAAAATAGACACAGAGAGAATTTACCTCAACATAACAAAGGCCATAAATGACAAACCCACTACCAACATCATTCTCAGTGGTGAAAAACTGAAACCATTTCCTCTAATAACATGAACAAGACAAGGTTGCCCACTCTCACCACTATTATTCAACATAGTTTTGGAAGTTTTAGCCACAGCAATTAGAGAAGAAAAATAAATAAAAGGAATACAAATCAGAAAGCAAGAAGTAAAGCTTTCACTGTTTGCAGATGACATGATACTATACATAGAGAATCCTAAAGATGCTACCAGAAAACTACTAGAGCTAATCAATGAATTTGGTAAAGTAGAAGGATACAAAATTAATGCACAGAAATCTCTTGCATTCCCATACATTAATGATGAAAAATCTGAAAGAGCAATTAAAGAAACACTTCTTTTTACCACTGCAAAAAAAGAATAAAATACCTAGGAATAAACCTACCTAAAGAGACAAATGACCTGTATGCAGAAAACTATAAGACACTGATGAAAGAAATTAAAGATGATACAAACAGTTGGAGAAATATACCATGTTCTTGGATTGGAATAATCAACGTTGTGAAAATGACTGTACTCCCTGAAGCAATCTACAGATTCAGTGCAATCCCTATCAAACTACCAATGGCATTTTTCACAGAACTAGAAGAAAATATTTCACAATTTGCATGGAAACACAAAAGACTCCAAATAGCCAAAGCAATCTTGAGAAAGAAAAACAGAGCTGGAGGAATCAGGCTCCCTGATTTCAGACTACACTATAAAGCTACAGTAATCAAGACAGTATGGTACTGGCACAAAAAAAGAAATATAGATCAATGGAACAGGATAGAAAGCCCAGAGATAAACCCACATGCATATGGTCACCTTATCTTTGATAAAGGAGGCAAGAATATACAATGGAGAAAAGACAGCCTCTTCAATAAGTGGTGCTGGGAAAACTGGACAGCTACATGTAAAAGAATGAAATTAGAACATTCCCTAACACCATACACAAAAGTAAACTCAAAATGGATTGAAGACCTAAATGTAAGGCCAGACACTATAAAACTCTTAGAGGAAAACATAGGCAGAACACTCTTTGACATAAACCACAGCAAGATCCTTTTTGACCCACCTCCTAAAGCAATGGAAATAAAACCAAAAATAAACAAATGGGACCTAATGAAACTTAAAAGCTTTTGCACAGCAAGGGAAACCATAAACAAGACAAAAAGACAACCCTCGGAACTGCAGAAAATATTTGCAAATGAAGCAACTGATGAAGGATTTATCTCCAAAATATTCAAGCAGCTCATTCAGCTCAATATCAAAAAAAACAACCCAATCCAAAAATGGGCAGAAGACCTAAATAGACATTTCTCCAAAGAAGATATACAGATTGCTAACAACCACACGAAAGGATGCTCAACATCACTAATCGTTAGAGAAATACAAATCAAAACTACAATAAGGTGTCTCCTCACACCAGTTAGAATGGCCATCATCAAAAAATCTACAAACAATAAATTCTGGAGAGGGTGTGCAGAAAAGGGAACCCTCTTGCACTGTTGGTGGGAATGTAAATTGATACAGCCACTATGGAGAACAGTATGGAGGTTCCTTAAAAAACTAAAAATAGAACTCCCAGTACTAGGCATATACCCTGGGAAAACCATAATTCAAAAAGAGTTATGTGACACAATGTTCATTGCAGCACTATGTACGATAGCCAGGACATGGAAGCAATCTAAGTGTCTATCGACAGATGAATGGATAAAGAAGATGTGGCGCATACATACAATGGAATATTACTCAGTTGTAGAAGGAAACGAATTTGAGTTATTTGTTGTGACGTGAATGGACATAGAATCTGTCATACAGAGTGAAGTAAGTCAGAAAGAGAAAAACAAATACCATATGCTAACACATATGTATGGACTCTAAAAAAAAAAAAAAGTGCCTCTGATGAACCTAGTGGCAGGACGGGAATAAAGACACAGACTTAGAGAATGGACTTGAGGACACGAGGAGGGGGAAGGGGAAGCTGGGACGAAGTGAGAGAGTAGCATTGATATATATACACTACCTAATGTCAGATAGATAGCTAGTGGGAAGCAGCCGCGTAGCACAGGGATATCAGCTTGGTGCTTTGTGACCACCCAGAACGATGGAATAGGGAGGGTGGGAAGGAGACGCAAGAGCGAGGGGATAAGGGGATATATGTGTACATATAGCTGATTCACTTTGTTATACAGCAGAAACTAACACAACATTGTAAAGCAATTATACTCCAATAAAGTTGTTAAAAAAAAAAAAAGTAAGCACCAGAATAGAGAGTAAAGCTGGGTTTTAGGCTTCCCGGTGAAGTGAATGCTAAGGACCACTATAAGGCTTCACAAACAATGCAGAGCCACAGATGTAGCCTTTTGCCACTTATCACTAAATAAGTTTTTATATGCGGAGTCAGAGAATTGCGTTTGTGTTAAAAGTCTGCATTATAAGCCTGTAAAGCATATCACAATGTTGTTACTCTGTATTGATACCTCTTCATTAAGATACCAGGAGTTTCAAAGAATGGACATACCTCAAATCTCTCAGGAATTCTGAGAGATACTCAACGTGTTTATTAGTTTGGTTAATAAATTAGGGAAATCTTGATCTATATTATTCTAGATTCCTTTTCCAAAATAGTCAGAACTTTATTAGTTCTAAATTTTTAGGGAATTTAGCCAGGCTTATGACAATCCTCTTATGGTTATTAAAGGCTAAAGTCAGCTTCTTAAATAATGGTATATCTTTGAGTTAATTCCCTCTTCATTGTTAAAGATTTTAGGTAAATAGCTATCTCTCTGGCATTTTATAGTAGGAGTCCCCCAGTAGGCTACTAGTCCACAGCACCATGGAAGATTCTCTAGCTCCACTGAAGGGTACTTGTCTGGGTATCTAAGAAAAGCCAATTACATAACCTATTACATACACAAATGACACAGAGTTCCGTGTACCTGCGCTTGCATGGTTCTGAAGAATTTTATTGAAAAAGAAATTCCAGAATTCTGCAGAAAGATAGACAAAGATAGCAAGACCCTATTTGAGAAGCAGTTTGATTCTGGTTGAAGGACAATTGTAGGTTACAGATTACTGAAATAAGTTATTAAATATTTTTCTTTTCACTAAGAAAGATATGGTAACCCTCAATTCAAGTTAGTAGTACAATTTAAGTGTTGTGAAAGATGCCGAAACATTGAGGAATAAACTGGCTAGAAAATTGTCACTACAGGTGGATGGGTGAGTGATATATTAACTAATAATATATTAATTAATAATAACATATAAATGTATATTTGTTGTGTTTCAACTCATTACTGTGCCTTCTTTGACCAGTGGAAACCTATTCAGATGATTACTTTAGTTCTTTAGATATGATCAGACTAGTCTCTCACATTTTTGCTATCTAATGTAATAGGAAGTTACAAAATCTATTCGTACATCTCCTGACTCAGACCTGGAATTTGCCATTTCTCTCAGGTGCTCTGTTTCCTTTTGATGGAAAACTGTATTTAGAAACCTCAGTCTGGGGCACCAGAAAAGTTTATTGTTACTGGGCTGCTCACTGTTTCTACAGGTTTGCAATGGCCAGAGCTAGAAATATTTTTTTAACAAAACTATATCTCAGCAGGTCACACTGATACTTCCATTTTAAAATCCTAGACTAATTGAATTTAAATCTAGATATAGTTTTCTCATGCCAAAAATCCCAGTTCTCAAATTAAAAATTATACATTTGCTTTATCCAACACTACACACTCAATAACCTCAGAATAACCACCACAATAACCTTGAAAACACTGGAAATTTTTTCCATATTATTTTCTTCTCAGATGTTTTATACATCATCCTCTGATGATGTATAAAAAGATCATTCTGTCTTACAATTTTTGGAATAGTTCCTACTTGTGTAGTTATGCCACCAACTAGACAAAAATTTAAGTTCATTTGTTTTTTTATTTAACTGTTTTGTAATTACATAAAATACACATCTTCTTTAAAGAAATGACTCCAAATCTACAAGGTACAGCTTAAGAATTCTACCTTCTATCCAGTTGTCTCCACCTAATGCTACAATGCATATTTTACTTCACTTTGCTTCTTTCACTTAATACATCCTGGAGACAATTTCATAAGTCCATTTATATTTATTGATATGATCAATGTTTTGGCCTCACTTCTGTCATAATATTTTATAGATATACGTGCTCATATATATGTAAAATTGTCTTTTATATAAATGTTTTTCACTGTGATCTATTTTATTCTACTCTCTCAGGATACTTTTGTATTTAGAAATTTTGAAATTTTGTTCTAAAAGTTTATCACTTTGGGATTTTTTAAATTGAAATCACATTGAATTCATAGCTTAATTTGAAGAGGATTGATTTATAGTGCAGAATCTTCCAGTCTTTATGATCATCATATACCTATTTATGCGTGTCTTCTTTTAATTCTTTCAGCAAAATTTTATATTTTCCTTAAGTTTTTTTTTAATTTAATTTTTTATTTATTTTTGCAGCTGTTGGGTCTTTGTTGATGCACGTGGGCTTTCTCTAGTTGTGGCAAGTGGGGGCTACTCTTCATTGCAGTGCACGGGCTCCTCATGGTGGCTTCTCTTGTTGTAGAGCATAGGCTCTAGGCGGGTGGGCTTCAGTAGTTGTGCCTTGAGGGCTCAGTACTTGCAACCTGAGGGCTCTAGAGCACAGGCTCAGAAGTTGTGGCACACAGGCTTAGTTGCTCAGCGGCATGTGGAATCTTCCCTGACCAGGGATAGAATCCATGTCCCCTGCATTGGCAGGCGGATTCTTATCCATTGCACCACCAGGGAAGTCCCTATATTTTCTTTAAGTTCTTAATATTAAACATTACTTATTAGGTTTCTCCCATAGCATTTTATTGTTGCTGATGTTATTACAAATGAGGTATTTCTCTTTTTTATTTTCTAATTGGTTATTTCTGGAAAAGTAAACTATTGACTGTTCTTTGTTGATTTTGTATTTTATCTTATTGGGCTCTCTTCTTAGTGCTAAGTTTAATTAAATTTTTAATTTTGAGGTAATTTTAAGTTCATAGGCAACTGTATGAAATAACACAGAGAGACCCCTGTATTATCCCTTCACACAATATCCCACAAACATCTAAAATTTTTAAAATTTAATTTAAAATGGTGATTGCAGTTTAACAACACCTTTGCAAAATCTATTTTTGTTGTAATTCCTTATCAGTATCTAGATATGTATTTTATTATCTAAAACAAATCTATATAATTTATTATTAAAAATTTTCAATACATTCTCTGTGATCATTGACTGGGAATTTCCAATTTTAAATTATACAAAATAAAATATAAATAGTCAAAAATTTTGCATAATACCCATGAATAATACCCATGGCCTTTGTTTAGCCAGGGACCTATCAATGTCTAAACCATATAGACTGTATTATGAATCTATTTTTAAACTCAAGTAAAATATACTTCGTGATCTATATGTTATCTGTTCAACAAAAGGTCATGGTGCAGAGAAATGATTGGAAAACCATCTAATGACTATTAGATTTCTGTTCATCTCTAATAGGCAAACACCTTTCACAGCCATAGAGGTTCAATAGGAAGGTAATAATACTGCTTTCATATTGAGATGGTAAGTGAGGTATATGGAGTTTGAGGCCATGATTTCATATCCTAACAGCTACCTTCCTTTCTCAAAAATGACTCACTGACAAAACACACGCTAACTCCATTCAGATGTGAATGGAATATATAAAATGTGTACTGAACTCATTATGCTTTCCAGACTTCTGCTTTCACTTAGAAGGGAAAGAGCAGGTGCATTACTATTCACTTCAGGCATTATTGGTACATTTAAATTAAAAATAGAAATGAACATAAATTAATCAAACAAATCTAGAAGAGAGCCATTTGGTTGGAATCTTTGAACAGCTTCCATTTCAACCATCATCCCCATTTTACAGGTATCAATTTTAGTATGACAACACACCAAATGAATAGGAAGGAAAAGTCCATCTATATTTTCATCATAAGAAATTTCACAGAAAAAAGTTTTTGGAAATAGATAAAATAAAAAGTTAATTTTAATTATATTTACAATGTTCAGACATTTGTATATATTTAGACTTACTTGAATAAAAAATAGAATAAGGTTTTTTAAAAAAGAATCTAGCCAACATTCTGCATGCTCCTTTATGTCCTCTGCATAATTTTTTTAAAAAGTTAGTTTGAAGAATAAGAAGCTATTAGTATCTAATAATTAATCCTATATATGTAATGATTTTTTTCATGGACTCACATTTTATCAACATGATACACAAATTACAGTTGACCTTTGAAAAACATGGGTTTGAACTTCACAGGTCCATTTATACATGGATCTTTTTCCAATAAACATATTGGACACTTTTTGTGGAGATTTTCGATGACAATTTTAAAAACTTGCAGATGAACCACATAGCCTAGAAACATTGAAAAAATTAAGAAAAAGTTAGGTATGTTATGAATGCATAAAATATCTGTAGGTACCAGTCTATTTTATCATTTACTGCTATAAAGTATACACAAACCTATTACAAAAAGTTAAAATTTATCAAAACTTACACATGCAAACACTGACAGACTGTACATGGTGCCATTTTCAGTCAAGAGAAATGTAAACAAACATAAAGATGCAGTATTAAATTGCAACTGCACAAAATTAACTGCAGTACATACTGTACTAATGTAATAATTTCATAACCACCTCCTGTTGCTCTTGCAGTGAGCTCAACTGTTGCTAGTATCAGATTAAAATGCCAGGTGATGCTAGTCATTGTGTGAGCAGTTCATCTCTCCAGTAAATTGCATGTTGCAGTAAAAAGGGATCTCTTGCAGTTCTCTCATATTTTTCATCATGTTTAGTACAATACTGTAAACCCTGAATAACACCATGGGACCCATATGAAGCCCCACTAGTGATGCTGGAAGCGCTCCTAATAAGCAGAGAAAAGTTATGACATTACAAGATAAACTTGAATTGCTCGATGTGTACAATAGATTGAGATCTGCAGCTGCAGTTGTCTGCCATTTCAAGATAAATAAATCCAGTAAGGATCATTGTAAAAAAAAAGAGAAAAAATATTTGTGAAGCTGTCACTGCAGCTACACCAGCAGGCATGAAAACGTTGCACTTTTTGTGAAATACCTTTTTTAACTTGTGCAGGTTGCTATAATAAAGGCATAGCTATAGACACTAATATGATTTGAGAAAAAGCAAAGTCATTATATGACAACTTAAAGCAAGAAGAATGTGAAGGATCTATGCTGGATAATTTAACACCAACAAAGGATGGTTTGATAATTTTAGAAAGAGGTTTAACAGCAGAAGCAGCTTCAGCTGACCAAGAGGGAGCTGACAAGTTCCCATGCCATTAAGAAAATCATTGGGGAGAACAAATATGTGCCTGAACATGTTTTTAATGCAGACCAAAATGCTCTACTTTGGAAAAAATGTCACAAGGGACGTTTATTAATAAGGAGGAGAAGTGAGCACAAGGATTTAAGTCTGGACAAGATAGACTAATTTTACTGTTTTGTGCAAATGCAGTCAGGTTTATGATCAGGACTGCCCTTATCTATCTGCTGCTAGACCCCAAGCCTTGAAGGGAAAAGATAAACACCAGCTGCCAGTCTTTTGGGTGTACAACAAGAAGGCCTGGACAATGAGAACCCTTTTTCCAGTTTGGTTCCACTGATGCTTTGTCCCTGAAGTCAGGAAATACTTTGCCAGTAGGAGACCACCTTTTACAGTTTTTTTTTGATATTGGGCAATGCATCTGGCCACCTAGAACTCCATGAGTTCAACACTGAAAGCACTGAAGTGGTCCACTTGCCCCAAACACAACATCTCTAATTCAGCCTCTAGAACAGGGGATCATTAAGACTTTTAAGGCTCATTACATATAGTAGTCTATGGAAAAGATTGTCAACACTATGGGGAAAAAAAAACCCAATAGAGAGAGCATCATGAAAGTCGGAGGGATTACACTACTGAAGATGCCATCATTGTTCTAGAAAAAGCTGTGAAAGCCATCAGGTCTGAATCAGTAGATTGCTGTTGTAGAAAATTTTGTCTACATGTTGTGCATGATTTCACAGCCAATCAAAGAAATCATGAAAGAGATTGTGGATATTGCAAAAAAAAGTTGGGAGCTGAAGGATATCAAGATATGGATCTTGGAGAAATTCAAAAGCAAAGAGACACAACACCAGAGGAATTAACAGAAGGTGACTTGATGGAGGTGAGTGTTCTGAACTAGTGCCAGACGAGGAAGAAGAACATGTAGAAGAAGAAGTGCCAGGAAACAAAGTGACATTAGACAATATGGCAGAAGGTTTCCAGTTATTCAAGACTGCTTTTGACTTCTTTTATGACATGGGTGCTTCTATGATGCGGGCACTAACACTAAAGCAAAGAGTGGAAGAAGGATTGGTACCTATAGAAATATTTTTAGAGAAATAAAAAAGCAAACATGTCAGACAGAAATTACAATGTATTTCCATAAAGTTGCACCAAGTGTGCCTCCCTCTGCTGCCTCCCCTTCCACCTCCTCCACCAACTCACCCCTACCACCCCTAAGAAAAGGAAGACTACCCCTCCTCAGCCCTACTCGGCCCACTCAACATGTAGAAAATGAAGACAAAGACTTTTACGATGATCCACTTCCACTTAATGAATGGTAAATGATCATCATGACATACAGTTTAACTGTATGAAAAGTTTTTGTCATCAACATCATCATTGCCTAAGTATTTATCATGTAGACATTGTAAGCAAGACTTTATTAAAGTGGACAGCCTATTCTTACATAGGCATAAGGTGAGTGATATTTATTTACTTATAATACTAAAATGCACATTTATTTAAAGAAAAAGATTCTAAACACCAAGGCTTCTCTGTTCCTATCAGCAAAAAACATGGCCAGAGATGAAAAGTAGAATCAAAACTAATTACCTGAAATTAACAACAAACCAACTTACATTTCATTTAAGAGAAGCAAACATATAGGTTAGATAATAATTTCAAAGTGTAGTTTACAAAGAGAAAAACAAATCTGAAACCCAAACTCAAATGAGTTAGAAATAAAAAACGAAGCAATAAAAAGAAATAAACATGTACAGAAGCTACAACGACCTCCCTCAGCCTATGAAATTCTGGAACTTTTCTTTCTCCCCAGCTTAATCTCACATCTGGGCCAGAGGCAGGCTGGACACCTCAGGGATTGTCACTTCCCCAGATGGCACCAAATTCATAAGTCACAAATTCCAGGAGTAAAGACCAAAGTTCTCCCTGCGCCTCCAACATGGACTTAAAACAAAACAAAAGTGTTTGCTTGAGAATATCTTCATATTCACTAACTTGAACCATGTGAAATAGTAGTTTTTATAGGTAAAAAATCAGTGCATATTGGCAATTTCAAGAGATTAAACCTAATACACCCATTTATGATAAAAACCCTGCAGAAAGTAGGCATAGAGGGAACTTTCCTCAACATAATAAAGGCCATATACGACAAACCCACAGCCAACATCGTCCTCAATGGTGAAGAACTGAAACCATTTCCACTAAGATCAGGAACAAGACAAGGCTGCCCACTCTCACCACTCTTATTCAACCTAGTTTTGGAAGTTTTAGCCACAGCAATCAGAGAAGAAAAGGAAATAAAAGGAATCCAAATCGGAAAAGAAGAAGTAAAGCTGTCACTGTTTGCAGATGACATGATACTATACATAAAGAATCCTAAAGGTGCTACCAGAAAACTACTAGAGCTAATCAATGAATTTGGTAAAGTTGCAGGATACAAAATTAATGCACAGTAATCTCTGGCATTCCTATATACTAATGATGAAAAATCTGAAAGTGAAATCAAGGAAACACTCCCATTTACCATTGCAACAAAAAGAATAAAATATCTAGGAATAAACCTACCTAAGGAGACAAAAGACCTGTATGCAGAAAATTGTAAGACACTGATGAAAGAAATTAAAGATGATACAAATAGATGGAGAGATGTACCATGTTCTTGGATTGGAAGAATCAACATTGTGAAAATGACTATACTACCCAAAGCAATCTACAGATTCAATGCAATCCCTATCAAACTACCACTGGCATTTTTCACAGAACTAGAACAAAAAATTTCACAATTTGTATGGAAACACAAAAGACCCCGAATAGCCAAAGCAATCTTGAGAACGAAAAATGGAGCTGGAGGAATCAGGCTCCCTGACTTCAGACTATACTACAAAGCTACAATAATCAAGACAGTATGGTACTGGCACAAAAACAGAAAGATAGATCAATGGAACAGGACAGAAAGCCCAGAGATAAACCCACGGACATATGGTCACCTTATCTTTGATAAAGGAGGCAGGAATGTACAGTGGAGAAAGGACAGTCTCTTCAATAAGTGGTGCTGGGAAAACTGGATAGGGACATGTGAAAGTATGAGATTAGATCACTCCCTAACACCATACACAAAAATAAGCTCAAAATGGATTAAAGACCTAAATGGAAGGCCAGACACTATCAAACTCTTAGAGGAAAACATAGGCAGAACACTCTATGACATAAATCACAGCAAGATCCTTTTTGACCCACCTCCTAGAGAAATGGAAATAAAGACAAAAATAAACACATGGGACCTAATGAAACTTAAAAGCTTTTGCACAGCAAAGGAAACCATAAACAAGACCAAAAGACAACCCTCAGAATGGGAGAAAATATTTGCAAATGAAGCAACTGACAAAGGATTAATCTCCAAAATTTATAAGCAGCTCATGCAGCTCAATAACAAAAAAACAAACAACCCAATTCAAAAATGGGCAGAAGACCTAAATAGACATTTCTCCACAGAAGATATATAGACTGCCAACAAACACATGAGAGGATGCTCAACATCTTTACTCATTAAAGAAATGCAAATCAAAACTACAATGAGATATCATCTCACACCAGTCAGAATGGCCATCATCAAAAAATCTAGAAACAATAAATGCTGGAGAGGGTGTGGAAAAAAGGGAACACTCTTGCACTGCTGGTGGGAATGTGAATTGGTACAGCCACTATGGAGAACGGTATGGAGGTTCCTTAAAAAACTAAAAATAGAACTACCATATGACCCAGCAATCCCACTACTGGGCATATACCCTGAGAAAACCATAATTCAAAAAGAGACATGTACCAAAATGTTCATAGCAGCCCTATTTACAATAGCCCGGAGATGGAAACAACCTAAGTGTCCATCATCGGATGAATGGGTAAAGAAGATGTGGCACATATATACAATGGAATATTACTCAGCCATAAAAAGAAACAAAATTGAGCTATTTGTAATGAGGTGGATGGACCTAGAGTCTGTCATACAGAGTGAAGTAAGTCAGAAAGAGAAAGACAAATACTGTATGCTGACACATATATATGGAATTTAAGAAAAAAAATGTCATGAAGAACATAGGGGTAAGACAGGAATAAAGACACAGACCTACTAGAGAATGGACTTGAGGATATGGGGAGGCGGAAGGGTAAGCTGTGACAAAGTGAAAGAGCGGCATGGACATATATACACTACCAAACGTAAGGTAGATAGCTAGTGGGAAGCAGCCACATAGCACAGGGAGATCAGCTCGGTGCTTTGTGACCGCCTGGAGGGGTGGGATAGGGAGGGTGGGAGGGAGACACACAAGGGAGGGGATATGGGAACATATGTATATGTATAACTGATTAAATTCGTTATAAAGCAAAAAAAATTTGAAGATTTTTGTTCTAGTTCTGTAAAAAATGCCACTGGTAATTTGACAGGGTTTGCATTGAATCTGTAGATTGATTTGGGTAGTATAGTCATTTTCAAAATATTGATTCTTCCAATCTAAGAACATGGTATATCTCTCCATCTGTTTGTGTCATCTTTGATTTCTTTCATCAGTGTCTTACAGTTTTCTGAGAACAGGTCTTTTGTCTCCTTAGGTAGGTTTATTCCTAGGTATTTTATTCTTCTTTTTGCAATGGTGAATGGGAATGTTTCCTTAGTTTCTCTTTCAGATTTTTCACTGTTAGTGTATAGGAATGCAAGAGGTTTCTGTGCATTTTGCATCCTGCAACTTTACCAAATTCATTGATTAGCTCTTGCAGTTCTCTGGTGGCATTTTTTAGGATTATCTATGTATAGTTTCATGGCATCTGCAAACAGTGATAGTTTTACGTCTTCTTTTCCAATTTGTACTCCTTTTATTTCTTTTTCTTCTCTGATTGCTGTGGGTAGGACTTCCAAAATTATGTTGAATAATAATGGTGAGAGTGGACATCCTTGTCTTGTTCCTGATCTTAGAGGAAATGCTTTCAGTTTTTCACCATTGAGAATGATGTTGGCTGTGGGTCATATATGGCCTTTATTATGTTGAGGTAGGTCCCCTCTATGCCCATTTTCTGGAGAGTTTTTATCATAACTGGGTGTTGAATTTTGTCAAAAGCTTTTTCTGTATCTATTGAGATGACCATAAGGTTTTTCTGCTTCAATTTGCTAATATGGTGTATCACATTGATTGAATTTGCATATATTGAAGAATCCTTGCACCCCTGGGATAAATCCCACTTGATCATGGTGTATGATCCTTTTAATGTGTTGTTGGATTCTGCTTGCTAGTATTTTGTTGAGGATTTTTGCATCTATATTCATCAGTGATATTGGTCTGCAATTTTCTTTTCTTGTAGTATTTTTGTCTGGTTTTGGTATCAGGGTTATGGTGGCCTCATAAAATGAGCTTGGGAGTGTTCCTTCCTCTGCAATCTTTTGGAAGAGTTTGAGAAGGATGGGTGTTAGCTCCTTTCTAAATGTTTGACAGAATTCACCTGTGATCTGGTCCTGGACTTTTGTTTTTCGGAAGATTTTTAATCACAGTTTCAATTTCATTACTTGTGATTGGTCTGTTCATATTTTCTATTTCTTCCTGGTTCAGTCTTGGAAGGTTATACCTTTCTAAGAATTTGTCCATTTCTTCCAGGATGTCCACTTTATTGGCATAGCGTTCCTTGTAGCAGTCTCTTATGATGCTTTGTATTTCTGCTGTGTCCATTGTAACTTCTCCTTTTTCATTTCTAATTTTATTGATTTGAGTCCTCTCCCTCTTTTTCTTGATGAGTCTGGCTAAAGGTTTATCAATTTTGTTTATCTTCTCAAAGAACCAGCTTTTAGTTTTATTGACCTTTGCTATTGTTTTCTTTGTTTCTATTTCATTTATTTCTGCTCTGATCTTTATGATTTCTTTCTTTCTACTAACTTTGGGTTTTGTTTGTTCTTCTCTTTCTAGTTCCTTTAAGTGTAAGTGTAGATTGTTTATTTGAGATTTTTCTTATTTCGTGAGGTAGGACTGTATTGCTATAAGCTTCCTTCTTAGAACTGCTTTTGCTGCATCCCATAGGTTTTGGATAGTCGTGTTCTCATTGTCATTTTTCTCTAGGTATTTTTTTATTTCCTCTTTGATTTCTTCAGCGATCTCTTGGTTATTAAGTAACGTAGTGTTTAGCCTCCATGTGTTCATGTTTTTTACGTTTTCTTCCCTGTAATTGATTTCTAATCTCATAGTGTTGTGGTCGGAAAACATGCTTGATATGATTTCAATCTTCTTATGGGGCTTGATTTGTGACCCAAGATGTGATCTATCCTGGAGCGTGTTCCATGTGTGCTTGAGAAGAAAATGTAATCTGCTGTTTTTGGATGGAATGTCCTATAAATATCAATTAAGTCTATCTGGTCTATTGTGTCATTTAAAGCTTGTGTTTCCTTATTAATTTTCTGTCTGGATGATCTGTCCATTGGTGTAAGTGAAGTGTTAAAGTCCCCCACTATTATTGTGTTACTGTTGATTTCCTCTTTTATAGCTGTTAGCATTTGCCTTATGTATGGAGGTGCTCCTATGTTGGATGCATATATATTTATAATTGTTATATCTTCTTCTTGGATTGATCCCTTGATCATTATGTAGTGTCCTTCCTTGTCTCTTGTAACATTCTTTATTTTAAAGTCTATTTTATCTGATATGAGGATTGCTACTCCAGCTTTATTTTGATTTCCATTTGCATGGAATATCTTTTTCCATCCCCTCACTTTCAGTCTGTATTCATCCATAGGTCTGAAGTGGGTCTCCTGTAGACAGCATATAGATGGGTCTTGTTTTTGTATCCATTCAGCAAGCCTGTGTCTTTTGGTTGGAGCATTTAATCCATTCACATTTAAATAATTATCGATATGTATGTTCCTATTACCATTTTCTTAACTGTTTTGGGTTTGTTTTTGTAGGTTCTTTTCTTCTCATATTTCCCACTTAGAGAAGTTCCTGTAGCACTTGTTGTAGAGCTGGTTTGGTGACGCTGAATTCTCTTAGCTTTTGCTTGTCTGTAAAGCTTTTGATTTCTCTGTCAAAGCTGAATGAGATCCTTCCAGGTATAGTAATCCTGATTGTATTTTCTTCCCTTTCATCACTGTAAATATATCATGCCACTCTCTTCTGGCTTGTAGAGTTTCTGCTTGAAATCAGCTGTTAACTTTATGGGAGTTCCCTTGTATGTTATTTGTCATTTTTCCCTTGTTGCTTTTAATAATTTTTCTTTGTTTAATTTTTGTCAATTTGATTACTATGTGTCTTGGCATGTTTCTCCTTGGGTTTATCCTGCCTGGGACTCTCTGCACTTCCTGGACTTGGGTGGCTATTTCCTTTCCCATGTTAGGGAAGTTTTTGACTACAATCTCTTCAAATATTTTCTCGGGTCCTTTCTCTCTCTCTTCTCCCTCTGGGACCCCTATATTGAGAATGTTGTTGTGCTTAATGTTGTCCCCAAGGTCTCTGTCTTCATTCTGTTTCATTCTTTTTTCTTTATTCTGTTCTGCAGCAGTGAATTCCACCATTCTGTCTTCCAGGTCACTTAACCATTCTTCTGCCTCAGTTCTATTGATTCCTTCTAGTGTATTTTTCATTTCAGTTATTGTGTTGTTCATCTATGTTTGTTTGTTATTTAATTCTTCTGGGTGTTTGTTCTTTAATTCTTCTAGGTCTTTGTTAAACATGTCTTAGATCCTCTCAATCTTTGCCTCCATTCTTTTTCCAAGGTCCTGGATCATCTTCACTATCATTATTCTGAATTCTTTTTCTGGAAGGTTGCCTATCACCACTTCATTTAGTTATTTTTCTGGGGTTTTATCTTGTTCCTTCATCTGGTATATAGTCTTCTGCCTTTTTCATTTTGTTTATTTCTCTGTGAATGTGGTTTTCGTTCCACAGGTTGCAAGACTGTAGTTCTTCTTGCTTCTTCTGTCTGCCCTCTAGTGGATGAGGCTATCTAAGAGGCTTGTGAAAGCTTCCTGATGGGAGGGACTGCTGGTGGGTAGAGCTGGGTGTTGCTTGGTGGGCAGTGCTCAGTAAAACTTTAATCCACTTGTCTGCTGATGGGTGGGGCTGAGTTCCCTCCCTGTTGGTTGTTTGTACTGTGGAGACCTAGCCCTGGAGCCTAGAGGCTTTTTGGTGGGGCTAATGGTGGATGGGAGGGCTCACAGTGAGGGCTCATGCCAAGGAGTACTTCCCAGAACTTCTGCTGCCAGTGTCCTTGTCCCTGTGGTGAGCTACAGCCATCCCCCATCTCTGTTGGAGAACTTCCAACACTAGCAGGTAGGTCTGGTTCAGTCTCCTATGGGGTCACTGCTCCTTCCCCCTGGGTCCTGATGCACACACTACTTTGTGTGTGCCCCCCAACAGTGGAGTCTCTGTTTCCCCCAGTCCTGTCAAAGTCCTGTAATCAAGTCCCGCTAGCCTTCAAAGTCTGATTCTCTGGGAATTGCTCCTCCCATTGCCGGACCCCCAGGTTAGGAAGCTTGATGTGGGTTCAGAACCTTCACTCCAGTGGGTGGACTTCTGTGGTATAATTGTTCTCCAGTTTGTGAGTCACCCACCCAGCGGTTATGGGGTTTGATTTTATTGTGACTGCGCCCTACATATCATCTCATTGCAGCTTCTCCTTTGTCTTTGGATGTGAGGTATCTTTTTTGGTGAGTTCCAGTGTCTTCCTGTTGATGATTGCTCAGCAGTTAGTTGTGATTCTGGTGTTCTTGCAAGAGGGAGTGAGTGCATGTCCTTCTACTCCGCAATCCTGAACCAATCTCCTCACTAATTATTCTTACGCAAGGTGTGGACTCAAGTTCAGGAGCCAAAAGGTCCAGGTCTGGGCTGTTTTTCCACCTCACACTTGTTCTGCTCTCTTGGTCAGTCATCCTGTTCTGAGTTGTCATGTGAAACATCTGCTGTGACTCTGCTCTCTCTGGTTTGGTGGTTTTAACTCTTGAAGCTTCATTGGTTTTATTTGTATACTTTGTACACTGGTTCTAGTTTCCAAATTAGTATTGTTGTTGTTATTATTATGGCTGTTCTCCCACATAGCACATCTTTCTCTTACTCTCTCTCACCTGCACATTGCAGTTTTCCTCCCATACTGCCATCATCTTAGAAACACTGCCTCAGTGCATCTTCTCTTTCTGCACATTTTAAGGTGAGTGATATTTATTATAAAATTAATAATGTCTTAGTATTCTTACTCTTTTAAAACTTTGCTTTCCAAGAATTACATTACTGTATAGTATGCCTCTCTCTCATAATTGGAGAAATTGCTTATCAGCCTATCATCAAAGGTAAGTGGTTTTAAAAAAAAGTGACAATATTTCCAATACTGTATTATGAATATGACTAATACTGTATGCCATAGATTTTTTTAAATTAATTTACTTATTTATTTTGGCTGTGTTGGGTCTTCATTGCTGCACGTGGACTTTCTCTAGTTGCGGCGACGGGGGGCTACTCATCGTTGTGGTGCACGGGTCTCTCTTGTTGCAAAGCATGGGCTCTAGGCACGCGGGCTTCAGTAGTTGTGGCAATGTGGGCTCAGTAGTTGTGGCAATGTGGGCTCAGTAGTTGTGGCTCACGGGCTCTAGAGCGCAGGCTCGGCAGTTGTGGCACACAGGCTTAGTTACTCTGCGGCATGTGGGATCTTCGCAGACCAGCGCTCGAACCCATGCTCCCTGTACTGGCAGGTGGATTCTTAACCACTGTGCCACCTGGGAAGTCCCTGCCATAAAATTTTTATAACGATTCGTTTATTAGTGTATAGGCTAGGTTACTGTGAAGCAATTGTATCAGTTATACTGGCTACCATAAAGCAATCATATTGCTTCTTCTTTATCAATGCATGAATCATTATAACTGTAAATAAAAGTGAATTTCTTTTTCACATTATCTTTTAATTTTTGATATCTAGTGTTAGTAATACATATAACATCTATGGTATCATATAAGACAATATTGATGTAGATATTGCAGACTATCTTGAAAACAGACAACATAAACTTATGGTATCACTAAATACAGTAGAGTACTATAAATATATTTTGTCTTCCTTATAATTTTCTTAACATTTTCTTTTCTCTAGCTTAGTTTATTGCAAGAATACAGTATATCATACATATTAACACAAAAAATATATGTCAATTGACTATATTATCGGCAAGGATTTCAGTCAACAGCATGCTATTAGTAGTCAAGTTTGGGGGGAGTCAAACATCACACATGGATACATGGATTATGTGGGGGGTTGGCACATTTAACCCTGTGTTGTTCAAGGGCCAATTGTAAATATCTGTTCAACAGTATATGCATATTCATAACATACTCATTGTTTCCTATTCTCTAGAGAATAGAAAATAATAACATAAAAGATGCTATCCTACAAAAATACTCATTTTTAAAAATCATTTAAAATACTTTAAAGTTATGAGAGCTTATTTTAATCTTCAGTCATCCTAAGTGTTTCTGTAATTCTGGATCAACATGGTTTAACAGAAATATAATGTGAGCCACAAATGTAAATTTAAGTTTTTAGTATCCCTTTTTTAAAAGTTTGAAAGAGATAAGTAAAAAATAGTTTCAGTAATTTATTTTTGTTAATTCAATATATCCAAAATAATCTCATTTCAAAATTTAATAAATATTTAAAAATTTATCACTGAGATAGATAGTTTACATTGCTTTTTTTCATGGTAACTCTAAAATCAGTTATGTATTTTGCACCATTAGCATATTTCAATTCATACTGGCTCATTGCAAGTGTCAATAGCCACGTGTGGCTAGTGGCTACCATACTGGACAGCCCTAGATGGGTCAGGTCATTATGCATTATACTAGTTATAAATAGGTTTTACTAATTAAAAGTTTCAAAAAGTGCCAATATCACCTCAAAAATAAACTGCACCTGTAGTACATGCCTTGTTATAATGTATAGAATTCTTAAGGCGTACCTAACTTGATTATACCTAAGGCAAATGGATAGAAGTCACTTAGAAATCAACAAAGCATATGCAAGCATAAACCAACAATACAAAAACTGCCTACTATTTGGTGCCACACTTTGAACCATACATTCAAGCCATAATTTTTTTTTATCCTGCCCACTTCAGAAAAAACATAGTGCTTATGGAAAAAGAAAAAAAAGTTCTATTTGAAAATGCTTTAAATTGTTCAAGAAGAAAAAGTTCCTTTAAGAAAGTCTATTTTAAAAGCAACCAAAGTTGGCAAACTTTTGCTGTAAAGGGCCCTATAGTAAATATTTTAGACTTTGTGGGCTATACAAGCTCTGGCACAACTACTCAACTCTGCTGCTGTAGCGAGAAAGAAACCATAGATACTATGTAAACAAATGGATGTACCTGTGTTCCAATAAAACTATTTATAAAAACAGATGGTGGGGGCCTCCCTGGTGGCGCAGTGGTTGAGAGTCCGCCTGCCGATGCAGGGGATACGGGTTCGTGCCCTGGTCCGGGAGGATCCCATATGCCGCGGAGCGGCTGGGCCCGTGAGCCATGGCCGCTGAGCCTGCGCATCCGGAGCCTGTGCTCCGCAACGGGAGAGGACACAACGGTGAGAGGCCCGCATACCGCAAAAAAAAAAGTTAAAAAAAACAGATGGTGGGGTCATAGTTTGCAACCCTTGTTCTAGACTACTCTCCTTGCAAATAAAAGAAAGCCAGCTCAAATCTGTTGGATATTTATTGGCAGCAACAGCAAAAAATATTAGTCTAAGTGTTCAAAAGATGTTATGAGGTACCCATTCCTCATTTCTTCACCATCAGCATCTCCAGATTTAAATGCCTTTACTACTTGAAATCTCAGAAGGAGAGAGGAAAAACTCTGTCTCCTCTAGCAACTATATCAGTCCCTGAAAAGATATTGGGGCTTTGCTTAAGCCATTTTCCCATCCTTGGATCAACTGGTGTTGCCAGTGAAAGGAGGCCTCTTAGTGCTCAGCATACCTCACATGCCCACTCCTGTAAAGGCAAAAGGAGTGAGAAGAGAGACCTTTGATTGTTAGCCTTGCTGGATGTAAGAGAATCTGGTAATAAAAGGGGGGGAAAGGAGTAATTTATGAGGGAAAAAAAAGGCAAGAAATGCAGAGCAGAGCCAAATTAAAGCAATTCACCAACAGCATCATATCTCAGGACATTACCACGACTGAACCATTAACTCCAGTGAACAAAGGCATACTAAAACGAGGACTTTTTTATTTGAGAGCATTGTACACTGGGGTGGGATAGGAGACAAAACCAGACTGTAGGTATAATGATAGCTTCATGATGAGCAAAAGATGATATGTACAGACTATACCAATAGACATCTAGCGGTCCTTACTGGAGGAAAATCACCAAAGAGTGGGAATTTCTAATAAGCAGGTCAAGCACTAAGTCATATGATCTGGATCAATGGACTGTATCCTGACAAAGGTCCCTGGGAATTGCAAGGAAGGGACTCTGGTCTTATAGTATTTGAGTTACCATTCAGTTTTCTAAAACATGATTGCAGATATCAGAGACAGAAAGAAGGATGGATATTGGGTTTTCAGAATAAAAAGTACAAGAATCTGAATTGGTGCTGAGGGCAAGTATTAATACCATGCTAGCAATTAACACCTGACTCTTGGTCTGGAGTTCCATCAACTCTCCTACCCAAGGTCAAGATTTTCCTAGAACATGAGGCAAGGCTGAGCCTGAAACTGATTATTAGTTCCTAAGCCTGGAAAGAAGATGCAGAAGTTGAGAGTAATGTAGAGTCTTGAGAATAGAGGGCCTTTTTAAAGATTAAGGAAAGTTTCTGTACTCTGAATTGGATTTTTTAATTTTTGCTTTCATTTTTTATTATGATTTGAGTTCAACAATGAATGATAATGTTATATGATTTGAATAATTTGATACAATCTTGAAACTCATCATTAAAAGTAATATTTAAATGTTTCTCATGGTATATTTTCAGGCTGTACCGTAATACAAAATAAAAACAGAAACTATTTTTTATGGTACAAAACTAAAGAAAATAAGGCTTCAGCATCATAGAAAATAGTTTCCATTTTAACCATATTACTTAGGGTAAAAGCTGAATTGCTCTAACAAAGAGACCCCAAAATATTATGGCTTAAATATGGCAGAAATTTATTTTTCTCTAAAATGACAACCCAGAGTAGGGTGGTCTGGTGGTCTGGTCACCTAGTTATGTAGGTTCCCAGGCTGTCAGGGAAGTTCAACCAACTTCAACATGAGTTTTCATCTCTGGGTTCAAGACTGCTCAGTTGTCACCATTTCTCAGTTAGTAGGAAGCAGGAAAGACAAAGGAAATGAAGAGCAAGCAGTATCCTAACAAGGAAGTAGCAACAAAACATATTTTGTTCAGTCACATCTTATTGGTAAGAACTTAGTGGTATACCAACCTGGGTAGCTATGAAGAGCTATGCAGTGGGTTGTTCTATTAAGTAAGAGAGGTTGCATGTTGGAGCTTGACTTTTTACCAGCTATCATACATGCCTTTAACAAGCATTTAATAAGTGCTTAATGGGGTCAATTACCATTCAAAACAGCAAATATGATTTTAAAAAATAGAATACAGTTACTGCTCTTGAGAAACACACAGTATAGTGAAGATGATGTCCATGGAAACAATTTTAGAAGAGTAACTGTATTATTTTGGAGTGTGTTACGAGGTTTCTTGAGCATAGAGAAAAAAACCACTATTGTCTACAAAAGAAAGTCAAGAAAAAGTTCATAGCAGAGGTAGTATTTCAGCTAAATATTTTTAAATGATTAAGAGTTCACAAGGTAGGGACTTTCCTGGTGACGCAGTGGTTAAGACTTGCGCTTCCAGTGCAGGGGGACTGGGTTCGACCCCTGGTCAGGGAACCAGATCCCACATGCATGCCGCAACCAAGAGTTCGCATGCCACACTAAGGAGCTGGCAAGCTGTAACTAAGGAGTCCACCTGACGCAACTAAGACCATGCACAACCAAATAAATAAATAAATAAAAATAAATATTTTTAAAAAATCACAGTGTTTAAAAAAAAAGAGTTCACAAGGTAAAGTGAAAAAGGGTGCTTTGGTGAGCAAAGGCTTGGCAGAATATAGTGGCCTTGGGGAATGGCAAGTAGTCTCATATGAGTAGATCTATTCAATGTGTGTGTGTGTGTGTATGTGTGTGTACATGCACATGCGTGCACATGGATATACATTTGTATTAGGACAGAGAAGTGAAGTGAGGGTGTGAGGAGTGAGAGGAGATGAGTCAAGCAAAGTGCACAGGGACAAGATTGCCAATGACTCTGGAAGGAGTTTGTACGAAGCCATTGAAGGATTTTTAAGCAGGGAAGTGATGTGGTAGATTGGAATACTAGAAATTTCATTTTGGTTGAAGTCTCCTCTTATGAGGGCTACAAGGGAAGAAGCATCCTTCATTTTTATTTAATTCAACAAACATTTATTGAACACTGTCTTTGTGCCAGACCTATTCCCTGTCCTCCCAGAAAAAGCCAACTTTCAGTGAAATCGAAAGAGGAATCAACTTTGTTGCCTGGAGACAGTTCCCATTTCGATAAGTTCTCTCTTAGGACATACTTCAGTTCTTAAAGGATAGAAAAGAGAAGTAAAATACAGTTTTTCATTTACATTGGCCTCCAGTTTCATCCTCAGCCCCGTTGGGTTCATATAGCAGGTTCCTCAGACTTTCATGCATAAAACACAAAACAAAACAAAACAAAAAAAACCTTCCAGCAAGTCTACCCCACTAGGCTTCAGACACGACTGGATTGCAGGAGTGAGCAAAATTCAGAGGGAATCAGTAAAACATCACATCTCTTCAGGCCGTTGGCCCATCTCCCACAAGAAGAGCCCTGAATTTCATAGTTGGATCTCTTTTTTTTTTTTAATATGTGACCACAGAGTAAATGATAACATCAGATACCAGAAAAATGTCACCCTAATTACTTAAGATGAGAACCAGCTTCACAGCTTTATACAATCATCTCAGTTTCTCATCACTCTTTATGGGAGAAAAGAATTTTTGAGTTGGGAATTTTGTCACTGTACATTTGTATCTGGTTAGATATATTCCAAACTATTTATTGATATCTGATATGTCAAATCTTCATTTTACTTCCCAAAGATCTCAGTCAATTCATTAAAAATTATTACAGCAATAAAGCTATTACAAGAAGGAAATGTGAAAAATTCTAGAAATATTGTCCAGATATTAATGTATTTATTTTCACCAGCAGATGGCACTATTTAGTTATTTTTATGTTTAAAAAAACTAACAATACCAGCAGCAAAGTATTCAAAATAGTTTAATACATGAGTAAATAATCTTTTTTTTTTTTTTTTTTTTTTTTTTTTTTTTTTTTTTTTTGCGGTACGCGGGCCTCTCACTGTTGTGGCCTCTCCCGTTGCAGAGCACAGGCTCCGGACGCGCAGGCTCAGCGGCCATGGCTCACGGGCCCAGCTGCTCCACAGCATGTGGGATCTTCCCGGACCGGGGCACGAACCCGTGTCCCCTGCATCGGCAGGCGGACTCTCAACCACTGCGCCACCAGGGAAGCCCATGAGTAAATAATCTTAAACAAAATCATCATCAAAGAAATGGGTTATGTTTTTCCTTTGTTCCAGCACCATCCATCTCTACAAGATGTTGCTTCTTTTGAAATCAGCTGAATATTTTCAAAATATTGAAACACACTGAGGGGGGCACTAACAGGAGAATCAGGCCACAAGTGCTCATGTTTGAAAACAGATGGTTTGAAAATGGATAAAGGTAATTAATAATAATGATGTCTTGACTGCATGGATCAGCTGTCCTCCTCAGAGCTCAAAGATCTCCCTTCATTATCTCGTTTATCCTCCCTATGTCTAATTATGACGTCAAGAACGGAATGGACACACCCATTGGTTTTGTTTTGTTTTTGTTTTGGGGGAGTATAGACAGTAATAATCTCTCCTGATACAATAAATTTTCATTCGTGGTTACAACTGCAACATATGTAAATACACCGTAGGTTGTTTTAAATAATGGAACAAAAAATATATTAAAATCACACATTTGTAGAATTGTTTGAGCTGGTGGGGAAGGAAGGTAGAGGAACTTGGAAATATTTGTTATGGAAATTCAGACCCAAGAATAGTTCCCTGTGCATGAGATAGTTTTTAAAATGTCTACTGATATTGAGATGACTTATTCATATACGATCCAAACCAGGATACAAGGTATCTGATTACTACATTAGAGAATATTGTGGGGGCTTTCCCCACTGAAACTATGCCACCTTCTTCCTAGACTCCTGAGTCTTATGAATATTAAAGAGACTTAAAATACCCTTTTTTTTCTAAGAAACTCTAGCACTTAAAATCATAATTTGCTAACATGTTAATCTAAAGAGATTCTAATTTTTTAAACCTGTTTACTGAGAAACTGTAATCTGATAAGAATATTCCATCTTGGGAAATAGACATTTTTTAAAATAAGTTTTAAAATGTGAGCACTCTAGAAGAAATTAGCTTAACATTTGTGTTCCATACTTATATTAGAATACCTCAAAAGCAGAAACTATGAGAGTTAGGGGCCTACAAGGAAACAGTGAATCAGATCTGACAACCCTTTTTTAAAATTCTGGGCAGATCCTTTATCCATAATATCCTTCTCTTCCATTATCTAGTGGGCTGCTTCCAACTTTTCACTCTAGCCCCATTTTCTCCTCCTCTCCCAAACCTGCTCATCAGGTATGTCTCCAGCTGATAAGAAAGAATCAAATTATTCTCTATGTGTTTTTTGCCTTTATTGGATAGAGATCATAAGATGCCACAAGGCGAAAGAAGATAAAAATTTTCAGAATCAATGTCCAAGAGAAGAGCCCTCTTCTCTTAGGCAAAGTCCTTGATGAAGTTACTACCAGTTTATATGAGGATTTCTCTCAGTATTTTGAAATGTTATTACGATTTATTTTTCTAGTTCTACAGATCCTCTCCTGCAATGGAATTCCAAGAGAAACAACAGTCCTCATAAGTCACTTTATCTATTACTTCCCTTTTACTCTGAAATAGCTGCAATTCCAAGTGCATCTCCACAGCTCATAGATGGCATTATTGGCCTGGGTCTGACTGGTACTACGGAAACCTGAAGAGACACTAGCATCTTGAAATCAGTGCCAGTTTGACGAGGAATCTCAAAGAAACCCAAATCATCTCAACATCTGCTTCAGATCTGGGCTAGTTTCCAGGCTAGTTTCTGGTTTAAGGAATCTTTGGAATGACCTAGCAGCAGTCCAGAACTTTCTTGTAAGTTCTTACTAATTTTGAGAGTCATGTTTGAACCCATTCTTCATTCTTCATCTCTTGAGCAGTTGTGGACCCTACTTCCTCCATGCAACTCCCACAGCCTGCACATGAAATCATCAATCATTCAAAAACTTTTTATTGAGTTTCACTATATTTCAGGCATTGTGCTTGATACATTAATAATAACAATAATGAATAAAACAGATCCTCAAGAAGCTTATATTCTAATGACTCTTGGGGAACTATCAGATAACAAGAGTCAGGTAAGAGAAGGGTCAAGTAACCTGGATATGAGGACAGGAGCCCAGTAGAGCTCCAGTCTATTTTTTTTTTTAATGGCTCTTTAACTTTATACTTCATATTCAGAGCCAACGCAGGCTAAAGGAAAGAGTGTGCCATCAGATGAACTCAAATCCCAGGATTTATACTTACCTTGGGTGACTGGGGCAAGTTATCTGATCTCTCAGCTTTCATTTCCTCATCAGAGTCATGGGGATAAACAATAGCTCCCTCACCCAGATGGCTGGGAGGATTAAATGAGATGATATCTGGAAAGCACTTAGCGCAAAGACTGGCCTCTTTTAGTTGCGCACTAAGACACGACAGGTTTAGCGCTTATTGAGCAGCTTTTTTTGGACCAGGATCATTGCCAGGTTATTGGTCATATAGCGTCTCATTATTTCTCCACAGCAGCCTGAGGGTAAACCTTATTATTCCCATTTTATAAGGAGACTCAGAAAGGTAACTGGCCTAATTTTACACAGCTAGCAAGTTGTGGGATTAGATTCAAAGTTATATTTTTCATTTCAAGCCCAAAGTTTTTCCTTTATATGTTTTTGAGGAGCACACATTGTCTTGGAAGAGACATCTCCCAGAGGACTTTCACAAGGTACTCAGTTATTCAGTCCAGTTCTACAACCCATGGGTCAAATCTGTGCTGCTAAAGCATGCCCTTGTCAGGTTCATGTAAGCAAGGGAGAAGTAGGCCTCCTCCCACAGGATGAGACAGAGAGATTTTATGCTTATCCCCACAGAGGACATGTTGCTGCAGTCTGCAGAATGAGAAGGGAAGAATTGAGCTGATTGTTCTTTGTACAGTAATGAGATGTGTGGATTCCCAAAGTTAATGGTACCCCAAATGTGATGGAACAACTGGCATAGCCAGATATATGGAATTGTTGCTCTGTGTCTGCTCCTTAGAACAAACCCTCAAAGGAGACAAAAGCTTCAGCATGAAAGGCAAGAAAGCAAGCAGTAAATGTCAGAAACCTATCAAAGGTCTGAGAAACCTTGGAGATCAGTGCTTCGCTCTCCTTTATAAGCTGTTCTCTGAACTGAGGCCAGGGTTCTACCTGTGTTTGCCTTTGGAGTTGAGTCACATGATGAAAGGCAGATTTGTCTATTTAACATTAATGAACTCAGAGTCTGGCACTTGTATTAGTAAATTTCTTGATTTAAAAAAGTATTGGAAGCAGAATATCTAGGTAGGTAAATTATTATTTGGATTTATTTCAGCACTGTAAACCACCATCCATCATTCATGTGCAAATAGTAAGCTGGTAGTGTTTTGGGTCCATTCACCATAATAGGATGGAGATTACTAATTGCTCCACTTTCTTTTCACTTTTACTCTACATCCTATTTCCCAAGTCTTATCTATCATGACAACATTTTTAATCCACGGGACAGGAAATTTGATTCTAAAGGCTGTGTAATACTTTGTACATATTTTGGCATTATATAACAACATTCATTGGAACTCTTTTTAACAAAGATTTAAATTTTTAAAATATTTTATATGCAAATACTGTTTGAAATCAATGTCTTTTAACATTAGCAAATAAACAATGAGACATCTGCTGTTCTTCATAATTTTAACTTTACTCCTAAATTTTTTTAATAGAATTTGAGGCATTGCTGATGAGTATGTGTGTATGCTTGTGTGTGTGTGTTTGTGTGTGTGTGTCTAACAAGGTTCATAAAGCATTAAATCCCCCAGTGTTCCTAGGAAAGAAGATTGTGTCTTTAATATATGACCTTTGTTATTCCCAATTCATAGTTTCTGAAATGCTGTTCTCCAAACCAACTAGTCTTTTTTTTTTTTTTTTTTTGGCTGCATTGGGTCTTCATTGCTGCACGTGGGCTTTCTTTAGTTACAGCAAGTGGGGGCTACTGTTCATTGTGGTATGCAGGCTTCTCATTGCGGTGGCTTCTCTTGTGGAGCACGGGCTCTAGGCACACAGGCTCAGTAGTTGTGGGGCACGGGCTTAGTTGCTCCAATGCATGTGGGTCTTCCTGGACCAGGAATTAAACCCGGGTCCCCTGCAATGGCAGGCATATACTTAACCACTGTGCCACCAGGGAAGTCCTGAAACCAACTAGTCTTAATCCAGACTTTTTAGCTCAGTTGCATTCCCTGAACACTCATCCAAGACAGTCCACATACATTTTACTTTAGTCCTGCTTCTTCCAAATTAGCCCTTGAACTGACATAATTTTTCATTCCCGGTGCCATTTAAGAATCATAAAAAGAACACCTTCTCTGGGCTTCCCATTCTTGAAAGCCTTAATGCCTTCCAAAAGTGCTGCTTTTTTCTATCACCTTCATAAACATCCGTCAATTACCTTAATACTGACAATGCTGCTTTTATATATAACTTTCATGAACTTCTTCCACCTTCCTAGATAACACGGTGCTTGGCTCACATTTTTCTTCCCAATCCATATCCTCTGCCATCATCCCAAGTAACATATGATGTATGCATGAACTGAGCCACCTGAACGTCACAGTATTCTTGCTCTTCCTCACATCAGTGGTATACATTTACCTCTACCTCAGGACATTTGCACTTTAAGGGGAATCACATGGTCAAAAAGCACTACTCTATGATTAAGGTGTCTAGTTCACTGCCTTTTTTCCAACAACAGACTCTTTTCCAAACATCTCTTATTCCATCACCACTCATAGTACCTGATCTCCTCCCTCACTAGCCCAACAGTCATTCAATTTCCTACACTTCACTCTGCCCTTGATGGCCTTTTGGCTTTACTCAATCTACTTTGGCTTTACTGAATCTATGGGTTAACTTTTTCAGAGATTAACTTTTCCACTTAAACTGTCCAACCATATGCTAGGATATATGAGCTGCAGAGAAAAAGTGATATATAATCCCTGTCCATAAGCCATTTACAACTTAATATGGAAGGCAAGAAATTCATAGGTGGATGCTTATTCCTTCTTTGGGGAAATGACAATAACCTTTGTTATTTAGCTCATGTTGATGTTTAGCTCAGAGATGACACAGTCTTCATTACAGTCACCTAACTTCTTAATTTCAAACTGCATCTCCACATTCATAAACACTTGTGCCTGAAGTAGGAGGACTAGAGAAAAATGGCCTCAGTTTGGTCTGTTTTCTTATATGGGATTTTATAAAATTTTCTGGCATCCATTCTAGAAAGTTATTCTTACTTTAATTATTTTGAGTCTTTAAGTTTTGTGGTGAATTTTGAAATAATTAAGAACAGGTTAAAAACATGACGACTTGTGATGGTTAATTTTATGTGTCAACTTGGCTAAGCTATGGTGGTCAGTTGTTTGGTCAAACACCAGTCTAGACGCTGCTGTTTAAGTAGTTTTTAGATGTGATTAACATTTAAATCAGTAGACTTTGAGTAAAGCAGATTATTTTCCATAATGTGGGTGAGCCTCATCTAATCAACAGAAGGCCTTAAGAGAAAAAACTGAGGTCTCCAAAGGAAGAAGGAATTCTGTCTGTAGACTGCATTCAGACTGGAGCTACAACATTAATTCTTTCCTGAGTCTCCAGCCTTCTGGCCTGCCCTGCAGAACTGAAACTTGCCAGCCTCCACAATCATGTAAGCCAATTCTTTAAAATAAATATCATATATATACATATACACACACACACACACACACACACACATATACACACACACACACATCCTATTGGTTCTGTTTCTCAAGAGAACCCTGGCTAATGCATCACACTATATTGTATGAGTAAACCTACATGATAAACATCTTTGATGCCAAAATCTCTCTTGTTATGAAATGCTCAAGAAATATTCTGCTTCTTGATTTGATAACATATCAACAACATAATTCTCATTATTTAAATTCCACTAGGAATAAAAAGGCTAATTGCAGCATTAATAATCAAATATTTGGCAAAATTCAATCTGTTGCTTCCACTTAAATACACTGAATTTACTGTTGCTTCTTCTTGGGTAGCGGGATTATCAAGGTAAGTAGATAGCTTCAAATATTTCAGAAAGTAATTTAAATAAAAATACAACTCAAAACTTCACATCAAGCACTCACGTATACATTCATTCGCCAGTGAGTTACCAATACCTAGTTTTTTCAACACATTATGGGGTTTCTGTTTTGTCTTCATGGGGAAAAAAGTATCAGAGAAGCATTAACATATAAAATAGAGAAGACATTTTCCACTCTGTAGTCAGTTCCAGTCACCTGAAGAGTAAGAAAGACAAGGGTTTGCTATCTTATAGGAAAACATGATTCTGGCTCAATGTGTCATATCTTACCATAGGGATGACAAAGTGGTACATTGTTTTTTCTCTGCTATAGTGCAATGGAGATTTGATCATAGGAAACACTAAAAAATCATGTTAGTAAAATAAACTGTAATTGGAAACAGAACAGATTTTACCAAAGATAGAAGGGCAAGAAATTAAGCCACAGTAGGAGGATTCCTGGGAGTAAATTAAATGGGTTCAAGTCTGAAGTGCCTGATTGCTTTCATAAGGAGTTGTTTATAAAATTATCAGGGTCCTTATGGGTCAACTAGCTGTTGTTTTTGAGCATCTGAACAAGATTGAACAGATTTCAGAAGACAAAAATGGTGATTCTATTTTAAAAAGGAAAATTGCATAATTAGAGCAAAAAACTTATTAGCTTAGCTGAAAAGAATACTGAGAAGAAATCAAAGCCAAAATGATTTGCAAGATCCTTATAGAGAACAGGGCAATGGGTATTAACCTGCTTTTTTTTTAATAATAAATTTTAAAATAATAATCTAATCTATGCTAAGGTAACAGGCCTAATATGTTAGGGTAGAGCTACAGATTGTAATCTCTTACAAATTTACTTAAAAGATTCTGCATGATGTTCTCCATAAATATAGGAAAATAAATCCACACATGACAGCTATAATACCTGCTAATTTATCAAACCGAGCTGGAAAATGAGATCTACTCTTTTCCCACCAGTGAATTTCGTAGATAACATAGGGAAGGAGATTGGGAAGGGACCCAAACGTCCATAGAGAGACATTAAGGCACAATTACATGTGCAAAGTTGGTATTCAAACATCTTAAGTTTAAATCCTCATTTTGTTTCTTACAAGTAATGGAATCTTGGGCAATTTACACAATCTCCCCAAGATTCACTTTTCTTATCTGTGAAATGGGAGTGATAATGGTGTCATTTAATGAAAAGTAAATGAGATTATAAAAGTAAAAGACGTGGGACTTCCCTGGTGGCACAGTGGTTAAGAATCCACCTGCCAATGCAGGGGACACGGGTTCGATCCCTGGTCCGGGAAGATACCACATGCCTCGGAGCAACTAAGCTTGCGTGCTGCAACTACTGAGCCTACGGGCTGCAACTACTGAAGTCTGTGCGCCTAGAGCCCATGCTCCGCAACAAGAGAAGCCACCGCAATGAGAAGCCCATGCACCGCAATGAAGAGCAGCCCCTGCTCGCCGCAACTAGAGAAAGCCCGTGCACAGTAACAAAGACCCAATGCAGCCACACACACACACAAAAAAAAGTAAAAGACTTGTCAGAGAGATTGTTTTTTACTAAGGAAAAATACAATAGGTGGGGCTGCATGAGTGTTTTTGTACCTCAGAACTGAAGGTGAAATCAGATTTCATTCCTTCAACACCGTGGAATGCTTATTATGTACAAGTGCTAAGGATACAAATATACATAAAACATAGTCCCTGCCTTCTATCTGTTCATTAGAAAGGACTGACAGGCAGATATGTAAACAAAATAGTACAACAAAGTAAGATCAGAGACATAGAAATACATGCAAACCTTGTTAGTGCACTGAGAATGAAGGTCTCAGAATGGACTTGATAGAGGAAGTGGTGTTTGAGGGGTCGGTGTACAGGGTGACTAGGCTATTCAGGGCAAAAAGAATAGCATCAGTTCCCAGCCTGAGCATATACCAAGACTTTACACGCTGACCTGGTGCAGCTCCAGGCTCCAACCTGGTATTCAGAACCATGTGCAGCTTTTATGATAGCTCTCATTCACTACTCACATATTTAAGCTGTGTCAGGTAATTGAGGTTGCTGGGAGTCTGCCTTCATTGCATTATATGGGTTAATAAATGGTTAGAGTATCTGAGGGAGCAGTTATCAGTAGGTCATTATCAACCCTGGAGGAGCTATCCAGGAATATTTCATTGCGGCTGATACTGCATTCAAGCATCCTTGCATTTTTCTTTGACCTGGATTATAGAGACAATTATGCTTACTGAATCTGGAGATGAAAGAAAGCCCAGAAGACTGAATTAGAACTTTTAAAATCAGGATAAAATTTGACTAGTGATTACAATAAACTTGGTTAAGTAAGTTGGGGCAGGTACTAACATATGTGGGAAGAAAATTCAGATTGAGGAAAAAGAGAGTAGACGATTCTATATTAAAAAATATAGTGGACAATCTAGATTGTCATACTGAGTGAAGTAAGTCAGACAGAGAAAGAAATATCATATGATATTGCTTATAAGTGGAATCTAAAAAGAAAGGTACGTATGAAATAGAGTCACAGATGTAGAAAACAAACACGGTTATGAAGGGGGAAAGGGGCAGAGGTAGGGATAAGTTGGGAGATTGAGAGTGACATATACATACTACTATATATAAAATAGATAACTAATAAGGACCTACTGTATAGCACAGGGAGCTCTACTCAATACTCTGTAATGACTTATATGGGAAAAGATTCTAAAAAAGAGTGGATATATGTATATGTATAACTGATTAATTTTGCTGTACAGCAGAAACTAACACAACATTGTAAATTAACTATACTCCAATAAAAATTAATTTTAAAAAATATAGTGGAAAATGTATTGGAGTCAGTATGTAATAACTGTCATATATGCTACAAAATTTTTTAAGATTTCTTGACCTTTGACCTTTGCAAAAAAAATCACATTTCTAAAAGAACTTTAAAAACTGAAGGGTAGGGCTTCCCTGGTGGCACAGTGGTTGAGAATCTGCCTGCTAATGCAGGGGACATGGGTTCGAGCCCTGGTCTGGGAGGATCCCACATGCCGCGGAGCAACTAGGCCCGTGAGCCACAACTACTGAGTCTGCGTGTCTGGAGCCTGTGCTCCGCAACAAGAGAGGCCGCGATAGTGAGAGGCCCGCGCACTGCGATGAAGAGTGGCCCCCGCAAATAGAGAAAGCCCTCGCACAGAAACGAAGACCCAACACAGCAAAAATTAATTAATTAATTAATTAATTAACTCCTACCCCCAACATCTACCAAAAAAAAAAAAAGTGGAAAAGGCATTAAATTTGTACAATAAGGAAAAAAAAAAAAACCTGAAGGGTAATTAGAACAGTGCCATGAAAATGTGTCATACATAGCTCAATGCTCTTCAGCTTTTCCTGTCTTATTTCCCATAAACTACTCAAAGTATCCAGATCCTACCATAATAGAAATACTAAACTCACTTCTTTTGGTTACTTTTATAAGTTTATAAGCATCCTGTTCATTAATGTCCTGTTATTTGTTATGAAAATCCAGTGACCCACTTAGATCAGTGCTTCTCAATCCATCTGTGGTGAAAGACTGATTTTTATTTGTAATCCACTGAAGAATGATGCTTTTATAAGATACTCTAAAAACAAATTATAAGGTAAACAAAATTATAAAACCAGACACAAAAACAAGTCCGAGTTGTTTATTATTACATTCAACAGACATAAACTATTCTGTCAAATTGCTTATAGAAGTTTCTAAATGCTTACTTTCAATTTCTTTACTTGTCTCATCATGAACCAGTTACAAACATTCCTCAATCAACACAGGTCCATGAACAACATCTGGCGTATCACTGGTGTACATATATCTCTTAATGAAAACCCGTGGTAGAGCAGAAGAGGCAGACCAATATAATGATGTGGTGTTAAAAGCCCAGGACCAAAGATCAGGAACCTTGTATTCTATGCTAGCTCTTTTACTAACTGAAACTCTCTAGTCCTCCAACTTTCTCACCTGGAAAGTTATGAGATTAGTAAATGATTTTAGCATTCCTGTCCAACTCTAAAACCTCATGTTTTTATGACTAAAGATTTTAAAGTGAAGACTTCTGTGAGAGAGTGGCATGGACATATATACACTACCAAATGTAAAATAGATAGCTAGTGGGAAGCAGCCACATAGCACAGGGAGATCAGCTCGGTGCTTTGTGACCACCTAGAGGGGTGAGATAGGGAAGGTGGGAGGGAGACACAAGAGGGAGGGGATATGGGGATATGTGTATACATATAGCTGATTCACTCTGTTATAAAACAGAAACTAACACAACATTGTAAAGCAATTATACTCCAATAAAGATGTTTAAAAAAAAAAGAAGCTGGGGGAAAAAGAGTAAATTAAACACAAGGTAAATACAAGGAAGTAGAAGTAAAAATGAGTGGAAACCAAGGAGGTAAAAAACAGAGAAAAAATACAGTACATCAACTAAACTAAAGCTGGGTTTTTAAAACAGTCCATAATATTTATGTACATATTGTTAGACACATTAAGAACAAAAGCTAGAAAACACAATGATTTGTATTAGAAATATAATAGAAGATATCACTACAGATACTACACAATTTATAATGATAACAAGTAATATCATGAACAACTTTACACCAAGAAATTTGGCAAATTATAACCAAAAGGGCAAATTCTTCCTAAGACACAAATGGAAATAAGAAGCATTAAAAAACCAGAATAGTTTTATATTTACTAGATTGAATTCACAATTTAAAATGTCACTCAAAAAACAGCATGCACAGAAGGGTTTACTGGTACATTGTATTAGACATTTTACCCTATCACCCTGATAGAAAAATCAGACCAAAAATAAAACAAAACAAAGCAAAAAAGGAAAAATTAAAGACCTCTAGTTCCTATAAACACAGATGCCAAAATTCTTAACAAAACATTAGCCAACTGAATCCAGCATTATGGTGAAAGAAATATGTATCATGACCAAATGGGGTTATTCCAGGTATGCAAATGAAATCCACATGTTAACAATGAAATTCACCATACTAACAGAATGAAGGAGAAATGCCATAGTCAAAATTGTTGCAGAAAATGCATTTGATAATATTTAATATCCATTGATTAAAAAATTATTAGCAATAGAAAGTAACTCTTCAAAACTGATAGAGTATCTACTGAAAACCTACAGCTCCTGTCACAATTAATTGTAAAACACATAATATGTTCTCCTTAAGATAAAGAACAAAGTAAAGATGCCTGCTCTTACCTCAGCTTGGTACAAGGGATGCTTGCCAACGAATTAAGGTACGAAAAAGACACAAGGCATAAATACCTGAAAGAAGATGCAAAACTGTCTTTATTCATTGATTATATTGTAATTTACTTTCTACAATCAAATAATCTAGGGACAAAAAAACAACAATAACTAAAAAGCAAATTTATCGAGGCTTTTTAGTTATTTGGTGGGATGCAAAAGCCATATGTAAAAGTCAATTGTATTCTATATAAATAAATAAAAACAAAGTGAAGACTTCTGAAGGAAAATGGGCCAGGTTATTTAACGTGGAGAAAAGTGGGAAAATTATTTGCTTGGATGCAGCTCCATGACCTACACAAAATCACTTATGGACTTAGGCATAATGATTCATGCCTGTCAAACAACTGCTTTAACCACCCACAAGTAATTGGAAAGACTGCAGTAAACTTTAGGCACATCTAAGTCTCCTACTGATATCTCCCTTATAATTATAACTCTGGTGCTGGTATCAGTTGTCATGTACAGCACAGGGAACTCTGCTCAATGTTACGTGGCAGCCTGGATAGGAGGGAAGTTTGGGGAAGAATGGATACATGTGTATGTATGGCTGAGAGGCTTTGCTGTGTACCTGAAACTATCACAACATGGTTAATCGGCTATACTCCAATATAAAATAAAAAGTTAAAAAAAAGAAGTTTGATAATACTGAGAACCAGGATCACTAATCCCATATCTATCAAGCATAGAACAAAAGGGCCTAGGCTTTCATTTTACTGTCAGTTATTTATATATGTAATGCCCTTCCCTGTTTAGAGTATGTGTTGCTCAACTCTGGAATAGTTTACCAAGAAAGGCTACACACGTTTCTTCTTTGAAGATCATTGAAAAGAAGGCACCTCTTCTTTCTAGAAAAGGTTTGGCAATGACCAATATAAAAGCAAAACAGTGAACAAGATGGACTCCAGCATTATGATTTGTTGTCATTGTTTAAGCCTTAACTTACGAAAAAATTAGCTGCTAATAATAGTTTACTTCTCCTGAACTTCTATTCTTCAGCTCCAGTACCTTTTTTTCAGGCCCAGGTTAGCTTCTCAAGTTCTTTGTTCCATTAAGTAGGAACCAGAAGTTTCTCTCCCCCACTCTACTTGGTCCTGAGTTTAGATTACTTCCTCTTTCATGTGTCTTCTACCAAAAATTAGTTCTGAAGATACAAACAAGGCATCTGAGTAGGGAACTGCTTTACCACATCACTGAGTATTCTGCCCTGTAGAGAAATTATTCCAGCTCAACCTTTCTTAACAGTAACACATCATAGCCTTTCAGAGGTGAAAACAGTCTACCTTCGCTGTCTTTAAGAACCTTTGAAAAGGTGAACTCTTCTTCAGCTACAGACGGAAAACTGAAAAATTATTGCCTAAATAATTCATCCTGCCAAGTTCCACACAGTGAAAGTAAAATAAAATATCTGTCTTTGTTTGCACAAGATGAAAATATTGAATGGGGAGAGCTCTACAAAGGGACTCAAATTCATTAAGCCTAACAAGCCAGTTTCTTTCCTCTCTCAAGGTTCCACAGACCCTTGGAATCAGAGTTTCCAATTACAGACTCTGTACTTGAGCATAGGGTATAAGGAATTATTGCTATCTGACCTAGATGAAAATGTGTTCCAAAGGTTCATTCATTCAATTCAACAAAACGTGTCCTAGCACCTATTAAGAGCAATACACTTTCGTTGAGTTAAATGAATCACTACACTCAAGAGTGTCCAATCTAGTTGAAGAGAAAGATGCACATACACAGATTACTCTAGCAAAGGTCAAACTGTGATAAGTGTGACGAAAGAGGCTCAGAAACCTAAGGGAGTCAAGGGAGAAATTGATTCAATATGAGGAAGGATTTTTAGAGGCTGGGGCTTAAAAAATGAGTAAAACTCTTTTACTTTTCTTACTTCACTGTGGAAAATAAAAGAAAAAAAAAGAAAAAAAATCACACAGAATCCCATCACCTGAAAATAATTACTTTAACATTCAACATTTTTATCTATACATATGTAAGCATGAATACTCCTTAAAATGTAATCATCAGTGCATACTCCTTTGTAGACTACATTTTTCCCTTAACAATATACAATGAACATTTTTCTATGTCATTAGCTATTACTCTAACATAGGTATGGCTCATATGTTTCATGTTTCCTTTTATTTCTGGTCCTGATTATGGCTGCTTAGAGTTTGATACTGAGGATTCTGAGACCATGTTCTAAGTGAGAAAGAAGGCTTTGATCCATTTAGCAATGTCCCCACAAGTCCAGGTTAGGGGATCTGTTCTACAAACACCGTATATTTGCTGGTTCATTTCTTTCTCTCTTTTAATACCACATGTTATTCTATCATATAATTGCATATATATTTAAACCAATCCCATGTATTTGGACATTTAGGTTACTTTTGATTTTTCCCTGTTACACATAACACCATGATGCACATCCTTCTGCATATATAGTTGCCCATTTGTATAATTATATTCTTAACAAAACTTTCTAGAATTGTTATTGCTGAATCAAAATATATGCAAAATTCCACGGCTCCTAAAAAGCATCGCCAAATTACAGTGCAGAGAGTTTATACCAATTTAAATACCTAGAAACTGTGTATGAATGTACTAAGTTTCTGGTTCCATTCCCTATGCTAGATGTTATGTTTTCTTTTTAAATCTTTTCTCACCAGTTTGAGCTGGTACATGATCAGTTTTATAAATGTTTTAAGCAGCTCATAACTCTAGGGAGTGGAGGGATGTTCCAGGTGCTCCAGGCCCACTCAACAATCACAAGGTGAGAAGGACAATATATTAGCATACTGGTAACCCATGGGGCACACAAAAGTTCTGTTATACACCATTATTAATTTTTTGTCTGTGACATCGTAAGTTACCCACTTCTAACAGAATATCTTTAAAATCTCATTATGATTGAGGACCTACCCAGTTGTCTTTCTAATTCTGTCAGTTTGGGTTTTATATATCTTTTTTTTTGCGGTACACGAGCCTCTCACTATTGTGGCCTCTCCCGTTGCGGAGCACAGTGTCCGGACGCACAGGCTCAGCGGCCATGGCTCACGGACCCAGCTGCTCCGCAGCATGTGGGATCTTCCCGCACAGGGGCACAAACCCGCGTCCCCTGCATCGGCAGGCGGACTCTCAACCACTGCGCCACCAGGGAAGCCCGGGTTTTATATATCTTGGGGCTGTGATGTGAATGAAAAAAGAGCTATGATTATTATGTCTTCCTGATTGACTGTTCATTGTATTATTATGTAGAGCTACTATGTCTATTCACCCTTTTTGCCTTAAATTATATTTTTTGCTACACAGCTTTTTATTTGTAAGCAGCATACAGTTAGATTTTTAAAAATCTAATCTGACCATCTTTCTTTCATACATGAGTTTAATCCAATTTTACTATTGTGATTCCAGATATATTTGGACTTATTTCTGACATCTTTATTTTTTCTGTTAACTTCCTGTATCTTTTCATTTTAATTCTTTATCTTTGGTTGATTTGATAAAGTATTCTATATTTTCTGCACAAAACTCTGCTGGTTTTTAATCTTAGATCTTAATCTTAAATTTTAACATACGTAATTAACCATAAATTGTTCTCATAAAGCCTATAGTTATTCCACATTTTGATTCTCCTGACAATGACAAGAACCTTGGCAGTCTTTTACAACACCACCCCCATCTTATTATTTTGTTTAAAATTTTAATATCAACAATTTTCAAAACACAAGAGTACAATTATTTGTTTTAACTGTATATAATTAAATTTACCAACATATATTATCAATCTCTGTGATTTCCATTATTTCTTGTATCCTTAGTTTTCAGTTCATTTTTTGTCTTGCAAAGTTAACTGGAGTCTGGATCATAAATTCTTTAAGGCTAACAATGACTGAAAATGTCTTATATTTGCCAGCATTCTTGATTTATAGTTATTAGACATAAATTCTAGATTGAAGATTATTCTCTCTCAGTACATTGAATACATTCCATTGCATTCTGGAATGTAACAGTCTAGGTTTCATTTTTCATTCCATTGTAGAGTAACTATCCAAGAGCTTTAAATCATTTTTTTTCTCAGACACTTTGCAGTTTGATTATAGTATTTCTAGGTATAGATTTATCACCTTTTATTTTGCTTGTTATCCAGTTACTTTGACCTTAGGTCTCATTATTTCTTCAGTTTTGGAAAATTTTTAGCAGGTATCTCAACAAATATTGCTTCTTTGTCATTCATTCAACACTATTCTAACCATCAATCTATTCTCTTAACTGCCCTTTCACTTTGTTTATGTCTATTTTTCATGCTGTTTTCTGGGTTAATTCTTCAATACCATCTTCCAATTCACTAATTTTTTTCTCTATGAAGTTTATCCCATCTACTGCTGTGGTTGATTGTGTTTCCAAAGATGATCACACACTACCTCCCATCCCACATGCTTTTTTTTTTTAATAGATCTTTATTGGAGTATAATTGCTTCACAATACTGTGTTAGTTTCTGTTGCACAACAAAGTGAATCAGCCATATACATGCATATATCCCCATATTCCCTCCCTCTTGAGCCTCCCTCCCACCCTCCCTATCCCACCCCTCTAGGTCGTCACAAAGCACTGAGCTGATCTCCCTGCGTTATGCTGCTGCTTCCCACTAGCGAACTATTTTACATTTGGTAGTATATATGTATACATGCTTTTTGCTGTGAGACTTTGCTATTCCTGTCGGGAAGAGATTGAGTCTATGTCCCATCCACATGAACCTGCGTCAGCCCTATGACTTGTCTGACCAGTAGACTGTAGCACAAGAGGCATGTATCAGTTCCAGCCCTTTAAGAGGTCTGGCGCTTCTGCTTTCATACTCTCTAAAGGAAACCAGCCGCCATGCTTTAAAGAAGCATGGACTAGACTAATGAATGAAAGGACACAAGGTGGAGACAAAAAGCCACATGGTAAAACCCTGAGGCTTGTAAATAAACGCTCCTGGAACCGTACAGCCCAGCTGACTGCAGCCAACTAAGTCACCCCTGCAAATGCTACTAATTGAGCACTGCCTGAGGTCCAGACCCAAAATGATGGGAAGACTGCTGCTACATTTGGGGATAGTTTTTTACACTGTAACAGATAACTGAAGTAATTACTTTTTTATTTCAATGACTATTTTTCATTTCTAAGATTTATAATCAATTCTATTTCATATTTACCTATTTTATTTCATTTTTGTCTGGTGTTGATGATTAATCTGTTGTCTTTTAAAAATGGAGGGGCTTCCCTGATGGCGCAGTGGTTGAGGGTCCGCCTGCCGATGCAGGGGACACGAGTTCGTGCCCTGGTCCGGGAAGATCCCACATGCCGTGGAGCGGCTGGGCCCGTGAGCCATGGCCGCTGAGCCTCCGAGTCCGGAGCCTGTGCTCCGCAATGGGAGAAGCCACAACAGTGAGAGGCCCGCGTACGGCAAAAAAAAAAAAAAAAAAAAAAAAAAAAAAAAAAAGGAAACTATGCCTCATTCATCTCTTTGAACATTCTAAGCATACTTATTTAAAATGCTTATTTTTAATCTGGTGTAAATTTCTGCTTCGACCACTATTTTGTCATCTATCTGTCCTGGCATTAGATTTCTTCCAGACTATTTGGTGGTGGGGGCAGGGAGTAGGTAAGAGGTGGAGACAAATTACAAATACATTGTGAATAGAGGCTTTTTCTCTTTTCATTTTTCACCCCGCCTGCAATATCCCTGGCAGTCTACTGACTTTGCAGTTGCCTCTTGCAGCCCTCCAGAACCCCGACCAGGACCTTATCACAGTGATTTGGGGTCCTGTTTATGGAGGTATTGTAGATTTTGCCGATTTGGTCACAGAACAAGGGATAACTTGCCTCATTTATTGGTCCCATGTCTTATGTCTATTTCGTTCTGCCTCCCTAAGCCCACAACTTTCTCAAAGCCTAAAGCAGAGATCAGGTTAGTGTGTTTTTATTTTTAAGGCTCCTTTCATAAGGGAGACATTCTAACCCCAACATCTGACTTCTGACTTACTTTCCTCCACCCTTTTTTACCCTATAAGATTCCCCATCTCAGGCACAAATGACTCAGAGACCAATAAGCTGGAGATTTAGCCCTGTTCACTGTACTGTGCTTTATTACTTTCTCAGTTCATAGCAATGATTATTTTGTTTTTGAAACTGGATCTTTCTCTTCTTTCTTTTTATGTTCCATTGCTGCTATACATTTGGACCACAGGGAGTGAGTGAACAAATCATGCATTTACTATGCAACCTAGCCTAGAAGTCCAGTATATCATTGATTGAAATGTCTTCATCACACATAAAGATCTTTCATGTTCTTGAGTCTTTGGCAGGCCTTTCTGGTCTGTTGACCCCTGCTTTTCAGAGTTCATGTGATTAGATTGGACCCACATGGATAATCCAATATTATCTCCCTATTTTAAGGTCCATAATCTTAATTACATCTGCAAAGTTCCTTCACAGCAGTACCTACATAAGTGTTTGATTGAATAACCAGAGGATGGGAACCTTGAGGGGACATTTTAGGATTCTGCCTACCATAGTAATGGATCACTAAAGCCATGTGTTGCCGGATTAAAAAAAAAAAAAAAAGTTTAAAACCAGAAGTGAATGTAGGAACTTCTGTCTTCTAAGGAAGGTAGGGGTAAGGAAAGAGGCATGAGGAGATGTTATTTATATCAGAGTAAAAGTTAATCTACATACTACCCCATTCCACTTTAAAACAGTAGTAAGAGAAGACTCCTGCTAAGAGGTACCAAAAGGAATGGAAATCTAAATTACTAATTAAATTACTTATCTTCATACTATTATGAGGATAATTAAAGTGTGAGAAGGATTTTGCAGGCAAGGGAAAACTCAGGTATATGGCTGGAGATTGGAGTCTACATAGAAATTGCCCTTCTCTATTTGCTTTAATGTAAAACCATTACATTGACCCCAAACCCTGACACTGACAAACCTGCAGTAAAGTCTGCCACCATAAAACTGTCTTCAATGTATGGTTGATGGAGATGGCAAAGAAAGGAGGCTGAGTTCTACATCATGACTTGTGTAGAGCCAAAGGCAAGAGGACCAGTTGATTTAGAAGGTGAGATGCAAATGATACCAAACATTCTGGAGGTTAGGAACTTGGAACCAGAAGGCCATGAGAATGTCAGCCCTCAGGATTCACGGTTATCTTAAAGAGGTCCTGAGCCTTTCCATGGGATGAGAGCTTGAGTCAATTTTGTTTGAGCCTCCAAGATAGTTAAGAGGCTCCCCTGAAATCTGAGTTACAGTTTAAAACAGTTCTCAATCCTGGCAGAGTGTTAGAAATACCTGGGGAACTGTTAATAACAACCAGCACTTAGGCTACGCCCCAGAACAACTGAATCAGAAACTCTGGGAGGGGGATGCAGGCATCATTAATGTTTAAAATGTGCAGCCAAGGCTGAGAACCACTGGTTTAAGCTTGTGAAAGAACGCTGAAGGATGGGCACTAGAAGAGAAATGAGTAAATCAGATGTTCTACGAGATGGGAGAAAACCCACTAAATTGAAGCTATGAGATGATTCAATTCTGCAGTAAAATTGAAAGAATGAGAACAGAGAGGGGGCTTTCAATTTAACTAACAGGAGGATACTTTTTGCTCTGAGAAGTGCATTAGTAAAATGGTGGGGACAAAATTTGGATTACAAAGATTTGAAAAACAAATGAGGGAGAGGAAGTAGAAGTAAATGTAGGCTAATTTTTCAAGATATTAAAAGGGATGTTAAGGTAAAAGATGAAACCATGACAGGGAAAGTGCATGGAAATAACTTGGAAGTGCAAATGCCAGTAGGGCACTTTCATAAATGAAAACCAAATTTGAAGTGAGAACATTCTGACTATTCCTGACTCCACACATACTTCTTTATAGTCATAAGTGAAATGACTGAGAACCATGTTTATATGAAAATGAAAAATACTCCTTCACTTTTCTCCATAGGAGAAGGAGGGATAGAGAACAAAAAACTAATTACAGCACAAAGTATATTTAGCTGTAACTTAATCAGTTTAACCATTATTTATAGGTGTCAATGGTTCACTCTTCTATTCAAACTATCACACATCTGTGATAGGTTTCCTAATGTAGACAACCAGACAATAATAACTTAATTGAATTCAAGTAAGCAATTCATGTCAGTGTGTGAATGACTTGAGTTTCTAGACCCCTTTTAAAATATAGAAAGTTTACTAATAAAAATGAAGCTCTATTTGGCAGTATGAAGAAGAAATGTGAAGAAGGCCTGCAGCAAAGTCTGCCCTCTGTCTGGACATGAGTCCTTCTTTGAAGTCAACTTCTATAAACCAGCCCTAGCTCTTCTCTGCCTCCACTTCTGAACCCCAAGTTATTTAAGAATACCGTTTCCCTCTTGGTGGGTCCTTGCAGGAGATGATGGAGGAGGGCAGGAATGAGGATAGCTATTCTTATGTATAAGTTAGTGGTACTTACAATTGGATTCAAAATTTTAATCAGGAATTTTATTCCAGGTAACGTTGCAGGAAAAAAATATAGATAGAGATCCTTAGAAGCCATGCGACATGTTTGTATTTCACTATATTTTATCTCCAAACAGCCCTTCAGAACTCTCTCAGTCACCCAGGACCACTGGACCTTGCTTGCCTAGAATAGCTTTTCTGTTTTTCTCTTGAATACATATGTCCTTCTAGAGAAGAAAAAAATATGTCATTGGATTTCCAATTTCTCACTGTCTCCACTAGAGTCTTATGAAAAGATTGGAAGAGCCCTTGGGGAGAAAAACTATCCCTAAGAGACCCTAAAGGAAGGACACTGAAGGTTTCCCAGGGGAGGAAACAGACTTAGTGAATAATCAGTTAACTGTAGCCAGCCTTTGCCTAAGGTTAGGAAAATTCCCTGTCTACTGAATCACGGGTGAGCAGTGAACAGTTTTCAGGGTAAAGTGTGGCAGGTTCCCTTCACACTTAGGGAGAGAGACCCTTCAGTTACATAATTAGTTAGAAACCCTTATTTGAAGATCAATTGTCAAAGGCAAAGTGATTTGAGATTTGATGGGGCCATCCTTGATCAGAATTTAAATAGAATTTCAGAACTGAACTAATGTCCACAATATCAAGGATCATATTTTATAGATAATGACAATGTATAGACTCTAAAGTAGACTCTGTTTCTGAAATTTACAGTATTTTGCTCTTTTCCTTTGCATTGTAATAATATTCACCATTAAGTAAATACCTTCCATATGCTGAGTACAATATATAACTTACCTTATTTAATCTCCTCACACAACACTATAAGGTAAATATTTACATCCCTGCTTATAGACCAGTAAATAGACCCAGACATGTTGAGTAGTTTACTCAAGGCCATATGGCAAATTAGTAACAGAGCTAACATTTGATCTCAGATTTATTTGCCTCCAAAGTGTGCCTTCTTTCATTATATACATTATACCATTTTTTTATATGTTTAAAGGAGCTTCATAACTGTATAAGAAGGGACATTTTCAATCCTCCATGCCAGCAGAATTTTAACTCAGGGCTACACAAAGCAGTGAGCTTATCAGAATGGATAAAGAAGTTGTGGCACATATATACAATGGAATATTACTCAGCCATAAAAAGTAAAGAAATTGAGTTATTCATAGTGAGGTGGATGGACCTAGAGTCTGTCATACAGAGTGAAGTAAGTCAGAAAGATAAAAACAAATACCGTATGCTAACACATATATATGGAATCTAAAAAAAAAATGGTTCTGACGAACCTAGGGGCAGGACAGGAATAAAGATGCAGATGTAGAGAATGGACTTGAGGACATGGGGTGGGGGAAGGGTAAGCTGGGACGAAGTGAGAGAGTAGCATTGACATATATACACTACCAAATGTAAAACAGATAGGTAGTGGGAAGCAGCTGCATAGCACAGGAAGATCAGCTTAGTGCTTTGTGACCACCTAGAGGGGTGGGAGGGAGACGCAAGAGGGAGGGGATATGGGGATATATGTATACATATAGCTGATTCACTTTGTTATATAGCAGAAACACAACATTGTAAAGCATTTATATTCCAATAAAGATGTTTTTTAAAAAAAGGGTTAAAGGAAAGCTGATGGAAGCTGCTGGTAAAAATAAGGCTACATAAAAGGTAAGTAACATCATATCTTAGTCTTAAAAATAAGGCTACATAGAAGGTAAGTAACATTGTATCTTAGTCTTAAAAGTGTATTGAGAGAGTGAGAGAGAGAGAGAGAGAGAGACATGACATTGACATGGAGACTCAAAATAATGACTCATCTTACTGGATGACAACAGAAATAGGAAAAGAATCCCTGTTCTTTTTATCTTGTGACTCTTGGGAGAAAGTGACAGTAGAGATTTAAGATCTTGAAATTGTAATGGAGGGGTTGAGGGATAGGAAATTACAAAAAACTTAGTAAATGGATTTGAGACCAAAATAAGTTCAGTTCTTTATTTTTCACAGACTATTACTGGATTTCATTTATGTTGTCAACACTGTTCCAGGTGCTGTGTAGGTGGACAAGATAAGTAAGGCATAATACTTCCCCTCCAAGAGCTTATAATCAGGAAGCAAGGCAAAAATACAACAATGTATAATTTAGTGCAAAAACAAGAGTACTGATAAGAAAAACTATAAAACTCAGAGAAGAAATAAGGAAATGAAGACTAGACTGTGCATTCACTCAACTAATAATTTGCTGAATACCTCCCATGGGTCAAGTAAGATAATTAATGCTATGGCTAACCAGTAGAAGCTTTCAACAGGTGAGAGCTTTGAGGTGAACATGTAAAGACTGAAAATACTTAGTTAAGTAGATAAAAGGGCAGTGACTTTCTCAAGAAGTAAAGATTTTAAAAGCACCAAACTTATTATAGATTTAAATACTTTATGTATATTAACTCATTTAATTATAAGAACTCAATAAGGTAGGTATTATTAGTGTTCCCATTTTACAGATGAGGAACATAGGCTCAGAAAGGTTAAGCAATTGACTCCCTAAGGCACACAAAAAGAAAGTAGTATAGCCAGATTCAGATGCAGTAAGTAAGATATTTAATTGCTTTGCTATAAAGCCTCTCAGGCCACCATGTTAGAGAAGACCTGCTCATGCAGAGAACACAGGATTAGCATGCCTTAGCAAGCACATCATCAGAAGTTTGGGTAAAATCTTGTCTTAGACCTTCGTGGTTGTGATTAATCTCTAAGACAATAGTTCTCAAATTTTATGGTGCATCAGATCACCTGGAAAGGCTTATTAAAACACAGACAGTTGAACCCCACCTATAGAGCTTTCAATTCAGTGGGTCTGTTGTGGTGCCCCAAAATTTGCATTTCCAAACAAGTCTCAAGGTGATGCTGCTGCTGCTGGTCTGAAGACCACACTTTGAGAACCAATGATTAAGAAAACAAGTTCCCTGTCTCCCCCACAAAACTTATATCTGGGGCCTTCCATCAGTGAGCACAGAATCGAACATCTCTATTTCCACATCGCAGGAATCGCAAAGTCGACATGTCTAGAGTTGAAATCACCATCTTCTCGCTGAATATCTGCTCTTGTGTTTTTGCCATGTTAAGTGATGGCACAAATTAACACTTAGTACTTTGGAAGCATCTCTGACTCCCTGACTCTTTCCCCACCTGCCCCCATCCAGTCAAAGCACCTTGTTATACTGATTTTCTCTGTTCAATACTTCTTTCAACAGGTATTTATTAAGCACTACTATATGCTAGTCTAGGCTGGACTAAGACTAAAGATGCTGAATACCCCAAAATATCACCACCAGACATGTCCTTTTCTATAGTAAGAGAGAATATCTCTTTGACAGTCTTAGCAGGGTCACAGAAGAGAAGATATTGATAAGGGGTCAGGTCTAGGTTCAAGTGGTTTAAAATGGTCTTTCGAAGCAGAAAGCTGATTGGGATTGAGCAGTGGTCATGACATAATAGTTTACAATTGGTCGTCATAAACTGCTGTTTGATAAGTGAGCTATTTGTCTAGATGAGCAGACTGTTGTCTCAGATAAATTGATTTGCAGGAATTACCTGACACAAATAGTGAGACTATTTATTGGTTTACAGTCTTATCTTTTTTGGGCAAATGTTTCCTCGAGCAAAACACTAACTCATATCGACAAAGGTGGTCTCTGTTCTCAGTCCTAATAACTATGTCATGCTGATGTAGGTGATCACAGTTCTCAAAGACATTGTGCCCTAGATTTAAGAAACTTAAATTCTGGTGAGCAGGCAGACAGGGTTTCAACAAAATACCTCCTTGTTAAAATTAAGTTATTTATAGGGTAGAAAGTATACAGAGAAGAAATATCTGAGTATTCTTACAGAAATCTTCACAGTGGAGGTAGCACTGAGTTTGAATGGATGAAGGAGTGAGGGCAATCTACTCCAGGTGAAGTAAGAGGAACATGCAAAGCCCCAGAGATATGAGATATCATGAAGCCATCTCCTTTCTATTCATATACCTAAGGTTAATTCAGGCCCTCCTCTTTCTTTAAACTATTTCAAAAATCTTCTAACTGATAGCCTCTAACCACTGTCCCCAATCTTGTACATGCACATACCAAATCACTCAGTACTCTTCAGCCCGCGATGTATCTATCTGTGACCCAGGCACTTTATCTTCAGCCCACAGCGGGAGAGGTGTGTATTGCTCCTCTGGGGAATGAAGAGGATGGTCAGGGAAGCACTCTGCCTCTTTCTCTGGCTGTGTGAAGTCCACAAGGGGCTCCTCTTGCTGCCCAACCTGTAATAGGAAAGATGATGATGCCTGTCATTCTGGGCTGGAGGGAGAGTATTTTCTCGTCTTTCTGACCAGTTAATCTAAAGAAGATCCAAACAGCTATTTACCTGAGGTTTCAGAGGATAAAATACAAATTGTATAGAGTGGTAGGGTGGGGTCAGGGTGGACTTTGGATAGCTTTGCATCCTTATTTTATCTAATCTCCATTCTTGAAGGTCCCTTCCTAGACCTTCAGCATGTGTCCACATGGATGTTCCCTTCAATCGCAGAGTGTCTCCCCACAGACCACTTCCTCTGTCTTCCTCATGTTACCCTCTTCTTTCCTCCCTTGTGCCTGGAGTTTTTAACTTCTTCTTCCTCCTCCCTTCTTGGATAGTGAACCTTCCCCCAGCAATTATTAGGTTTCTGGCGTCTTCTTGGGTTTTGGAAATCTTTATGGTCTCCAAGTTGTATGCTGAGGGTTGCTGGTTTTGAGTTGTGAGTCAGCCATAACCATTCATTCTCAATCTACTTCTACTGCTGACTAAGGGGAAGAAGGGGAACTTCCAGTTCTTAGAAGAGGTGAGAAAGCACATTAGGAGTGATCACCATTTTGTATTGCAGCTTAGTTTTTATTTTTGTTTTTAAGAGGTATCTTTAAAAAAAAAAAAAGCAAAACAGAGATCTTATCCTGCAAGGATTATTCTCCAGCCAATAACAGTCAAGGGGGTCTATGTATGACATTCATATCCCCTCTCCTAGAGTAATGTTTAACCTTACTTTGTTTTGTTTTTTTTTAAAGTATGTCTCTCCTTACCAACCTGAATAACATTACAAATCCCTCTTCCATTAACCTGGCCTTGGAAGGTGTTATGTCCAATCACCTCTTCTCGATTCCTGGCCTCCTCTCCCTCAACTGTGGTAGGAAGAGACAAAGATAGCCCTATGACATATCTTGCCATATAACCAACCTACTTAAAACCTCCAAGTTTCCTCATTACCCATCAATAGCAAGAAAGCACATGGCCCCCTGAGGGGGCAGCCTCTATTTCAACCAGTTGTTGCCATGAGCACATGCAGATTCGATGTGGCAAATTTCTAAGAGAAGTCAGAAAAAACCTGGGATTTTAAATGAAATATCCCTATTTTTAAACCTTGGGTGATATAAACAAAACTCAAGCAAAACAGAAACAGAAAACTCTTTACAAAAAAACACAGCTTCCATCTCTGATCTAAAGGATCAAGTCCAAACTTCTTATCAGAGCACAGGCTGGGATGAGGAACTAGCCCCTGCCTCCTCTCCGGCCCCATCTCCAACTACTATCCACAAATAAGCAACAGCAATATTAAACTGTTATTATTTTTCAGTTTCCACTTCCTATGCCTTTGAAAGTGTAATTTCCTCTACCTGGAGTCCTTTCACAAATATTGTCTACCTGGAAATTTCCTATTCATGTGTCAAAACACTTTGGAGGTACAACCTCCTCTTTGAAGCCTTCCCTGATCAGCTCACCAAAATCATTTTCTCTGCTGTATTACCTTTGTACCTTATACATAGTTTTTATTATTATTATTATTAGCTTCCATTTGTTCCAGAGATGATAAAACAAATAACAAAGGTTACTTTAGAAGAGTAAAGTAGCTTATTCAAAGCCACAAAATTAAAGCAAGACCCAGGATTGTACTCCAGGCCTGTCTATCTCCAAAGTCTATACATTGCCCACTACCACATTCTACCTCCGATTTCTGCCTGTATTATTTGTTTATATCAGTTCCCCCTACCCCTTAACTGGGGTTAACTGAAAACAGGAACAGTACTTTATTCGTCTCTGTCACCAGTACCCAGAATATAATATGCATTCAATAAATGTTTGTGGAACTGAGGTGAACTGCATTTTAAATGCAAACCATATCAGTTTTATTCAATATTGCTCTATCTTCTTTTCAGGATTAATTCTTGGTATTTATATAAATTTATCTTCATTTTAGATTGTTAAAAAGAAGTTCAGGGACTTCCCTGGTGATGCAGTGGTTAAGAATCTGCCTGCCAATGCAGGGGACACAGGTTCGAGCCCTGGTCCAGGAAGATCCCACATGCCACAGAGCAACTAAGTCCATGGGCCACAACTACTGAGCCTACGCTCTAGAGCCTGTGAGCCACAACTACTGAAGCCTGCGTGCCTAGAGCCTGTGCTCCACAACTAAAGAAGCCACTGCAATGAGAAGCACACGCACCACAACAAAGAGTAGCCCTGCTCTCCACAACTAGAGAAAGCCCGTGGGCAGCAATGAAGACCCAACGCAGCCATACATACATACATACATACACACATACATACATACATACATACATACATACATACATACATACATTTATTTTTTAAAAAAAGAAGTTCAATCGGATGTTTTTCAAATTCATTACCTTCCTAAAAGGTAATGAACCAAAAGGCAGGATTGTCATAACTTTAATAGTGATGTACTTGATTCAAGCAATCATTACTTGGGCATGTTTGAGAAGCAGAATATTAGCTCTCCAGTTCCCAAATTCCAAATCTTGACTTAGCAGGAATCAGCCCAAATTTGGGAAAGAACTTTCATCAGTGGCTTCAACAAACATACCTAAGCTGCAATTGTCCTGTCCCCCCTGTATCCTGAAGGATTTTTACAGATGGGGGTCAAATTGTAATTGTGTCTTTTTCTATAAGGTATTGATGAGGATATGTGCATTCTTTGTATATGAGAAGTTAGCCCAACTTACCCACAGTTGAGAGGCATATTTCCACTTTGAGTTATTTCCAGCAAGGAGGAATATTTTCTGCTCAACCATTTAGCTACCTCCTCAAGTTTCCCACAAGAGGAAAATACATGGCTTAAAGGAAAGGCAGAGTCTGACTTGATGAAAACTCTCAGTGGATGGAATCTATGAACATAATCTTAATGTACCAGGCTCAAATACAGTATTTAATCACTTTTTCTCTGCCTCAACATCCCTAAGGATTCTCACATATTCCTCATCCATAAAGCTGGCTAGAATTCTCAGTGTGGGAGGGAAGAGAGTTGGGGAGGGAGTCTCTCACCTAAGAAGCCACATCAGAACATCAGGAGGATGTGTGGCATTTTCCTACCATGTTATTCTGATCAAGCATCCCCATGATAGGCTGATTCTCAGCCTTCTGTTGAGAATATCCCTGTCACAGAAAGAGGTTTTATTCCAACGGAGCATTGGATATAGGGTCCCCTTAGAGACACTGATTTCTGAGATTGAACAGAAATGCATATGAATAGATTACTATTAAGAGAGTTATTGATACTTTGAAGTATTGTGAGACTCTCCTGAGATGATGAAAACACTTTACCCTTGACACTATGGTGTAAAGAGGTAAGTATTCCACTTCAAAAATAAAGAAAATGGGGTTCTTTGGGGGTGTTTTAAGCATAACTACTCTCATTAAAGTATCACAGCCAAAGCCTTCCTTCTTTTATTTTACTCACATGGCCTAAGTAAGGTAAGTTTGTCCCCCATCCCAGCCATTTAGTCACTCATACTGGCAAAGCGAGTGTCTCACTTAGCCTTCTTTCTTCTTATGCCTTTTTACGAATCCCCCAAAGGGAGACTATCTTAAGTATAATTAGAGTCATGCCTGGAACACTGCACTTTCTTTGTTCTAAATTTTACGAACCAAGTGTTAGGTGAAGTTATCTTGAGTAAAAAATTAATAAACAGAAACCTCATTTAAACAGTTGGGAGACCAGAAGGGGGAGCTCTCACGCCTTGTGAAGATAACAGCCCAACAGGAAGAGGAAAGATTCCTCTTTCCTGACAACCAATCAGCCAATGAAAAGTGGACTCTGTGTTTACTAGAGCCCTCTCAACTTCCTTTTTCCTCTCTGTAAAAGAGTTCTCCTTCTCTTACTGTACAGGGGGATTTCTTGTGGCTTACCAATTTGGCAGACGCCAAATTGCAATTCTCTGCTAATCTTAAAAAAAAAAACATTTTTTGGCTAGAGAAATAACTGGCAGTCTATTTGTTCTAGGTCAATACTTGTTCTTTGAGATTCAAATAAAATTTGGTTTGAACAAAATGCAACATGTCTCCAAAATGTCTCCAATAATCCTGTGGGCTGCTAGAACCTTAATGTCACAGCTGTCACTTAGAGCACCTCAATCTGTCTCCAGATTGGCTATGTCCCAAAGCTGCTACTAATAGACTCCTCAGACCCCCCCCCCACAGTGCTAGTGACTCTTTATTTACCTCCATTCTTTAGAGCAGTGGTTCTCACAGTGTGGTCCCAGGACCAGTGGCATCAACATTACCTGGGAATTTGTTAGAAATGCGAATTCTTGGGCCCCCATTGAGACTTATGAGTCAGAATCCTTGGGGGCAGAGCCAAGCAATCTGTGTTTTAACAAACCTTAATTGATTCTGATGCTCACTGAAATCTGACGGGCTGTGTTTTACAGCAGAACTGCTCAAAATGTGGTCCATATATCTGCAGTATCAGATGAACTGGGGGCTTGTTAAGTTTCAAAATCTCTGGCCACACTCTAAATTTACCAAATCAGAATCTCAGAATTCTGGTTTACAAGCTTTCCAGATGATTTTCATGCTTGCTAAAGTTTGAGAAGCACAAATTTAAAGCACTCGTGGGGCTCCTCATCTAGTCTCTTTTTAGCACAAGAACAGAGGGGCTGGAGACCTAGTAATACAGTTCTTTTACACTTATCCCCTTTTCTCTCCTTCCGAATGCATACAGGTGCTGCTAAAATTCTTAATGTGATGGTTCGAACACTACTAGGACTTGCTGCTAGCTTAGCCTATCCTGACAGATCATTTCTTCACACAAAGGAATATTTCTCTCAAGAGGCCGATCACATACCCAAGGATTCTATGACGGCAAAGGAGGCTTTGCCTGCACAGAGCACAAAGAAAGAAAAAAAACAAAAAATACCTCTGGGATAGGCACTAGAGAGATTGAGTTTGTCAAACTGCACACAAGTTGCATTGATGAGTCTCAGCACTGACAACCAGAATGCCTTGTTACAAATCGAAGGATAGAAGAAATATTCCGAAAGGAATTACCATATGTGAATATGCTGGGTTTGGTTTGACTTTGTAAACTGTATTGTATTTTATTTGATAGGATGGCAAATTTTCAACAGAAAGAGAAAATATAAAAATGATAAGATGCAAAAAAAATATTTTGTCTCCAATTTTTCTCTCCATAAAGGCACAAAGTGGAAGCAGTGGATTCAAAGTTAACACAGGAGGCCTTGCACACAATGGGAGTACAGAATATTGATTTGGAATGCTGGGAGGGCTGCTGCTAGAGAAGGCATCAGATAATCAATGGAAAAGATGAAGCAAGAAGACAAACCACTCATTAAATAAAAGGCCATTCAAAGATTGGAATTGGGTCAGCATGGAGAATTTCAGTTCTCACACTCAGTTTAACAATAAGGTTATTGCAAGTCATTTCCTAGTACTTAATTTCTGTTACAATAACCTCATAGTCAGCTTCACAGATGGCTAATAGAAATATCCCATCATTTAGCTATTATAAAGGTTCTAAGAGAACTTGGAGAAAATCTGCCAAATCAAACAATGTTTTGTATAGCCAATCACCTGGAGAACATGTACATTTGGGCACTGGTTTGACTATTACACTGTAGGTCTTAGTTTTAACTGTTCCTGAGTTCCTCCAGCAGAATTCTGTGCACACATAAGGGGTATAATAAATAACCAAAAAGTAAGCTAGTATTATTTGATGTTTATTGAAGTGTTTAAATATATATATATATATATATATATTCAATGAAAAGAAGTAGAAGTTTTCTAAATTTACTCCTGTCAGTACTTTATCAAGCTATTTCCTTGATTCCTTGCCCCATTCTTTTCCACATTGCATAATGTTTCTCTAACATTGTTCAGGGCCTATTTCTTTATGCATGAAAGAAATTCTTTATTACATTTAATATGATTTAGGAAAGCAACAGTGTTTCTTGTAGCACATGATAGAGTCTGTGGCCTAAGTATATGCAATCTGTTTTATTAGCACAGTAATTTGATTATTTGGGGTATAGGAATGACTAAAATTTTCATAATTCAAAGAAATAAGGCAAAGATGGCCAATTAGGATACACAAATTATTTTTCTAGAACTCAAAAGAGACAGGAATTATTAAAAGCAACCATAACAGCGAAATCAACTGCTAATGACCAGATGATGGAATGAGAGACCATAAATATGTGCTAGGCATACTACAGCCTACAAAATATGTGCGCTCTCTCTTTTTCTTTCTTTTTGATAGTTTGTACAGGAAGACCTTTATAAACCTTTCTTTTAAAATATACATCATTGGGCTTCCCTGGTGGCACAGTGGTTGAGAGTCTGCCTGCCGATGCAGGGGACACGGGTTCGTGCCCCGGTCCGGGAAGATCCCACATGCTACAAAGCAGCTAGGCCCGTGAGCCATGGTCGCTGAGCCTGCACGTCCGGAGCCTGTGCTCCGCAACGGGAGAGGCCACAACAGTGAGAGGCCCGCGTACCGCAAAAAAAAAATAAAATAAAAATAAAATATACATCATTAATTCAGTTTCCCCTGAACCTCAGATTCAGCTCGTGAGAGCAGCAACTTCATATGCCATTGATAGAGAACTGAAAAGGAGAACACAGAAAGAGGGGATAAGTCACAGAAATATCTTACAATTTGTCAAGAAATGACGATGGGTACCCACTTTTTAATCCATCTCCCCTAAAAAATATTGCTTAAGGGCCTAGGATTAACATTCATTATTATACACTGGGCTTTATAACGTAACATTTGGAAAGCTCTTACTTAGAGATAGTGGGACACTTATTGTGACTTGTCAAAGCTCAGAACTCTTCAGGAAGTGATTTCCACTTACAGATACATTTCATGTTGAAGAAAAACATCCTCCAAAGAAAGTTTAAAAGAGAACCCAGATGAATACTTTTTTTAGATGGGGCACAAATAAGTTCTGATTTCAACATGTTCCACATCTCCCCAGAGCTAGAAAGCTAAAGACAGTTCTACAATATCATATTTCAAAAACAGTACAGAGCTTAGCTGCTAAAGCAATAAAGCGGTTTTTGTCTCAGAAGCATACAGCATCATGAATAACATTGTCATCCAGAAACAATGACTGGTAGGCACCATTCTGTGTTGTAGCTAAGCAGGCTGGCTTGATAGTGAATTGCGAATGCCGTCCTGCCCATTCCACTGAAGCTGACGTTTTGTACAGGCTAGTAGAAATGTGAGGTATGAGATCAATAAAGAAGTAATTAAAAGTAAAAGACTCTTTTTTTTTTTTTTTTTTTTTTTTTTTTTTTTTGCGGTATGCGGGCCTCTCACTGTTGTGGCCTCTCCCGTTGCGGAGCACAGGCTCCAGACGCACAGGCTTAGCGGCCATGGCTCACGGGCCCAGCCGCTCCGCGGCATATGGGATCCTCCCAGACCGGGGCACGAACCCGTATCCCCTGCATCGGCAGGCGGACTCTCAACCACTGCGCCACCAGGGAGGCCCTAAAAGACTCTTAATGATTGTAAATGAAGCTGAGAATACAAACTCGGATCTCAGTAACCTGGAGTTATGACTCTAGGGCCGTGGTCTGTTAACATCTGCTTCTTGGGTAGGAATGTTTTTCTTTCCAAATAGCAGTGCTACATGAATCAACAGCTTCTAAAGGAACTATTTCATGCTATACAACCTTAGGTCTCAGACTTAAAAAATCTCATTGATCTTTGGTGAAATCTCAGTTATATAAGTAGGAAGTTATTTTTAAAGTCATAGCAGATGCTACAGTTCCTCCTCATTGCTCCCACATGGATGTGCACTGTTTATTCAAAATTGAGCCAAAAGCCCTGAAATAATAAAGTTAAGTAAGACTCCCTGAGAAACCTAGACAACAAATCTGTATGCAATGGATCTGTAAATATTCCTTTTAGTTTTATTATTTAGCTGCCGGCTTTTGAGCTGCCCACACTGACACACTAGCGTGCACATGCACACACACCCTTCAGAGATTTGCATCAGGAGGAACATGGTTTTCATTCTGAAACTGATGGCAAGACTTTTTCTTAATTTACACCATTTTTTTTACAGTCTCCTTGGTAAACCTAAAACATTAACAGATAAACTACAACCCTAACTCATCATTTTTCCATAAGAAATGTGAAGTAGTCCATGCTGTTAGAAATAATCTTTTGTTCCAAAAAAGGTAATTAATTTAGTAAAATCAGAACTCAAATTAAAAGGAATTTTTATTGTCATACTGTAGCCATGGCCTGAAGCGTTCTTTCCACTATATATATTTTTCTGTAATTTAGGGCTAAAATTTAATCACTAGTGAAAGAAGCTAAAGAAAATTTCAATTATCAGGTCTCATTGAGAAACCAAGTCTCTGACTTTATTTGGGGTATGTCAGAGATGAAACGTCAAAACCACATAGACTTATGTTTCTCCAAAGAATGTATTTATTCACTGTTGTATCCCTAGTACCTAGAATAGTAGCTAGGAAGTGTGAATAAATGAATGAATGAGGTAATGTATCTCAGTATCAAAAGAATCTCAGTTTTTAAAGCCATAACCATCCCTCTTTTATTTCCTAGGTCAACTAGTGAGCATCCTTGCTTGGTAAGTAAAGTCATCATTATTATTCCCCACTATTAAGTTTTACATTATGTCACCTATTACTGACCTAGACATATATTTTATGATTAATAAACCCTATCTAATACTATTATTTATACCTGTTTCCATGTTGAATTACCAATACTATTATTTACCATATTTTCATGTAGAACTACCACTGTATCTTTAAATAAGATTGAATAACTCCTTAAAATTCTCTAACGCCTAGGATAAACTTCAATCTCCTTGCCAAGGCCTACAAAGTTTTTTTTTATATTTCCAACCTTATCTCCCATCGTTCCTCCTTGGCCTCTATACTACAAATGGCAGTATAAAGGCCAAATAGCTTGTATCAGACAAGCAAAGTAGCTTGTATCAGACTAGCCCTCCTGCTTGTAACAACTAAAAACCTTGGGGAAAAGAACTACTCTTTGAAGGCATAGAGAAGTGACAAAATCAGCATAAACTAAAGGAGATCCAACCTTTGAAAGAAGGAAACCACATTAGTGGAGACCAACATTTATATGTTTTTCCACTAATGGCACTTCCCAGTCTACAACCCAGGGTGAATAGAACTCAAGTAAAACATTATTAGCTTGAGGAGTCAAAGGAGAAAATTGGAGGCTATCTAGAAACTGAGAAGGGGTAATTCTGGGAAGGAAAGAGAAGAGAAAACCCTCAAATCCACAGATAACCCCCACTCAAATCCGTAACTGACTCCTCAACTGCAGATGTGTAGGGTATTGGGGGAAAGCAACAGTTAGGAGAGAATTCAGTGAATGGACACTACAGAGCAGTCAGATTTTGGAATTAGAGTTCTGCTGAGTTAGAGTGGCTTAATGAATACATCAGGATTTCCATTAAAGCTCCAGAAGGACCCCGTTTTAGGATTAAAAACTACAAACCAGGACTAAGTGGTCTACCAATAATTTAACTGTCTGATAGAAAAAAAATTACACCCTTCAGAGGAAGATAATTGAATCTAGAGTCTCTATAGTGTATCAATACAATATCCAGTATGCAATCAATATGAACAGACATATGAAAATATTTAAAATTATGACTCATAGTCAAGAGGAAAAAGAAAACAGTTGCTGGACAAGACAAACCAGATGTTAGAATTGATAGACTTAAACTTCAGAATAATAATAACAAATATATTAGAGAATCTATAATGAAAATTGGATACAACAGGTAAAGAGATAGGGAATTTCAGAACAGATGTGGAAACTAAATAAATAATAAAATTTTGAAATGAGAAAAAAAAATTCAGTGGATGAAATTCATAGTAGATTGGATATAACTGAAGAAAGGATTAGTTAACTTGAAGACAGTCAAAATATCATCCAAACTGAAGCATGGAGGGAAGCATGATTGAAAAAATAATGAACAAAACCTCTGTGAACTTGGGACACATAGTGACTGGAGTCCTTCAGAGAGAAATGTGAGGGAAAACAGAGCAACCAAATAGAAAGAAAGATAGATAGATAGATAGATAGATAGATAGATAGATAGATAGATAGATAGGTTTCAATTCAGTTTTAAACTCAGTTCAATCTGAAAATCTGGTTTCTATAGGTAGCAGTTCTCAATCTTTCCTGGAAAAAATGCTCCTTTCCACAAACATTCTCCCTTTTCCCAAGGTGATGACTAGTTGTATGCTGGAAGCAATTGGCTGACCTTGTGCAGAGAAGGATCAGGGTCCTTGGGCACTAGGTCCTCTGATCTCTGGGATGATGTCCCTGTCCACCTGAATGCAGCTGCCCCTTCTGACACTCACAACTAAAGCTTGTGTTTAGTGGAATTAAGGTCTGCTGTGAGCAGGACAGAGGCTGACTGAGCCTCTCCTAAGCTCCCATTCCTACTGTCTCTCAAGTATCTGCCGCATTCTTCTTCCAGCCTTTTGGTCCATTGGTTCAACCCTGGCTTCTACTGCTATGATAGACTTGCCGGCTCAATTCTGCTTCAATGCCACATTGGAATCCTGAGCTTCACAGCCTCCTTCCTGACCACTGAACAGTCTCACTGATGTAACCTAGCCTCCAAGATGGTACAGGTACAGCCAGAGAGGTGACCACTTTTCAAAGTCCCAAATTGGAAGCAAGATGACACTTTCTCCCTGTCCCCCAACCCTCCCTATCCTCTCCACTCTCAAATCTACTGATACTCTCTGACTTGTCTTACACCCTCTGGACTTTAACTTGGAGAGAGGAAATCCTTCTTGCTTTCTTGGCAACCTCTAACAAAATTCCCAGGCCAGGAAAAGGTATTATTTCTTCCTGTAGTTTATATCCTTCTCTCTGTGTAAGCACCATCTCTATTCTACAGAAGAATGCTATAAGCAGAGTCCTACAACCTTAATACCTGAGCTATTAAGAGCAGGAGGGGATAAAGAAAATTGGGAAATACTGTCTTAAGACAATTGCTTGGCTATTGTTGTTTTATAATCTTACCTGTCAAAGCAGAAGCTACTTTTTCTCTGTCTTTGCATTCGTTTTCCAGCAAACTCTGATCTTCTCCCTGGACATCTGGACTGCTGAGGCTGAATAGGACAAAGAGAAAGAGAGAGACAGAGAGAAACAGAGAGAAGTACAGTGACACTTTTCAAAATATTACTATTACTCCATAATGTATTTTATTTATGACTATGCTACATGGACAGAGCTTTAAGGTAGAAATACATTTCAGGATAACTTTACTAGTCATATGAGTCTTGAGGCCCCTTGCATTTCAGATAGAATTCCTTAGCATGAGATTCTCATATTAGTGAAGGGTGTAGCTCTGGTCACAAGCCTCACAATAATGCTTTATGGAAGTCAAACTCCTATTTTTCCCAATTCTCTGAGTCTGAGTCACCATATCAAATTTAAGCTTCTCAGGATGAAAGTAAGAATAATTTGGAGAAAATACTATCTAAGCCCAGAAATTTCTTGGTAGATTCTTTTCTCTATCATTAACTATTGCCTCTTCTGGATCATTATAAACTGCATCAGATTCCATTCATATCAAGCTTTCAATTATGGGTCAAATTATTATTATTGTTTTTAATCCCCAAGTAGGTGCTTATTATTTAAGGAATTCTCTTTTATTAATTAATTTTATTTTTGGCTGCATTGGGTTTTCATTGCTGTGCGCAGGCTTTTCTCTGGTTGCAGCGAGCAGGGGCTACGCTTCGTTGCAGAGCGTGGGCTTCTCATTGCAGTGGCTTCTCTTGTTGCGGAGCACAGGCTCTAGGCGTGAGGGCTTCAATAGTCGTGGTGCATGGGCTAAGTAGTTGTGGTGCACTGGCTTAGTTGTTCCGAGGCATGTGGGATCTTCCCGGACCACGGCTCGAACCCGTGTCCCCTGCATTGGCAGGTGGATTCTTAACCACTGTGCCACCAGGGAAGCCCTTACTCTTCTTTTAAAAATGTGTTCTCAATTGAATCTAGTGATAAATTTCCAAATTTGTGGTAATTGGCAAAAAAAAGGTTTAGCATAATGATTGATGGCATACTCATCTAGAGACAGGTGTTCATGGGATTTAATTCAAACAGGAAAGTTTTTAGACTTCCACATTTTGATTCTCTCTCTCTCTCTCTCACACACACACACACACAAAAACACACAGTAAATCCCCTCAGGAGCAGTGAATTTCAGATGTGTTGTCTGCTGGTATATTAATGACACTGGTGGGCATCAATGAGTCACATAAGGGCTATAACAGATTCCTGTCTTTCCTTAAATGTCTTATTCTAATTTACATCAATATAGCAAGCTAGAAAACAACTCATTCATATAGACCTTAGTCTGATGTAGCAGCTGAGTTTTATGTATCTAACTAAAGTCCTAAATATTTAATATACAGGGTTCTTTCAAATTTCAGAAGTAATATGAAGGCAGTGCTCCTGAAATTCCACAAGCTAGTCTTTCATTTTAAATCCAAACGTGAAGGGTTATGGTTCAAATGACTTCAAGTTGGCATTAGATGGTTCAGAAGAAATGAAACTATTCCAAAGAAAATCACACTTTTTTTCTGGAAAGAGGAGATTTTTAAATGTGTATTTTATTTTCTACACAGTAGCCATAATATTTCCTGTGATCAGAAGAGCATGATATAAAGCTAAATAGCACCATGAAAAACAGTCTTTCCTGAGGTGTAATATCTTTTACTGGACAAATTAGAACTATTAGAAAATATTAGAAATCTTTTTCTATAATCAAAATATTAATACTATATTATTGTGAAAAAACAGCACAGCTTCTCTCTTCTTAAGCTTTCACATCTATCACAATGTGTAGTCTACCTCCATATGTTTGCTTTTATAATAACAGTATATAAAAATATTCACTGAACAAGTGCAGTAGGTTTAGCTGTAAAAATTGCCTAGGTCAAAAAAAAAAAGCAAGCAGGACAAGTTTCAACCTCACCAAAATACCTATATATATATTACTTCTTTGGTCTCTTAACTCTGTCTACCTAGAAAACCAAATGTCCCAAAGTTTACATGAGAAAAATATTTTAAAACTGTTTAAAATTATTTAATGAAAAAATTCATGTCTCAAGGTAACAGGGACTGATTAGGCATAAAAAGTGGCAGAAGATAGCCAGCTTCCTTCTTCTCAGAAGATTATCAGCGTACAGAGCCTGAGGGATCCACTAAAGTATGCAAAAATGAGGATTTATTTAGGTAACATCAAGCCTATCTATTCAGCTAATATCAGGGTATTCGGGCAGGAGAAGCAGTAACATTCTACTGTTTAAAAAAAGGAAACACTCCTTACATTATTAGAAGCTTACATCTTACAAACAATACAGGAACTAGTTTTCCAACATTTTTCTTAAATCACACTTAAGGCACTGAATCCTACAAATAAGTCTAATTAGCATAAAAGGAACAAATTTTAATGACATTTTAAATATAAAACACCATTGAAATCTGAGGCCTAGCCAGACACGGACTTAAAATTGATTAAACTGTTTCAAATGCTATGTCTTTAAATTAATTTATGTTGAACACAGTGGGTACCAGAGTCAATTCTGGTTGCTATGGCAACAGACACTGAAAATTTAAAGATCCAGCAGCAGGCTCAATTCCCTGCAAAGAGGGTTATTTTACATTAAAATTACATACCACCACAACAGTTTTGATGAAACATGTTAAACAGATACACATGCAAGCCACCTTTTTTAAAGACAATTTAATTAGTGTATGTGAGATACCATGTTTATCATTTTAACTTAAATTTCCTCCTAGCTAGATTTAAAGGATGAATTAGAATCTAAATTTCAGAAAGCAAGCAACTAATTATCAAAATGCCTCACTAGGGAAAGGAAAGATATCTAAACTAACCATGTAATAAAAACACCATAGAGTATCAATCTATAATATTTGCTTTGCAAATGGATATTTGGCTGGTGGGCCATTCTCATACAGTAGAAACTTAAAAAAAACAACAAAAGAGGGACATGCACTCACACGAATCACTGAATTTTTTAGCCTGATAAAATGCATTTTGTTTTTTCTAAAGAGTCTTTTAATTGGCTGTAAGATTGCTGGATTTGAAAACAATTGTTTTGTGTCATTCCAATACAGTTTTTATGAGGTCAAGGCTCATCAATTGTACCAAACAAACATAATCATGTAGCCCTCAGAACAGTCACCTGGTGTATATAAATCAAATGGAGGGAAATGAGATGTGAGGGGCTGTCAATCAAGGTGTGCCAAAGAGGAGAGAAATGTGGAGGTCTTGGGAAGTGGCAATCCTCCCTGTGTCTCCTTCCATTGGATCACGAAGGGCAAGGGAAATGATTGCTGGGTTATGGTTAAATGCACATCATGATAGCCCAGTTTCCCAATCTGTCTTTTTTTTTTTTTTGGCTGTACGTGGGCCTCTCACTGTTGTGGCCTCTCCCATTGCGGAGCACAGGCTCCAGACGCGCAGGCTCAGCGGCCATGGCTCACGGGCCCAGCTGCTCCGCGGCATGTGGGGTCTTCCCGGACCGGGGCACAGACCTGTGTCCCCTGCATCGGCAGGCAGACTCTCAACCACTGCGCCACCAGGGAAGCCCCCAATCTGTCTTTAAAAACATTCACATAGACATACTTTTTTTGGATTAGCCGTTTTCTTATTGCTTAGTCTACTAAAGTGTAATTACTAAAGTGTAATGCTACTCTTGAGACACTGGTTAAAATTAGTTCCCTTTGGGGTGTCCCTAATGCCAAGAATGAATTTCATTTGAAATACAAAGATTTCCTTTTTGTGTGTTCATTTTATGATTTTAAAATTAGATTATTTAATCAAGTTTCATGTTTTCAAATCTTGTTTGAAGAAGGAACACTAGATGAGGAAGATTATAGAAAGGAAAGTATTACTTCTCTCTCCTTAAATAGGTCCCCTATATTAAATATTTTCCTAACTATAAGAAATCTAAGTCTATGAAAGATCTTAAGAGTCTAAGGAATATTTATTCAATTTGTTGGCCCTATTTTTTACAGTTTAGAGGAATGTCTAATAATTTCATTTTATTGGCCATCCAAACTTTCCTCTTGCACAAAGACAAGAATTGAAAAGAAAGAAAATACTACTTGTATCCAAAATATGCAGTGTCCTTGGAATGTAGACTGTGGAAACAAATGAGAATGTCTGCATTTCAAATAAATTTCAAGGAGATGGAAAATCAAACTATTTTAATATGTGAAATCCAATCTTGTTTCACCTGTCAGAAATTATAGGTTATGTTTAATACATGTTCATCATCAGAATAAATATTACCTATGATGATTCAAAGGAAGAAATCTTTTCCATTAAAAAAATACATCAGGTTAAAAATATTAACTCATTCATGTTATGTAAGTTTTCATTTGTTTCTTTTCAAGTGGTTTGAAAATAAAGAATCTGCTAAGATCCAGTGGGTACAGAACTACAAACAAGACTCTAACTATGTATTTAAAACCATGCGTTTATATAATCTACATGGAACAATGTGTGCCATTAAAAGCATCCTTCAGTCTTCAAGAGTTCTCTTTAGGTATTTATAGGTCTTGGCATCCACTCCAACTGTTAGATCCTGCAATAACTTTTCACACATTCCTGTTTAACTTATCAGCAACAATATTTATAGATGTGCTACATGGCATAAGAAATTATTTGTATTTAATTGGTGTTTCTTAAAAATCATTCAGTGTCCAGACTTCCCTGGTGGCGAAGTGGTTAAGAATCCACCTGCCGGGCTTCCCTGGTGGCGCGGTGGTTGAGAGTCCGCCTGCCGATGCAGGGGACACGGGTTCGTGCCCCGGTCCAGGAGGATCCCACATGCCGCGGAGCAGCAGTGAGACATGGCCACTGAGCCTGCGCGTCCGGAGCCTGTGCTCCGCAACGGGAGAGGCCACAACGGTGAGAGGCCCGCGTACCGCAAAAAAAAAAAAAAAAAAAAAAAAAAGAATCCACCTGCCAATGCAGGGGACACAGGTTCAAGCCCCAGTCCAGGAAGATCCCACATGCCATGGAGCAACTAAGCCCGTGTGCCACAACTACTGAACCTGTGCTCTAGAGCCCACGAGCCACAACTACTGAGCCTATGTGCCACAACTACTGAAGCCTGTGTGCCTAGAGCCCGTGCTCCACAACAAGAGAAGCCACCAGAATACGAAGCCTGTGCACCGCAATGAAGAGTAGCCCCACTCACAGCAACTAGAGAAAGCCCATGCACAGCAATAAAGACCCAATGCAGCCAAAAATTTAAAAAAAATCATTCAGTGTCCATGTATAGTAAATAACACAAAGATGTTTAACATTACTAATTAGGTGTTATAGTTGAACAGATATATTGCCTCCCTTTAATCACTCAAAAAAATCAACATATTTTGAACATCTGTCATGAGCAAGTCACTGTAAAAGATACAGTCTAATGGAGGAATAAGACAGATACACTGATACTGACCATGCAAACAATGCTGAGACTAGGTAGTAAAAATAATTTTTGCCTGAACATATCAGGAAAGGCTTTCTGGAAGAGGTGGCATTTGTTCTAAAGATGAATTTGCAGTATAGGGGCCTATACAGATGAAAAGGAAGGACCTTCCAGAAAGTAGAGCCAGTACAAAGATGCAATAGGGGGACATATACACTGTTCCAAAGATCCTGGAGGGATCTACTGGTGGACTGAGGCCCTGTCAAAAAAATTTCAAATCCCATTTTGATGTACACAGAATTTGTTCTTTAGGCAAAAAGATTTTGGAGCAGGAAATGGCAAGATATGAGGTGTTCTCAGTAAAATTCACATGGCAGCAAGTCTGTAGATGGACTGGAATGGGAAGACATTAATTGAATATACAAATTAGAAGATTTAGTCCATGTGAGGTTAAAAAAAAGCATTTGGACTATGGTGATAGCAAGGGAGATAGGACAAAGGGCATTTAGAAATATTACAGAGGTAGAACGAAGAGGATTTGGTAAAGGCCAATTTGATGTCCCCATTTGTAAGGGTTAAGAAAGTTGATATTTTAAAGAACATGAATATATGAGTTGAAAATGTTAAATCACAGTGCATTTTGGAAGTGAAGAGCAAATAATAATGTTTTCATTTTATCTTTAGATGATGTGGTCTTCCTTTTGCTTCCCCATCCCCACTCCTCTGCTAAGGAGGAAAAGGGTAAACTATATAGCCAACTGTTTAAAGCTTTAAAAAATCTGATAATTTAATAGTCCCTTTATGTGGTACATAGTCTCCATGGGATTAAAAAAAATTCTTTCTCTTAGATAATCTCACTTACCCTCTTCTTTCATCCATAAGTGGTGAATGGATATATGAGTGGACAGCACACTTAACCTCTCTGTGCCTCCATTTCCTCTTCTGTAAAATAAACATAGTAGTACCTGTCCTGATATCACAAGATGGTTGTGAGAATCAAAACTAAGATCAGGTATTGCTTCTAAAAATCTTCTGTAAATGTAAAGTGCTAAAGATGTTGTTGGGCATTATTATTTTTCCCTTCATACCTGTAGCTGGTGCTGAGGTATGTAGCTCCTTATACCCTTAGCATTCACTTCTGCACACCCAAAGCTGATCACTAAAAACACCTGTGACTTTCTGATCATAAGAGAAGCTTGGCCCACTCCAGGCAAGCAGGAAGTACCAGTTACTTATCTCAGAAGTAGTCATCAATCAATGGTGACAGAGAGATTGGTGGATAGTACCCCTCAGCTTCCTTGCCCCTCAGATGGAATAACTTGAAGTGCACCTTCAACAGGCCTTCCTGTAATTCCTCAGAGGGAATAAGGGCCCGTTTAACCACAGTAGTAACTTGCCTGATACTAAACTCTGTTGGTTTCCTATCCTTCCCTGTCTAACTTGTCTACGCCCAATGCTGTTTCCTGGAGTGCCTTTGAATAAACCACATGCACACAAATCCTTGTCTCACAGTACGGCTCGGGACCGGGGGGTGGGGGGGAACCAAGCAAAGGCAGTGACTCTTGACCAAGCCTTGCCATCCTTGTGTGCCTGGGAGAAATCTCTGAAGCCTGGAACCCTAAATCACACAGGAATTCAAATATGAAGTATTCTTGTTTCTCCCTTTTAATCCTTCAATTAAAAGCAGAATGACAAATTTCCCATTAATAAAATACAGTGGGTGATTTTTCCCCCTGGATGACTCATCCTGCGGTCTAGCTGGCAGAAAGTGTTCCCAGACCATTTTGAAAATGTTAGCGAGTTCTGACTCAGCCCATTCTCCTAGACTCATACTTGGAATCAGCAGGTTCTTCTGCCTAAACCTGTTATTTTAAAATCATTTTTTAATTGAAGTACAGTTAATTTACAATGTTGTGTTAGTTTCAGGTATGCAGCAAAGTGATTCAGTTATATATACATATATATACGGTTTCAGATTCTTTTCCATTATAGGTTACTACAAGATATTGAATATAGTTCCCTGTGTTATAGAGTAGGTCCTTGTTATCTCCAAACCTGTTTTATATAAAACAACAGCTAAGTAACTAAAGATTTTCACTGTATAAGGGTCATAGCATTTTAAAAGTATCAAGTTCCCAAGAGCCATTAGTCCAAATATAATGTTACCTTCGAATTTGCACAAAAAGTAGTATTACCACGTCTTTCTCTCTTGATTAATAAAACACAAACACTTTCTCAAAATATGTTCATTTTAAGTGGAAATCTTACTCTAACTATGAAGTTAGAAGACCTGGGTTCAAATCCTGGCTGCAACTCTTACTAGCTATGCCACTAGGCACATTAATTAACCTGCTAGGCCTCTTCTTCTTCCTTCCCTAAATTAGAAAAAATAAAAGTACCCACATTTTACAGTGGCAGTTAGAAACAAGTGAAACGAGAAACTTAGAAAAGAGAACTTAGAAATGAGTGAAATAAGGTTTCCACAGCCTAACACGTAGTAAGTATTTTTGTTAGTTTATTGTAAAGGGATCTGGTAATACTTCATTCGCTTATTCAATTAACATTTTTTAGCATGTGTTTACTGCTAGACCCTGTCATGAATAAGGGTTTATTGCTAGACCCTTTCTCCTACCCTCCAGGAGCTTATGGTCTACTGTGGAGATAGATATACTTCTTAAAATGAAAAAAACTAAAACATGTACAATATATTATATTGTATTCAATATACTATTGCATATTAGTATTAAATTGGATGATTATAATGGAAACTATTTTTTTCTTAAATAAAGTAACAGTAAAATACTATCCATAATTTCTATGCTTTATAGACCTCAGTAGTATTCAGATACTTGTATCTACTTATCCTGTATTCAGCAGATGAAATTTCTTAACTTCGTAATTCTTAAGAACCATTCTTTTTCCATTACCTGAGTGTTAACGTTTGGATGGTTGATACTGAACAAAATGAGTATGAGTGCTGCAACCCTGGGTCATGGTAAATGTGAAGAGAAAATTATAACCATGTAGGGCTTTGCAGTGGGCCAAGAGAAATGAATTGCTGGTCTGCCTAACTTATCATGCCACTCCACTAAAATTACCATCAGTGGCATAAACTGATATCAATTGGCTAAGTGCATAGGGGTCTGGGAAGCTTAATATTCTCCTGCCAAAAATATCCAGTAATATGTTTTGTTGATCACTGTGGCAGAAGCTCACCCTGCTTCCTGTTCTACATATTCCTAGCATGTTTTGTTCTTGTCTAAGAGAGCATTTGAGTATATATTGCCCGCTCTTGACCCAGCTTACCCCAAAGCTGCTAATTTCCATAGCTGATCCTCACATGCCATTCCTCAAATGGAAAGCACACACGCCCTCACAGGCATCTCTCACACTTCTTGAGGGTAAGCAGAATTGCCATTCGCTGGGATTACTCATGAGAGGAAGAGTCTGTTGATGAAGTGGCTCAGATCTGCCAGCAGGTTTAGTGAGGTGTTTAATTAAGACAAGAAGAGATGTAGCTGACACTCATAATTCAACCATAATGCATTCATCTTCTAACACCTGGCTCTCAGACCTAATTTTTTAACTGTTTGTACCTAGTGCCCTGTTAGAATATCACCAACTTTCTTAAAAGAATGATAAAGGGATGTCTTTTAGTACTCAGAAGGTCAATAAAACCTTCCTCTTAACCTTGTCTTCTCATCTTTGCAAAAGTGAACATTTTTTTAGAACCATTTGCCTATAAGACATGCATTTTAAATAACCATTTATTTCTACTTTGAGAATAATTGTAGTCTCCTTAATCTTAGTTCTTCAAATCTCAGAGATATTTCTTATAATGACAAACACAACTTTGCCTCTGCTTTTTTTTTTTTTTTTTTTTTTTTTTGCGGTACGCGGGCCTCTCACTGCAGTGGCCTCTCCCATTGCGGAGCACAGGCTCCGGACGCGCAGGCTCAGCGGCCATGGCCCATGGCTCACGGGCCCAGCCGCTCCGCGGCATGTGGGATCCTCCCAGACCGGGGCACGAACCCATATCCCCTGCATCGGCAGGCGGACTCTCAACCACTGCGCCACCACGGAAGCCCACTGCCTCTGCTTTTGAATAAGTATTACACTTTCTTTTTATGAAGAAGAAAGGGATCAATTCTCAAACATCAAGCTGACCATCTTATTTTAACTCTAGAAGAAGCTTTTCCTGCATGATTTTAGAATAAAATCCTTATGCTTGGAGAGATCTTAGGAATTAACCTTTCTAGCATAACTGAGCCTTTCACATTATAAGTTCAACCAATTAGTTATTGGGGTTGAGGAATACCAAAAGAACAAGGAAGAGGTGACAAGAAGTCAAGGAACCAACATCACTGTTTAAAAAACACACACACACACACAAGAAAGTCAAGAAAACAAACAGAACCCTGAGCAACTAAGGGCCAGGAGTTGCCAGTCTGTTGGCATGGTCCTCCAAGTTGTTATCATCTTGGTCTGCAACCCCAGGTTGCCCTCCATGGAGTCATCCATGAGGCCTCTTTCAAAGAGCAGTGGAGGAGGTTCAGATACACACTAGCTCACTAGTACAGATGAAGAACATCTAAAAAGTTTAGGCAAGTACAGGAGAGAAACATGATTAACTGAAACAATTCATGGTTATGACTAGCAACTCAATTAAGACAGATAACCTGTGAGAGGCAGAACTGGAAAGAGATGGCAGATCACAGAGACTGAGGAAGAGTGACTGTTTACCATTTCTTTGAAAAGTACGGTTCTTACCTAGGCAACTACTGTGACTTATTTACCTGCACTGCTTACAGTTGAGACCCATATAAGCCATACAAACCCTTCATCTGACAAATTAGAAAACCGAAGCTCAACTTTCCCAAGATAAATCACCATCTAGTTACAGAGCTGGACTAGAATCCAAATTTTCTGCCTCCTCTCTCAGTTCCCTTTTCACTCCACTTTGGCTTAAGTACATCTAGGGTCCAAATAGTTTATCATAATTAAAAATAACTACTTTTTATTTACTGAGTACATGCTATGTTTCAGGCATTAAAATAAGAACTTTATCTAGAATTTCCCATTTAATTTCACAATGACTTAAATAAGATGGACACTTTTTTATATATATTGCATGAATAAAGCAATGTTTAGTGATACTGAACTATGTACGGCATAAAATTTAAAAACTAGAAACTGAGCAGCTTCCAGGTGTCAGCTCCTCTGGTGAGATGGGGCCAGGAGATGCTCTCCTCAGCTTCTTGCCTGGGTTGGCAAGTCAGGATCTAGGGCCGGCAGAAATCCTTGTTTGAGGGTCCCACCAAGTTCCCCAGTCAGAGTGCTACAGCTGAGTGGAGTGGCTGCTTGGGACTACTGCTCGGGCGCTGCAGAAAGCCTTCTTGGAATCTGACATGTTATCACTTTGGGACCACTGGCCAGCTGCTCCTGACTTGGCCACATTTAGGCTCAGATTGTCCCAGTCTCTGACCTGAAGAGAACCAACACTATTAGCGTATCTCTCACCAACATGAATGCAAGGTATTTCAATGAAGAGCATCATGAGGACATCTACAAATGCCAGACTGGCATGTGCAAGTTCTAAGGAATGGTGGAACAACCCAATGTATCTCAGTGACCTTTGGAGACAGATGAGACAGAGCTACAACAGGGCAGTGGCTGACACCCAACTCGTAGCCCATCTTCTCCAGCTGTGTGGCTGACAGGGTCTTGGTTCTCCAGCTGGGTATCAGGCCTGAGCCTCTGAGGTGGGAGAGATGAGTTCAGGAATTGGTCCACCAGAGACCTCCCGGCCACATGTAATAAAAATTGGCAAGAGCTCTCCCAGAGATCTCCGTCTCAACGCTAACACCCAGCTCCACTCAATGACCAGCAAGTTCCACTGCGGGACACCAAATGCCAAACAACTAGAAGACAAGGACACAACCCCACCCATTAGCAGAGAGGCTGCCTAAAACCATATGAAGTTCACAGACACCCCAAAACACAACATTGGACGTGGTCCTGCCCACCAGAAAGACAAGATCCAGCCTCATCCACCAGAACACAGGCACCAGTCCCCTCCACCAGGAAGCCTACATAACCCACTGAACCAACCTTAGCCACTGGGGACAGACACCAAAAACAACGGGAACTACGAACCTGCAGCCTGCAAAAAGGAGACCCCAAACACAGTAAGTGAAGCAAAATGAGAAGACAGAGAAATATGCAGCAGAAGAAACACGGTAAAAACCAACCAGACAGAACAAATGAAGAGGAAATAGGTAGTCTACCTGAAAAAGAATTCAGAGTAAGGATAGTAAACATGACCCAAAATCTTGGAAACAGAATAGAGAAAATACAGGAAACGTTTAACAAGGACCTAGAACAACTAAAGAGCAAACAAACAATGAAGAACAACACAATAAATGAAGTTAAAAATTCTCTAGAAGGGATCAATAGCAGAATAACTGAGGCAGAAGAACAGATACGTGACCTGGATGATAAAATAGTGGAGATGACTACTGCAGAGCAGAATAAAGAAAAAAGAATGAAAAGAATTGAGGACAGTATCAGAGACCTCTGGGACAATATTAAACACACCAACATTCAAATTATAGGGGTCCCAAAAAAAGAAAGGGACTGAGAAAATATTTGAAGAGATTACAGTTGAAAACATCTCTAATGTGGAAAAGGAAATAGTCAATGAAGTCCAGGAAGCACAGAGAGTTCCATACAGGATAAATCCAAGGAGAAACACACCAAGACACATATTAATCAAACTAGCAAAAGAAAAAATATTGAAAACAGAAGGGAAAAGCAACAAATAACATACAAGGGAATCCCCATAAGGTTAACAGCTGATCTTTCCGCAGAAACTCTGCAAGTCAGAAGGGACTGGCAAGACATATTTAAAGTGATGAAACAGAAAAACCTACAACCAAGATTAATCTACACAGCAAGGATCTTATTCAGATTTGATGGAGAAATTAAAAGCTTTACAGACAAGAAAAAGCTAAGGGAATTCAGCACCAACAAATCAGCTTTACAACAAATGCTAAAGGAAATTCTGCAGGCAGGAAACACAAGAGAAGGAAAAGACCTACAATAACAAACCCAAACAATTGAGAAAATGGTAGTAGGAACATACATATTGATAATTACCTTAAATATAAATGGGTTAAATGCTCCAGCCAAAAGATATGGACTGGCTGAATGGATACAAAAACAAGACCCGTATATATGCTGTCTACAAGAAACCCACTTCAGACCTAGGGACACATACAGACTGAAAGTGAGGGGATGTAAAAGATATTCCATGCAAATGGAAATCAAAAGAAACCTGGAGTAGCAATACTCATATCAGCCAAAATAGACGTTAAAATAAACACTATTACAGGAGACAAAGAAGGACACTAACTACATAATAATCAAGGGATCAGTCCAAGAACAAGATACATTCAAGGGATCAATCCAAGAAGAAGATACATAAGATACCTTAATAAATAAGGCAAATGCTAACAGCCATAAAAGGGGAAATCGACAGTAACACAATCATCGTAGGGGACTTTAACTCCCCACTTTCACCAAGGGACAGATCATCCAAAATGAAAATAAATAAGGAAACACAAGCTTTAAATGATACGTTAAACAAGATGGACTTAATTGATATTTGTAGGACATTCCATCCAAAAACAACAGAAGATACTTTCTTCTCAAGTGCTCATGGAACATTCTCCAGGAGATATCATATCTTGGGTCACAAATCAAGCCTTGGCAAATTTAAGAAAATTGAAATCATAACAAGTATCTTTTCTGACCACAGTGCTGTAAGACTAGATACCAATTACAAGAAAAAAACTGTAAAAAATACAAATACACGAAGGCTGAACAATACACTACTAATAACCAAGAGATCACTGAAGAACCCAAAAAGGAAATCAAAAAATACCTAGAAACAAATGATAATGAAAACACAACGGCCCAAAACCTATGGAATACAGCAAAAGCATTTCTAAGAGGGAAGTTTATATTAATACTATCCTACCTCAAGAAACAAGAAACATCTCAAATAAACAACTAAACATTGCATCTAAAGCAATTAGAGAAGGAAGGACAAAAATCCCCGAAGTTGGCAGAAGGAAAGAAATCATAAAGATTAGATCAGAAATAAATGAAAAAAGAAATGAAGGAAATGATAGCAAAGATCATTAAAACTAAAAGCTGGTTCTTTGAGAAGATAAAAGTGACAAACCATTAGCCAGACTCATCAAGAAAAAAGGGAGAAGACACAAATCAACAGAATTAGAAATGAAAATGGATAAGTAACAACTGACACTGCAGAAATACAAAGAATCATGAGAGATTACTACAAGCAACTATATGCCAATAAAATGGACAACCTGGAAGAAATGGACAAATTCTTAGAAAAACACAACCTTCCGAGCCTGAACCAGGAAGATATCAAACATATAAACAAACCAATCACAAGCACTGAAATTGAAACTGTGATTAAAAATCTTCCAACAGGGCTTCTCTGGTGGTGCAGTGGTTGAGAGTCCGCCTGCCGATGCAGGGGACAGGGGTTTGTACCCCGGTCCAGGAAGATCCCACATGCCGCGGAGTGACTGGGCCCGTGAGCCTGTGCTCCTCAATGGGAGAGGCCACAAGAGTGAGCGGCCCGCGTACAGGAAAAAAAAAAAAAAATCTTCCAACAAACAAAAGCCCAGAACCAGATGGCTTCACAGGTGAATTCCATCAAACATTAAGAGAAGAGATAACACCTATCCTTTTCAAACTCTTCCAAAATATAGCAGAGGGAGGAACACTCCCAAACTCATTCTAAGAGCCCACCATCACTCTGATACCAAAACCAGACAAAGATGTCACAAAGAAAGAAAACTACAGGCCAATATCACTGATGAACATAGATGCAAAAGTACTCAACAAAATACTAGCAAGCAGAATCCAACAGCATATTAAAAGGATCATAAACTATGATCAAGCGGGGTTTATCCCAGGAATGCAAGGATTCTTCAGTATATGCAAATCAATCAACGTGATACACCATATTAACAAACTGAAGGAGAAAAACCAGATGATCATCTCAATAGATGCAGAAAAAGCTTTTGACAAAATTCAACACCCACTTACGATAAAAACTCTCCAGAAAGTAGGCATAGAGGGAACTTTCCTCACCATAATGAAGGCCATATGTGACAAACCCACAGCCAACATCGTCCTCAATGGTGAAAAACTGAATCCATTTCCACTAAGATCAGGAACAAGACAAGATTGCCAACTCTCGCCACTATTATTCAACATACTTTTGGAAGTTTTAGCCACAGCAATCAGAGAAGAAAAAGAAATAAAAGGAATCCAAATCGGAAAAGAAGAAGTAAAGCTGTCACTGTTTGCAGATGACATGATACTATACATAGAGAATCCTAAAGATCCTACCAGAAAACTACTAGAGCTAATCAATGAATTTGGTAAAGTAGCAGGATACAACATTAATGCACAGAAATCTCTTGCATTCCTATATTCTAATGATGAAAAATCTGAAAGTGAAATTAAGAAAACACTCCCATTTATCACTGCAGCAAAAAGAATAAAATATCTAGGAATAAACCTACCTAAGGAGACAAAAGATCTGTATGCAGAAAATTATAAGACACTGATGAAAGAAATTGAAGATGATACAAAGAGATGGAGAGATATACCATGATTTTGGATTGGAAGAATCCACATTGTGAATATGGCTCTACTACCCAAAGCAATCTACAGATTCAATGCAATCCCTATCAAACTACCACTGGCATTTTTCACAGAACTAGAACAAAAATTTCACAATTTGTATGGAAACACAAAAGACCCCGAATAGCCAAAGCAATCTTGAGAAAGAAAAACGGAGCTGGAGGAATCAGGCTCCCTGACTTCAGACTATACTACAAAGCTACAGTAATCAAGACAGTACGGTACTGGCACAGAAACAGAAATATAGATCAATGGAACAGGACAGAAAGCCCAGAGGTAAACCCACACACATATGGTCACCTTATCTTTGATAAAGGAGGCAAGAATATACAGTGGGGAAAAGACAGCCTCTTCAATAAGTGGTGCTGGGAAAACTGGACAGCTACATGTAAAAGAATGAAATTAGAACACTCCCTAACACCATACACAGAAATAAACTCAAAATGGATTAAAGACCTAAATATAAGGCCAGACACCATCAAACTCTTAGAGGAAAACATAGGCAGAACAACTCTTTGACATAAATCACAGCAAGAACCTTTTTGACCCACCTCCTAGAGAAATGGAAATAAAAACAAAAACAAACAAATGGGACCTAATGAAACTAAATGCTTTTGCACAGCAAAGGAAACCATAAACCATAAGACCAAAAGACAACCCTCAGGGCCTCCCTGGTGGCGCAGTGGTTGAGAGTCCGCCTGCCGATGCAGGGGATACGGGTTCGTGCCCCGGTCTGGGAGGATCCCATATGCCGCGGAGCGGCTGGGCCCGTGAGCCATGGCCTCTGGGCCTGCGCGTCCGGAGCCTGTGCTCCGCAACGGGAGAGGCCACAACAGTGAGAGGCCCGCATACCGCAAAAAGAAAAAAAAAAAAAAAAAAGACAACCCTCAGAATGGGAGAAAATATTTGCAAATGAAGCAACTGACAAATGATTAATCTCCAAAATTTACAAGCAGCTCATGCAGCTCAATATCAAAAAAACAAACAACCCAATCCAAAAATGGGCAGGAGACCTAAATCGACATTTCTCCAAAGAAGATATACAGATTGCCAACAAACACATGAAAGAATGCTTAACATCATTAATCATTAGAGAAATGAAAATCAAAACTACAATGCGATATCAGCTCACACAGGTACATATATACCAGTGGTATATATGTGGTACATATATACATTGGAATATTACTCAGCCATAAGAAGGAACGAAACTGGGTTATTTTTAGTGAGGTGAATGGACCTAGAGACTGTCATACAGAGTAAGTCAGAAAGAGAAAAACAAACACCGTACGCTAACACATATATATGGAATACAAAAAAAAAGAAATGGTCATGAAGAACCTAGGGGCAAGACGGGAATAAAGATGCAGACCTACTAGAGAATGGACCTGAGGATATGAGGAGGGGGAAGGGTAGGCTGGGACAAAGTGAGAGAGTGGCATGGACATATATACACTACCAAACGTAAAATAGATAGCTAGTGGGAAACAGCCACATAGCACAGGGAGATCAGCTCGGTGCTTTGTGCCCACCTAGAGGGGTAGGATAAGGAGGGTGGGAGAGAGGGAGACGCAAGAGGGAAGAGATATGGGGACATATGTATATGTATAACTGACTCAATTTGTTATAAAGCAGAAACTAACACACCATTGTAAAGCAATTATACTCCAATAAAGATGTTTTTAAAAAAAATGCTGTCAGGGAACCAGGCTCTTCCCATCATTTGGTCCTCTATCTAGAATGTGTTGGTCTCCATCAAGCTTGTTACCTCATGATATCAAGATGGCTACTGCAGTTTCATCGCATGCTGTGTTCAAGGTTCGAAGAAGATGAAAAGTGGTTTGTACAAACAGCATTTAATCTTTCCACCATCTGACTTTAAAATATATCTTTTTGGCCACCTTCAGCCAAAAGGAGTATGTGTGGGTTTCTGGCCTCTGGGAGGTGACAATAGAGATGGATTCAGGAATGTGTATGGGGTTAGCCAACTACAGGAACCAACATTTAACTTGGGATCTACCCATTGGTGTGAACACTACCCTTTCCCTCTGCAGTGAAATATGGTAATGCAGAGAATAGAGAAGGAATCTGTATTCTCCATATTCTTAAAGACACAACTTTTCTTCCTCACTGCAATCTAGTATGTCTTTGGTCATAGAGAGAAATGTTCATCAAATCTTTTAGTTGTCTCCAGCTCAGGAGTGATTGTAACACCTTTCTTTTCTCCCTTCTCTTCCTCCCCCACCAATCTGAGAAGCTTTGGACTTGAATATTATTATTAATTAAGAGCATTATTAATATATTGATATGAGCGTGGGGGAAAGTATGAAAGAATATATATATATATACACACTATTGGTGGTTTTTGCTGGGGGATGACAGGCATCCTTCCCTCTGTGCATATACATACCTTCATCTCTTGAGTTTTTTAATATAAGCATATATCATTCTTTTAACCTGTAACAGTAACGAAGATAGAAGTAGACAGCTATTAAATTTCTCACTAGCTTTTCATGTTTCCAGCAGAATAACCCCAGTTCAATTAATCTTCCTGAAGCTCTTGTTTTCTAACCAACTTTTTGGTTTATCCCTGAATCTTCAACAAGTTCTTAAGATATTCTTTAGTTTGAGCAAGATTGTATGACTTAATCCATTCAAGTCAGATTACTAAAGTGCTAAAACATTCATAAGCCTTCCTCCCTCTTGCAGATGAGATTGAATGCCTTGCCCTCTGAGGATGTGCCCATGTATCCCCAGAACATTCTGACCTTGCACAAATACTGCCTGCCTTCAAACTGCCAGGGTACCGCAGTGGCTGTTTTACGAAAAGTGACTTTATCAGGCTTTAGTACAAAGCTGGTATCTTATAGAGAAACATCCTAAACTCTGTGCATCAAGTTGGATATATTTCTTTTGATTGATAAGCCTGGTAATTTGTCTTGAAGCTTTTCTTTTCAGTGAATTACATAATAGTATGTCCACTAGCCTTTGTCTTAATATGACAGAAGAAACTGCAAATTTTGCCTAATTTTCTCTGCCTAGAGACACAGTGTGACAGGCTCACAAAGTTGCAGACTGCCTAAAAGGTGAGGGTAGGGAAGGAGAATGCTGTCAACCACAAAATTGAGTTGTGGCTTATGTGCTCAGCTGTAAATTCACAAGGTCCACTAAGGTCATGACCAAGAACAATGACATGGTTTTGTTCAGAAAGCTGTTCTCAAATTCTTCAGAAGCTTCCTTCTCTTTACTACCCATACCAGGATGACTTTAAGGTTTCTTGCTTGTATGCCTAGGAGAATGATGGATCAATGTTTATTCATTGATATGGTAAATATAGGAGTAAAGAAATATTGGTGGTGAAGGGGGAGCATCTCCCACACTTGCCAAGAAAAAGAAGTTAATTTTCATCTTGTACTTTCTTTTTTATTCTATACAGAGATAAGACTTTCCTGTCTTTGATAGAGAAATTTGTCCTATGACAATCTGTAGTAATTTTTTGTCTTTTTTGCCTAATAGTTGATGCTCTATTTTTATGACAGCTATTTGAATATAGATGAAAGCATTATAATAATATATTTCCAATAATTTTAGCTATCCTAACGTAGTTGGAAAATAGTAATTAGCAAAAAAAGTTTTCTGAGTGTCCAAAATGGACACTCCAATGTTGAAACACCAAAATCTATGAGTTTCTTCTGGTCAGCATCTTTATCTTCACTCAGAGGCTATTTGTCTTGTCACCTAGTTCTAACAAATTTGATTAGTAGTGACAATAGTGATGAAGAAGATGCTGATGGTAGCTACATATCCTAGCACTGGCCTAGGAGCATTACATTATTTCTAATTATCCTGATAACCAATTTAACTATCCTAAGGGTAGACACTATTTACCCTCATTTTATAGATGAGAAACCAAAGCTGAGAGGTTAAGTAACTGACCCAAACTAGTAGGGGAAAGCTAGGCTCCAACAGAGCTATCTTTACTATCCTACCTGGCCTTCCTGAACAGGATTGTTGTTTATGTTTCTCTGTGTTGCATTCTTGGCCTCCTGCTTTTCTCATGCAACATTTATTCATAAGTGATCGCATCCAAATTTATCGCTGCAACCATCACCTAGAAGCTAATGACTCCTAGAATTACCTTCCAGTTCAGCTTTCTTTCCTGAGCTCTAGATCTGTGCATCTTACTGCCTGCCCCTAGGACATCCTTAATTCAATGTCCAGCAGTTACCTCCAGCTCAACATATCCCCAATTAAACTTCATCTTCTGTATCCCCTCCCCATATCTGTTCTTCCTTTTCAAGTCCTTAACTTCCTAATGAGTAATATCATATACCTAGCTGCCCAAGCCAGGAGGTATTCTTTTATTTTAATATTTATTTATTTATTTATTTATTTATTTATTATCTTTATTTTTTTGGCTGCATCAAGTCTTAGTTGTGGCACGCGGGATCATCCTTGAGGCATGCGGGACCTTTCGTTGCAGTGCATGGTCTCTTCATTGCAGCGCTTGGGCTTCTCTCTAGTTGTTGCGTGCGGGTTTTCTCTCTCTAGTGTGGTCCATGGGCTCCAGGGTGTGTGGGCTCTGTTGCTTGTCGCTCGCGGGCTCTCTTGTTGCGGCGCGCAAGCTCAATAGTTGTGGCACGCGGGCTTAGTTGCCCTGTGGCATGTGGGATCTTAGTTCTCTGACCAGGGATCAAACATGCATCCCCTGCATTGAAAGGCGGATTATTTACCACTGGACCACCAGGGAAGTCCCCAGGAGGTATTCTTGACAGTTCTTTCTCCTTCAATTCTCACATCCAATTGAAAACTGAATCCAATGGATTCTACCTCTTTAATGGTTCTTGAACCCCCAAATCTATTTTCTTCTCTCCACCTTCTCTGCCAGTGCTTTAGTCACCTCTTTATAATATTTTGCCTAGTTTACTGCAACCAAGTCCAAGATTCTAACGCCACTCCAAACTCATCTTGCGCTTTATTTAAAAATTGTTTTAACTTTTCATGTAGATGCCTCTATCTCTTAATACTTGAAAGAAGACTGGGACAAGTAAATTTTCTAACTTGATTTCTTAAGTTGAATATAGTGAACATAACTGTATTATGCTAAATGGTTTCAGGTTTTTGTAAGTGGAATTTTTCAATTATTTTCTTTTACCTGTTATTCTTGGACCACATACATTGTATACATGTATACATTCTATACTTTGGTCAAACTATCATAATGTTTTATTTTACAATACCTTGTCTCTTATCTCAACCCCTGAAATCTCAAACTCCAAATAAATGGCTGCCATAATGACCTTTTCTAAGATGTAAATCTGATACTCTCATGGTCCTCCTTAAAATCTTCCAATGGCGTTTTACTGCTTCCAAGACAAAAATCCAAAATCATTAGCTGGCATAAGAGAAGCAGTCTGAGGCCACTTTCTGGAAAGAAAACTGACAACCAGCCCTACATACCAGCGCCTTAGGACATAACTAGAGTTTCTTCAAAATGGTGACCTAAAATCATAGTAAAGGTACAGTTTTATCTACCATATTAAACTTAAGGAGTTAAGAAGATTCTATAGGAAGAGATTTCCTGGAGAAACTGTTTACATGTGAGTGGCTAAATAAATGCCAATAAGTCAGAAAATTATATCACTGTACTTTCAGATTTTATAAGATGAGAAAACTTACATGAGAAGTTAAATGAATTACTAAAAAATACAAGATTAGTCTGGAATGGCATTGAATACAGGTCATAAGCGAAATTAAACATTAAGTGACTTAGACCAGGCTTACACAGTGCAGGAAAAACTGACAAAACTGTGGAATATAAGAAATTAAAAGTTCCCTAGTCAGTGCCTAATCTAGAGGTCACAACCGAAGGCTGCAGGTCAGATTTTGTCTAAAGGTAGATTTTATCTGGTTTGTACATATTTTTTAAATTTCTGAATTTTAATATCCTTAGCCTGCTCTAAGTTACAACCACAAGCTGGTGTCAGTCCATGAACTGTTAATGGTCTGCAACAAGTTAACTACAGAAACTGAGCCTCAGCTTTAGCAACTTTTATAGCAATTTAGCAAACTGATCATATGTCTGTTGAATCCAAACAGATAATTTGAAATGTACTGCTCTGGTTTACCACAATCTCCACCATCTCCTATTCTTATTTTAGGCCAGTTTCATGCAAATGCCAGACCCCTGATGGCATTTTAGTTTAGGCTTTCTCTTTCATTCAATGAAATTCATTCACACGTGAGTCTGGAGACCTACAGCAGTTTGGTAAGTGTCTTGCCAAAATCTCAAAGACCTGCATCTCCACACATTGGATAAACTCAGTAGCATTTGCATGGTGACTTAAAATTTCTAAGTCCCTCAAAAGACCTATAGCAAAGCAAATCTCTAATTGAAAGTTGCTATTAGTACATCATGCTACAGTTAAATCTACATCATGTGCTACCCTATTTCAGGCAGACAGTGAGACCAGAATTCATGAAGAAGCAAGGGGATGTGGAGGGGGTTAGAAGAAAGCTCAAATAGTTGGGGAATGTTTCAGACAGCAAGTATAAGTCCAAAACCATTTTAATTATTCTTTTCTTGATTTATCCATTCTTCAAACCAATGTGATCACCTGACTCCAGCTGCCGAGAGTTTTGTTCCCTATAACAATTTTCTTTACAATCTCAGCTTATTGAAGCATATCATAGCTCTAAATGCTTACAGCACACAGAGCAATGCCCTGATCTTCTAGAGCAATTACCTCACCCATAACCAAGGCACATTCTGTGCCTACCTAGAAATCTGAGGACAGAAACCTTCCCTAATGATTCCCAAGTCTTTTCAACTGTGTTAAATGCAAATTTAATCATTTGACTTTTCTCCCTTACCTGCCATCCTCATAATTTTTAAAGACCTCTCCACACACACACTGATTTAAGTATGAGAATGCGGAGTTGAGATTCACAACCAACCATATTAGTTGGAAGAAGAAAATCAAGACTAAGAGAGAATGGAAGCATAGCTGGAAGGCTAATCCTTCAAACTTAATTCCAGATTTAAATCCATAAGTGTTTTGGAGAGGGGTTATAAATTTTAATCTTGGACAGAGTTATAGGAAATTTTGGTTCTCAATTCAAAATGAAGCCACAAAAGGGTGAGTGTTCATACATAATACTTGGCAATATGCTAACACATAGGAGGCACATGAGAAATATTCATTTAGTGAATAAATGGATGAATGAGTTAATTAATCAATGAACTTGCTACAAAATTCACCTGAAAGATTCCCCATGAGGTGGCTATTTTCCCAAATCACCCCTCCTCCCTTAAGCCCTGATTCTTATAAGTGCCTATCTCACTTCTACCATGCCAGACATTTGCTGTCAGTTTTCCATTGGTTACTAAAGTGCCCACAGTGGGGTACCATAGACCTGCTGCACTGAGGGTAAATGGAGCTCTGTTGTGCTTGGCAGGGAGCCCTGCCTGGGAACTGACAAAGACATGGAATTGATTGACAAGCTTCTGTAAATATAGAGCTAATGAGCCAATATCACCCAACCTTGCCAAGGCAATGAAAAGAAGGGATACAGTCAATTAGAAAACAACAAAAAATAAAGAAATTTTCCATATCTGGGTTCATGTTCTTTATGTTCTTCTCCACACAAAGGTCTGCCTCTAAAAAGCCATTATCTAGGAAAAACTAATTTCATCTTCATGATCAGTGAAACCCATACCTGGAAGTAATTCTAAACTGGGTAAATTTAGGAAGAATTACCCAAACTAAAATTGGTTGAATCAATCCTGGCCATTAAAGGAGTAACAGACGTTATAGCCAGGTTGCCCTCACATTTTGCCAGAAAATCAAGTTATGGATTTAGACAGATTGCAACATGTTATGCAATATTCCAAATGGAGTCATTCTTATCTTAACAACTAATACTGCATAGTTGCTGGGGGGTGGGGGGAGAAAAGAAAAGATTGCTTTAGAGAGAACAAAAAGTTCCAATACAGGCAAGGTATCCTGAAAGACCAGGAATTTTCTGGTGAACCCAAAGAACAGGACCACAGTATATTCACAGCTACAAGTGATTTCCACGATATGAATATGCCTCTGCAGATTGGTACAAAATAACCATGGGGGGTGGGGTGGGGTGGGTGGAGTACAGTATTTGTTTCCAGCTTGCTACAAGGTGTTTTTATTACAAGGTCATTGGTAAGTGGTGAGATTTTTACTCAGTAAAATTGTTTACAGCCAGCATGGAATGCCTGATGAAGGTAGGAGTTAGATTCTCCATCATCTTCACACTTCATACAGCATTTATGAAATTTTCACCTTTATGGATGCTGCCTTGGGCACTGAACAACGAAGTGATTCACATACTCTGGGGCAACAACAGCCAAGTGCTTCACCCTTCAGCCTTACCCATAATTGAGGAGGCTTCTATAAAGTAAGATGAGGCTTCCAAAGCTCTTCCTACACCATAGTGGCAGATGCTTAAAATCCTGAAATTTGTTATTCTGTATATTACATGTAAATTTCAAAATAATGAAGGGTTTTAAGCCATGATCTATTGCAAAGACCTCTGAACAGAAAATAGATAGTCTTATCAGTTATAACTCATGAGTTCCTAAGTTACCAGATTCTTATCTAAAAGTTGGTCTTTCATGACCTAAGAAGAAGAGACTCTGAGAATATTGGTCACCAACATGGACATCAGCCACAAAAAGAGGAGAAGGGGGAAGCTGGGATACTAAAGCTAACACAAAGTGCCTGCCTTGAATTAGCAGTGTCTCTAATGGAGAGAGACATGTAGCCAGAATCCCCTCTCCCCAAATCCTGCCATAATGGGTGCCCAAGAAGTCTGTGCATAAAAGATACTTGAGGCAAATGAATTCTTAGTTACCGCTAAGACTACAGCCCCAAACCTCTGAGTTATTTATATCTCCATGAGCCCAGGTGAACTTTGAGACCTCTTTTTGGCCCTCCAGGTACACAGTGCACTCCAAGTCACCTTTACCCTGGTTCTACCAAGTCTCCCAGTGGGTGATCTCCCAGTGCTGGGGGAAGGAAGATCCCAAGTCAGAGCAGCCCTGCACTATCTGACTGTACCCCATGGGACGAAGAGAGAGAAAAGATCCAAGAGAGATCATTCAAAAGAGATCATTCAAGAGACCTGGATGAAAGGGGAACCTGCAGAAGAGAGAGTGGTTAAATTCTTTCCTCCTTCTTCTCAGTAAAGAAATGTGCTTGACTCACATCAGAATTCAAACTTGTGGGGGTTGGTGGAGGAAGTGGAGTGGAGGGATCTTGATGGGAGGTAATGAAAGGAAAGAATGGTGGCAGGAGCCTAGATTTCCCTCTAAAGATTAGTGTGTATCAATAACACTTTGAATTTTAACTTGTTTATAGACAGATAAGCACATAGGAAACAAGAGACAGAGCACCAGTTTACTCTTCTCTCTGCTTTTCCACTTATACAGACTTGAGAGCAAACATCCAGAACTTGGCTTTGCCACTGAACAGTACTAGTGTATTTTCCTCAGTAATTACAGTGGAGAGAGCAGAACTGGTTTAAAATGGGCTGACCTTAAAGTTTGCTAAATTAATCCATTAGGTAATTAATGAAGCAGTGCCCAAATAATTCTTAAGCATGGTTTCTTGATCTGTAAAAAGGGGATGAAGTAAATAAGCTTCTAAAAGCACTTTTTCTTAATTTCTTAATTCACAAATCCATAATTTATTTTAATAATTTTAAATTTATATAAAATAATTCTTATATGTAAAATAATTTTAATAATTTAATTTCATAATTATTAAATATACAATCATGGAATATCATGCAACTAAACTTCAGTTTTCTATTACTTAATCTGTACATAAATCCTAACACGTAGTCCTGCTTTACCTACCTCTCAATCATAATTTGATTAATGTCTCTTCTGTGATTGGATGTTATGAGAAAAAGACCCTCAATAAGTGCAAGGCTTTTTTAAATTAATGATATATTTACAAAGTTTCCTATGAGTATTTGGATTGTTCCATGATGGTCTGAAGTATCAGAGATAGGCACAAGGTCTAAAGAGAAAGACACGGTTTTCCCTTGTCACCTTGCTGATCTCTGAACAGCTGTACGTAAACGTATGTAAAGTCTTTCTAAATCTGCCCTTGCTATGTGATCCTACTACATAGACAGCTCTTCTGGTAACAGGAAGAACAAGAAATTTTAATTGAATTGTTTCACCACTGTTCTCTGGAAGGCTATCTGAAAGAACTGTAAAGTTAAGGACCTAGAACTACTACTGTCACATTTTAGGTTTGCTTTCCACAGGAATCGTTAGGCTATAAAGTAAGTCATATGTGGATAGGGATGGAGATGGTAGGGCAAGCAGTAGCTGTGTATGTACTGTGGCATTAGCTGTCACAGGAACACTATAATCATAGAGCAAAGTTACAGATTAACTGTGTAAAAACTCCCAAAGCGTGAGCTTAGCTCAAATACTGTCAATACCAAACACTCTGCAGATTCTAGTGGCATGGTTCCAACCACCTAGATATACTAATAATCTTACTGTGACAAGATCCCATTTGATAGATAGATAGATAACCTCTTTAAAATTGCACCCTCAACATAGTACATGTTCCATGTATTAAAAGAACACTAAGAACATTTTCTATGTTGTAGAATTTTTTGTTAAATATGGATGATATTAGAGGAGAGGGGCTTTCTCATATATTTTTTGCTCTGCTTCTATATCATCTATAAAATGCTATCAGTTTGGTCAATTATGCTTTTATTTTAAGTCACTTTTCTCTTCCCCAGTCTTTGCTTGAATGCAGTATCTGAGTTGAGAAGCTAAAGACCTCAGAGTACTGCTTCCTACCCACGGGGACCAGTGAGTGTTAAAGGGGAGCCAGGTACAATAATGCAACTGAATGCTATATCCATTTGTGATTCAAACTTAAAACCCAAAGCAGCAAGATTATTTCAATCTTGTCCACAGCCTCAGCAGCATAATTTCATATGAGCACACTCACTCTATCACCACTGACAGCCTCTGATAACAAGGAACAACTCTACAAATTGTGTAAGATTTGGGCGATAAAATATTATTATTGAGCATAACACAAGCTTTTATCATTATGAACCACAATCATGCTTTAAGGAGTACCTTCGTCAAAAGTTGAAAAACGAAGTCACAACATTGGCTGGTAGAAAAAATGTGGTAATGTGAGCAGGCCTTTGTCCTGGACTCTCTCCTTCTGCTTATATTTCATTAGTACTTATTGAATGCATAACACCTGCCAATGACAATGCTAAACACTTAACATGCACTCACAACAACCCTATGAGGTCAGTGGTGTTATCTTACTTTGCAAATGAGGAAACTGAGGCCCAAGGCTATACAACAGTAAAGTAGCAGTGCAGTATTCTACCTGTACCACCATTCTCTTAATGTCATAATATGCTTCCTAGTATCCCCTATTGTTTCCCAAAGGAGAGCTTTGGGTAGTGTCTGGCAATGAGCTTTGGCTGGGCCCTTTGAACTTGCTTCAGCTCTGAAGAGCTGTGAAAGTATTTATTCAACTCTAACTCCACATTTCTCATGACCGGAGAAAACTAGGATGTTCAGATACAAACTGCAAACTTGGACTTTAGACTGCAGCAAAGGCTTACCAGCCTAAGTGAAAGATAGCAGTGAAAGACAAAGATTTTTGTGAAGCTAATGAAGTTTAACCTTCAGAGCCCTTCACTTTTGTGTGCACTTTCTTGGCCCTGAGAGGTTTTAGTGAGGCATTCAAATGACTCTTTGCTTTTGAAAATTTGCAAAATAAGTTATTTTAACTGCAACCAATTACCACTGTTGTCCCTTTCCAGTCCAACCTCCTCTCCATTATACTGTCCTATGTGTTTGGTGGCACTGGAGTAGCCAAGAGCTTTTTGAGATTCAGCTAAAGGAAATTTGAGGTGCAAATTCATTTAATACAGGTTTAGTACGGCTCACAATGACTTCTATATATACATAGCTTTGTGCATTGCATCAGGATATATAGTCATCCTGATGCAGGAATGACTCCAAGAATGGCTAAATGATGATTTATCTGCAGGAAGGTACAGGGCCAAAGGTTTTATTGTGATTTAAGTATGTGAGTAGTGGGTAAGTGAGGTTTGAAAATCCAGAGATAGAAGCAGAAAATTCTTCTAAACATCAGACATACAGAATTATAATAATAGGAACCAATTCTCATCAATGACTGATCAAAAGTGGTTTTCTCCTATCAGAACTATAAGCAATAATACAGCATATGCAATTAAAAATGCACGTTTTTATGGAATGGTCCAAAAAAGAATTTATCAGAATGTCTGAGTTTGTAGGGCGCAAACCTGAAGCAGTACTACAAGAAAACAAATATAGCATGTAAAGTCACGTTTTATTAATTTCATTAGATCACATCATAGTATATGAAATATACTGTCCTGTTGAAGACCAGAGGTTCCAGATGAAATGACATACAAAAATGCTACCAGGGCAAGAAAATATCCTGAGGAAATAAGTATTTCTATGACCAAACACCTACATGTAATTATTCAATGTGTATTACATAAGAGTAATTTGATTATACAATTATGTAGCCCATTAAACATAGCAGCAATTCTAGAGTACATTTAACTTGCTCTTGTGTATTCCTTAATTTCAGATTACCTTTACCCTTTTTTCAGAACTCCTCAGCATTCCAAAATTCAAATGTATCAAGAAGAAGGTATCCAAGTAGGAACCAAAATCATAAACCAAAAGGAAATACCTGTGATATTCATTAGCTGTTTTTTACTGTAATTTGTTGTGATTTATCATTCTAAATAAATGTTCATTTTCACACCTAGTTTTCTATTTGTAATTTTATACTCTTTTTCTGGTATGGGGTCCAATCAAGTTAAGTTTCAGACTGCACAAAACCTGAATCTGCCACTGAATGAAAACAACCCCAAAGGCCATGGTTTACCTGGCCTGTTGGGTGGAACATGGCTGACTTTTGGGAAGGCAGACTCAGGCCATGCTTATTTCAGGGTATAGTTCCACAAGTCCTTATCCCAATGATACAATTCTAAAAGTTCTGAAAACCTAAAGATATATTTATTATTTGTCATCAAAACTCATTTGTCAACAAAACCTAGCTGGAACTGACATGAGGCTATTTATAATCTTAACTGATCTCACTTACTATGAATATTCATATATTTTATTGTTGGGAACATTAAAAATTTGAATTTCATATGATGCACAATTCCCACTGGGGGTTTTACAGAATTTATTTTAAAACTAAAAAAATTTTTTTAAAATTCTGAAACACATCTGGTCCTGTGCTTACTTTCCTCAGTTGCCTCCCATGGGCAGGACCCATGGAGTTAAGCAACCTACTGAGGATTACGATAAGTTTTTGAGAATATTTGATAATATCTGACTAGTGCGATCATGGATACACAATCCCTGCCCTGGGTTCCTAAAGATGCTGTTCCCAAAAGAAAACTGATAGAATGGGAGACAAAATTTTATCTTATTATTAGGGGTTGCTGAACAACACTAATGCATACCTGGATATACAGCACGTGACTTGGGCTTGAAGTCTACATTAGATCTACAGCATCTCTAAGCCCAATGTAATGGTCAGCACACTCAAGCACATATTAGCATGTGACCTTGGGCGAAACCCTCCCTGTGAAAAAATAAGATTATCTTATATTACCTACTAGATATGTAACATATATAAATATAAATATATTACCTGCTTTATGGATTTGTTTTGAGCTTTAAATGGTGTAATACAGGTAACATACTTAAAACAGTGTCTTAAACACTTAAAACATATAGTAACCACCTAGTAAAGGTAGCAATTATTATTTCATTATAGGTGTGGAGAGAAAGTGATGGCAAGGTCCCCAGAAGGGCCCACATCCACTTATAAAGGCCACTGCCTCAGAGCTATATTAGTTAAATTATAAAAATGTAGCCCTGACTCAAACAGGTATTTGTAGATCAGTGTTCATAGCAGCATTATTCACAATAGCCAACAGGTGGAAACAACCCAGATGTCCATCAATAAATGGATGGATAAACAAAACGTGGTATATACATACAATGAAATTTTATTCAGCCTAAAAAAGGAATGAAATTCTGACACATGCTACAACATGAACAAAACTTGAAGACATACAAAAAGGCAAATATTGCATGATTCCACTTTTATGAGGTACCTAGAGTAGTCAAATTAATGGAAACAGAAAGTAGAATGGTGAAGGGCTAAAGGGAAGGGGGAAAGGGAGTTGTTCTTTAATGGGCACAGAGTTTCAACTTGGGAAGAGAAAAATTTCTTGAGACGGATTGTGGTGATGGCTGCACAACAATGTGAATGTATCTAATGTCACTAAACTGGACACTTAAAAATGATTAAAATGGTAAGTTTTATATTATTTTTTATCACAATTTTTAAAATAAATAAATAAAATAAATGTAGCCCTAGCTCTTTCCTTGACCTGCTTGTGAAGGTCCTCCAGTCCTCTGATTAAATCTACTTCTAATTACTTCTGAAATTCATGAGGACTTTCTCATGTGTGCTCCAGAACAAATCTGTTGAGCTGTATGTAGCACAGTATACATGAATTTTTTTCTGTTCTGATCCCACTATTCAGTAAGCACCAACATTTCCTACTGGAACCTAAAGTAATGGATCAGAGATGTCAAAATAAAATTGGGAGTAAATTATCTCCTTTTGGCTTTGCCTTCTATAAAGGGTATATAGAAGTTATGATTTTTCTTCCTCCATATCTTAAAGAGTTTTTAGCAAAAAAATTTTTCTGGTGTTGTTTACAATCCATCAGTCTTTGCCACCTACCTTGTACTCAGATACACTGAACTATTTACGACTATACTCAAAATTACTTCTCTCTTCACCCTCCATTTCATTAGTCTTGTGAATCTGATTCTCTGCTCCCTTAGGATGAGATATAGCTAATATTCTGCCAGATTGCACCATTTTGGACACGCAGTTGATTAAATACTGAAATGATCTCCATGGGTTGCAAATAGCCAGTTCTGTGACCCTGAGGGGAGTTCCTCCTCCCACTTCCCCAGCCAACCCAGGCCTCCTCCAGAACCACTCAAACCTGGCAATATGCCAGCAACTAAGGGTTAGCGCATGGCACAGACGGGGCTTGCAGGACTTTAGTTCATTACTCCAAGCTAGTGTTCATTCTGATTGATCAGTGCTGTGTATTACTGGCTCTTAAATACTTTGAACTTACCCCGGAATGAGACAGTCCCTTAGGTGGCACCTTGGTCTCTTAGAGATGGCCCTATTAATTCATCAGACATGCTCTACTTCATTAGCCATCAGGGACAAGCAAATCCACAATGAAATACCACTACACATTCTACAGAATGGCTAAAATTAAAAAGACAGAAAGTACCGAGAGTTAACAAGAATATAGAGCAACTGTAATCTCATACACAGCTGGGTAATATTTACTAAAGCTGAACATATACACATAGGCTTAGCCCAGGGCCCAGCTATTCTATAGTAAACCTCTCTTTCCCCACACTCCTCATCTTTGAACAAAGGGACGTTTACTCAGGGTCACTGTCTACATACAAGGAGACCATGAATACTGATTGCATTCCCTTCTCAGATCTACAGTAGGAGAGCATTTTGGCATGTATACCTTTAGCTCAATACTAGGGCCTCACAAGCACTTCTATAATGCAGTTTTCCTATAACAGAGTGGAATTTTCTACCACCTCCCCTGCCTGGTTTTCTGATTTAATAAAGTTTATAAAACTACCAGCATCCAGCACGGACTGCTGTCAAAGCTGTTCCTTTCTATGCTCCACTTTTTTTTTTTTAATCAACCAGGTTCCAATGTGCACTCTTAGTCCCTTTCTCTATTTCTGAATGAAAAGATGGAAGCAGGGACAAGCATTCAAACCACCTTAAAAAGCAGAATTCACACATTAGAGGGGTACCTGAACAATTTTCTGGTGGGTAGAGGCCAGGATAAGTGTGTAACCTAGCTATTTTTTCTCAATACGGCTCTATCTTCTTCCTATTTGGTAAGAACATGTCTCAAATTTGACATTAAGTTTTCTGATAACCTTAGCTTTCAGCACCAAATTATACCTTCTTCTAGTCTCTAATAACATGTAGTGGAAATATGAGGGAAGCTGCATCAAGTACTCCAAGCCAGACACCATTTGAAACCAAACACTTTTCCCTTTTTAGATTACCCTGCCATCGATCACAAATTCCTGTCTTGTACATTTATACATTCCCTCTACCCAAAACCCTAAAACCTTTCTGGTAATGTTTGATGCAGATATTTGCTTTATGAAATTTTGTATTTGATGAAAATTCTTATGGACTCTTAGTCTTTTTTAGAATATGACTCCTTATATTTCTTCTAGGATAAAACTTGAACTTATTCTATCTGCCTACTTGACAAACTTGCATGTATTGTCCTTGTCCTTGCCCTTCACCCATTTGTAATAAAGCACTTTCCCATTTGAGACCTAGAGTCCTTCCCTTTCCAACTATCCTGACACATTTGCCAGTTGGCAATCCATCACGATTTAAGCTTCCATTTGCACAGTGTTAGCTTATTGCTGGGCAATATTTCCCATTCCTTGATGAGGCTGTGTGGCTACTTCTTGCAAATGGTATATGAACAAAAGTGGTGAGTATGACTTTGGGGCCAAGGAGCATAGGAAGTAGGTGCATCTTCTCCATAATCCTTTTTTAAAATCTCCTATCACTAGCTGAATCAGAAAGCTCTGAGGTCCTTACTGTTGTAGAGATGAGAGGGAAAGAGCCTGACTCTCGGAGTCATTATGTTGAGGAAAGAATATTGCCTACCTGAAACATCTGAAGTGGACCATTATGAGAAGGAGAAATAGATTTCCATTGTTAAACACAATTTAGAAGTTTATTTGTTATAGCTACTAACTTAAATATAACTAAATTAGGTACTGAGGCTCATTCTACTCTTCACCTTTGTTCTAGCCGATATCTAGCATGGTTTCATTAGGGTCCCTGGGTCAAAGATGCCAAATACATCATCTCAACAGACATACATACAGCCCTGGAAATTTTCTATCTCTTCTTCCTTTGAAGATTGTACTCTATTTGACCTTACTTCAAGTTCTATTTCCAATGTGAGATTATGTCAATAGAAAGAACTAGCATTCCAAAGACCACTGGCTGACCAAGTCCTTTCTGACTTACATTTTCTATCTCACCACTCGTCACTCATTCCTCAGGGGATACCTCCCACCAACCACGCCATGCCAGGGGGATGATCTTTTACAATATTAAAATACCTTCAAACTGCAGTAGCAACAACAGACTCAATTTCCACTAAGTGTCAAAAACAGTGTCCTCCTTGCCTTTAGTAATCTGAGTATCTGCCAGTAACCCAGCTGTTTAGATATTCAGGACAGCCCTTTTCTCTTCTGATGGTTACAAGAAGCTATAATTACTGACCCAAAGATATAAATACCACGCACAACCCTTTACACAAACCAGTCAAATCCAGATATATCAGGCAGAAGAAAACTGCCTGGACATGTTAGTCATCACAAAAACTACTTTCACATACATAAGTTAGAGAGCAAATTGTAATATTGGCTTCAACTTTAAGGCATGGCCATGTTCCAATACCTTACTTTTAGAAATCTGGTCTCACCATTTGAAATCAAAGTTGGTATGCAGGTGGTGCCAATGGAATTCTCCCACCAGCCAACTGTGCCTGTAAGGGACACAGGATTCAAATGAAATCTTACAACCTTTGGTTATCAATCAGGACTTGTGCCACATAGCTGTCCTTTCCTATTGTTAGCCCTCCAAGAGACACAAAGACTTTCATTAGGCAAAAATGATACCACAAGTTATTATAGGAAGGAAGAGTCATTCATCATTGGAATATTTTAGCAAATGGATCACAACAGACTGATGGCACAACTCACGTTCTAAGGACAAGAACAAGAATTACATGTTTATTTTAAGACAGCAGAAGAGATAAAAACAGATTGAAAAACATATGATATCCCCTCCAGCTCAAAACTCTACAAACAGCTATGGCATATGCAAAGTTCTGCGTGTCTTCTCAAATGTGGTTTCAGTTTTAATGTGTGTTGACATCTTTCTCTGTGTGCAGAAATAACTGGAAGAACAACAGTTTGTGCCTTTTACTTTTCTTTTGCTACTGGATGAGAATAGGGAAAGAACCCAGCAATCTTTATTTACATTGAGCTGCCAAATATTGTGAATGGACACTAAGATATAGTTTTCCTTCAGTGATTCCAAATTAGTATAATGAAAACATTCATATCCCATGAGTCATTAAATCAGTATAATGCAGAAGAGACAAAGTAACCATGGTGACTCCTTATATTCTCCTCTGGAGCAGACATAAATGAAATAAACAAGTGAGATGACTGGGGAGAAATGTTCTTTTCCAAAACAAATAAGTGTTAAAGAAACTACTTGAAGGCCAGACTTCACAGAACCACACAGAGAACTGGAGCTTCAAATTGTAATTTTAAAATTAGTGGAAAGGAGAGACCTTCAAGATGATAGAGGACTAAGACGTGGAGATCACCTTCCTCCCCACAAATGCATCAGAAATACATCTACATGTGGAACAACTACTACAAAACACCTACTGATTGCTGGCAGAAGACCTCAGACTTCCCAAAAGTCAAGAAACTCACCATGTACCCGGCTGAGTGGCTGACAGGGTCTTGGTGCTTGGCCAGGTGTCAGGCCTGTGCCTCTGAGCTGGTAGAGCCGAGTTCAGGACATTGGTACACCAGAGACCTCCCAGCTCCACGTAATGTCAAACGGCGGAAGTTCTCCCAGAGATCTCCATCTCAATGCTAAGACCCAGCTCCACTCAAGGACCAGCAAGCTACAGTGCTGGTTTGGCCCTATACCAAACACCTAGCAAGACAGGAACACAACCCCACCCATTAGCAGAGAGGCTGCGTAAAATCATAATGTCACAGACACACCAAAACACACCACCGGACACAGTCCTGCCCACCAGAAAGACAAGATCCAGCCTCATCCACCAGAACACAAGCACCAGTAACCTCCACCAGGAAGCCTACACAACCCACTGAACCAAACTTAGCCACTAGAGGCAGACACCAAAAACAATGGGAACTATGAACCCGCAGCCTGCGAAAAGGAGACCACCAAAACAGTAAGTTAAGCAAAATGGGAAGACAGAGAAATACACAGCAGAGAAGGAGCAAGGTAAAAACCCACCAGACCAAAAAAATGAAGGAGAAAAAGGCAGTCTACCTGGAAAAGAATTCAAAGTAATGGTAGTAAAGATGATGCAAAATCTTGGAAATAGAATGGAGAAAATACAAGAAACGTTTAACAAGGACCTAGAAGAACTAAAGAGCAAACAGACAGTGATGAACGACACAGTAAATGAAATTAAAAATTCTCTAGAAGGAATCAATAGCAGAATAACTGGGGCAGAAGAACGGATAAGTGACCTGGAAGATAAAATAGTGGAAAAAACTACCACAGAGCAGAATAAAGAAAAAAGAATGAAAAGAATTGAGGCCAGTCTCAGAGACCTCTGAACAACATTAAACACACCAACATTTGAATTACACGGGTCCCAGAAGAAGAAGAGAAAAAGAAAAGGACTGAGAAAATATTTGAAGATATTATAGTTGAAATCTTCCCTAATATGAAAAAGAAAATAGTCAATAAACTCCAGGAAGCACAAAGAGTCCCATACAGCATAAATCCAAGGAGAAATATGACAAGACAAATATTAACCAAACTATAAAATGGAATACAAAGGAAAAATACTAAAAACAGCAAGGGAGGGGCTTCCCTGGTGACGCAGTGGTTGAGAGTACGCCTGCCAATGCAGGGGACACAGATTTGTGTCCCAGTCCAGGAAAATCCCACATGCCGCAGAGCAGCTGGGCCCGTGAGCCATGGCCACTGAGCCTGCACGTCTGGAGCCTGTGCTCCACAATGGAAGAGGCCACAACAGTGAGAGGCCCACGTACCACAAGCAAAACAAAAACAAAACAAAACAAAAAAAACAGCAAGGGAAAAACAACAAATAACATACAAGGCAATCCCCACAAGGTTAAGAGCTGATATTTCAGTAGAAACTCTGCAAACCAGAAGGGAGTGGCAGGACATATTTAAAGTGATGAAAGGGAAACACACCTACAACCAAGATTATTCTACACAGCAAGGATCTCATTCAGATTCGACAGAGAAATTAAAACCTTTACAGACAAGCAAAGGAATTCATCACCACAAAACGAGCTTTACAACAAATGCTAAAGAAAATTCTCTAGGCAGGAAACACAATAGAAGGAAAAGACCTATAATAACAAACGCAAAACAATTAAGAAAATGGTAATAGGAACATACATATCGATAATTACTTTAAATGTAAATGGATTAAATGCTCCAACCAAAAGACATAGACTGGCTGAATGGATACAAAAACAAGACCTGTATATATGCTGTCTACAAGAGACCCACTTCAAATCTAGGGACACATACAGACTGAAAGTGAGGGGATGGAAAAAGATATTCCATGCAAATGGAAATCAAAACAAAGGTGGAGTAGCATTTCTCATATCAGACCAACTAGACTTTAAAATAAAGATATTACAAGAGAAAAAGAACGGCACTACATAAGAATCAAGGGATCAATCCAAGAAAAAGATATAACAACTGTAAATATTTATGCACCCAACATAGGAGCACCTTAATATATACGACAAATGCTAACAGCCATAAAAGGGGAAATAGACAGTAACACAATCATAGTAGGGGACTTTAACACCCCACTTTCACCAATGGACGGATCATCCAAAATGAAAATAAATACGGAAACACAAGGTTTAAATAATACATTAAACAAGATGGGATTAATTGATATTTATAGGGCATTCCATCCAAAAACAACAGTACAGACTTTCTTCTCAAGTGCTCATGGAACATTCTCCAGGACATATCATATTTGGGTCACAGATCAAGCCTTGGTAAATTTAAGAAAATTGAAATCGTATCAAGTATCTCTTCCGACCACAATGCTATGAGACTAGATATTAATTACAGGAAAAAATCTGTAAAAAATACAAACACATGGAGGCTAAACAATACACTACTTAATAACCAACAGATCACTGAAGAAATCAAAGAGGAAATCAAAAAATACCTAGAAACAAATGAAAATGAAAACACGATGACCCACAACCTATGGGATGCAGCGAAAGCAGTTCTAAGAGGGAAGTTTATAGCAATACAATCCTACCTCAAGAAACAAGAAATATCTCAAATAAACAACCTAAACTTACACCTAAAGCAATTAGAGAAAGAACAAAAAAAATCCCAAAGTTAGCAAAAGGAAACAAATAATAAAGATCAGACCAGAAATAAATGAAAAAGAAATGAAGGAAACAATAGCAAAGATCAATAAAACTAAAAGCTGGTTCTCTGAGAAGGTAAACAAAATTGATAAACCATTAGCCAGACTCATCAAGAAAAAAAGCGAAAAGACTCAAATCAACAGAATTAGAAATGAAAAAGGAGAAGTAACAACTGACACTGCAGAAATACAGAAGATCATGAGAGATTACTACAAGCAACTGTATGCCAATAAAATGGAAAACCTGGAAGAAATGGACGAATTCCTAGAAAAGCACAACCTTCTGAGACTGAACCAGGAAGAAATAGAAAATATAAACAGACCAATCACAAGCACTGAAATTGAAACTGTGATTAAAAATCTTCCAACAGGGCTTCCCTGGTGGCGCAATGGTTGAGAGTCCGCCTGCCGATGCAGGGGACACGGGTTCGTGCCCCGGTCTGGGAAGATCCCACATGCCGTGGAGCGGCTGGGCCTGTGAGCCATGGCCGCTGGGCCTGCGCGTCCGGAGCCTGTGCTCCGCAACGAGATAGGCCACAGCAGTGAGAGGCCCGCGTACCGCAAAAAAAAAAAAAAAAAAAAAAAATCTTCCAACAAACAAAAGCCCAGGACCAGATGGCTTCACAGGCGAATTCTAGCAAACATTTACAGAAGAGCTAACACCTACCCTTCTCAAACTCTTCCAAAATATAGCAGAGGGAGGATCACTCCCAGCAGACTCATTCTACGAGGCCACCATCACCCTGATACCAAAAACAGACAAAGATGTCACAAAAAAAGAAAACTACAGGCCAATATCACTGATGAATATAGATGCAAAAATCCTCAACAAAAATACTGGCAAACAGAACCCAACAGCACATTAAAAGGACCATACACCATGATCAAGTGCAGTTTATCCCAGGAATGCAAGGATTCTTTAATATATGCAAATCAATCAATGTGATACACTATATTAACAAATTGAAGGATAAAAACGATATGATCATCTCAATAGATGCAGAAAATGGGTTTGACAAAATTCAACACCCATTTATGATAAAAACTCTCCAGGAAGGTTCCTTGAAAAACTAAAAATAGAACGACCATATGACCCAGCAATCCCACTACTAGGCATATACCCTGAGAAAAACCTTAATTCAAAAAGAGACATGTACCAAAATGTTCATTGCAGCTCTATTCACAATAGCCCGGAGATGGAAACAACCTAAGTGTCCATCATCGGATGAATGGATAAAGAAGATGTGGCAAATATATACAATGGAATATTACTCAGCCATAAAAAGAAACGAAACTGAGCTATTTGTAACGAGGTGGATAGACCTAGAGTCTGTCATACAGAGTGAAGTAACTCAGAAAGAGAAAGACAAATACCGTATGCTAACACATATATATGGAATTTAAGGGGAAAAAAATGTCATGAAGAACCTAGGGGTAAAACAGGAATAAAGACACAGACCCACTTGAGAATGGATTTGAGGATATGGGGAGGGGGAAGGGTAAGCTGTGACAAAGCGAGAGAGAGGCATGGACATATATACAGTACCAAACATAAGGTAGATAGATAGTGGGAAGCAGCCGCACAGCACAGGGAGATCAGCTCGGTGCCTGGTGACCACCTGGAGGGGTGGGATAGGGAGGGTGGGAGGGAGGGAGACGCAAGAGGGAAGGGATGTGGGATCAGATGTATATGTATGACTGATTCACTTTGTTATAAAGCAGAAACTAATAATAATAATAAAAAGAATGGAGGCTTACACTTGAATATAAAATACACAGAAACTAAATAAAGAAAATATTAAAAAAAAACCCTCCAGAAAGTAGGCACAAAGGGAATTTACCTCAACATAATAAAGGCCATATATGACAAACCCACAGCCAACAACATTCTCAATGGTGTAAAACTGAAACCATTTCCACTAAGATCAGGAACAAGACAACGTTGCCCACTCTCACCACTATTATTCAACATAGTTTTGGAAGTTTTAGCCACAGCAATCAGAGAAGAAAAAGAAATAAAAGGAATCCAAATCAGAAAAGAAGAAGTAAAACTGTCACCGTTTGCACATGACATGATACTATGCATAGAGAATGCTAAAGATGCTACCAGAAAACTACTAGAGCTAATCAATGAATTTGGTAAAGTTGCAGGATACAAAATTAATGCACAGAAATCTCTTGCATTCTTATACACTAATGATGAAAAATCTGAAAGAGGAATTAAGGAAACACTCCCATTTACCACTGCAACAAACAGAATAAAATACCTAGGAATAAACCTACCTAAGGAGACAGAAGACCTGTATGCAGAAAACTATAAGACACTGATGAAAGAAATTAAAGATGATACCAACAGATGGAGAGATATACCATGTTCTTGGATTAGAAGAATCCACACTGTGAAATGACTATACTACCCAAAGCAATCTACAGATTCAATGCAATCCCTATCAAACTACCAATGGCATTTTTCACAGAACTAGAACAAAAAATTTCACAATTTGTATGGAAACACAAAAGATCCCGAATAGCCAAAGCAATCTTGAGAAAGAAAAACAGAGCTGGAGGAATCAGGCTTGCTGACTTCAGAGTATACTACAAAACTACAGTCATCCAGACTGTATGGTACTGGCACAAAATGAGAAATATAGATCAACGGAACAGGATAAAAAGCCCAGAGATAAACCCACGCACATATGGTCTCCTTATTTTTTATAAAGGAGGCAAGGATATACAATGGAGAAAAGGCAGCCTCTTCAATAAGTGGTGCTGGCAAAACTGGACAGCTACATGTAAAAGAATGAAATTAGAACACTCCCTAAACCACACACAAAAATAAACTCAAAATGGATTAAAGACCTAAGTGTAAGGCCAGACATTATCAAACTCTTAGAGGAAAACATAGGCAGAACACTCTATGATATAAATCACAGCAAGATCCTTTTTAACCCACCTCCTACAGAAATGGAAATAAAAACAAATATAAACAAATGTGACCTAATGAAACTTAAAAGCTTTTGCACAGCAAAGGAAACCATAAACAAGATGAAAAGACAACCCTCAGAATGGGAGAAAATATTTGCAAACGAAGCAACTGACAAAGGATTAATCTCCAAAATTTACAAGCAGCTTATGCAGCTCAATATCAAAAAACAAACAACCCAATCCAAAAAATGAACAGAAGACCTAAATAGACATTTCTCCAAAGAAGATACAGATTGCCAACAAACACATGAAAGGATGCTCAACATCACTAACCATTAGAGAAATGCAAATCAAAACCACAATGAGGTATCACCTCACACCAGTCAGAATGGCCATCATCAAAAAATCTATAAACAATAAATGCTGGAGAGGGTGTGGAGAAAAGGGAACCCTCTTGCACTGTTGGTGGGAATGTAAATTGATACAGCCATTATGGAGAACAATATGGAGGCTCCGTAAAAAATGAAAAATAGAACTACCATATGACCCAGCAATCCCACTACTGGGCATATACCCTGAGAAAACCATAATTCAAAAAGAGTCATGTACCATAACGTTCATTGTAGCTCTATTTACAATAGCCAGGACATGGAAGGAACCTAAGTGTCTATCGACAGATGAATGTATAAAGAAGATATGGCACACATATACAATGGAATATTACTCAGCCATAAAAAGAAACGAAACTGAGTTATTTGTAGTGAGGTAGATGGACCCAGAGTCTGTCATACAGAGTGAAGTAAGTCAGAAAGAGAAAAACAAATACTTTATGTTAACACATATATATGGAATCTAAAAAAAAAAAAAAAATGGTGCTGAAGAACCTAGGGGCTGTACAGGAATAAGGATGCAATTGTAGAGAATGGACTTGAGGACACGGAAATGGGGAAGGGTAAGCTGGGACGAAGTGAGAGAGTGGCATGGACATATATACACTACCAAATGTAAAATACATAGCTAGTGGGAAGCAGCCACATAACACAGGGAGATCAGCACAGTCCTTTGTGACCACCTTGAGGGGTGGGATAGGGAGGGTGGGAGGGAGACAGAAGAGGGAGGAGATATGGGGATATATGTATATGTATAGCTGATTCATTTTGTTATACATCTATAACAAAACTAACACATCATTTTAAAGCAATTATACTCCAATAAAGATGTTAAAAAAATAAAGTAAAATGAAAGCCCATAAAAAAATTTCCATGTATCCATTTAATCAATTATCTCCTAGCTCCCAAAAAATAAATAAATAAAATAAAATAAAAATAGTGGAAAGAAAAATTAAGGAGCTCTAACGTGAAACAAATTTAGGAGGAAAGAGAAAGAAATGGCATGCCAAGAACTGTACTGATTAGGAAGTGGGCGATTTAATTTCTTCTGGAGTGTAAATCTCCAGCATGAATTAATTTGCTTCATGCTGAGTCCTGCTGGTTTTTCTTCTTTCCTCAATCACTGTTTATTTCACAAAATCAGCACTCACCTATCTTCTATGATTATTTAATTTCAGGAGGATTTTCTGACAAAGTGGTTAGCACAGCTAAACTCAGCTCTGCATGTAATGTGTAAACACATTGTAATAGCCTGCCTAGGTGTGGGGATTATTTATTTCATCCTGGAGTCAACACTGTTTTGATGCTCTACTTCCCCTCAAGTGACATCTCTCAGAGACATTCCTGAATCTACTTCCCACAGTGTGCATCTTTCATTGACATTTATCAAATGCATACGTTCTGATACAAAATCAGGAAAGACCTATGCATTCTTCTTTCTAAAGGAAAAGTGGGTCATGGGACATAGGTGACGAAACTAGTAAATAATACACAAAATGGCATTTAAAGATGAAAACTGGCATTGATTTCTTTGTTGCTAACCTCTGTGTGGATGTCTAAACTCTTCTGAGTTCTCATTTTATGCACATGGGTCAGTATAATAGCAAGGTTTATTAGGATTCAATGCTGTGACATTAAAAAAAAACAAGGCTGGTATCTCAAAGGATTTCTTTTGGCAGAATATTTAAATAAAAATTATCTGAAATATGGTACAAACATTTAGAAATAAACAGCTAAAGATCCTCTAAGTAGTGTCACATAGTTTGTTTTTCACTTTGCCTCAAAGACAAGCATGATGCATATAGCCTTTTCCTTTTATCTTTATTTCAGCTTCTTTACTGCTTCTGATTAGTGACCTCAATTGAGACTCATTGCTCATTGCAAAGGCTGCTAATGGACTGTTTGATCCTGAATTTGTCAGGATGGAATATTCCTTCTTCCCAGACCGAAGGCCAGGGTTTTTCCATCCCCAGTCCCTTCTACCCAGAGATCTAGATAATGATTGTCAGGTTATTCAAACTGATAATTGTGTTTGTCCACCTTTTAAAATAAACTTCCCGTTTACCATGTTCTTTGTAATGATATATGTAGTCTTTATATTCAGTAGGAAGCTGTTGGGCTGCCTCAATTTGAGCCAATGCATTTTCTTATCAAAACCCATCACAGGAGAGAGGATCGTGAAACCACAGATTCATATAGATCTTCACAGTGAACTTTGACCATAAGATAACCTCTCAGATTATTATCCTATTGTGATTACATCTATATTTTTCACTTGCATGCTTTGTCACTTTAGAGACATGAAAATGCTGTTCATTGTTGCTAGGAGATAGGTGACTATGGCAACAGTGTGGGACAGAGCCAGATGGAGTGCCTAATGCATAGTCGTCGGGTTACACTCTTTTTTGATCTCTAAATGACTCCATGGCAGTCCTGAGCAACAAAGCCCCAAATCACTGCCTCTTCAGCTTGTTTCAAAAGATATGCTACATGGTTTCTCCTCGCAGGTTGGCTCTCCCCATTTAACAAGTATCTTTTTTGTAGTTAACTATACACCACAAGGTGGTCTGAAAAAGGAAAAAATCTGGATAACAAGGGGGATTATCACTATTTAACTGTGTTTTCATACTGTTACTAATTTAGTTCAGATCTAGGGCCATATGCTTCCCCTCACCATTCCACTGAACTCCTAGCGACTTTCGTAGAAGTTCCATGCAAAGAGTGAGGGCAACATATGGCTCTAATAGTGGTTTGTTCATTCCTCAAAGATTTATGCGTGTTTTTAAGTCATTAATCATTATCGTTAAGACATCCTTCAATATCTTCAGAGAGGAGTACTTTCACTGATCTGAAGGAGACTCGCCACACAGCCATATCAAGTATGAAAAATAGTGTTTCTTTTTCCTTTAAAAACTTGGAAAGAAGAGAACAATATTGACTTGTTTCTCTTACAATCGAGTGAGAAGGCGACAAATTATAGTCATAAGTGGTCATAGTGATATAGCTTTTACTCTAAAAATAATTTGCTTATTGAACCAGGGAAGCCTTAATCTATTTACTCAACATTTTTCATCATGTCACTCCTCCTCAAAAAACTATGATTCCCTATTACCCACTACATCAAACCCAAAATCCTGGTCCTCCTCAAACTGTGCCCCAAGAATCCATCTAGCGTAATTTATTCTCCAATATAAATCTTTCCTCTCATCAGATCAGAGGAATTATTTCATTATCTCTCCCCTCCCACTTCCACGCTCACTATTTTTCACACAGATTATCTCTATTTCTATTTCTGTATCTTTGTTGTTGCCACTTCCTAAAATGCCTCCTCCATCTTGAATGCTCATTTTGGTTCAAATATTTACCAGGTACCTACTCTGTGTCTGGCCCCAGCCTAGACGGTAGTATCTAAAGAAAAGCATAATGAGAGTTCCACATTAACCAATGAGGGCAACAGATCCATAGAATTAACAACGGACATCATTTCTGAAGTGTTCACTACACACAGGACTCATTGAGACACTATTCCTTATTTAATGCTCAGAATAATAATGTTGTTATTATCATTTCTAGCTTACAGATGAAAGATTTACTCAACTGGTGAAGGGTAAATGATTTGCCCTAAGTCAGAGAGTCAGCAGTAAAACTGGGTGTAGAACCCAGGTCTGTCTCATTTTTAAAATGGTATTTATATTACTGTTTTGACACAATGAGATACTTTCAATAATGTAAATGTGTATCTTTTGAGGATAGGAACCACTAGAGGAGAGAATGACCGGCTCCATTTGGGAGGGTCAGAAAAGAATTCCTAGGGTTTAGAAAGGGGTTAACTTGTAAATAAGGAGTTTGACAGTGAACATAGTAGGCAAAGGACATTTTTGGAAAAGGTTGAACTTCGAATTTTAAGTTCTTTTCAGCTTCTTTTAATTTCTGTCCTCTCAGTTCACCCATTTCCCTGTTCTAAAGTGCAACTCAATGCCTACCTCCCCCATAATGTTGTCTATCTGCACATTAACCCTTGCTCGTCTCATTCTTCTCTAAACTCTGATGGCACTTCTTTTCCATCAGCCCCTTTAGGTCTTGATTTAGATACTGCCTTGTGCTGCTCCTCAGTTACCTGGACCATATAGATGTTGAGGGCAGGAGCCACACCTTTTATCTTCAGTATCTTCCAAAAACCTAGAGCTGTGTCAGGAACATCATAGGTGATCTGCACATACCCTTTATTGGCAGTAAGTCTTCACATCTGTATCATGTGTATACTTTGTAAATTCTTTCGTTTATGCAGTCTTTTTAGATCTTTATAATACCCAGTGAAGTATGCTGGCTTGCTGCTTACAATCCCCATTTTGCAGAGTAAAGGAAACTACAATTCGGAGTAGTTCATTGAAAAACCCAGAATCACTCTGGTGATAAATAAATGATACATCCAGGAAAAGAATCTAAGTGCTTTCTCCACTATCCAATTCTTAATTCAGAAAATGATTGATAGATGGATCAACTTCCATGTTTTAGCAGAGGTACCGAGTCTCATGTCCACGCTGTCACTACTAAACCTGTCATATAATTTTCTGTCTTCACATAAGTATCCAACCAATCTCAGAGAGACCTGCAAAATATTTCACTTAAACAATTCAACCATTTGATAGTTGAACCAAGGGCAAAAAAGGAATTTTGAAAATGTGCATAAAGTAGCATGGTGTCCACATGAGATTCCTGGAAGAACGAGCTTAACAAGCCTCAGACTGACTGTAAACAGCTGGTGGGTATTTCCCAGCCATCTGCTGACTTCCTTCTCCAGTTGAGAACCACTGAGAAAGTCACTAACATGGTTCTGACTGGGATGAATTGTCCTGCTCATTAATCAAAGACTGCGGAAAAATAACCAAATTTGACTCTCCCTGCTGAAGGCTGGGCACACTGTCAACGCCCAGAGGCAGGGTACAACATAGGATAAAATATCTTCTCTACATTTTGCTTTCCCTAAAATGGAAAGACCTTCAGCCAGTGGCCCCAGGAATATACACTTTGAGCACATATCCCGAATGAAGGTAGGAGCCCAAAGTAAGCCCTTTACAGGACCTCGTTGGCAGAACACTGTTTTATCTCACTGGAAGTCAAACCTGACATTTTCTTGCCATTTTCAACTCATGAGCCAGCAAGTAAACATGTTAGAAAGCATTCACTGAGTCTCAGAGGGCTTCTTGGATTGTCCCTCTGTCCTGCTCTTCTGCCTCCAGACCCAAAGATATTTCTCCAACATTGACCACTGGAACAGAACTCAAAGGAGGTGTGTGAGCTCCACTCACCAGTGGTTCTGTTTAGAACCTTGAAGCTAGCTGCTCCAAAGTGTGTCTGCATTTAACACTCCCCCTCCTTTCCCCATTCTTTCTCTTTATTAAAATTTCTATTGGAGTATAGTTGATTTACAATGCAATGTTGAATTAGTTTCTGCTCTACAGCAAAGTGAACTAGTTATATGTATACATATATCCACTCTTTTCTAGATTCTTTTCCCATATAGGTCATTACAGAGTACTGAGTAGAGTTCCCTGTGCTATACGGTAGGTCCTTATTAGTTATCTATTTTATGTATAGTAGTGTGTGTAAGTTCATCTCAAGCTCCTGATTTATCCCTCCCTCCTCCCACCTCCCCGTAACCATAAATTCGTTTTCTACATCTGTGACTCTATTTCTGTCTTGTAAATAAGTTCATTTGTACTATTTTTTAGATTCCACATATAAGTGATAACATATGATATTTGTCTTTGTCTGACTTACTTCACTTAGTATGATAATCTCTAAGTCTATCTGTGTGGCTGCAAATGCCATTATTTCATTCTCTTTTATGGCTGAGTAGTATTCCATTGTATATACGTACCACATCTTCTTTATCCATTCATCTGTCAATGGACATTTAGGTTGCTTCCATGTCTTGGCTATTGTAAATAGTGCTGCAATGAACACTGGGACGCAAGTATCCTTTTGCATTATGTTTTTCTCTGGATATATGCCCAGGAGGGGGATTGCTGGGTCATATGGTAGTTCTATTTTTAGTTTTTTAAGGAACCTCTATACTGTTCTCCATAGTAGTTGTACCAATTTACATACCCACCAACAGTGTAGGAGGGTTCCCTTTTCTCCACACCCTCTCTCTACAGCATTTATTGTTTGTAGACTTTTTGATGATGGCCATTCTGACCAGCGTGAGGTGAAACCTCATTGTAGTTTTGATTTGCATTTCTCTGATAATTAGTGATGTTGAGCATCTTTTCATGTGCTTTTTGGCCATCTGTATACCTTCTTTGGAGAAATGTCTAGGTCTTCTGCCCATTTTTTGATTGGATTGTTTGTTTTTTTGACATAGAGTTGCATGAACTGTTTGTATATTTTGGAGATTAATCCCCTGTTGGTTGCTTTGTTGGCAAATATTTTCTCCTATTCTGTGGGTTGTCTTTTTGTTTTGTTTATGGTTTCCTTTGCTGTGCAGAAGCTTTTGAGTTTAATTAGGTCCCATTTGTTTATTTTTGTTTTTATTTTCATTACTCTAGGAGGTGGGTCAAAAAAGATATTGCTAAGATTAATGTCAAAGAGTATTCTGCCTATGTTTTCCTCTAAGAGTTTTATAGTATCTGGCCTTACATTAGATCTCTGATCCATTTTCAGTTTATTTTTATGTATGGTGTTAGTGTTCTAATTTCATTTTTTTACATGTAGCTGTCCCGTTTTCCCAATCCACATTCCTTTCCTTTCTTCTGTCACATTATTCTGCACAAGCTGTTCTCCCCAACCCAGTATATGGCTTTAAGAGAAGGGATTTGTCATTTCTTTTATTTCTCCACAGCCCCCTCTCCAAAACATTGGCACCCTGCTTTACATGTAATATATGATCAGTAAACGGGAGGTAAATTATATTTACTAAAATTAAGGCACCAAATTCAGTTGACAGGGAAAAACTAGTAAAAATTTTAAAAGTATGGAAAATAATTCAATTTTACTAGTAAGCAAACAAAAAAAGTTATATATTATTTTCACTTATATACTTGACAAAGATCATTTTAATTTTTTCTTTTTAAAAAAATTTATTTTGTATTTTGTAATGAGACTTTTCAGTGGTTCATGCAAGAGTACCATGCTCCAGGGCTGCAAGAGTCATTTTGTAAGTAAATCAAGTTATTCAATCTTGATCAAATTCTTAATGACATGCTGTTCTCTGCTTCACGATCAGATACCCACCCCAGGGATCTGGCTTCTTATCATTGACTTTGTCACAACAGCTTTCCTAGTTTCCCCTGTTCCTATCTCTGTTGATCCTGGTGATGATTTCTTTCTCTCTGTTGGATCTCTCAGCCATCCGGTCCACAAAAACTGCACCACAGCAAAAGAGGGTTTAGAGCCGACTTTGTATACAGCCTGCTCCCTCCCCATTTTGACTTATTACCTTCTACTGGCCATTGAGGCCATCGAAGTGCCCTCCACACTTTTAAGGTGACTATATACTGATGAATTAATCTTGATTTTCTTCTACTGTGCTAAGTAAAAAATAACTCACATAAAATATTTTTAATGTTTTTAAAATGCCAGATCCTTGTTTTCTCAGTAAATGTATCCCAGTTTGGGTGTGGAGGGGGCAGATTCAGAGAGGGGTTCAAAATCCTTTTAACCTATCAGTACACAAGTTATTGGCAAAAAAGCATTAACTTGCCTCATGAGCACTTCAATTAGTTCTCAAAGTATGCCTTTCTTATACTGCCTTCTTTACACTTTTTTTCCATGAAGAATGTATTATTTTCTTCCTTGAAAGGCTGTGGCAGTAAGAAATGAGATGAAAGGAGCATACACAGTATGCATCCATTTTACCTTGGAAATTATTGAACATGCTTCTCCCCGAGTTCCCTTTCCTTTGAGTTTCAAGCTGTTATAAACATTACTTTCTATAGACTAATAAAGATTCTCTTTAAAGTGACCTGGGCACTTCCAAATCAGTCAAAGTCTATTTTTTAAAGATAGCCAGAATGTTTTGTTATTACATTTTAAAATACATTTTTATGAAACCACCTTTTATAGTACCATGTATCAATTTTATAAATTACATCGTCAGAGCCTCAATTTTTTTATGCCAAATTGGGAATATAAATAGTATGTAACTGAGCCCTTAGAAAACCCAAGTACCACATTATGTACCTTTTTCAACTTATTTCCCCACCACCATCATATGCAAGGACAGATTAAGTCCTGAGTAATTCCTATAGTCTTTTATTTTCCTATCCAATCTCTGGTCATGATAATTACAAGCAGAGAGGATTACTCAAGGACAGGTAACCAGAGGGGATCTTTTCTCTTGTCTGCCATCCTATGTGCAGTTGAATTTCCTCCTCGCCATGTCTTCTCACAGCACTTTCAGGACCAAGCGATTCCTGGCCAAGAAACAAAAGCAAAATCGTCCCATTCCCCCATGGATTCAAATGAAAACTGGTAATACAATCAGGTACAACTCCAAGAGAAGACACTGGAGAAGAACCAAGCTGGGTCTATAAGGAGACTCACAAATGAAGTGGCACACACTTATGCTATTAAGGTCAACTGTGCCTTACCATATCAGAACATCACTACTGTCTGGAACAGCTGCCTGTGTTTGATGGGAGAAATGGAATGGCTCTCTTCTCTTTTCTTGATCTTTCCTCATCACTGCTCACTGTGTAGCTCAGTAATGAATATGTGAAACCTAAAAAAAAAAAAAAAGGACAGGTAACCAGAGGGAAAATAGGAAAAGCAAGGACCTATATTATCTTCATATTAGATAGAATAAGAGTTAAAATACACTTTTTATTGCTTTTGTAGATTAATATTTCCAATTAAAATGTTAATTAATAATTCAATCTAAAGCATACACCTAAAAACCCACATTTTTAAGTTAGCAAGCTTTATTGCTATTATTTACATTGATTTAATGTAACCTTAAAAAGTTTGGAAAAATAATCACACTTAATATTTTAAATTTTTTGGAAAGCAATAAACAAAATGGGCTTCCTTGCACAAAAGTGCAGCTTCAAACTGGCCTTGGTTCATATATATGACTTTAGTAATAGTTTCTATTTACCGCCTAATTTTTTTCTTTTTCTCAAAAAAATGTAAAAGTGGGTAGATTCATTCAGTAAAGCATTAAAACACATTCTCAAGTGAATCTACAGTTAAATTTAATTGAGAAAAAGTACAAAATTAGCCCCCTAACCCTTAATAAGCTAACCATATATTCTAGATAGAACATAATAGTCATAATTTCAAATATTCAGTCTGTTGATGTGTCCCAATTTTTGGTTCAAATTATATGATTATTCCACCCATATGATTGTGTAGGTTGACTTTGGCTAGCTTACTTTCAATTAGTACAGAAATATTCATATCCATAGGTTAGTTGGAGAGCAACATATGCCAACTACATATGAGGCAGGTCTTCGATAACCTTGTAATTTCTGCATTACAGCCTCACCATCCTCTATTATAGACAGTTTCTGATAGAAGAAATAAATTGAAAAAAATTTTGAAGGCAATTCATCTTGGCTCTGCATACTAAAAGCCAGCAAGGTGGTATGGTACAAAGTACATGTTATCCTGTGATTAAAGGAGTTTAATTCAAAATGTTCAAAGCAAATTTTTAATAGAGCAAAATAAATCATGTGTTTAAGTGTCACGTATTTTGACAACTTTTCTCTTTCCTACACCAAGATAATGGACTTTGAAGCCAGGGAGACGTGGTTCCATTATTTGCTAGCTGCAGGATATTTGTGAAACTTAACCTCCAGAACTTTGTTTCCTTGATGGTAAAATGGGGTGAAGAATTTACAGAAGTGCTGTAAATGAGCTAAAGAAATGTGAGGATGCCTGGCACATTTCCTGGCATATGATACCCAATAAATGCTAGTTTCATTTTCTCATCTCCAAAATACTTAAGTAATATGTCCCTTCATTGTAATTCTGACCTTGCATTTTACATAAATCCCTAACTTTGAGATAATTTTACAATTTAGATACTAATCTTCTCAATAAAGTTGACTGCTAGCTCTTTGTGTGATTTCAACAGTAACAGAAAGTCCCCAACTCCAAAAACACTTCTCTTTACTATGCTCATGCCTAAAGCTTCTTTTGCAGGAGACAAAGGTATTTATTCCAGAATTATAGATAAATCCAAAATTATAAATTCCCTGAAGAGAGATAACACCATGACTTAAATTCATACCAGGTTTTACATGACTGTTAGCAGATACTTTCCTTTGATTAATGGAGGAGAGCAGAAGTGAGAGCACAAGGGAAATGCAGTAACCTGGGCTGGGGATAGGCTTCACAGAAGAAGGAAAATGATTTTGAAATTAGAGATAAATTCAGAGACAAATTTCAAACACACGATTTTTCCTTCATACCAGATCCTGCAAAAGGAGACGTGATTTACAGCACAACTTTTTTTAAAAACAACCTTTTGCCTGATAGTGGTAGAAAATCCAGTTTAAATTATAGATTTATTTTGATCATGGTGATATTTTCTGTTTTTCTGATCAACCCACGACACTTACTTGATAAGAAATGGTATAATTAGAAATATGTCAGTGTCCACGGTATGATAGGCTCTGCCCATAGGTGTTGCTGGTAGGTAGAGCTGTGTGTGTCTTTAACATTCATAATTTAGTGTTATGAACTGGTGTTTTCAGGCTTGTTTTCCCTATGGTTGGAGGAATAAATAAATGAACTATTGAGTTGAACTTACAGAGAAGCCACGGAAAAAATTAGATATCAAGGTTTTCAAACCAATCAGTGTGTCCAACCTCTTGCCCTCTGGAATGGTTAGGGGCTCCACTGGATGCTCTGAAATTGTTCTGGACTCACCAGGCAGTCAAACAAATAAAGAATCAAAGGAAGGAAGAGTTTCAGGGTTTTTAGCCCAACATCAATGATTCTGTGGCATGCTTCATTCAGCCCAAGACACATAACCCAGTGCTTCAGTTAGCAGCAGTAGCCTGGTAAAAAAATATCAGGTGATTTAAGCAAATTCTGAAAGCACTAAGCTGTCAGACTTGAGTATTTATGGTATTTGATTGCAAACTTCTAAAGAACAAAGACCATACCATGTATATTCCAAACCAGCACTCTCTGGATACTGGGTTGAAATATTCTTCCTTTTACACTTCCACTGAAGTTAATAAGACCCTAGTCATCTTTCAGTAGGAGGCTAAATAAAATTTCTTCCTAGGAGAGTTCTCTGGTTATTCCAGCCCACACATACAACTTCTTTTGTAATTAAAGACAGTATGATGATTTAGTACTTTGCACTTTTATCATTTTTCCTTGTTTTAGTCTGATTTTAATTCATTTTCTTAACTGTGTTATCAGTTCACCATGGTGAGGGTAATGCCTTATTATTCTAATACCAATCCCATTCTCATTTACTCTTAGCCCATGGTATGTGATTTTAAAAATAATAATAATAATAATAATTTGATTAATTATAAAATAAGTTGGATTATTAAAATTCACATATCATTTTGCTGTTTGTGTCCCCCACCTCCAAATTCATATGTTGAAGCCCTAACTCCCTATGTAACTGCATTTGGGCCTGTGAGGAGGGGATAGAGGTTAAATGAGGTCGTAGGATGGAGTCCTAACCCAATAGGGCTGGTGACATTATTAGGAGAGGAAAGTCACTAGCACTCTCTCCCTCTACCATTTTAAGGATATCAAGCTGGGAAGAGAGTTTGCACCAGAAACTGACCCTGCCGGACTTTGACCTGGGACTTCCAGCCTCAAGAGCTATGAGAATAAATTTCTGTATTTAAGCCACCAAGTCCATGGCATATTTTTTTGGCAGCCCAAATAGACTAATACAACATTAAAACAAAACAAAACAAAAAAGAAACCCATTTTGAAAAAGCAATATGCAAATCCAATATGTATGTTTTCAATTTAAAGAACTACATTCAAAACCATAAGAAATCAATTCCTTCGTTTAAATGTACAAAGAAAGAAAATCTTCGTGCAATGATGGTAGAAAACTTTGCCTTGCACTTTCAGTTATGCAATGCCAATTTTAGAAAAAGATCATGACATGAACTGAAGAAATTCCTTATAAATTTATGAAGAAAACTAAGTCAAAATAAACATTTAAAAAACAAAGCCATTAATTATAAATAAAATCATCACATAATATTTATACAATTTTTTTAAAACTTTATAAAAAGCTTCTATAGGAAGTACCTCTCAAATATAGGTATTAATTTTAAAAATCTAAGATTGTCTTTGGTCACCAATAGGGGGCAGCAAGGCATATGAGATCCCTCGCTGTTTGAAACTCAAGGGATGCTTGCCAGGTTAGCTAGGAAGTGCCGAGGGGAGCAAGGTGAGACATAACAGCATCAGATATGCAAAAAAAAGAAACCCTTATAAGTCAGGGCCAGGCACTAGATGGGGGAGATGATAGGAACACACAAGTCAAAATTTTATGCACACCAATGGAAAGCTTTGGGTTGGAAATGAGAATGTTTATCCTTCTAGAAATGAGTATATACCAGCAATTCCTTAATTCTTCCACCAAATTCACTAAAATAGTATAGGACGTTGGGATAATTCTGCCCTGATTTCTCACAGTTAAGTCTGAGTGCTTTTTCTTTCTTTCTTTCTATTCATAGTCTTTAAGCCTTCATGGAAAGTAGTTCCACAACATTTTGAATAGTTTGGTGGTCTACGATGACTGTTGACTATTTTTCCCCCAGGAAAAGAGAAGAGGGACTTTTAGTTGTACATAATTACAGAAAAAATAGTTTGGCCCAAGAATAGACTAGGTTTTGTGTATCACAATATGCCCAGAGAGCTAGGCCCTAAAAGAAATTAAGCTAGATCTAAAAGATAATAGGGCAGAGGGCAGACAGCTGAAGCAAGAAGAATTACAATCCTGCAGCCTGTGGAACAAAAACCACATTCACAGAAAGATACACAAAATGAAGAGGCAGAGGGCTATGTACCAGATGAAGGAACAAAATAAAACCCCAGAAAAACTAAATGAAGTGGAGATAGGCAATCTTCAAGAAAAAGAATTCAGAATAATGATAGTGAAGATGATCCAAGACCTCGGAAAAAGAATGGAGGCAAAGATCGAGAAGATGCAAGAAATCTTTAAAAAAGACCTAGAAGAAGTAAAGAACAAACAAACAGAAATGAACAATACAATAACTGAAATGAAAACTACATTAGAAGGAATCAACAGCAGAATAACTGAGGCAGAAAACCGGATAAGTGACCTGGAAGACAGAATAGTGGAATTCACTGCTGCGGAACAGAATAAACAAAAAATAATGAAAAAAAAAGAAGACAGCCTAAGACACTTCTTGGACAACTTTAACGCAACAACATTCGCATTATAGGGGTCCCAGAAGGAGAAGAGAGAGAGAAAGGACCAGAGAAAATATTTGAAGAGATTATAGTCGAAAATTTCCCTAACATGGGGAAGGAAATAGCCACCCAAGTCCAGGAAGCTCAGCAACTCCCATACAGGATAAACCCAAGGAGAAACACATCGAGACACATAGTAATCAAATTGGCAAAAATTAAAGACAAAGAAAACTTTTTGAAAGCAGAAAGGGAAAAACGACAAATAACATACAAGGGAACTCCCATAAGGTTAACAGCTGATTTCTCAGCAGAAACTCTACAAACCAGAAGGGAGTGGCATGATATACTTAAAGTGATGAAAGGGAAGAACCTACAACCAAGATTACTCTACCCAGAAAGGATCTCATTCAGATTGGAGGGAGAAATCAAAAGCTTTACAGACAAGCAAAAGCTAAGAGAATTCAGCACCACCAAACCAGCTCTACAACAAACGCTAAAGAAACTTCTCTAAGTGGAAAACACAAGAGGAGAAAAGGACCTACAAAAACAAACTCAAAACAATTAAGAAAATGGTCATGGGGGCTTCCCTGGTGGCGCACTGGTTGAGAGTCCACCTGCCGATGCAGGGGACACGGGTTCATGCCCCAGTCCGAGAAGATCCCACATGCCACGGAAGTGGCTGGGCGTATGACCCATGGCTACTGAGCCTGCGCGTCCGGAGCCTGTGCTCCTCAATGGGAGAGCCCACGACAGTGAGAGGCCTGCGTACCGCAAAAAAAAAAAAAAAAAAAAAAAAAAAGGTCATAGGAACATACATGTCGATAATTAGCATAAACGTGAATGGATTAAATGCTCCAACCAAAAGACACAGTCTTGCTGAATGGATACAAAAACAAGACCCATCTATATGCTGTCTACAAGAGACCCACTTCAGACCTAGGGACACATACAGACTGGAAGTGAGGGGATGGAAAAAGATATGCCTTGCAAATGGAAACCAAAAGAAAGCTGGAGTAGCAATACTCATCTCAAATAAAATAGACTTTAAAATAAAAAATGTTACAAGACACAAGGAATGACACTACATAATGATCAAGGGATCAATCCAAGAAGAATATATAACAATTATAAATATATATACACCCAACACAGGAGCACCTCCATACATAAGGCAACTGCTAACAGCTATAAAAGAGGAAATCGCCAGTAACACAATAATAGTGGGGGACGTTAACACCTCACATACACCAATCGACAGATCATCCAAAGTGAAAGTAAATAAGGAAACAGATGACAAAATAGACCAGATAGATTTAATTGATATTTATAGGACATTCCATCCAAAAACAGCCGACTACACTTTCTTCTCAAGTACACACGGAACATTCTCCAGGACAGATCACATCTTGGGTCACAAATGAAGACATGGTAAATTTAGGAAAATTGAAGTCATATCAAGCATCTTTTCAGACCACAACGGTATGAGATTAGAAATCAATTACAAGGAAAAAAACGTAAAAAACACAAACAAATGGAGGCTAAACACTACATTACCAAATAACCAGGAGATCACGGAAGAAATCAAAGAGGAAATCAAAATATACCTAGACACAAATGACAATGAAAACACGATGATATACAACCTATGGGATGCAGCAAAAGCAGTTCTAAGAGGAAAGTTTATAGCTATACAAGCCTGCCTCAAGAAACAAGAAAAATCTTAAATAAACAATCTAAACACACACCTGAAGCAACTGGAGAAAGAAGAACAAGCAAAACCAAAGTTAGCAGAAGGAAAGAAATCATAAAGATCAGAGCAGAAATAAATGAAATAGAAACAAAGAAAACAATAGCAAAGATCAATAAAACTAAAAGCTGGTTCTTTGAGAAGATAAACAAAATTGATAAACCCTTAGCCAGACTCATCAAGAAAAAGAGGGAGAGGACTCAAATCAATAAAATTAGAAATTAAAAAGGAGAAGTTACAACAGACACCGCAGAAATACAAAGCATCCTAAGAGACTACAACAAGCAACTCTTTGCCAATAAAATGGACAACCTGGAAGAAATGGACAAATTCTTAGAAAGGTATATAACCTTCCAAGACTGAACCAGGAAGAAACAGAAAATATCAACAGACAAATCACAAGTAATGAAATTGACACTGTGATTAAAAATCTTCCAACAAACAAAAGTGCAGGACCAGATGGCTTCACAGGTGAATACTATCAAACATTTAGAGAAGAGCTAACACCACCCATCCTTCTCAAACTCTTCCAAAAAACTGCAGAGGAAGGAACACTCCCAAACTCATTCTATGTGGCCACCATCACCCTGATACCAAAACCAGACAAAGACACTACAAAACAAGGAAATTACAGACCAATATCACTGATGAACATAGATGCAAAAATCCTCAACAAACTACTGGCAAACAGAATCCAACAACACATTAAAAAGATCATACACCATGATCAAGTGGGATTTATCCCAGGGATGGAAGGATTCTTCAATATACGCCAATCAATCAATGTGATACACCATATTAACAGATTGAAGAATAAAAACCATATGATCATCTCAATAGATGCAGAAAAAGCTTTTGACAAAATTCAACACCCATTTATGAGAAAAACTTTCCAGAAAGTGGGCATAGAGGGAACCTACCTCAACATGATAAAGGCCATATACAACAAACCCACAGCAAACATCATTCTCAATGGTGAAAAACTGAAAGCATTTCCTCTAAGATCAGGAACAAGACAAGGATGTCCACTCTCACCACTATTATTCAACATAGTTTTGGAAGTCCTAGCCACAACAATCAGAGAAGAAAAAGAAATAAAAGGAATACAAATTGGAAAAGAAGAAGTAAAACTGTCACTGTTTGCAGATGACATGATACTATACATGGAGAATCCTAAAGATGCCACCAGAAAACTATTAGAGCTAATCAATGAATCTGGTAAAGTAGCAGGATACAAAATTAATGCACAGAAATCTCTTGCATTCCTACACACTAATGATGAAATCTCTGAAAGAGAAATTAAGGAAACACTCCCATTTACCATTGCAACAAACAGAATAAAATACCTAGGAATAAACCTACCTAAGGAGACAAAAGACCTGTATGCAGAAAACTATAAGACACTGATGAAAGAAACTAAAGATGATATCAACAGATGGAGAGATATACCATGTTCTTAGACTGGAAGAATCAATATTGTGAAAATGACTATACTACCCTAAGCAATCTACAGATTCAATGCAATCCCTATCAAAGTGCCAATGGCACTTTTTAGAGAACTAGAACAAAAAATCTTAAAATTTGTATGGAGACACAAAAGACCCCAAATAGCCAAAGCAGTCTTGAGAGAAAAAAACGGAGCTGGAGGAATCAGACTCCCTGACTTCAGACTATACTACAAAGCTACAGTAATCAAGACAATATGGTACTGGCACAAAAACAGAAACATAGATCAATGGAACAAGATAGAAAGCCCAGAGATAAACCCACACACATATGGTCAACTAATCTATAAAGGAGGCAAGGATATACAATGGGGAAAAGACAGTCTCCTCAATAAGTGGTGCTGGGAAAACTTGACAGCTACATGTAAAAGAATGAAATTAGAACACTCCCTAACACCATACACAAAAATAAACTCAAAATGAATTAGAGACCTAAATGTAAGACTGGACACTATAAAACTCCTAGAGGAAACCATAGGAAGAACACTCTTTGACATAAATCACAGCAAGATCCTTTTTGATCCACCTCCTAGAGTAATGGAAATAAAAACAAAAATAAACACATGGGACCTAATGAAACTTCAAAGTTTTTGCACAGCAAAGGAAACCATAAACAAGACGAAAAGACAACCCTCAGAATGGGAGAAAATATTTGCAAACGAATCAACTGACAAAGGATTAATCTGCAAAATATATAAACAGCTCATGCAGCTCACTATTAAAAAAACAAACAATGCAATCCAACAATGGGCAGAAGACCTAAATAGACATTTCTCCAAAGAAGACATACAGATTGCCAAGAAGCACATGAAAAACTGCTCAACATCACTCATTATTAGAGAAACGCAAGTCAAAACTACCATGAGGTACTACCTCACACTAGTTAGAATGGGCATCATCAGAAAATCTACAAACAACAAATGCTGGAGAGGGTGTGGAGAAAAGGGAACCTTCTTGCACTCTTGGTGGGAATGTAAATCAATACAGCCACTATGGAGAACAGTATGGAGGTTCCTTAAAAAACTGAAAATAGAAGTACCATATGACCCAGCAATCCCACTACTGGGCATATACCCAGAGAAAACCATAATTCAGAAAGATACATGCACCCCAATGTTCACGGCAGCACTATTTACAATAGCCAGGACATGGAAGCAACCTAAATGCCCATCGACAGACGAATGGATAAAGAAGATGTGGTACATATATACAATGGAATATTACTCAGCCATAAAAAGGAACGAAATTGGGTCATTTGTAGAGACGTGGATGGATCTAGAGGCTGTCATACAGAGTGAAGTAAGTCAGAAAGAGAAAAACAAATATCATGTATTAACGCATATATGTGGAACCTAGAAAAATGGTACAGATGAACCAGTTTGCAGGGCAGAAATTGAGACACAGATGTAGAGAAGAAACGTATGGACACCAAGTGGGGAAAGCAGCAGGGGGGTGGGGGTGGGGGTGTGATGAATTGGCAGATTGGTATTGACATGTATACACTGATGTGTATAAAACTGTTGACTAATAAGAACCTGCTGTATTAAAAAATAAGGAAAATAAAATTTAAAAAAATTTTTTAATTTAAAAATTAAATTTAAAAAAGATATTAGGCAATGAGAAAATTTTGAATTGTTTAATTCCTTACTAGTTTCACCATATTAATCTGGTACCCCTTCATAGTTATTATGCATTTGATAAATGCAGAGAAAGTGGATGAATATTTTGCTTGATAGTCAAAAAGGTTGTGAGATGGTAGATCAATTTTCTCGCCTAGCCACAAAGTAACAGTTTATAGCTTTCCCTACTTACTGAAGTAACTTTATAATGTTTCCATGCAGAGCATTTCGGTGCTGAAAAGATTATAGGGAGCCAGAAGGAAAAGAAGCTCAGAGCTTATTTTCTGATGAATCTATATAAACTCTGACTTCCTTGCTCTTTCTCCACTGAGCAAAATGCATATGTTGGACATTTTAGAAGGATCAAACTTCCACTTAGGACCAAGATACAAAAAAGAAAGAGGATTAGGTGGAGGAGGGCATGGGGAGAGGAGAAGAAGAAAAAGCAAGCCAACAAACAAATAAAATACCAGCACATATCACCACATCTGAGAGCACCAGGATTGATGCTAAATTTTCAGAAATGAAAGTTTATACACATTCTACCTTTTCTGGTCTCTATCTTAGCATCAGAAACACGAGCAAACTCTTCTGCTGGGATTAAGGAAAGAGATTTTCCTTCAAGACTTGATTTCAGCCTGCAGTAAATTTTTATGATCAAGTTATTAACTCCTGAAAAATGGGATTTATAATGGAAATACTGATAGATTCCTAATGGTAGCTGTGCTGGCAGGCACCTATATATTAGCCTTAATGATGTCAAACTGTGAAACTAAAGTGATTGAAAACCTACTAACTTACACTTAAGGAATCTCTGCTTCAGTAGTTTTTGATATCTCCCTCATTTGAATGATTTTTCAGGCTGTTCTAAAGACTAGTGCCTTGTATTTGTCAGAATGAGAGTTACAATACCATGGGGTTCTGTGAGCATCATAAACTTAGAACAGCGTATTTATTTCTGAATAGTTCAAGACTCTGTGGTCCTTTTCTATTTAGGAAATTTACCTGCATAAAAATCTTGAGTTCTCCAGCTATAAATTCTATAGCCTGAGGTCTTTCTCCTTTTCCTCCCATTTTTTATACATTTTATTTTTCTTTCTAGTGGCTCACTGGACAGCTGAAGGGGATAACAATGTAATTTCATGAACAGTGATCAAAAAGAAAAAGAAATATATCCTTGACTTGGGTGGATAAACAGATTCCCCACACTGTTAGTAGAATTACAGCTGGATGCCAGACTTTGATTGGCTTGATCTCATTACATAACCTATTCCCTGCAACTGTCTTCTGTTATGGCCTGTTTTATGTGACCTGACAGCCCGTATATAGACGTAGCAGTAAATACATGCTGCCACTGCTTAAACAAAAATTTTCCTATCATCACGTTTATCAGGATAAATGTATTGCCAGATATATTCTTCTTCCTGAGTTGATATGAGCAGAGCTCGGCAAATGTCATCTCTGCTTCCTCAAGGGGCTCTTCTGAAGCTCTCATTTGGCATTTAAAAACATTGAACATGGTTGAATGGATCCAGATGCATTCTCTAACAGAAGTTATGGAAACATGGACAACAGCTTCATCCTATCAAGTATTATATTATTTCAGGGCTATTCTGACATGGAGTGGGAAATTCAAAATACTTTTGCCCTGAACCAACTATAGCATACAGAACAAGAAGAAAAATCAAATCAGTCATTAGAGAAAATTCTGAAAATCCATGCTTAAAAGCTTTGGGATGTGGGAAGCCATTTCTCATGGATTGTGTGTTTTTAAGAATGATTTGAACAAAATCATGTAAACATCATAGATTGAGAAATATAATGCTGGTTCTGATTTCAGAGGTATGTGTTTAAAAATCTAACACAGCACATATAGAAAATAGCAATAGTACTCAGGACGCAAGTAGTACATTTACACAGCTCCATTACAAATACTAAACAGATTTCCCTTAGCCTTTATAAGCCACTAGGAACAATGCAAGAATTTCAGATAACCACTCAGCTTTCCATTTCCATCACTGACATGTTTACCCTTTGCGTGCAGACCTCTAGGTGTGACTGACAGCTGTAAGCCTGTTATATTTCAGTTGCCATCTGGCAGTAGAGATTCAATCCATTGCTTCAATCACAGTGGCCTGTTTTCTCTAGCTCTGGGAATTGCACTAAAGTGCATGATTTAAATGTCTTCACTGTCAAATTATTGTTGTTTAGTTCATCAAGATAAATTTTAAAAAACCATGGCGGGGAAGTATATGCCCTAAAGAGTATTATTTGTTGCAGGGAAGAAAAGTACTGAAAATCAACAGTTGCTGAGAGACCTCAAATTAGTTTTATTCATAATGCTAGGTTTTCTAAGTGTCAGGTAACAGAACAATAATTACCAAATAAGCCAAATACTTAACACATAAAAGGCCCAATTCAAACATTTGGGTAGGAAAATGCAGTGTTTTGAAGAATTAGAAGTTTATAAAATCTTTGCCTTTTATAGCTCACTACCCTCTCAAGATAATTTTTCATTCATTTTGCAGTTCATTTGTTGGGCGATTGTTCTGTATCAGGCACTGTGCAAGGCAGTGGGAATAGAAAGATAAATAAGACATAGTCCTTGCCTTCTGAATGCTGATAAGAGAAGAGCCTTAGATTTATGACCCACTGTAAGTCACTACTTCTTTGTCACAAAAGAAAACACAGCTGACAGTGGGGAACTGGGAAAAACATGGCTGCCAGCTTTGCATAATCATGCCTGGTTTTTGGTAGGTTTCCCTGCACACCACAGCATACACCACCGGAGGATGTCTACAGTTGTTCTCAACTTTTTATTTACCCAGATGCACTTAAGGGATGTGACACATCCCTATCAGCAGTTGTATCTCACTTTGGTGGTAACTTTCGATGTGGGGAGTGGGAGTGTGGGAGATGTGGGCAGTGCGAGAGTTTTCACAAAATTCTGTTTGAAAAAGGCCCAGAGCTGGTTTTGATTGTACCCTTCATCCGCTTTGAGAATCACTGCTCCACCATGCAGAATTGAATTGTGCAAGGGGGATGAGTTTCCATGTGTGCCCTTGTGTGATTAAGGAAGACAACTGAGAAGACAACTGTGAGCTTTACTAACTATGAGCTTTATGTATAAATTGGCCCACTTCACCTTCTCCACTCTAGGGAACATAGGCTTTCTATTTATGAAGAGCAGATTCTCTCTCTTATCTCCTCACATTACTCTCCTAAGTTCTTTGGCTTCTATATTTTTCTAGGCTTTCCTGCAAACAATACAGACAATTTTCAGATTTGGGATTTGGGGGATTCTTATTCTACTTCTGGGAGAATTCTATCAGAATATCAGGTAAAGCCCAGGACCCTAAGTTTACATAAGCCAGGTCTCCAGGGCTAGTCAGAGAATAAGACTCACTCAGACATAACTACCAAATGGAAATTTGAATAAATCAGATTAAACATACAGAAGAATTGAGAAAAGAATGGAAGAGGCAGAAGCTATCATAAGTTACTGCATTTAGCTATTAAATTCTGATCTCCCCACTGGATTGTAGAAACAAAAGCCAGGGAGAGAAAAGAAAGGAAAAAAATAAGAGAATGAAAAGCTTCCACAAGGGATACCGGTTGATAAAAGGGTATCCAAGAAATAAACCCTGTCCCCATCACCTCTCCATTCTCCACAGTGGAAATAGAGGGAGATCTGACCATTTCATTCCTTCTTAATTCTTCTTTAGTTCCCATCTCTACAGAATGACAGCCAACCAACCAGACTATTCAGTGAGGGGTGTGTGTGAGTCCATGCCCTATGTCGCATCTTCCTGCTGTGCCCCATGTCCAGCCATGTCTGGCAAAGCCCAATTGCTTGCAGTTCCGCCCTCCACTTCTCTCACCTCCCATGTCCCATGCTGTTTTCTGCCTCCATGATTTTGCTCTTGCTATTCCTTCTGCTAAGTACCATACCCCTCTCCACTTTCCCTAGTCTGGCTGGTTCTCACCTACTCATCAACACTTACTATGATCATCCCCTCTAGGAAACACCCCTGTTTCCCCAGGTTGGTCAAAGGCCCCCTTCCTTATATTCCCATAGCAACCAAGATACATTTATGTTTTTCCCCTACTATATGTATATTTAAATGATCTGTTTCTGCATGTGTTTCTTCATCTAGACTGTGAGTTCTTCAAGGCTAATGAGCTAAGTACAATGCCTGGACATAATAGACTTCAAATAAGTTGGGTTTTTTGGTTTTTTGTTCACTAAATTGAAAAGCAAATATTAAGGGGAAAATCCTGTTTTAATATCAGGACAAAACTTATGGGTAAGATAATGTTGAGCATATTAATGGATTTACATTGCTAGCCATCATAAAAAATACAAAATCAAATGTCATCAAAGCTAAAAATTCTCAAATGTATACACCTCACACCCATGTCTGTCATCATAACAAGGGTAGATAGTCTGGACTGGAAGTTAAAGGGTGGGCTCTGGAGACTGCTCACTGATATCACCTGCTCCACCAACTGTCAGCTGAATAGCTTTTAGCCAGTTGCTGAGCCACTTCTGCCTCCATTTTCCTGCTGTGAAATGGAAGCAATAATTGTGTTGTTGTGAGATTTAAACAAAACAATGTATGTAAAACATTATTAAAGCTTATTACTTTCACTGTTGTAGCCTTTTTTCTTCCTTACCATATTGCTTTCCCAACGCATTTCCATCTGTCGTAGCAACCATCTATTGAGTGGTAAAGCGTACTACATAAATTACTACTAATCCTCACAACCCTGTAATGGAAGTATTGTTAGCTTCCATTTTATAGATGATGACAGTGAAAATCAGATTAAACATATTACCCACAGTCTCACTACTAGTAATTGGTGGATCCAGGAAATAAAGCCAAAATTAGCCAGCTTCAAGCCCAGCACTTTTTCACAAAACCAAGATGCTTTCTCAACATCTTGAAAAATAAAATTGTGTGGGTTTTATAATTCTATAGTCTCCTAGAATGTGGTTGTATGATTTCAACCAATCTAGAAAATTTTCCCACCCAAAGTACCACCTCTCTCACATCCTAAAGCTTGGCAGTCCTTAAAAAGGCAATGACATTTTTAGCTCCACAATCAGAAATGAAACAAAAAAGAGCAACTATTCCTGAGAAGTAACACTAATAAAGTGTTAATGACAAATATGAAGTCATTTCCTGAAAGCAATCTTAGTATAAAGTATCAAAAGAAAAAGGGAAGTGTAAAAAGTCACTTAACTGCTGAAGGCAGAAAAAAATGAAAGGCAATTTTTTAGTAGTTATTTTTTTAAGCTCCTTTTTTAAATTATCTCTGATGATTTGCTTAAAGCTATGAAAATCTTTTCATGAATATGCTCAACATTTATTTGAACTTTTGAATGTCTTGTCAAGGAATTCACACCCATAAAGCCCAAACCTAGATTTTAGCCCAAGGTTCCCTAGCTGGGTGTCAATGAGGCCAACACAAAGATTTTGCACCAGAGACCAATATGAGAAAAAGAAGGATTAAAAACTCTTAAGGAGGGCCTCCCTGGTGGCGCAGTGGTTGAGAGTCCGCCTGCCGATGCAGGGGATACGGGTTCGTGCCCCGGTCCGGGAGGATCCCATATGCCGCGGAGCGGCTGGGCCCGTGAGCCATGGCCGCTGAGCCTGCGCGTCCGGAGCCTGTGCTCCGCAACGGGAGAGGCCACAGCAGTGAGAGGCCCGCATACCGCAAAAAAAAAAAAAAAAAAAAAAAAAAAACTCTTAAGGAGTCAAATTCAAGCTGTTTCCATAGCTCATAGACTTACCACCAATGTTACACTCTTCTCCACTAACTTCGAAATGCCCCAGACTTTTCTATGTTATCATCAGGTTAAGAACTAATGACCTGAAACATTAAATAGTATGCACCTCCCACAACTCTTAACATTTATTTTATAATGCTCCAAAATGTGGGAAAAAATTTGTTCTAAACGAGGCTTTCTTGACCATATGTAACGCATTCTGATGAAGCTAAGGGAAGGGAGTATAGCATTGGACTTTGTGGATTATATGAATATGGATTGTCTTGGAAATATGAGAGAAGCAAAAGGGTCTCCTCTGTTAGGTGGAGCCCATTTCCTGTCCCCAGTGAGCCCCTTTTCCTTTTTTTCTCCCACTCCAGCCCCAGACTCAGCTGGCACCTGCTAGAGTACTGCCATCCATGAGGGCCCAGTGACTCCTCATTTGCACTTGTCTGTGCACTATAAATTCTGAGAAGCATCTCCATCTGTCCATTCATTCCACTGGACAAACTGAGCTCACATGCCATTACAGTTGCTGCTAACTTCTTTCCATATTGTATTGGTCAGAGATGTCAAAACTGAATAGATTGAGAGAGAAGCTATTCAGCCTTTGAAGGTCAGGTCATGGTGCTTGTCTAGGGAGCACCATTGAGAGTTATGGTGAAGCCACTGATTCAAATATAACATATTACTTTTCATATGGCTTTCACACATATCCTTAACCTAGCCACCGAGAACTGTGTCAAATGCTGTCACAACCATGGTAACCAGAGGCCAAGCTGCAGGAAAAAGAATACTCTGGTTGCAGCACAATTTTTGCAATCTTGAAATTATAATAAATAGGATTGTTCCATTTTTATTAAGCATTCATGACTTTGCTCTGAACCAAAAGAGAGCTGCATAGGAATGTAAGAAACAATGTAGCCATTTACTAAGTGAAATGGTATCAAAACATGGGCTAGAATTTTGCTTGTGAAGAACATTTAGATAAAGCACTTACAATGTCACAAAAGTAATCCCCCCAATTAAAAAAAAACCACAGTTCAAAAGCTACAGCAGTCTGTCAATGAAAGAAATATCAACCAGATGTTTCCCTTATTTCCAAATATATTTAGAATTCTGAGGGAAAACCTCAATGGATGTTTTTATTATGCATCTGTTGTGGTCAACATCTGGCACCAACTCTCACCAATCCATCAATCCCACCAAACTGTGTCTCATTTCAGCTTACAGAGAGACTGTAAACAACCCACAGGGTAGAGCATGGATTTTATTTTTTTCTTCTTTCTCTCTTTCTTTGCTTTCTTCTTGCTTTTCTTTTTTGTCTGTTTTATTTTTTATAGCAAGATGAAAGCAGCACAGAAAACAGAAAAAGTCTATTTGTACCATTTATAAACTATATGGTAAACATGCCTCCTGAAGAATGAATTGCAAATGCAGTTAGAGGGAGTAGGATGAGAGAATTTAAATTCTTTTTAGAGAAAATGAGTTGTCTTGCAACTGCCAATCTTCCATTCATTCATTTAACAAGTATTTTTTACTAACTATTAGTACACAGTACGTAGAACATAGTACATAGTACAATGCGATAGGACCTATGGATAGCTACACAAATTAAAAATAGAAAATCCTCGCTCTTTTGCAAGACAGGGCATGCACTAAAAGAGCTATTATAAAAATCTGAAAGTCAGGACCTGCTGCTGATCTTATTTATGAGACTTTCATTTATATAAACTGGAAGGAACATTTTCAGGCCCCAGCACAGGAAATAAGGGAAAACTTTCTACCAGTTATTCCAAGGAAAGAGAGATAGATTAAATTCCATTACAAAGAACATAGTTATCATCCAAATTATTTTGTTTGTTAGACTTTGGATAAGTGGGTCATTGACTAAAAATCAGGATTTTGTTTTTGTAAAAGAAAAAAAACACTTTGTTATCACACTTGTTATACTGTATTTCTTTGCACAACAGATTTTTAAAGCCACTTTTTCTCAATTGCCTAAAATCTTACTGAAAATTTTAAGTGAACAGACTTGACTCTCATTAATGAATCATACTCCTATTTGTGGGAACTTACTTGTACACACATGTTCATACAATTTCTAGACAGAAGTTCAGGAGGTATATTATGGCTCTTGATTTCAAGTAAAGAAACTCGACTTGAACTAACTTGAGCAGAAATAGAGAAATCATTAACTCATGACAAAGGAAACAGCAAGAGCGGCTGGAACAAGGGATTCACACACATCTTCAGGACTCCTTTGCTCTCTGATCTCTGTTTCTTTCTATGTTAGGAACTGCTAATTGCTCCAAAGCAGGCAGGTCTTTCCATGGCTGTAGGAGACTTGAATAGTGGCAGCAAGCTCTGGGTTCAGATCATCCCAGATTCACCATCAAAAAGAATAAATTCTTTTCTACCATTCTTGATTCTTTCTCACCCTAACCTTAGTCTGAAACTTCTCCAAAACATACAATTGAAGTATTCACCTCCAACTCATTACTAAAGCCTGTGAGATAGTGTCAGGAAGAAAGGAAGCTCCAATTCAAACCATGTGGCAAGTTGGGATGGGGGATGGGGGTGGGGTTGGGGGGGAAGAAGGAAAGAAATTCTACAAAGGTAGGAAGAACTGGTCCTCCAAAGAGAAGGATGCTAGACAGACAAGTGATTATAATGACCCCAAGTGTGGCTTAGATATCTTAAAACATTTTATGCTATTATGATTGTTTTTCTCAGAGCTTCATAGTTTCTGTGATGTTCATTTGTTATTGATACAGGACTTCTCCTAATTTTCTTTTGTTTTTCTGTTCTAGCACAAAGTACATTACTTGTGATTGGAAATAATGGAATTCTACCTGGGGTTATCATGTGATTCTTTGTATATTATAACATTTTATTTATAATTATTTAACATCAATAACAATATTAAAATACTTATTATAGTTGTGTAATCACTAAAAAATATCTGCTTATAAATGTCAGTAATTAAAAGAAACATATTAGAGATTTGGGCCATTTCTCGTACCGTCTATTTCTTTAAACATTTACACTGAACTTAGATTTTTTTTAAAAAGTGCTTCTAATAAGTTCAGACAGACCTATTCTTATAATGCAATTTCTTTCTATATCGTTGCAATCAAAATGTCTTGCTCAAACTGCACTTACTACTATGATTTAAGGGGGAAAATCGTAGATAATTTTAGCTTTCTAAATGGCAATTGCTTTTCAAGTTCAAATTGGAATTGACTCAAATGAGTGAAAATTAGTTCCATTATTTTCCTTTTCTACAATGCCCGTCTCCCATTTGTTTAATGCCATGAGCTATTCATTCTCTATTTTCTTCACTTTCATTCCACGTATATTCATATCCATAGCTTCTTATTTCCCAGGTCTGCTATTTTTAATTTCATAAAGTCTAGATGAGATTCTTAAATTTGAACCTTGTAGCATAAAAAGGGGTCAGACAGCTGATGTAATTAAGATTGATTGGCCGATTCAACAATAAAAACAACAAGCCAGATAAGGGGTTTAGTGTCTGTGCCAAGCAAGTAAGAAAGAATCAAATTACCTAGTAGCTGGAATGAAACCCTTGAATTTTGGAAGACTGAAGACTGGTGATATAATAAACTCATAAGTGGGTGTCAACATCTATTAAGATGTACTACATTGTGCTCTCTTTGGGCCCAGTAAGATATAATATACTTGTTGGGAAGATCCAGGGAAATGTGTTCAACTACAAATAATAAACTTATTCCATATTGAGTGGGGACCATAGGACATTTCAGCACAGCCACAGAGCCCCTGGGTCTCAGAATTCCATGTTGTAGAGTTTTCAGGAAACCTACATGTATTGTTCCATAAAATCCAGTATGCACACTGCTAGTGGTGTGATAATTTTAGGTAGTACCTACCTTTACTCAGCTTTTAATATATTTACTCTAAAATAAACATTAGAATTGTATATTAGAAAAAATATAACATTTACCACACCAACATAATTTGTTAAGACTAAGAGTGAAGAAGATATTTAAGGTGAAAAAGGGATCAATTTAGAGAAAAATATTCAGTATTCAGTTGTTCATTCTACAAGCATTAAACAGGTGGTCAGAGCTGATCTCCTTGGGAAGGTGAGATTTGAGGAGACTTGGAGAAGCTGAGGGAGTGAGCCGAGTACATATCTGGGAAAGTGTTCCATGTAGAGAGAAGAGTTAAAACAGAAGCCCTAAAGTAGGAGTGCCTGGTGTGTGCGAGGAACAATAGGGAGGCCAGTGTGGCTGGAGCAGAGAGAGTAGGCCAAAGAGATTACATGGAGCCAGATCAGGTAGGGCCTTCTAAGTGGTGACCATAATTTAACATACAGTCTGGGACACATTAGAATAAAAGAGGACACATGGTAAGATATAATATATCTTATTATAGGTGCCTTCAGGGCTGGTTTCTGGTGAGAGCTCTCTTCCTTGGTTTGTATACAGCTGCCTTCTCACTGTGTCCTCACATGGTATCTTCTCTGTATTTGTAAAGAGAGAGAGATCTCTGGTGTCTCTTCCTCTTCTTTTAAGGACACCAGTCTCTCAGATCATAGCCCCACCCTATGATCTCACTTAATTTTAATTACCCCACTAAAGTCCCTATCTCCAAACACTGTCACATTGGGGGTTAAAGGTTCAACATATGAATTTTGAGGGGACACAACACAGTCAATAACAATACACATCTATGATTGTCTATATACCTATCTATATCTATACATCTAAATCTACCTATCTACCTATTGAACTGCTAGACACAGGTCATCCAGTAGGGAATAAGTGCTTTGAATTGCTAGGTCCAAGCTAATTGTTGCTGCTCTTCTGATAGGCAGCAAGCCTGTCACTTTGAGAGGGAACTGATTTCACTTTGACTACATTTAATTAACACAAACCCGAAAGAAATAAACCTTTTGTGTGTGTTTTTCAAGAGCTAATTTTGGGAAAAGAGCTCTGACTCGGAATGTCTGCCAAGTTATATAGCCTGGGTGCACCTTAGGAGGGAGATTCAGGCAAAAATCCTCCTCTGTCTCAGAGCCCTTTCAGTTCTAGACAAGTGTGCTATGCCTAATAAATGCACCAGTAGTATTACTAGGTAAATGTGATAGTAATACCTGGTAAATGTGCCTCTCCTCGCCTTCCTGCAGCATAAGATGATAATTTCAGTGACCTCTGTCCTATTCACCAAACCCTTTTCCCAACTGCCATGCAGTGTGATTGCACAGTTCATCACCTTTTTCCCAATTTGGGTCTTAGCTCTCACTTTAATTAGCTTTTGTTTTACTAGAATGAACTGAACTTGCCACCTTTAAGCTCTCACCTTAAATTGATCTAAACCTTTTTGCATTATACATGCTATTCCTCTTTATTTCTTCAAATAAATCTTAGAAACTAAATATTATCTGCATACTTGAAGGAAGAATTTCAGTGCCCCTCTCTGCAGCTCTTCTCTCTTGTGGATAACAGTGATTCTAAACTGTGTTCATGATAAATCTTTCTTTGAAAGGAATTTAGAGAATGTTCAAGCTGGAATGCAAATTAAATGTAAAGTATAAACTCTTCATTTTACAGTGGAGGAAACTGTGGTCAATAGAGATTATATGGTCTGCTCAGAATTAGTTAATGTCAGAGCAAAAATTAGAACTCAGGGAACTTAATTCCAAATCAAAACAATGTTATACTAAGAAGAGGATCGTACCGAAATATTTTAATTTCATGTTTTAAGAGATGATTACTCATTTCCTAGATTAGAAATCTAGAGACCAATGTTCCATAGTTTCCATTAATAGATAACCATTAAGAAGTATGTTTTTTTGTTATCTTTCATCTGCAAAATGAAATAGTCTTTTCAACCACCTTAAAGGGATATAGAAATTTACAGTATAAGTATTATGAACCAATGGCAGCTACAAATGGTATTCTGTGATGTTCTTTGGTATGCATCTACCAAGCACAGAGTTGATAGACACAATCTTTGTATTGCATTTTTTTAAATGGAATGCACTGCCAAACACATAGAAAGTGTTTCATTCATGGAAACAGCAATGTATAACATGCCGAGAGGTGATATCCTGGCCAAATAAAAGTCAATTCACAAATAAATGTTTCTAGAAATTGAAGTTTCAGTGGATTTAAGTCTCCGATTGTGTGATCTGATCATTGTAATGAGTAACATGAAAATGATGATAATGATGATGATGGTGGTGATGACAAAAGTTAACATTAACATGGTACAATATGCCAGGCACCTTTTCAAGCATTTTACATTTATTTGACCCTCAGAAAAGCCAAATAATGCAGGTATCATTATTATTCTTTTTTAAAAACATTTTCATAAAGGTCTTGGGTGTTGTTGTGTGTGTGAGTGGGGGAGGGGGGATTTTCTAAGATCAATGAAAAAGAGAAAGGCTAAAAGGAGTAGCTTTAGTGAGGAAGCCTATCTCCGGTATGAGGAATAGGGACTCTTGGCTACATGCAAAGAAAATTCAGCTCAAATTGGCTTAGTTAATATCGTGTCCTCAGCATTTGGTCTCTATCTTTTGGGTCTGCTTTCCTTTGTGGTGGTTTCATTCAGGTCAGCTCTTGCTGGAGGACTAGAGAGATTCAGCCACAGCTCCTGGCTTAGATCTTATCACTTTAGCAATCACACCACAAAGAGAATTTTTCATTCCACTCATCAAAGTCATAGTACTATGTTGGAGTTTCATTGAACACATGCCCATCAAATTGGGTGCCTGCCAATCTCTGTGGCATGATTCACCAGAACTATGTCATGCTTATTCCTAGTGCTAATCATCCTCCAAAGAAAAATCAGTTTATGTCACTAGATGAAGGAAGAATAATACCAAGAAAGCAAATGTCAAAGCTGTCCACCACAGCATAGAAACAGGGGTGTAAATAAGCAAAGTGAGATAGAAATAATAAAATACTGGTGAGGGAGCTCAGGTAAGAAAGTCATTTTAAGGTGATGCAGAAAGTATACAGGAGAGAAATAGAGTAGAGGGCTTCCCTGGTGGCACGGTGGTTGGGAGTCCACCTGCCAGTGCAGGGGACATGGGTTCGAGCCGTGGTCGGGGAGGATCCCACGTGCCGCGGAGCAGCTAGGCCCGTGCACCACAGCTGCTGAGCCTGCGCTCTAAAGCCCGCGCGCCACAACGACTGAGGCCTGTGTGCCTGGAGCCCGTGCTCCGCAACTGGAGAGGCCACCTCAGTGAGAAGCCCACGCACCACGATGAAGAGTAGTCCCCGCTCACCACAAGTAGAGAGAGCCAGCGCCCAGCGGCAGGGACCCAATGCAACCAAAAATAAACAAATTAATTAATTAATTAAAAACAACAACAACAGCTGCCACTTGAAAACCTTCAAAAAAATTAGAGTAGAATATAAAGGATGTTCTTATCATAATGCATATAGAAATCAGTGGGGTTTAAGGGAAATAAACCCTGCTTTGGGCTTTGCCCTTATTCCTGGACTCTAAAGTAAAAGACTATATTTGATTGGGTTCTGCATTAAATAAGCTAACAGAATGTACCATCAGCTGCCAAATTCAACCCAATGCAACAACCAAGCTATTGGTGAAGCACTCTGTTAGACATTAACTGATTGATTAAAAAGACAAACACATAACCAACTATAACTCAGAATAGACAATAAGTACTGTAACAGAAATGCTGATAAAGTTCTCTGATAGGGGGATGTGGAATCTGAAGAGGTTATTAAAGAGGGACAGAAAGTCACAAGGGAAGGCATCATGGAAGAAGGCCTTGAAAGATGGAGGCATCCTGACATGAGAGATCATGGGGACAGTGTTAATGGTAAGAGAACAAAGGCAAAGAGGGTAAAAGTAGTGTCTAGTGGCTTGAGAGTAGAACACTTGAAAGAATTATAAAAGGAGATGAGTTTATAAATGTAGTTGGTGAATAGAGTATGGATGTTACACTGGGTGGGGGGGCTAAAATTCTTCAGGCAATGAGGGCCAATCGCAGAAGATCTTCAAGTATCTGCAGAGTGTCATGAGTTGTGTAGAGTAGCTAGAGCTGTCATATAGAAAGAATGTTCTGGTAGTAATGGTGTAAAAGACAGATTGGAGGAAACAAGCCAGAGGCAAGGAATCCCACTGAGAGGTTATGGCCAAATTCTGAGTGTCATCTTAGTGGAAAGGAAGGAAGTAATAAAGGAAAGAAATCGAAGCAAGAAATATTGGGAAGTAGAATCAATAGGACTTGTCAATAATCGGTTGTGAGAATTGAAAGAGGAAGAAATAAAAAACATTTTCAAGACTTTAATTTAGGAAAATGGTGACACCATTACCAAAGCTAGATATCACAGAAGGGAAGGAGGTTTGTATATGTGTACCTGCTTTGTGTACATTAGTGGAGTGGGGTGGGGGCATGGGCAAAGGGTGAAGAATGACCTCATAGCAGAGAGGAAATAAAGGATGATGGGAAGTTTAGTGATGCAGTTTAAAAAGACAACCTTCTATAATGTGTGAATGTTAAGATACAATTTATAGTATATTTAGAGTTTTAAAATCTTATTTATGTTTTTCTCGTCACTAACGCTGAATCAGACCTATGTAAAATGAAAGTTTTAAAAATATCAATTAAATTGACTTTTATTTCCCTGACCATACCTTTTTAATAATCCTGAACCCTTGCCATCTAGACTTGCTGCTTTTTTGCATTAAATAAGTGTAAGCTTTTAAGAACCAATTCTATAATCTGCAGAAAGTTTAGTTCATTTTCTTTCATTTCCAGAAAACAGATTCTTGACTTGTACAGTCTCTACTTTCTTTTCTCTAAAGACATTGGAGAAGTAAATATTTAGAGAATATGCCCTTATCCTCTGACACAAGCTCTCTAATCTGCTTTTAAAACACCATGCAATTTCTTTCATCTTAAAACTAGCCAGGGGGTAGAGGAAGAAGTTGGATATGATTGTTTGAAATCAAACATTTTTAGAAAAATATTAAGCACTTGTTTTTGAGTGAGATTCTAGCTGGTCAAGGAAGAGAAGCAAATGGCCTGACAACAGCATTCTTAAAGGATGGTTTCAGTGATTACAGTGCCCTAGCAAATCTTTTTCCTCTGGCCTCTACGTTCCCAAATCAAGAATATTCCCTGACGGGTTCATCCCAGATTTAACATGATAAACAGCATGCACCAAGATAAGAAGGCATCAGGGAGCCTGAAATGACTCTAGGTTAACTATCAAAGCAAGAAATGCTCATTAAAGCTGTAACTTCCTTCCCCTAATTCAAGATGTTGGGGTATTAACTGAAGACTCTCAGTGATTGGGAGTAGAGCAGCAAAGACAAATCAACCAAAAACGGAACAAAGAGAGCTGCAACTAAGGGAGAATATGGGATGAAGGGTCAAATAAAGATGAATGTTGCCCTTAAAGATATTCACACTTAAAAAAAAGAAGAAATCATTATTCCACATGCTGCAGGTCTTGCCTTCCCAACCACCTCTTCCTTATTCATTATTGTTCATGAAGCTCTAATTTTTTTTTCCCACTCCTCAGATGACTTAGTGTTAAGTCCTAATAAAGTTTACCAATATTCAAAAAAATTCAATTTTACTTCCCAATGATTGGCTTCAAAATGAATATGCTATATTATTCTGTCCCATCAGATGAGGGGAAATCTACTGAGTGGCTTCTGGGTGAAGTTTCTTTGCTGCTGAGAAGAGGAGCACACAAAGGGATGTCCATTACCCCTGCCCCCTTTTTCTTTGAGATGGTATCAAGTCTGCATTTGATGACACCTAGAACTCGAGCAGCCATCACCTCACTACCGTTAAGGGTACTAGTCAAGGACAGAGTCAGATGGCAGGGCGGAAACAAGGGCAGCTTGGATTCTTGAGGATTTCATTTAATTGCTGAATTAACCAATCTGGATGACACTGTTAAAATTACTATACTTTTAAATACTTCAGCATAAACATTGTGATATTATGTGAGTGTAACCTGGGTTGAGCTCTAAGCATTCTAATCAAAGATTCCCTGTCTAGGAGTCATCAATGAACATGGCAATCAAGAACACAGGAGTGGTTACTGGAACTCTGATCAGGAAGTCTAAACTCCAGAAGGGCTGTTTTAAGAACTTCTGTTAACTGTACCTTCCTCAGTAACCTACATTTTGCTAATTAACATACTAAACGTCAGAAAAGGGCTTTTAGTGATAAAAATAGCAGCCTGTTGACTAGCATGATGAATGTTAAAATTAAGCTCTCACTGGTGAAATTAAAGGTATTCAAGTTATGTGGATTAGCTAAAATTATTTTATAGATACTTCCTACTCTTTCATGAATAGAGAATAAGAATCTAGTAAGATCAGAAGCTTGTACTCCTTGGGATTTTGCCCCAGGCTAAAATCCTAAACAAGATAGTCTCCAGCCATGCAATCTAAAATTCAGATTGTAGGGCTTCCCTGGTGGTGCAGTGGTTGAGAATCCACCTGCCAATGCAGGGGACACGGGTTCATGCCCCGGTCCGGGAAGATCCCACATGCCGCGGAGCAGCTAGGCCCGTGAGCCATGGCCGCTGAGGCTGTGCGTCCAGAGCCTGTGCTCCGCAACGGGAGAGGCCACAACAGTGAGAGGCCCGCGTACCGCAAAAAATAATAATAAAATAAAATAAAATTCAGATTGTATGCAACCAGCTGTAAGGACTGTACATAGAACCTTATCTCAGGAATCTTAGAGATTGTCTTCAGTGATTCTCTTATACAAGATGGTGTGCTGACGTGTTAAAGGGTTAGAGAGTTGGGATTTGTTCAAGCCTGGACAACAGATTATGTGAACACCTTTCATTCATTTGCTCACTAATAAATGTTTAGTACTGTACGTATCTGTAAGACTGTCAGCGTACTTAAATTATTTTTCAAGACTATCCAACCTTGGGGCTTCCTGTTTTGAGAATAATACTTTTTATTTATTGTATAAGTCAGCTGATTCATGATTTCATATTATTTGCTGTTGACAGCATCCTAACTTATGCATTAATTCCATACCAGCACCACCAGTTCTCCAGTTATCTCTGAGATTTAGGTCATAATTTGAGGGGCATGTATTACAAAAAAGGTTTTTTTACTCAAAAAAAAAAATGTGTTGCAGGAGAAAAAGCAATAGGATGAAAATCATGAGATAAAGTTTGAGACCCCATCACATGACAGCCTTGGATTTGTCATCCAACCTCTTTGAGGTTGAGCAACAGCCAAAGTAGAAAATGAGAAAGAATGAGTCAGACAGCATGGGTTTAATCCTGGTTTCATCACTTATTGGCTGTGTGAGCCTTCTATGCCTCAATTTCCTTTTCTACACAATGGGTTAGCACTTATTTCTAGAGTTGTTATGAGACTTAAATAAGACATACTCAACGCTTAACACAATGCCTGGCATGGTAAACACTAAATAAATATCATTATAATCTCTAACATAATAGAATCAGCCTGAATGGTCACCTTGTTCCTCTTCTTTCTAAAATTTTGCTGTATGCTTCAAAGAAAACATTAGTGAAGAAATATAAAATTCATCTATTCTAAATTCAGTATCAACTGCTTGTGTTAGGCAATGCCATTCACTCCTTTATTTATACAAACATTTATTGAGTGCCTACTGTAAAAAAGGCACTGTGCTAAACACAGTGGATATCTCTGAGGAGTTCTCAGTCCTACAGAAAAACCAGGAATATCTATTTTTTCCCAAAACTGAAATTTCTGCTACCCAGGTATCCTCCACTTTCACAATAGTTCTTTCTCAAAACAGGCCTTTAATACAAATTTGTGTTCCAACTTTGGATCCCTCATTCAGCATGGAAATTAACATTCATCTCTTTGCCGGTGGTGAGGGAATAATAGCTGTGACTAATGAAAAGCCTGCAGAGAGTTAAGGAACAGGGAACCACTGCAATCACATTTTGGTGCCATTGTCCACAATCACAGTAAACTTGTAATCTGACAAATCCACACTAGTGAGACCTCCTACACTAATGAAGTAAAGTGACAAAAGAGTATCTAGGACAAGCTACTTCTTTAAAATTAGTAACTCCTGCTTCCTCTCTTCTCCATAGGGCTCAGTTTAAATTTGCTCCTTAGCCAAGAAAGGCAATATTTTTCCCTCTAATCATGAAACACTGCTGATAGATTGATCCCCTTTAATCAGATGCATCTACTACGTGTGAGAGCACAGTGAGTTTTGGCAACCTGAATAAAGCCCCCATGTGTTTGGAACCCACTATACTGTACACACTTGAAACACCATCTGTAGGCAGCCTCTTCCTGTCCAATTTGTCAGGACGAGCTGCAGGAGAGATTCATGAACTGAGATGCTTCATTAACTGGCGGTCACACTGCCAGTACAAGTGGAACATCTGTATCAGCCAAACCTGGTGAAAATTCAACAGTTAACTGAGTCTAGACACATATACAAGTGAGAATCCCAATGTCCTTAAAACAAAACCTGTGCCTCTAAAACCCCTAATTGATGTCTTTATATCTTAGCATTCACTGAAAGCACTGGGGTCACTTGAGTGTGAATCTCAAATCTGTGACTGCATCTTGGAGATGATCCTTAGATCTTTATATTGTTGGTGTCTTAAGGGGAGTGTGGGAGGAAGCTGAGAATCAGTGAGCCTTATCCCTGTCCTGATCTTTCTTCACCCTTCTCCATGGTGAGAAAACAATGAATTATCTCAGCATGGACAGTAGTTAGAAATCTTCCCCTGAAATAATCTCTAAAGAAAAAGTGTTTATGACAGGAGGCTTTGTGACCAAAAATTTAAAATTTTTAAACTCAAAACCCTCTACTTCTGCACAAATTGAAACAGGTTGATCTTTTCAGTGTGATTCCTGAGTTTAGGTTTGTTAAGAAAGCTGGCTGTGGACTTCCCAAAAAATGTGTGTGTGTACCTAGGACAAACTGAACAAGTAGAATGGTAGCCAGCCAATGAATCTATGTGGACTTAACCATGAGGCATACTGAGACTTCAGTTAATGGTGGTTGCTGGGGAAAGGGAGTCACAACGGGCCAGAGTCCATGGCTCAAAGTGTAACCAGTGCTCTAAACCATGGTTGCCGAAGTATCAGAGTGCACTCCGGCTCCAACCAGACCAGAACTAACACTTAACAGGCTAGTGATATAAGAGACAGAAGTTTCCCAGCTGTGAGTGGCAATTCTGGTTGAGAAAAAGATCTGAACTTGTTACCATAGGCACAGGAAGCAAGGAGCATTAAGAGATAATCAAGACACCCAGTCTCCAAATAAGTAAGCTGGTGTTAGAGCTCTCTTCCAGGTAGGTATTTGTAATGCAGACAGAGTACCTGAGGACTTGAGTGTATCACAGTACAGATTGAGAAGAAAGCCACAATATGGTGATCAGGTGATTAGGGGCTCATTTTAGGGACCTCCAGCTTATAGATGCAAGATAAATTCCAAACCCCTATTTGTAGGAAGCAGAAGCATCCTATTATATGTACTGGCAGACTTGGCCAGTATTGGCCCAGGGACTAGGTGGTTTGAACCTGTCTACAACCCTCAATGAACGCTGCTGAGCAAGATCTGAAAAGGGAAGGACTGGCATCTGGCAGGACTTTGGTCCTGGACCTGTCCACACCCACAAGCATATTGCCCTTGGCCTAAGTCTTTCTTTATCTCCTCATTCTTGGTACTTGGCCACCACCCTACAAGTTGAAATGTATTACATTTTTCACTTTGAGAGTCCTGACTGTCTCTATACACACACCTGAGAAGACTGTCCTTAAAAAACTGTCCATCATCCCAATCCCAGCTCTCAGTCTGTAATTATATTGACCCCACTCTCAGCATGAATATAATTATCCAGTGTAATCAGTGAACTCACATAATTATCAGTAAATAAGAATAGTTAGGGTGGGGCCTTGCTTTAAGATGTCACAAATAACATTTTCTTCTCAAGTAATTAGAGAATAGAAAAATCTGGAGATAAAACAGTGGAATAATATTTCCATGAGTCATTGGCATACCTTTAAAATAACTTGTAGTAAGTTTTGAGCTCTATAAATGTTTATCTATTTAGCAAATGCTGGAAAAGACATCAGAAACTTCGAGGATGAGGTCAACTCTCTGTAAGTGTGCCATTTCTGTTCCACATGTTCTGCTGGTGAATCAACATGTTTAACAGGGTGAGTTAGTAAAAAAAATATTGGTTTTAGCTTGTAGTTCATTCACACCCACTCCTAAAAAGGAGAATATGGTGTTCCTAAAAGGAAGAATCTTTCAACATGAGAGATTATGTTGATTAACTCATGAGGAAAGGGGGTCAAGAGGAAGCTACAAAGAGAAACGTATGGGAAGGTTTTGGTGGGTTTAGGGGAGTAGCAGACATTGCACACAGGGTATCTGGCAGGGCCCTGAAGAATGATTTGGTAACCCCCCTTAACCCCCAGAAAAGCTGCAAACCAGACTGAAACTGACAACCTCATCACAGATAACATGCACAAGCACGGCAGATGAAGAGTCAAAGAAGGCTTAGATAGTGGCGGTATCCCCAATGTCCAGTAGGGAGCAAAGTTGAGAACACCCTCTCTCCTCTCCTGGACTGCTTCAAACCCTCTCACTTTAGCATAGTCCTGAAGGAAAGGGAGTCACATTAGTAACTGAGACTGTATTTCTGGCCATCCCTGAAGAATCTCGCTTTAAAGGCAAATGTAATTTGTTTTTGAAAAATGAAGGATTGTAAAAATTTTTTCATCCAAGGTTAGAGGATGGTAAGATTTATACCCACTGCCCATGTTATAGACTAAAAATATCTTCAAACTTTGTGTTCGTATAAGGACACAAATAAACCAAACTAAAAGGTAGTGGGAAAAGGTTTGGAGAAAAAGAATTAAGAAATGTAGGGGACCTCCCCTCCCAGGAGCCCGTGCAGCCCGCCACTGCCAGGGTCCCGTGATCCAGGGACAACTTCCCCGGGGGGAACACACAGCACACCTCAGGCTGGTGCAATGTCATGTCAGCCTCTGCTGCCACAGGCTCGCCCCACATCCGTACCCCTCCCTGCCCCGGGCCTGAGTGAGCGAGAGCTCCCGAATCAGCTGCTACTATGACCCCATCCTATCTAAGCGAAGGAAAGATGCCCTCAGGTGACCTACATGCAGAGGCGGGGCCAAATCCAAAGCTGAACCCCAGGAGCAGTGCGAACAAAGAAGAGAAAGGGAAATCTCTCCCAGCAGCCTCAGGAGCAGCAGATTAAATCTCCACAGTCAACTGGATGTACCCTGCATCTGTGGAATACGTGAATAGACAACGAATGATCCCAAATTGAGGAGGTGGACTCTGGGAGCAACGATATGTATATTTTTCCCTTTTTCTCTTTTTGTGAGTGTGTATGTATATGCTTCTGTGTGTGATTTTGTCTGTATAGCTTTGCTTTTACCATTTGTCCTAGGACACTGTCTCTCCATTTGTTTGTTTATTTGTTTAGTATATTTTTTAGCACTTGTTATCATTTGTGGAATTGTTTGTCAGTTTGGTAGCTCAATTCTTTCTCTTTTTTGCCCCTTTAATTAATTCTTTAAATTTTTTTATAATTATTTGTTATTTTTTATTTTAATAACTTTTATTTTACTTTATTTTATCTTCTTCTTTCTTTTTTTTCTCCCTTTTATTCTGAGCCACGGGGATGACAGTTTCTTGGTGCTCCAGCCAGGCGTCAGGGCTGTGCCACTGAGGTGGGAGAGCCAAGTTCAGGACACTGGTCCACAAGAGACCTCCCAGTTCCACATAATATCAAATGGTAAAAATCTCCCAGAGATCTCCATCTCAACGCCAAGACCCAGCTCCACTCAATGACCAGCAAGCTACAGTGCTAGACACCCTATACCAAACAACTAGCAAGACAGGAACACAACCGCATCTATTAGTAGAGAGGATGCCTAAAATCATAAGGCCACAGACACCCCAAAACACACCACCAGATGTGGACCTGCCCACCAGAAAGACAAGATTCAGCCTCATCCACCAGAACACAGGCACTAGACCCCTCCACCAGGAAGCCTACACAACCCACTGAACCAACCTTAGCCACTTGGGACAGACACCAAAAACAACGGGAACTACAAAACTGCAGCCTGAGACCCCAAACACAGTAAGTTAAACAAAATGAGAAGACAGAGAAACACACAGCAGATGAAGGAGCAAGGCAAAAACCCACGAGACCTAACAAATGAAGAGGAAATAGACAGTCTACCTGAAAAAGAATTCAGAATAATGTTAGTAAAGATGATCCAAAATCTTGGAAATAGAATGGAGATAATACAAGAAATGTTAAACAAGGACCTGGAAGAACTAAAGAGCAAACAAACAGTGATGAACAACACAATAAATGAAATTAAAAACACTCTAGAAGGGATCAATAGCAGAATAATTGAGGCAGAAGACCGGATAAGTGACCTGGAAGATAACATAGTGGAAATAACTACTGCAGAGCAGATTAAAGAAAAAGAATGAAAAGAACTGAGGACAGTCTCAGAGACCTCTGGGACAACATTAAATGCACCAACATTCGAATTGTAGGGGTCCCAGAAGAAGAGGAGAAAAAGAAAGTAACTGAAAAAATATTTGAAGAGATTATAGTTGAAACCTTCCCTAATATGGAAAAGGAAATAGTTAATCAAGTCCAGGAAGCACAGAGAGTCCCATACAGGATAAATCCAAGGAGAAACAGGCCAAGACACATATTAATCAAACTATCAAAATTAAATACAAAGAACAAATATTAAAAGCAGCAAGGGAAAAACAACAAATAACACACAAGGGAATCCCCATAAGTTTAAGAGCTGATCTTTCAGCAGAAACTCTGAAAGCCAGAAGGGAGTGGCAGGACATATTTCAAGTGATGAAAGGGAAAAACCTACAACCAAGGTTACTCTACCCAGCAAGGATCTCATTCAGATTTGATGGAGAAATTAAAACCTTTACAGACAAGCAAAAGCTAAGAGAATTCAGCACCACCAAACCAGCTTTCCAACAAATGCTAAAGGAACTTCTCTAGGCAGGAAACACAAGAGAAGGAAAAGACCTACAATAACAAACCCAAAACAATTAAGAAAAGGGTAATAGGAACATATATATCGATAATTACCTTAAAAGTAAATGGATTAAATGTTCCAACCAAAAGACACAGACTGGCTGAATGGATATAAAAACAACACCCATATATATGCTGTCTACAAGAGACTGACCTCAGACCTAGGGACACATACAGACTGAAGTGAGGGGATGGAAAAAGATATTCCACGCAAATGGAAATCAAAAGAAAGCTGGAGTAGCAATTCTCATATCAGACAAAATAGACTTTAAAACAAAGACTATTACAAAAGACAAAGAAGGACATTACATAATGATCAAGGGATCAATCCTAGAAGAAGATATAACAATTATATTTATGCACCCAACATAGGAGCACCTCGATATATAAGGCAAATACTAACAGCCATAAAATGGGAAATCAGAGAGGAACCTAGATGGCGGAGTAGAAGGATTTGCTCTCACTCCCTCTTGCGAGAACACCAGAATCACGACTAGCTGCTGGACAGTCATCGACAGGAGGATACTGGAACTCACCAAAAGGGATACCCCACATCCAAAGACAAAGGAGAAGCCACAATGAGATGGTAGGAGGGGCGCAATCACAGTAAAATCAAATCCCATAACTGCTGGGTGGGTGACTCACAAACTGGAGAACATTTATACCACAGAAGTCCACCCACTGGAGTGAAGGTTCTGAGCCCCACATCAGGCATCCCAACCTGGGGGTCCGGCAACAGGAGGAGGAATTCCTAGAGAATCAGATTTTGAAGCCTAGTGGGAATTGATTGCAGGACTTTGACAAGACTGGGGGAAACAGAGATTGCACTCTTGGAGGGCACACACAAAGTAGTGTGCACATTGGGACCCAGGGGAAGGAGCAGTGACTCCAGGGGAGACTGAACCAGACCTACCAGCTAGTGTTGGAGGGTCTCCAGCAGAGGCAGGGGGTCGCTCTGTTTCACCGTGGGGACAAGGACACTGGCAGCAGAATTTCTGGCAAGTACTCCTTGGTGAGAGCCCTCTCAGAGTCTGTCATTAGCCCCACCAAAGAGCCCAGGTAGGCTCCAGTGTTGGGTTGCCTCAGGCCAAACAACCATCAGGGAGGGAACCCAGCCCCACCCATCAACAGTCAAGTGGATTAAAGTTTACTGAGCTCTGCCCACCACAGCAACAGTCAGCTCTACCCACCACCAGACCCTCCAATCAAGCCTCTTAGATAGCCTCATCCACCAGACAGCAGACAGCAGAAGCAAAAACTACAATCCTGCAGCCTGTGTAACAAAACCCACATTCACAGAAAGATATGCAAAATGAAAAGGCAGAGGGCTATATACCAGATGAAGGAACAAGATAAAACCCCAGAAAAACAACTAAATGAAGCGGAGATAGGCAACCTTCCAGAAAAAGAATTCAGAATAATGATAGTGAAGATGATCCAGGCCCTCGGAAAAAGAATGGAGGCAAAGATCGAGAAGATGCAAGAAATGTTTAACAAAGACCTAGAAGAAGTAAAGCACAAATAAACAGAGATGAACAATACAATAACCGAAATGAAAACTACACTAGAAGGGCTTCCCTGGTGGCGCAGTGGTTGAGAGTCCGCCTGCCGATGCAGGGGACACGGATTCGTGCCCCAGTCTGGGAGGATCCCACATGCCATGGAGCGGCTGGGCCCGTGAGCAATGGCTGCTGAGCCTGTATGTCCAGAGCCTGTGCTCTGCAATGGGAGAGGCCACAGGAGTGAGACGCCTGCGTACCACCAAAAAAAAAAAAAAAAAAAAAAAACTACACTAGATCAATAGTAGAATAACTGAGGGAGAAGAACAGATAAGTGACCTGGAAGACAGAATGATGGAATTTACTGCTGCAGAACAGACTAAAGAAAAAAGAATGAAAAGAAATGAAGACAGCCTAAGAGGCCTCTGGGACAACTTTAAATGCAACAACATTCACATTATAGGGGTCCCAGAAGGAGAAGAGAGAGAGAAAGGACCCGAGAAAATATTTGAAGAGATTATAGTCAAAAACTTCCCTAACATGGGAAAGGAAATAGCCACCCAAGTCCAGGAAGTGCAGCGAGTCCCATACAGGATAAACCCAAGAAGAAACACACCGAGACACATAGTAATCAAATTGGCAAAAATTAAAGACAAAGAAAAATTATTGAAAGCAGCAAGGGAAAAATGACAACATACAAGTGAACTCCCATAAGGTTAACAGCTGATTTCTCAGCACAAACTCTACAAGCCAGAAGGGAGTGGCATGATATGCTTAAAGTGATGAAAGGGAAGAACCTACAACCAAGGTTACTCTACCCAGCAAGGATCTCATTCAGACTCGATGGAGAAATCAAAAGCTTTACAGACAAGCAAAAGCTAAGAGAATTCAGCACCACCAAACCAGCTCTACAACAAATGTTAAAGGAACTTCTCTAAGTGGGAAACACAAGAGAAGAAAAGGACCTACAAAAACAACCCAGGGCTTCACTGGTGGCGCAGTGGTTGAGAGTCCACCTGCCGATGCAGGGGACACGGGTTCGTGCCCCGGTTTGGGAAGATCCCACAGGCCGTGGAGCGGCTGGGCCCATGAGCCATGGCCGCTGAGCCTGTGCATCCGTAGCCTGTGCTCTGCAATGGGAGAGGCCACAACAGTGAGAGGCCCACATACCGCAAAAAAAAAAAAAAAAAAGTAGATTCTTTTTCTTTTCTTGTTCCTATATTCCAATTGACATAATGAAGGTTCGGATAATGACAGGAAAAGGCTTTAAGCCAGGGGAGAGTACAAATTTCTAAAACTATGTTTTCTCCTTGCCCATATAAACAGAGTCAAACCTCAAGAAAATGCCTTGGATTTGTTTTTAATATTCTCTCTGCAGAAAACTCTAAACCATGGAGGAGGCATAATCACAGTGAAAGGGCAGCACTGTAATTGACATACTATTAATATTTACTAAACTCATATTATGTGACAGACTTTGTGTTATGTGCTTTACTAAAAAACAAAAGCAAAAACAAAACAACAACAAAAACACAAGCAAAAATCTTATTTCTTATGACAACTTCTGTGGGATAGTTGTTCGTAGACCCTCTTACCACATTCTTTCATACCTATTTTGTTTGGCTGGTGACAGAGACAAAGAAGAAAACCAGAAATTTAGACAGAGAGAGAAAAACCTTAGAATACATACACACACACACATACACACATACACACTCATATACACAAACATACATAAATTTTGGCATTTGACTTATCTCAAGGAATACAATATAAGTGAGAGTGTTCATGTTTTTAAGATAACATCTAGAATAATATTTCAATTAAAGAACACCTTAGGTTGCTTCCATGAAATATGCTTTCCTAAAGGAAACGTAAATGTATTCTTTTCCATATGAGACAGTATTCTTTCTTCTGAAGTATAGTTCCCATATGCTTTTACATATTGAGTGACTAAGAGTGAACTTCATTTACACTTTCATTACTCCTTTAGAAAGATTAAGTTGTTGCCACCACTCAGTAAAGGTTTGTAGCAAATTTGCCTTCACCTATACTGAGAAACAAACTAACAATAACTCTTAATCCAGAAATTACTGTTGCTTCTGTATGTACCACCCCATCCCCCAGCCCACCAGCAACAGTGACTGATAGATGTTATTATGAAGTAAATGAAAGCAAAAAGGAAATGAAGCCAAACAAAGCCCATGAACATGAATTTTCTCACCCTGCCTCTGGCACCCTAGCCTCAATTAAATGCTCTGACTTGAATTGAATTGAATGATGAAATATTACATGTGCCATTAAGTTGTTAGTGTCTTTGGTTTTAAATCAAATGTCTCAGACAGAAAAGCACAGAATATTCAATCATTCATTCACTCACCAGCAAATATTTCTTGAGCCCTTACTATATGCCAGGCTCAGCCAATTAAAAAAACTAACAAACAAACAAAAACTAGGAACTGCTGCTGAGTTTGGATTACTGACAATAGCTCTAAGGCCTTCTTAAGTAGCCTAAAGGAAATATAAATGTATTTCCTAAAGGAAATGAGAAAATATCTCCAGAAAGCTGAACTCTCTGCTCTTAACTCCAGTGAATTTATAGAAAAACTACTGTGGCTCTAGAAGAAAAACTCCATGTACTATGTTTTTAGTGGAAATTCCTCCATTTTCTATTTGTCACTAGGTAAAGGAAAGGCAACATAACTTCGTTAGTGAGTCAGCTGGTTAGAGCACTTAAGTATTCTTAGGTAGGCCAAAAGACATAGGACAAAGAGATCACTGCTGTTCCAAATACTTGCCAAGTATGGTGATATTTCAGATTTCAGGAGTGAAGAGAATGTACAGTTCTACAATGTATTAATAATAAGAGTGCAAAAACAAAAGTGGCTGTTGATTTATTAGTCATTTTTTTAATGTGCAAGTCATTGTGCAGAGAGCTCTGCTTATAATCCTGACTCTTGTGTAAATAAGGAAAGGTATCTTCTGACTCTACACAATAAAGGCACAACATATTTTTCACTAGGAAACTCTATTTCTTTATCTATATCTTTACTGGGATGTTGGGCAGCCCTGTGAAGATATGTAAGACCAGAACTACCTTACACATATGACTCAAGAAACACAGGCCCATGAAGAGGTCACTTACATATTTGGCAACAGAGACATTCAAAATACAAATTATCATCAAACCAACCAATTAGAGCAATAGTTGTCAACTGAGGGTGACTTGGCTCTCAGGGGACATTTGGCAATATCTGGAGGCATTTCTGCTTATCACAACTGGTATAGTGTTGCTCATCTAGTGGTAAAGGCCAGGGATACTGCTGAACATATTACAAGGCACAGGACATCCTCCATGGTAAAGAATTATATGGCTCCAGATTTCAATAGCTCCAGGATTGAGAAACCCTGAGTTAGACGAATGGCACCATGAGTGTGGTGAACACTGACTCTTTACTGATTGTCAGTCAGGCTGCTATGAGTATAAAGAGTGTAAGGAAAGTTACACTAAGAACAACTGCTTAATGTTTCTGCTACTGAACATGTAAGGATAGCTTTACTGATTACAAATAGAAAATTTGCAAAAATTCCTGAAATAATGAGCCGGAAAAAAAGGGGGGGAGGTTATAAGGATATCCAATAGTCTCCCATCTTTAGAGTAATAATTGATTGTAGGAAACAGATTCTAGAATTTTTATCTTCTGTGCTCATATCAGCTACATCCAAATTATTTATTGAATGTCCATGATGTACAGAGCCCTAGAGAAATTTAAAAGTATGAAACTTTTTAACTTTCAGAAGAAATGGAAGACATGTTCCAGCCATCAAGGTCATTGACCTCACCTGTACTATATCACCTTCCCTCCTTTGCTGTACCATTGTGAGAAAAAAGCTAAAATTCTTCCAAATAACATTCACTTAAACATAGTGCCTGGGCTATCAGTTAATAAGATAATAATTGTTATAACCTTCAAAGCAACATGACTATATTACAAACTTTGAAATTACCAAAGATTTGATTCAAGATTTAACATCTAAATACATCATTTTCTTTGTTTAAAATCTAGGTCCATTTTTCCCCCTTGGGAATATTGAAGAGGGGTGACACATTTTGCATTGGACCTGATGGATTTGAAACCACTCACACATTCGTGCACACACACATGAGCCTAGAATTATTGCCATTTTTCAGAATATTGCTTACACCACAAATTATTACTCTCTACTCTGATACCCAATTTTTTAAGTTACGTATATTTCTGTTGCCTAACTTCAGCACGTTAGAACTGAGAAGTAATAGGGAGATTTGGTTTCTTTCTCTTTTTTCTTATTTATAAGTAGAGGAAAAAACATAATTCCATTTTATTTTTAATCTTGAATATTCTTTAACAATATTAAAATAATTTGTTAAAGCTGTCTGAAAAACAAATAAGGAGAGCTCTACTTTCCTTGGAATATCAGTGTCCTCAGCTTGGACAGATTATATGATTCTTCATGTTAAGCCTCAGAAAGGGAGCTACCATTTGAACTTCAAAACAATGGTCTAATTTGTTTCTGAACTGCAGTCCAGCACTAAATATGACACAGTGCCAGGCATCATATTTGATTTTAGTCTGGGTCAAGTTATTTAATGGAATTTTAGAGATTAAGGAAGATAGGAATCGCTTCATGTATACAGGAAACTAGAGATGTAGTAACTTGTTACAGAAACGTGATTGCTTTAATCTTTCTTTCAAATGCTACTGTACACAAATCGCATACATATTTAACAAAGATTTAAACATTTAGCCAACATTAACAAATATTTGCTAAAAGTATTATTATTTCTGCTAAATCTGTTAAACGATCCAGCTAACTAAATGAGTAACTTTTCAGAATATTTATACATGTCAACCCTAGTATATAACACCTACAGTACAGTACATTAATTCTCTAAAGTGTCTTCATAGGTCAATGGAATAATAAACCCTAGTCTTTCATTATACAGATAGAATGCTGATGCAATTTTCTTGTGACTCTAAACCATATGACTTGTACCCTGAAAATATCAAACAATTTATACTTCAAAGATAAATTATCAACACATAGATTATGCTTCCCAGTGTTGGGAAGTGTGAAATAACAATGAGGCAGCGGTCAGAAAGCTATATTTCTCTGTTTATATTATGTTACAGACATGAAAGTAAACCCTGGGACTTAACGAAAAATTCAGATGATTTTAGAGCATTTATATCTATGCCTCTTTCTTTTGTTCCAGTTTATTTGGTTTTCATAAGATCCTGTTTATGAGAGCCTTTTCTGTAGAGTGCCTTTAGTTTTCTTGATCTAGTGACATGAAAACTAGATGAATATAAAGGATATGGTGAGGGGGAGAAGAAATACCATTCATTTGAGACAATGTAAAATTTCTTCCTCTACCAAATTATAGAATTAATGATTTTTGACAATAATTCCAGGACCAAAGAAATTCTTTAAGGGCTAATAGAAAAATATATCTGGTTGTTTAACTTGTCCTCATTTATTATAAACCCAAAGGTTCTAACTACAGCGGACAGAATTTTTTTTATTCTACAGAGAGAATTAACAGTTTAAATTGCCTCTAATATATCCCCTACAAATACAAATACTAGTATGAAGCAAAATCATAAACCCAATATTAGCACATCTTACTATCATGGAAATTAAAAAGATTTATAAACCACTGCATGTAATTTTAAGTATATTCTTTTGACATGTATTGTTATACCAGCTTATAAACACTCCTTCCAAATATTTATTGCACACCTACTATGTACCAGACATATTGGTAGCCTTAGCAATGCATGGCTTACCTCTAACCTAGCACTTTTCACATATTACAAGAATGATTCATTCTCTTATCTGCCTTTCCAAGTAGACTTATGTTTCTTAAAAGCAAAATCACTGTCAGCACAGTCCTTGCCAGTAACAACTTCCCAGAGAAGGAAATATTTGAACAAAATTTCAAAACCCCCTAATGGTAATTATACTATTAATATTAATTATAATATTAAGAAAGAGGAGGGAAAGGAGAAGGGGAAATCTGAAGGGATTCCTAATTGCCAGTGTTTCTTTTCCTGTTTAATCCTTATCATAACTCTATGAGGTAGGTAACATTATAGACCCCATTTTACTTATTAGTAAATCAAGATGCAAAGGCATTAAGTAACTTGATCAAAGTTGTCTGAGAAATAGAAGTGACTGGGTGGAGAGAGGCAGAGGAGGGAGAGATTGGTGTCTATGGCCCATCCATCAGGGGCATTTGGATATGAATATATGGTCCTTGGAGGCCAGGGTATGGAATGTAGACATAGATTAGGAGTCCTTCACTTACATGTGATACTCAAATCCTTTAACATGTATAATGAGGACAACAAAGAAGAATAAGATAGGGTGAGTAGAATAGTTAAAGAATACAGAGGCGAGAGTATCATGAAAACAACCAAAGAAGGAAATGATGTCAAGAAAGAGTGACTGAAGTGTCAGATTCTGCGAGAGAGATGAAGTAGGATGAGAAGGGAAAGTACACAGTCAGGGCTTCCCTGGTGGCGCAGTGGTTGAGAGTCCGCCTGCCGATGCAGGGGACACGGGTTCGTGCCCCGGTCCGGGAGGATCCCACATGCCGCGGAGCGGCTGGGCCCGTGTGCCATCGCCGCTGAGCCTGCGCGTCCGGAGCCTGTGCTCCGCAGCGGGAGAGGCCACAACAATGAGAGGCCCGCATACCGCAAAAAAAAAAAAAAAAAAAAAAAAAAGAAAGTACACAGTCATTTGAGAACTAGGGGTCAATTTGCAATGTCATAGAATTAACTTTTTAAGCTCAGAGCTGTGGAAAGAGACAACGGAGACATGGAGTGAAAACTCTTCTCTCAAGCAACTTGGATACAAAGGAAAGAATGTAGAAGTAAAGACAATGTAAGATAAAGACATTTTATGCGTTTAAGATAGGAGATATGTAAGTATGTGTATACAGTGAGGATAATTCAGTAACTTCCAGCAACAAGGGAGAGATATGAGATGGAGAAAGGAGGTAACTAATACAGGATGTTGGGGATCATGGGGTCCAGAGTAAAAGGGGAGAAACTGGAAAGAGCTGGAGCCCCTGCAAGGGAAAGTCTCTGAAAAAAAATGTGGATGAGTTATGCCATAGCTAAGTAATTAAACAAATAAACATACTGGAAAAGAATATACGCCCTTCATATTAGAAACAGCTAATCTCCTAATACATACAGGGCTCCTTGAACTCCATAATAATATCACCAACAGTCAATAAAAACACACATACTATATGAGCAGACAGTTCACAGGAAAGCAAATACAACTGGCTCTTAAACCAACATATAAAAAGATATATAGGGCCTCCCTGGTGGCGCAGTTGTTGAGAGTCCGCCTGCCGATGCAGGGGATACGGGTTCGTGCCCCGGTCTGGGAGGATCCCATATGCCGCGGAGCGGCTGGGCCCGTGAGCCATGGCCGCTGGGCCTGCGCATCCGGAGCCTGTGCTCCGCAACGGGAGAGGCCACAAGAGTGAGAGGCCCGCATACCGCAAAAAGAAAAAAAAAAAAAAAAAAAAAAAAAGATATATAACTTCACTCACAACAAGAGAAATGCAAATGAAAAGTATATGGAGGGATATATGTATATGTATAGCTGATTCACTCTGTTATAAAGCTGAAACTAACACACCATTGTAAAGCAATTATACTCCAATAAAGATGTTTAAAAAGATACATGGAGATACTGCTTTTAAGCCATAAAATTGGCAAAAAAGCAAAAGTTTGACTACTTTGAACTCCTATGTTACTGTTGAAACCTTAAGGAAGGGAATTTTGAAAAATATAAAAACTACAAATTCATTAACCCTTTATCTTCAATCCCATTTCTGGTAGTTTATCCTATACTGAACCAAAAAAGGGCTTGGGTTGCCAGGATTACTTTCATTTTTCAGATTCTGTAACTTCTTGGACCCCAAAACTCATGTCATTCGAAACACTTCCTGTTTTTTAGTAAGAAGATATTTATATCACTCACATACAAAATAACATATTTATTCATTGCAACATTGTTTACAATAGTAAAAGATTAGAATTTCCTGTGACCATCAATACTGAACAGATTAAATAGCTTATGATGCAGACTGTGTAGCTGCAAAAAGGAAATTATATATATATAATTTTTTTTTATTAGTTTCTGCTTTATAACAAAGTGAATCAGTCATACATATACATCTGTTCCCACATCCCCTCCCTCATGCATCTCCCTCCCTCCCACCCTCCCCATCCCACCCCTCCAGGCAGTCACAAAGCACCGAGCTGATCCCCCTGTGCTCTGCAGCTGCCTCCCACTATATAATTTATTATATATGTATATTCTGTGTAGTGGTACATTATCACAATATATGATATAGGTTACGTCGTTAAAATTCTTTTTAAAGCATTATGCAAAACAATGAATATAGTAGCCTTCATTTGTGAAAGAAAAGGGGAAAAGTAAGTTTATATATTTGTATAAGTTTGTATTTATATGAAGAAACACAGGTAAAAACCTAAACAAAGGTTATCAAAATAGCAAGAAAGGGAAAAGGGTTAATGAGAACAGATGTGAGAATTAGACCTCTCAGTGTACAGCTTTTTATATCAACCTGATTTTTGAATAACTATGTTAGCTATTAAAAAAATAAGAGCACTGAAAGAAAAATGAAACAAAACCTATTGTTTGCACTCCTAACCCGTTTCATGATCTAATTAGTGAATGCTGCATAAAAGTTGTTCTCAGGCATAATGCTCCAAAACATTTTGTCTCTATCAGATATGAAGTATTCTGTACGATAAAATATTAAAGCTTAGGAATGATTTTTTAAAAAATAAATTATAGTAGAGCCAATGTTTTCTCCAATACTCTCATGAACTTGATGTCCAATGTGCTTTCTTGACTAGGAGAGAAAGAGGAGGGATTACAACCGCTTGCTGGGAATTTGGAAGTGATGTTCTTTTGGTGTCTAATGGCTACAGGGAAGTCCATAAACTGGAGGTACCTCGGGAATGTAACTCATATGTAAATATTATGGTCACATTGATTGCAGAATGGCAACAAGGTTAGCAAATGCTGCTCGAGTGTAACGAAAAAAACAAACAAAAAAGATACTTAATCTACAAACCTCAAATTGTTGGTATCACACTCTTACAACTTGAGACAATTCCTAGCAATTTCTACCATCAAAACAGGAAATACAAGTGCTCATCAACACATTACCCTGAACCCCAGAAGGACATCAACTGTCCAGTTCCCTTTTGTTCACGTTCTGAACTCCTTGGACACAAAGTCCAAGTCTTTGGAAATACATTTTGCTTTTTAGTAAGAAGAAGAAAACAGTAATCCCCTCTTATCTGGGGGAGATACATTCCAAGGTCCCCAGTGGATGCCTGAAACCTTGGATAGTACCGTACCTTATACATACTATGTTTTTTCCTATACACACATACCTATGATAAAGTTTAATTTACAAATTAGGCACAGTAAGAGATTAACAAGAATAATAATAAAAAAACAATTATAACAACATACTGTAATAAAAAAGTTATATGAATGTGGTCTGTCTCTCAAAATACCTTATTGTCCAAATTTAATACCTTTTCCATCTTAACTAAGCACTTATCACGCAACCGTGGCTGTGACTTTTGCAGTCTGAGGTGCGATAGCAAAACTAGCATGAATTTCTTTTTCCTTCTTCACAGTTTCATAGTTAGAAGATTCGTTCTTACCATAGATCTTAGCAACCTCGGCACACGAATTTTTTTCCTCTTCCTATTTAGGCAAGAACTTTCACTTCTCACTTAAAGGAAGCACTTTACATCTTCCCTTTGGCATATCCGAATTGCCAGCATCGCGACTCTTACACTTTGGGGCCATTTTTAAGTCAAATTAGAGTTACCTGAACACAGCGCTGCCACAGCGATACCTCAGACAGTAGACCCAGTAAGCAAGATGGCGGCTGAGCGACTGACGGGCGGGCGGGAGCGAGACAGCGCGAGATTTCATCACGCTACTCAGAACAGCGGCACAATTTAAAACAGAAATGTTTTTCTTCTGGAATTTTCTACTAAATACTTTCAGTAGAAAGTTGACTGCGGGTAACTGAAACCGAAGAAAGCAAAACCGCAGATCGGAGGGGACTTCTGTATTTACTCTTGAAACCATAAAGTTCCATAAGCCAAATAATTTTTTTAGTCTTATATCCAAATAAATTCTGAGGGAGAGAAAAGGAATCACTTTTCATAGAAGTTATTTATATATCAGTCCCAAAGAATAAGTACTTTCAACTCTGCTGCGTAAAGCTCTCAGCTAGTGGAAATTCTGCCCCAGACATTTTCCTCCAGAAAGTGCAAAATAAATGAACAAAACCTGTCTCAGGGGCTTCCCTGGTGGCGCAGTGGTTGAGAGTCCGCCTGCCGATGCAGGGGACACGGGTTCGTGCCCCGGTCTGGGAAGATCCCACATGCCGCAGAGCGGCTGGGCCCGTGAGCCATGGCTGCTGAGCCTGCGCATCCGGAGCCTGTTCTCTGCAAGGGGAGAGGCCACAACAGTGAGAGGCCCGCCTACCGCAAAAAAAAAAAAAAAAAAAAAAAAAAAAAAAAAAAAAAAAAAAAAAAACCTGTCTCAGTATGTGTGATGGCTTGAATTCTCAGTAGCAGCCTTAATTTCGAGTTGCAAATTAACTTAGCTCTGTATACCCCAAAACTAAAAGAAATCGAATAGTAAATAAGTGAGAATTTACCTCCCAAATGGAAAAACTGATCTACAGCACCAGGTCTGATATGATTCCTTAATCTGTAAAATTAAGGATTTGGGACTAGGTTAAGTCTACAGTTCTCACTAGTTTAAATATTCTATGATCGTTTTTCCTCTTGGTTGAGCTAGGAAACAAAGCTGCATTCTCAGGTGGTCCTAACTCATGAGACCAACATCTCAAGTCATGCTACTCACTGCAATAGACAAGAAAATATAAGGTTTAAACTTTTATGTCAAGAAGAATTTTCAGAAACATATTCTTGAACGTAGGGGAGCCCTTCACAAAGCAGAGCTTTGAGCAATGAGAATCTTCTTTTTGTTCCAAGTTTTTCTGGGCTTCAGAAGCATTATCATTGTTTATAAGGTTTCTTTTCACAATCAAAGCTGAGAAATACCATTATGAGGGGAAAAAAATCAGAGTAGTCTAGCAGTGTTCCTCTAAGGTGGTCTGCAAATTTTGCCCTTTCTTAATTGAATATTGAAAAATCTGGAGGAAAAAAACAGCTGGAAGAAAATAGGTCTTATCTCTTTATTAACTTTAGATGTTTCTCACAGGAAAGAGAAAGAGATTGCTGGCAGAAAATAATGAAAACACAAGGGCTGTGCTGTGTACTGGACGAATTGCTCCTGAGACAATAAAGGTGAAATGCAGATAAGGAACATCAAGATGCAGCCTATTTGCTTTTTTATTTAAAGAAAATTATGTTTCCATTCTATTCCTATCCATCCTGGCTATGAAGCAACTGTCAACCCAGAGATCTGGAAGCTCCAATTAAATAATTCAGACTTAATTACTTCGGTGCTCTTTAAGTATCTAGTGCATACTGTAGATGATTGCACTATTATTTTATCACTGGGAGGTATGAAATAATAGGTCCATCTTTAAAAGACATGGCCTTAACAGGACTAGTATTTTTAATTTTAGTGTCCAGAGTACTGGAATAAAGGAAATTGCTAAGTATAACCTACAGTAGAAATGTGCATACATTTAGTCATTGCAAGCACTAAATCACTTGGGGTATTTCTTTCAATGCTGCATGTTAACAGAAGCAGATTTCCTACCTGAAATGGGAACTTTATAATACTCATACTGTTATTAGAAAAGCAAGGAACTTCTTGGGCCATCTCTGTGTCATGCAGTCCATTGAAACCACAATATCAAACATTTCATCCATTTTAAGATACATTTTATAACATTTTAACATGTATCAAATCAAAATGCATCTTAAGTTAGGGAGTGAATCAGTTTAATTGGCAGTGTTTTCTTTTTTTCTTTCAACATAAAATAATAGTACATCTTTTTGATCATGACAAATGGTAGATTATTAATGACTTTGTTGTCTTGTATAGTAAGAACCAGTCATAAGAGAGCATTACTTATTTCATGGAATGGGCCAAACAGATAAAGAGTTAAACACAGCATATGTGTTCTCCTAGCACTAAAGGATACTAATGACAAAACACAAGGTAGAGACCACAACACAGTACCCTGTGGTAAGCTGAATATTGGCTTCCAATAGATGTCCACATTCTGACCCCCAGAATCAGTGACTATTTTACTTTACCTGTCAAAAGGAATTTTGCGGGTGTGACTAAATTAAGGGTGTACTATAGGGAGATTATCCTGGATCATCTGGGTGGGTCCAATGTAATCATAAGGGTCCTTAAAACAGGGAGGCTGGAGGATGAGAGTTAGACAAGCTTAAAGCATGTAAGAAAAGGTTAGAGGGATGTACCTTGAAGCTGGATAAAGGGACCACGAGCCAAGGAATGAAGCGATCCTTTAGAGGCTGGAAAAGGCAAGAGAACAGATTTTCCTCTCAAGGTTTCAGAAGAAATGTAGCTCTGCTGACACTTTGATTATAGCCTGTTAGACCCATTTCAGATCTGACCTCCAGAACTGTAAGAGAAATAAATTTGTGTTGCTTTTAGGCCTCTAACTTTGTGTTTGTATAATTTTTTTACAGCAGCAGTAGGAAATTAATACAATCCTCTATAAGAAGTATCCTCTGAAAAATACAAAATATGTTTACAATCCTTCTGGTTAGTCTCAAAATACATGCACATATTAGTAATTTTATTCCTATTTTATAAAAAGATGCAAAGCTCAAAAAAAGATGAAACAACGAATGGATAGAAGGATGAATAGATGAGTAAGTATATAATAAAGCAAAAATAGCAACATGCTAATTGTAGAATCTGGAAAGTAGATATGTGTCTGTTTATTGTACACTTTTTCTTTTAACTTTTCTAAATTTTTAAATACTTTATAATAAGATATTGGAAGGGGGAAATGATGCATATTTGACAACCTTAAAAGAGAGCTGATGTCACTCTGTAAAAAAATATATATATATAGCTTTAGCCAAGTGACTGTAAAAGTATAAGTTCCTGCATGGCTAGACCGTGTAATTGGGTTAAATTACAACTCTTGTATTACTCCTAATTTTCAGTTATGCAGTTTTTAATATATAAGTTAGAAAACTTAAATGAAAAACTGTGGTTTTTTCTTCATTAAATTTTTTTTTTTTACTAAAAAAGAACTTCAAAGATGGTAAAAGAAATCACATGGAGAATTTAACAATACGTACAGAGGGATATCCTTGTTGGCATTCTTATGCTAGCAAAAGAATTCTAAAAGAGCCTTAGTATTTCCCAGTCCTAGGGAAAAATGTGAAGTAGAAATATGCCTTTGAGGGCTTCCCTGGTGGTGCAGTGGTTGAGAGGCCGCCTGCAGATGCAGGGGACACGGGTTCGTGCCCCGGTCCAGGAAGAACCCACACGCCGCGGAGCGGCTGGGCCCGTGAGCCGTGGCCGCTGAGCCTGCGTGTCTGGAGCCTGTGCTCCGCAACGGGAGAGGCCACAACAGTGAGAGGCCCGCGTACCGCAAAAAAAGGAAATATGCCTTTGATTCTCTTCCAGTTTCTCTACCAGTACCCACTCTCTTGACTTCTCCCTCTCACTCTCTCTCTACAGAAGTATTTGCTCTGTATCAGGGTTGGAAAATGAACAGTAGTTATTCCTCACACCCAGTTTGTTCTTTACCAAGATGGCTTCCTTTTAACAGCCTTCTCTTAAAATTTTTAGTGCCTTCAGTACCTACATGAATGAGTTCCAGGTCCTACCATGTGCCATACAGTATCTCTGAATTTCTGAAACAAGAAGCCAGACCTGCTTCCAAAATCAGTTCATGAAGTTAGCAGTGCAGGCTATACATGGTCAGTAGCTCCTGCTACCTGGTTAATAAGTGAAATCATGTAGAAACTGTAAAGTAAGTTATTGTTTTTGGATTATTTCCATGTCTTCTTATTGCCACTTACACTTACAATCCACAGCACTGCTTCTGAAATTTTAGGAAAAGTAAAACACAATTAATAGGAACAATAATGTATAAAACTTTTATCCCACCTTTACATTCAAGGACTGATTTTAATTATCAGACTTATATCTCAATTGTTTAATTGTTTTAAATTTTTTCATATTCCTGCTACTTGTTTCATTCTATCTATTATCCTCTTAAAATTGATTATAACCTACAGTCTTTTCAGAAATTAGCCTATTAAAGGCACAGACCATTAAGTAACTTAACTGCTTGTTCAATGGACTTTACCAGTTTATTTTAGATTATCCTATTTTTAAAATTCACTTAGATGTACAGCCAACATGTAAACTACTCTGCTTGATCTCAACTGGAAACTGTACTGTTTTTAAACCTCTTCCACATCATTCTTGATTACCATTGATAACATTTTCCTCCTTGTAGGCTTTAAACTGAGCTCCTTCAGAACAGTCCCTCTTCTATATTCACCTTTTTTATAAGTAATGTAAAGAATAGTGTCTCTCTCTCTCCTTTCTTTTTAATTGCATTGCGTTAAATACCTCAGCTAGGCCCCAAGCACTATCAACAATTCTTCTATTTAACTGTAATTGATCCTCTATTGCATTTGCCACAATAACTGTTGGAAAATGCATCTCAAGGCCCCTAACCCACACCTGTCATCCTTATTCTCAGTAAATAACTTTGCCATTCACCTAAAACACAAGGAAAACCAAAGCCCTCTGAAGCAAATTCCTATTCTGGTATCCACCCATCATTTCAAATTTTCTTGGGGAAATCTATTCTTTTTAATTACTCCGTGAGCTTAAGGCAGGGATGTCATTCCATTCCAAGACTAATCCTTCCATTGCATAGGAAGAAGCACTGTTTCACCTGTATCATTTACCCTGCAAAAACAAATGGATCTCCCCTTTACACCCCATGGCCCACCAGAAACAACGCTGAAATATTTAAACCTGACTTTACCAAAGGATAGGGGATCATAAAAGAAAAAAAAAATTCTGAAGAGGTATATGTAATTGGAGAATCTGATTTGCAATACAGTTGACTCATCTTCAGTTTATGGCCCACTACAGAGTTCCCTCTCCTGAGCTTCCTAAACCATCTACACATAAACCAACAGAATTCAGAAGCAATCTGGACAGAAAATGTCAAGACAGGAAGAAGATGGCTTCTTTTATAAGGGCACTAATCTCATTGATGCCTGCTTGCTCTAATCACCTCCCAAAGGCCCCCACCTCCAAATACCATCACATGGGGGATTAAGCTTCAATATGTGAATTTTGAGAGGACACAAACATTCAGTGTGTGGCATACTGGATACCTATGTACCAGGTAGTCTGCTAAGCAATTTAAATGCATTGTCTCATTTAATCTTTACCATAACCTTAAAAAGTAAGCTCTACTTTTAGCTCCATTTTACTAGTGAGAAAATAGGGAAACAGAGAGGTTCAGTAACTTGCCCAAATTCAAACCAGTAGTAAGAATAGAGGCAAGGCTTTATGTGTAAGCATCTACCAGTGTTCTTGCTCTTGTCTCCTTCCTGAGCTCTATAGCAACCCCTTTCATTTATAAGCACTTCACAAACATTGGTCAGAATTAGAATTGAATTAACCCATCCATTTAAAACAAGATAAGTTTTATCTTTCAACTATATTTTAAAAGAAAGGAAAGACTGGACTTTAAAAACAAAGGATATCAAAAAGCCCACTGCAAATCCAGGACCTCAACCAATACAATTTACAGGAAAAAGCATGGTTTGGGTTCATTTAGGATATCAGCATAAGGGTTATTTGCTTGTAGTAGTTAAAAAACTTTTTATGAAATAATAAATTAATTAATAAAAACTTAGAGGTCACTGACATTTTCATTAGACACACACACACACACACACACATTCATGAACAACTAAGTTATGTTAACAAGTCTCTGACTTAGCAGAGTATATTACCATGTTGTCATTTTATTTAACCTTATCAATATACAGTAGTGCTCTCCACAGTATTTTACTTTTCAAGCTCTCAAGTTAATTTAGAGCTATGTCTTTGAAAGAGTCATCTCTTGTGTGGCATTCTTGATGAATGCCTCGCAACATTCACAAATATGAGATAAACTTGAACTTTCTTAATAAATATAAAACATGATCTATATTTTTGATGGACAATATGTGAGAAAAATTGGACCCAGACAGGAACAAGTTGCAGATGAAGCTCTCAGTGTTTTTTTTTTTTTTTTTTTGCAGTACGCGGGCCTCTCACTGTTGTGGCCTCTCTCGTTGCGGAGCACAGGCTCCGGACGCGCAGGCTCAGCAGCCATGGCTCACGGGCCCAGCCGCTCCGCGGCATGTGGGATCTTCCCAGACCAGGGCACGAACCCATGTCCCCTGCATCAGCAGGCGGACTCTCAACCGCTGCGCCATCAGGGAAGCCCACAGTGATCTTTATGTTTAAAGATTCCAGGATCAATCGAACTTTTTGTTTTGGCGAAAGCAATTTTTCTTTCCTCAAATAAATAGGAAAGGGTATAATATCGAGACAATAGCTAGCAAGTCCAACCACTTAAATTGAGCTTATGAGACTGGAATATAGAATGTAGAATATACAATATATAAACAAGAGACAGAAAGTAAGGCATTTTACTGGATGGGCAATTATAATTCAACATCAAATGTTTTTTAAATATCTCATTTCCCAGATTATTTGCATATAACTGTTTCTGTTTTCCTTTGAGTGCATTTTAAAGCAAAACTGGAATTGTGAAAACTACCATATTAACTGCGGAACAGAAAAAAAAATTTGTTTTCCAGTTGTTTATGATAGATACATGAAATGAGGAGTATTTCATCCTCTTCTTTAGCTCATTCCAGCACCTCTCCACTTTTTCTGCAGTGTCTTACTTGTGCAGATACCAAAAATTGCATTAGAATATAGAAATCGTAAACACTGTTTTTGAATTACGAAGTTTGCATTTTAAAATCAATTTGTTCCTCTCTTTAGTATGAGTGGCTCAGCACATCAGTTTAAGAGAACTGTGCCCTGATAGATAGAGAGTTGGATCTCAGCAGGTTCTCTTTCTACTGGAAGCAATGAAATTTAGGGTGAGCTATTAGGATTCGGGGTGCGTTGGGGCAGGATGGAGGACAAAGGTGAGGGCCTGCAGAGAAAATGTCATGAAGGATTCTTAAGCCTGCAGGAATTTATGGGATAATTTCCATCCTTAAAAGAGACCTTTGAAGATTCTCATGCTTTCTTGTTGCCAGCAGGGTCTTCTGTCAAAATAAGATAATTTCTGTGTTTTTGAACCTCAGAAGAGCAATAGGAAAAATAGAGACATTGGCACATTCTTCCTAATACACCAAACTAAACAGAATGATAGCCTGAGTTAAGGACAGAGAAAAGTGGCAAGCTTTGTACATGCCATGGCCTCAGATATCCTGTCATAAATTCTGCTATGTGGGTGGTATTTATATGCTTAAGACAAATGTCTGTGTGAGACAATTACATAAAACATGATAAATGTGATCAAAGTTTATTGGTGAAGTACTTAAGGGAGCAGAATTCTTTTTTTAAATGTCTGAGAAGTAATATGTCAGTTACATGAAGAATGGTGCATGGGTCTAAAAATATTCCAAGTCTTAATAAAATGAACAGTGCCCATCTTTTTCTGAGGAAACGACAAAGCCGAGGGGCCAAAAAGCAGGCATGATGATATTGCTAACTAGTTTCATGAAATGAAAACTATATTAAATTTTAAAATACATATATTTTCACAGGTTTTATTATTGAGCTCTCCACACATGGCATAATTTTGTTTAAAAATCTGTTTCTTGTTGAGTTTATCATTCAGAGTTATATCTCTATGTGATTTAGGCAAAGACTGAGAAACCTTTATTAATACCTAAAATATGGCTCATCTCACTCCAGTGACATGAATGCCAAAGCAAAGAACAAAAACCTGACATTGCATTTTCCATCAAATAGAAATAGAGATTATCTATAGTAAATGCAGTTTTTTCCAGGAGCTTATGGGAAGGGATTTGTATGTATCTGACAGAGATCTGAGCATCCTTCATTGTGTGTGCGTGTGTGTGTGTGTGCGTGTGCGTGTATGCTTGAACATATTTTAAACAAAAATGCCATCCTGCTCTCAATGTTCTGGGCCTCCAGGCAAACTGACCAGAGACATTACTCAGCAGGCCATGTCAGGCCATGGAAAGCACAATGAATTGCCAAATGAAGGGCAGACATCCATGACCACAACCTCTTGTCTCCCCCTCCCCTGCTTTCTTTGGTGTTCTTTTATGCCATTCACGTGGAAATTCTGATCTTATTCTTCAGAAATTCCTCAGGTTTTAACTGTCTGTCTATCTAATAGTGCATAGCTGCCCACCTGCTTCCTCTCAACCAAGAGTCTGCCTCCTAGTCTTCTCATGAGCCTGTCGCCTTTACAACCTTCTGTGCTTCACCTGTGTCCTCTGTTATGTATAAATTCCCAGCTGCTCAATATAGTAAGAGACATGAGAGTACTTCATGTTTTATGAATTTCAGTGTACTCTGAGTTAGAATATAAAAATAAGAGGAGATAGGTTAAAGCAGCAATTCTCAAAGGTTTTGGTCTCTGTATCTCTTCATGCTCTTAAAAATTATTGAGGACCCCAAAGAATTTTTGTTTATATGGACAATATCTATTAATATTTATTGTATTAGAAAGTAAAGCAGAATTTTAAAAAATTTATTCACTCATCTCAAAAATAACCATCGTAAACCCATTACATGGTAACACTAATAATGTATTTATGAAAATATACCCTATATTTTCCACAGTGAAAGAAATACAGTGAGAAAAATGTCATTATTTACATTTTGGCAAAACTCTTTAATGTCTGACTTAATAGCCAGCATTAAATGTAAATTCTGGTTTCTCTTAATCTACTTCTTCAGTTCATCTCTTGTGGTACCACATCTTATAGGTTCTGGAAAACTCCACTGTACACTTGTGAGTGAGAGTGAAAAAGACAAATAATCACCTTGTTGTAGTTTAACCTCACGACTGTGGAGTCTTTTATACTTTGTGTGGCATAATCCTGAAAGTGTCTCAGCATCCCTCAGCCATCTCTGGATTTCATTTTAAGAACCTCTGGGATAAGGAACTTGAGAATGGAACCATTGAAAGTACAGTGCTGTGTCTCTTAAGGGTGAATAAAGAATAGAATCCTCTTGAAGTAAAAAATAATTTCACAGACTCTCCGATGATTCCTTAAGTCATCTCCAACATAATATAAACTAAAAACTAGCTGGAAATTCCATTGCATAGCCACTTGGACAACTATTAAATTCAAATTTAAAATTATAAAGTAAATATAAACAAAAAAACCCTCAAATTCTTTTTTTTTTTTTTTTTTTGCGGTACGCGGGCCTTTCACCGCTGTGGCCTCTCCCGTTGCAGAGCACAGGCTCCGGACGCGCAGGCTCAGCGGCCATGGCTCACGGGCCTAGCCGCTCCACGGCATGTGGGATCTTCCCGCACCGGAGCACAAACCCGTGTCCCCTGCATCGGCAGGCGGACTTTCAACCACTGCGCCACCAGGGAAGTCCATCCTTTTTGCTTTTTAAAATATAATTTTATTTCAATACATAGCTTTACATATGCTTTAAAAAGGTTTGTGTATTTCTAAAAAGTACCTATTTTAATTTTATAGTTTATAACTTCATAGAAGGAGAAATGTGATATTATATTTGGACACTTTTTTTCCTTTAATATTAAATTGCAATATCTATCCATATGATATTCCTGCATGATGCTTCACTTCATTCATTTTAACTACTGTATAATATTCCATTGAATGAATATGTGTGAAATAAGTCATTTCTTTGACCATTTTTCTCTATTAAAACTGTAGCGAAGCTTATAGCATATCTGATGTTACATGTCCTTCCCTTGACTCAAAAACATTATTTATGTGATAAGAAGAACATTGTTGAGCATTTACTATGTGGCAGACAATATTCTAAGATCACTATACATACCAACTCCTTTAATAGTCACACCAACATTATGAGATTAGTACTATCATTTTCTCTATTTTACAGACAAGGATACTAGCAACCAAAGATTAGAGTAAATTATAAGAAATATTGTCAGGATTCAAACCCAGGCAGTGGAGTTCCAGAGCCTGATGTCTAATTAAACCACCAGTATTTCTTTCTCTTCAGTTTACAAAAATGACTTGTGACAAGCAAAAGCAATGAAATTACATGGCAGTCCTCAATTATTCCAGACTATTTTTACATTAATTATTTTAAGTTAGAATTGAAATAAAAATGAACATTTTAAAATTTGTATAGTTTTCTGGACATTCTAAAAATGTGTTTTTAGACACCAGTTTGAGAAATAATGTTATCATGGAATGACTGGTTGGACCTTCACTTCAGTCCAGGACTTAAGTCAAGTTTACTGTAAGTGGTAGAAATGCAACTGAAACTGGCATAACAATAAGATAATTTGTTGGCTCACAGATTTGGGAAAGATGTAGAGTTGTCAGAAAAAAAGAAAAGAAAAAAAGAAATGTTGCAGGAGATATAGACAAAGCCACAAGACAGCTGGAGATTTCAACACACCTCTTTCAACAATTGATAATACATTTAGACAAAAATCAGCAAAAATATAGAAGAATTTAAAGCATAATCAATTACCAGTTCTAAGAGACATTTATAAAACATTCCATACAACAATTCTTTACATTAAAATCAATTAGTCCATCTTGCATTTTAAATGAATCTTTTACCCCAAAATCATTCAGTAACATCACAGGTGGTCAGTTGAAAAATATTGGTTCACTGAGTTATGCAAATCTTTCAAATGTTGACATGTTTTGACTTCATGGACCCCCCCTGAAAGGGGTAAGAGACCCCCAGGGTTCTAGGGACTACATTTTTGACAGCCACTGCTCTGTTAGAACAAATCTTTTGTTTCTTTAAAGCAAAAGAAAATTAGAACAAATCTTTTGCTTCTTTAAAGCAAAAGAAAAGAAATCTTTTCTTTGTTCAACTAGAATTTCCCAGCTACTAGAACAGTAACTAGCACACAATAGGTGTTCAACAAATATTTGTTGGATAAAGAATTAATGGATGAATGAATTAGCCCTGCAGACACTTGGTTGGAATTTCTTTACCACTCTATCTTTGAGAACAAAGAGTATTGGCAATTTAAATAATCATTTCCTATCTCCAAACTGATGAGCTCTGAATCATGCATGTTCTAAGGCTAACAATAAAAAAACAGAGGAGAAGAATTTTAAGATTCAAGATACCAGCTGAATAAAGGATTAATTGCAATTTACAAACCACTGATAAAACACCTATTGGACATTTAATAGCTAACAACTATCTATGACCACATTAAGGTAATGTATTTTGTCCTCCCTTTAAAATATTTTTTGCAAGTAAAGTATGTCTATCTATCATGCAGTCAATTATCTCCACAGCATGAGACCATTCCCAACATCCACACTTGAGAGTAATAACATGGTATACGGTTTGTTTGAAAGTAATAGGTACACTAGAATATTCAATTACCATACTAACATACCTTTAATGTCCCAGTGTTAATGTCTTTAAGACTGTGAACTAACAATAGTGTATGAATGCTCCAGTATATGCTACTGATTCAATTACTTAGAATGTTAAATGCATTTGGAAATCTTTCTTTTTATTTTATTTTCCTCAAAAATGCAGGGGGGCAGAAGCTATAGGGATCATTTCTTGTCTTACTCTGAGCACCCCTGTGGAGAGGATCCAAGCATGAAGTTTCCTTTGAAGTGAATGGAATCTCCACACTCAGATCAGTTCTGAGAATATATTGAAGAGAACAAGAAACTGGCTGCCTGAAAACAGACATTAGCATTTAAATGAGGCTAGACTTAAAAGAAAAGTTATGCGCCAGAAAACACTAAGATTTGAAAACTAAGATACAGGGCTTCCCTGGTGGCGCAGTGGTTAAGAAACCACCTGCCAATGCAGGGGACACGAGTTAGAGCCCTGGTCCAGGAAGATCCCACATGCTGTGGAGCAACTAATCCCGTGTGCCACAGCTACTAAACCTGCACTCTAGAGCCTGCAAGCCACAACTACTGAAGCCCACGTGCCTAGAGCCCGTTGCTCCACAACAAGAGAAGCCACTGCAATGAGAAGCCCGTGCTCTGCAACGAAGAGTAGCCCCCGCTCGCTGCAACTAGAAAAAGCCCGCACACAGCAACAAAGACCCAATGCAGCCAAAAATAAATAAAATAAATAAATTTATTTTTTTAAAAAAAGAAAACTAAGATACAATTTTTCAGCAATTCTAGGTCAAACGATCTTGTATTAGAAGCTGGTCTTTCTTAGGTCTAACACAAAGAAAACAACAGTAGCAAATGTTCAAAAAGCTTAAAGATTAGGTTAGAAATAGAGGACTTACATCATATTGAAATAGCACAGATGTCAAGTATTCCAACTTTGGATACAATAGAAATCTGGCAACATCCATGGATTGTATATGCTCCATATACTGATTTTCATTATGTATTTAATATTATCAGCCTGGTAAAGTAAAAAACAAAACAAAACAAAAATAACCAACACAAAACAATATTCCAGTTGAGAATTCAAGCATAATTCTTGCTGACATGAGTAAATCCAACAAAGGAAATATAATCTTCTTTGAATGTAAAATGTATCTGCCACCTATAAAACCAAAATAGAAACCAGAATCAGAGTTATTTCAACAGTATCCATCATCTGTCAATCAAGAGTTAGTCTTTGAACAACACCACTGTTGAAGACCCTGTGTTCAGCTGAGTTTAAGACATGGTTCTTGATTTTGATGTTTATGCATAAAAAGACAGCTAATTATACGAGGCAATATGTGTTGAGCACCAAAAATTCTATGAGAGAAGAGGATCATAGTAAGCTAGGATGGTCTGGAGAGGCTTCCTAGACAGTTCTTGAAGGACGGAGAGCACTTAGCTCAGCAGGGTGGAGTGTTGAGGTCCTCTTTATAGAGGGAGGTGCCCAAGCAGACACTTGGAAACAGGCCGGAAGAATAAGTTTGGAAGATAGGAAGAAGACCAACTGGATTAGAGCACAGGGTCCTGTCAGTGCCTGCTGACAGATGAAGAAGGAAAGGAAGGTTGAGATCAGAATGTAGAGTGCTGCATGCCAGATCTCTCTTGGTAAGTCAAAGATCCATAGAATCATACAGTAAAGGGGACAGTGGTGATGATCAGGCCCAACTTACCAGGTAACCCTTGATTCCCTCTTTAAGCACCCATGACAAATTATCATCTGGCTTATGCTTGAAGAATGAGGCATAATTGATGGGCATACTGTTCTAAAAGCAAGCTCCTTACTCTGGTTTTTCTCTCTGCATACACCACGAATTCATATAATATGAACCCTCAAATTGTGTTTTAATGACTGAATAATCTACCTCAAGGAAAGCAGATGATAATAGCCAGGGAAAATTTCATAGAAAAGCAGGTGTTAAAGAGAAAACCACAGCCTAAAATGGCATCACTTGTGCTAAAGCCCGTGATACCAAACCTAGATTTAATACCTGACCTGACTGCAGTTTCAACCTTCCCTGGGAATGTAATCTTAGTCCACCAGTCTAGAATTTTCTGGTTAGCATTAGTGAGATAATCTGTCATGTGGGCCGTCTCCATCCCTCAAAAGTAGAAGAGATAATCTGCATGACAGATCTTGCTTTTCCCCCCCAGGAGAAGGTGAGCTGGCCTGAAACAATTCTTTCTTTTCTTTTGCTAATAACTTCTTTGCCCCACCCTCCTTCTATAAAAACCTTCCATTTTGTACAACTCCTCAGAGTGGCTTCCATTTATTCATACTAGATGGGAGGATGCCTGATTCATGAAGCTTGGAATAAAGTCATTTGGATCTTCAAATTACATCAATGGGCTTTGAAGAATGGGTAGTACTTAGGAAGCAGAGAAGAAAGAGATGGACTCTGGGCAGGGAGTTTTAGTAGCAAAAGCTCAAAAGCAAAAAAGAACATGCATTACGGAAAAAAAAACTACAAAGATCAGTAGCACAAAGAATTATCACTGAGAAGTCAAAAGAGCCTTGAAAAGATGTCAAGAGTTTGGATTTGTTGACGTAGACATTAAGTTGCTATAGTAAAATTAGCATTTAGGATGTGAGGAAAACATGCTGACAGTAGCATTTTAGGTGGACCAGACTAACAGTAGTAGACAGGATAGACTGATTTAGAGAAGAACTGGAGGCAGAAACACCAGTTAAGAGTCTTAGAAAAGTAATACGGGTGAATTAGTGCAACCACTTTGCAAAACAATTTGGCACTACCTGGTACAGCTGCACAGACACATACTCCATGGCCCAGTAATTCTGCTCTTTGGTGGAGTCCTTAAAGAAACTCTTCACATGTGCATTAGAAGACCTGGATATGAATGTGTGCTGCAGTATTATTTGTATCAGTAAAATCTTGGAAATCTCTCAAATATTCATTAAGAGTAGAATACATTGTAGCATATTCACACAGAGCAATGAAAATGAGTGAACTACAGTTCCATCAACATGTAAGAACCACCCAATCATAATGTTGACTGGAAAAAAGACAATTCACAAGAGAATGTTATATATCATCTTGTTAATTATATAATACACATTTAAATGTATTAATATATTTATATGTATATACATATATAAATTCTCTTGTGAGAATTGTATATATTACTTTGATAATTATACATACACAGTTAAATATTTATTTATATATTTATGTGCGTATACATACATAGATTCTCTTGTGAATTGTTTTAATAGCATATTTCACTTTTACTAATTTCAAAGACATATAAAACAATTATATTTCCTTTAGGAATACATACAAATGTGGAAAACCTATAAGGAATAGTAAGGGAATGACATAAAGTTCAGGGTGTTGTTCACCTCTGGGGAAAGGAGGCGTGTATGACTGAGGAGGAGCCCACAGGACCTTTCTGAGGTTCTGGTGACATCCTACTTCTTAAACTGGGCGTGTATAGTGTTAGCCAAAAAATAATGCGGGAGGATGCAAATAAGAAAAGAGTTTATTTGGGGTCTTAAGAATTGCAATTCAGGAGACACAGATTCGGGTAACCCTGAAAGAGTGCTCTGGGGAAGAAAAAGAGTCAGAGGCTTAAAAAGACAAAAAGACAAAAAGCCACGAGGTTGTTGAAAGTTGCCTGGCAAGAATTGTGATTGACTGTGACTTGAGTCAGAAAACATTTAAAACAACTTAAAAAAATCACAAGTTGTTTCAGGATAGGAGTCTGATAAGTAGATAGACTGTCACCAGTTATTTTAGGGTAAGAGTTCAGTAAGTATCTTGAATTTCTGGCAGGTGTTCTGATGACTTCATCAGGTCAGAAGGTCGGATTCCTTCCAGGCTGAGACATGCATAAGTCACACTTCCTTAATGACCTCCCAGCTCCACTTTACAGGGCTTGCTTAGCTATACCGACTCCATTTTGATTTTCTTTCACAACAGCTGAATTTATTTTGTTATTATTTAACTGTATAGGTCCATTTTATATGCACTTTAGTAGTTGCAATACATTTCACAAATTGAAAAGTTGAAAACAAATAATAAGGACTTGATCAAGGGTGGTCATAGTGGGCATATAATGCAGTACATGTGTGATGTGTAATTCATGATCCATTTGGGTAAAATTATAACGAGTTAATTTTCAACTAGCAATACTGGTGCAGAGGTTCTCCAAACATGAGCTGTGACATATTGACCTTCCATTCCACTCCTCTTCTGTCCCACCTTCTCCATACCTGTAGTTGATTCCCTAGATACAGATTTGCTCTTTTATGTTTCCCAAAATATTTATGGAAATTAAAGACTTATGCTATATCTCCCAGTGATATTCTGATTTATAATAAGAAATATATATATTTGGTCATTCAGATGACCAAAAAATATTTCTCATATACTTATTAATGTATAGCCATGGACTGGTGATTAATGAAGCAGCCATGGTAAGAAAGGACAAGAACTATCCTTTGAATGATTATATTTTTCTAAATTTTCCTCCCCCCTGGGAAGACAGCAAGATGCAGTAAGTGAGGAACATAGCACAGTGCCTGACACATAACAAGCATTCGACAGATAGGCTATCTCTTGTAACCCAAATGTCCTCAATAAGCAATTATCTCACCCTCAGATGTCGTCTCTTTAATACTCAAACAATAATCCAATCCTCCACTTTGCTGGATTGATAGGAAGGACTGCCTTTTGCTATGTTCCCCTTCCCAGGCAATTCAAGGACCACTACATGTTCCACAAATCAGCCCTGGGATTCTTCCTTGCCTCTCCCTCTGCACTGTGACCCAGGGCTGCTGTGCAGGTCACACCACCATAATTTCCCCACTGCTGTGGATGTCTATCCCAGCTCTTACCTAAGCATTGACCCACACCTTTCTCTTCATTCTCTAAAACTCAGCAAAGCTAGGATACAGGGATGAGAAAATGGATACAATGCAGACAGGGAAACAAACTTGGATATTTGTTATGACTATTCACGGAGTCTACTTCCTGTACCCCTATACAATGACCCCCCACTGACCATTTCTCTCTGATTGCTCTGCTGCTGGGACCAACGTGGCTGCCACTGACCAGAGTACACTTTGACCGGTTCCTCCATACCTGCTTCAGGTATTTAAGCATTCAGTGTCTCAGGTATCCTTTCGGGAGGTTCAGGCCTTTATCTCAGGAGAGTATAAATGCCCACTGGAGCATCCACCCAGCACAGCACCCTCCTACAAAGGCAACAGCATAGTACCTGGCTTCTCAAGCATCAAGAAAATACTGGCATTTAAAAATAGTTATTTGTTGTAGCCATCAATATTTCAGAAACATAGAGGTCTAATCTCAAAGCATCTCCTTGTATTAATTTTTGTATTTTTTTCATAAAATAATCTCATGTTAATTTTGAAAGAAATTTTCAGTCCCCTAGGCCAACCTCTCACTGTGTATTGGAAAAAATGAGACCCAGAGAGGAGAAATGATGTGCATGTCACATAACTCGTTAGCAACAAATGCACAATGATGAGAGTCAGGTATTCTGACTTCCTGTAGGCTACTTTGAAAAGCTTTTTTTCTTTTCCAATACATGTTAAAAACAAAAATTTTCAACACCCTTATGTAGTCTTCTTCTGCTTCTAAATATGATTGGAAAATCTATGTCATTTTTTTATACATCTAGGACTTTTTCTTATTGAAACCAAATCTCCAATGCCATCTCACTAAGAACTTAAATAGAGATGCAAATCTACAGCTGCAAAATGAAAATAAAATACAAATATGATGAGAAAGAAAACTGTGTAGCAAATGTACCTCATTTTCAGTTTTCAAGTAACTGAAAAGAAACAGAATGCTATGACAAGGGGTAGAGAATACGCCTTTTAAAAATAACATAACCATTTTTCTAACAATAAATGTATTACATACTTATTTTGGAAAGTCCAGAAAAGTATGATAGATTTTTTTCATATTCAACAAAATTGAGATCATACACTCAAATATCTTTGAAGAGTTCATCAGTCCTTCTAATTTCATCTACCTGTGCTAAAACTAAATATTTTTCACTTGAAAAATATGTGGGATTTCCACTTTTTATCAGAAATTAAATTAGTCCATCTGGCAAGAAATTAATTTCTTTTTTTCTTTTTGGCTTGTGGGATCTTAGTTCCCTGACCAGGGACTGGACCTGGGCCCTCAGCAGTGAGAGTTTGGAGTCCTAAACAGTGGACTGCCAGGGAATTCCCTAAATTAATTTCTTATTTTTTTAAAAAATCAAAGTTTGTGGAGCAGTGTTGGAGACAGTGATTTCCAGAAATTTCTAGTGATTCAGTGGCTATTGTAGCCCTTGTCTCTGCTATACCAGCTTCTCACCCTGCTAGTAACCTTTCCAAAAATGGCAGTGGAGAAAACAGTATTTACTCAGACTTTACTTGACCTTGTAATCTCTACTGTCCAGTCAAATACTATTAGCCTCTTCAGTTTCTCCAATAAATCCATTTCCTATTAATTGATTTCCTTCTTATAGCTCCCTATTCCACCTCCCCTCTCCTTAATCCCATCATACTAAATTGTGTATGGGGAAAGTTTTTATAGCTTACATTATAATATTATATATAAAACCTATCATGTATTCTCTTTGTGGTCAGATTTATTTTCAGTCCACAAGCATATTCAAAGTATGAACTACTTATGTGATATTGCTGGCAGCATTTTAACACTCTTCAGAATCAAATATTTGGTTCTTCATTAGTGCTGAATCTACATAAAATTGATGATCCTGGTTGTCTTTGTAATTATTTTGTTTCTAAACCTTGGACTTTATAGAAAGAATTAATTATAACATGTGTCTGTTTTTTAACTGCTAAATTGGATAATGGTTTAATAGCTCAAGGGTATTACTTGTGGGAATTTAAGACTTACAAGATTCACTTTCCCCCAAGTCTGTTTTTCTGCAGTGATCTATGGCTTTGATTTTAGTAACAAACCCACCAAAATGAGAGTAGGTCATGGACTTTCATTGTGAGTCAGACTTGCTATCTTAGCCAGAAAGCTAGGTAGAGAGAACATAATTTGGTAGGAAAAACTTACCATGCCAAAACAAATTAACAACTTTCTTGATTAAAAAAAGTAAAAAACTGCACCTAATAGGTAGATGAGCTCATATTAAATAGCATATTAAACAAGAATGGTTTTACTTTTATTTGCAAGGTGTTTATACTCTACCAACTAAGCTATACTCTAGCTTAGTTGCTCCATGGCATGTGGGATCTTCCCGGGCCAGGGATGGATCGAGCCCTTGTCCCCTGTGTTGGCAGGTGGATTCTTAACCACTGCGCCACTAGGGAATTCTCTCAAGTCTATTTTAAAGTGTCACAAGATAAAGTAATGTGAGGTATTCAAGAAGGCTCTGCATACCTAATCTGGCAGAGCTTTCTGCAAAATAGTTTGGTATTTGATTTATATGTGCATCATTCAGTGAAAGAAGGGAGAGTGGGAGTTTGCCTGAGAAAAGAGAGAAAGGTTTCACACTGGCATTACATCAAGGGAGTTTGACTTGGTCTAACTATTTCTTATTGCATTTTTCACATCTTGAGGTCTGTTTGATGCATAAATTTCTTAAAAGTCTAGCCTCATTTAAATAATTTATGTACTTGAATGCCATTTCTAGACTCGTTCTTCTGCACACCCCAGAGCTGATCAGAGTGTGGTGATCCCTTTGTTTTCAAAGGAGACTTCATGTTCACGTTCTACAGGGGTTAGTAGAGGAAGACAAGAAAATAGTCCCATAATATTTCTGTCAGTTAATGGGAAAAATGTTTCCTCCTGTATATATCATGATAGGTAATTGAATTAGTACACAAGTAGGAAAGGGTTTGTTATTTCATACTCCTATAGTTTTTTCTTAACACCATGAAATTAAAGACATGCCAGCATGGAGCTGTGTATTCCTGATCACTTTCAAATAAGCACTGTAGTATATTATTTCTTTTATGTGCTTTTATAGCACATGCAGTGCAAGATAATTGACTCCATGACAGATGTCTATATTTCAGAGGAAAATTTATTTGCGAAAGAAGAAACATATATTACTGATTTAACATGGGGCTATTCATTATGTGGCCCAGAAGGTGCTTATTGATGACTTGTAAATTGAAATTAATATTTTCTCTTGTCGTTCTGAATGTGCATAAGCAAATTTCACTGTTTGATATAACCAATTTGAAGCTTATTCTACTATTTGAACGTAACTTTCTGTTCTCAATAAAAGTTGGGAGCTCTTAGATATTACTTGAAGTGCTATGTAATGAGGAAGGGTGCACTTTTATTTCTTTTCATGGAAGTCTACAGCCCAGCACATTCCTCAGATTGCCCAGGATAAGTTCTGTCCACTGGACCCATCTTTACAATGAAATGACTACCAGAAAAGTCTAAAGATAAGGAGTACGAGAAAGAAAGATTCTCCACGGAGCTTCCTTTAATCTGTTACTTGTGCTCAAAATGCCACTCTTTTCCAAGACAAAATCTAGTAGGCAACAGCATCTGAAGACTCTGACACTTTTGTGTGAGGTGGACTGGCTTGGAGAATTGGCAGTGTTAGGTGAACAAGGCTGCTGTGAAGGGAAACTGAGAAAAGGGGAGGTTTATGGATGAATGTCCTTCTGCACCTACTTTTAACACTGCCTGAGACCAATTCTGCTGCCTGTAAATGAACTCTCTCAATTTTTTCTTCTCTTTTTTTTTTCCTACCAGAATTTTTCCCAGGGGAAACTGGGCTCTTTATCCCCATCAGCTGACTAGATACTTCTTGCAATAAGATCCTATCATGAATATAAAATTAAAATAACTAATAGATACAGAGGGATTACCATATTCAGAAAGGATGTAAGTTTAATAAGGTTTCATTTCAGAGATGATTTTTCTTCTAGTGAGAAGAGAAAGAGAAACTTTGTTCAGGCAGGTCTCTTCTAGCCTCTTGAACTTTCAACGGCTTAGCCTTTTGTGCACTAGAGGAAATAAGGGAAGGAAAGGAGATTTTACAATTAAATTGGAAGTAGTCTTTACAAAAGAAAAACTGGGACACTAAGGACTGGTTTTGTAATGACAGTTCCAGAGTGCACAGCCAACCTCAGGTGAGGTGGAGCCCTGAGGCCAGGAGAAAGGAGTCTTCTCCTTACCTGTGAATGCAAAGTGGTAGGGGTGGCTGGCGTCACTAAGTACGTGCTTAGCTTGAGCCTTCAGTGGCTGGACTGCACACAGACTGGTACTCCCTAAGGCTGTAATGTCTGACATCCAGGCTTGGAGGTGGCTTCCTCAGGCACATTGGCTGTCAGCGCAGCTGAAGCTGTCCCTGTGCCCACCAGGACCTTAAGGGTGTGAGAGAAGGCTGCCATCAGGTAACGCATCCCAGCCGTTCTCCTACATTTTAAGGTAAGAATGTGGTCGCCCACTGAACAGGAAAATTATCTTGATATAAAAATGCACAGAATTGATCTTAAAAATAACCACCACCACAGCCATAGGACTCCTGTCCGTCCCCATTTCCTTCCCTTCCCACAAAGAGTGGCTTCTTATTTAAGGGAGGGTCCCAACTGCTTGCTTTAGTTAATAACGCAGGCCAGGGGGGAGGAATAAGAGTCTTATGGGACGTCTAAACAAAAGAAGAGCCCAACAAGCTGTAAACTGACTCAGCTCTGTTTCCTTGCATCTTGTCAGCGACCATCATTTACAGGATGGATTTCTTATCACTGGCCAAGAGCTTGACGTCATCAGCCTTCTCTGGAATTTGGGAAGTGGGGCGGGTGAAGGCCTGCTCTGAGTCCTGAAGTTTATCCTTGACTCACCACCGCTCGCTGAGAATTCTTTTGGGAGGCGGTCCAGATTTTGCAATCTATCCACTACAGGCATCGGTGTTTTCCCTATAGAGAAATGGATTTTCTTCCTGGGGGTTCCCCGATGGCTGGAGAGCTTTGCCTCCTTCATGCAGCCTCTCACCCTCTTAGTTGGTTCTCACTTTCCTTCCTCGCCTTCCACTGGCTTCTACCTCACCTTCTTCGAGATCCCTCCTCCAGGTCTGGTCCTCCTCCATCCCCCAACCTGAGGGCCCCAGAAGGAGAAAGTGCCTGGAAAGACCGGAGCTCACTGCGCTGGGGATCTGTGCCGGGAACCTGGATGGGAGAGGTTTGGGGAAAGGAGGATAGGACTTTGGAAGATGATAAGCGGCTGGTGCTGGGAAGGAAAAGGCGCGGTGAACGCACTCTACAGGTTTCCTTCGGGGAGATAAAGGCACTGGCAAACACCTGCCCTTGAATTAAAGGCGTATCAATGTGTGTGAGGTCAGTAATGCACAGCACCAAGCCACTTGGGTAGAAACCCTTCCGACTGGAACATCCCAGATCCCTGGCTTCCAGTTTTGTCCTACTTCGGGGCGAGGCGGGGAGGGGGTTGATTTCTGGGTTCCCTGCCTGCAGTTTAGGGGAGAAGCGGTCAGAGTGTGCGCGTTGGGCGCACTACGGGATGAAAAGGGTTTCGAAAAAAGAGATGTGTAGAGGTGGGAAACCAAGCTAGGAAAGGGGGCTCCCCGCGCCAGGCCTGGGGTGCGGGCACGGAAGCACTGCGAAGACCTGAGCGAGGTGGCCTGAATCCAGCGACCGGCAGGCGTGTGCATGCGAAAGAAATTGCACTTTTTCCACAGGTTCAGCCCCGGTGCCCCATTTGCCGGTTCTGCATACTTTCTTTGCCGGAGTCCCTAACCCTGGGCGGGAGGGAGGGGTCCTCGATTCTCTCGGGAAAAGTCCTCCCAGCCCCGCGCTGGGCGGAGAGAGAGTCCGACATTTTCCTCGGCCTCTCTCCGGGCAGCCGGCGTGGCCACCTCGCAGGGCTGCTTTTAGGGACTCGGGACTCGGGCGGAGCAAAAGGAGACTTTCAGGCCGGGCCTTGACCCCCTTCCCCAGGCGAGAGTTCCAGCTCTTGGCCACCTCCTGCCCGCTCGTGAGTCCTAACACCCAGGACGGCGACCTCCGCAGGGAAAGCCCGGGACGCTGCGCGCGACCTGGAGCTGACTCTGCGGGGACCTCATTCCCAAGCCCCGCGGCCCGGGCGCGCGAGGGGGCAGGGGCGGAGCGGAGGCGTCGAGCACGGGGCGGGCTCGGGGGCGGCCGGGAATCGCGGAGCCGCCCCGGGGGAGGGACTGGGAGCTGTCCCCCGGAGCTGAGGGCGAGCGGCGGACGCGGCGGCGTTCGCCAGGAGGGAGCTCCAGACGCCGTCGCGGCCGCCGCGTGCTCAGCCTGTCCCCGCCCAGGGGGCCGGAGCCTCCCAACTAACTCCGCCCGCCGCGCCCGCCGCTCCGCCGTCCGCAGGCTCCCGCTTCCGTCTCGGACTGTGCTCGCAGCCGCGCAGGTTGGTGCCGCCGCCGCCGTGTCCGCTGCCGGCCGGCGGGCAGGGCAAGGGCGGGGGTGGGAGCGCTGAAGGGGGCTCGGGAAGTTGGGCAGATGCTGGGCGGGGACGGAGATCCTGCTGTCTCAGCTCCCTCCGCTTCCCCGCGCCCGAGGCGGTCGTTGGTTTCCTCCCTGGCTGCTGGGTTCGCGGGGGATCCGGCGGCGCGGCCGGGGAGGGTCTCGGGCACTGAGCCTCGCACTCCCAGAGCCCCTCTCTGACCACCCTTCAGCACCACCACAGCCGAGGTCAGTTGGTAAGGGGTCACCCTCCCGTCCTCCTCACCTTCGCACTCCTCCTGGCGCCCTCACCCTGTGGATAAAATTGTTCATTCGGCCTTTATGCCCCCAACTTGGAGAACTCTCCTTGCCAGTGAGAAAGGCTCCCCGGTTCCCAGGCCCGCCCCCGAGACTAGTTTCGGGTCGCAGCGGGGGCCGCCGCGAGGGTAGAGCTGGGCTGGAGCCGAGCAGCGACCCGAGGTGCCTGAGTATCGGCGAGTGCCGGGAAGCGCTGGCAATTCCCTCTCCTCTTCTCCCGAGTCCTGGCCCAGCTAGGCGGTCCTTCCTGCCGTGGAGTATAATACGCTGGGTGATCGCAGAGGCGGGATGGAAAGTAACCACCACTCGGATACTTGGAAAATAGGGATTTAAGCCTGCTTTCAGTCACATTCCAATCTGTGTGGCCTTGGTCGCGACCCTTTGGACACCCTGTGTTCTGTTCTGTCAAACGCGGGTCTGCTTTGCCCGCCGCAGAGGGTCGTTCCAGTGGGATCACTTAGGTGTGTTACTTGATTTGGAGCCACTGGTCTCAGGTCTTACGAAGGTGCCTGATGGCAGGTCCTGTGTTCGTTCTAATCGTCAGAGTCCAGGTCCTTCAGCTGAGATGTAATTATGTCTCTCTAGGTGATTTGGCCAATAGCTTTGTTAGGGTAAAAACTCGTGTTTCTGGATCTGATAATTAGTGTTCAGAATTGAAATCGTCTCTTCCCCACCCAACCCAATCAATGTACAAAGCTAGGACCTTACATATTTCTGTGGTCATAGGATTTCAAATAGCAGAAGATCGTTATTGGCACAAGTCTTTGGAAATAAGAACTGTGCTTGCTTCAGATATTTGCCAATCTTTAAAACCTCTTTTCCATCTTAAGTGCAAATTTAAATTTGCTTTTAATTTAAACAGTTCAGGAAGTAGACTTATAATAGTAAAGTAAGTTCAGATATTTAGCTCAAATTACTTGTGCCCTATCATTTGTAAATTTTCAGTTTAAAATCACAGGCACAAGAAACATTGTTAGCACCACTCTTATCACTTTATGAAGAAAGCAAGTAAATGGCCTAAGAGAGTCAGCTTCAGACTCGAAGTTAAATAGCTATGGCCTGTCTTTCATGAATTCATGATTTAATAGGCATTTCATGAGTTCCTGTATTGTGCAGTGCATTGTGCTATGTGCTTTTAAAGAGAGATATAGAATATGTTCCTTGCCCTAGAGGGACTTCCAATCTAACTTAGAGACTAATATTTTTATTTCATATTTTTATATAAATATCATGTATTCTAACAACTACATATGGCAAGTAAAATGATGTCAAGAATACATTACTGAAGGCCCTTTAAGATCACTGTTTGGTGAATATACTTAATAGATTGGAAAAAAATAAGTTTAGATAAGCCAATGTTTTCTGAAATAAAACTTCAAGTGCTTCTACATCATCAAATGGGAGGCATACATGGAAATAAAATGAATTCTGTATTTTTAGAATGAAAGTTCAGAAGAGCATCCATGTATGTATGATGTAGTAATCAAATGTTAAAAGCTATAGAGATTTCAATTCTAACTTTAGTCAATAAGTCAATTTATGGTGTCCATATACAATTTTTTCTCAACTCCTTGAGAAAGGAAATTATACCATAATGCCTAGAAAAAATACAGAGATGGAATAAGCTAAAACTTGAACACTTAATGGCCTGGTGGGCCCTGGATTGATTCTGGAAATTTGGCTTAAAAAGTTACAAGATTCTTAGTGAGACTTTTTTTTTTAAGAAAACCACTTAAAAAAGTTTGGCTTGGTGCAAAGAATGGGCAGGAATCCCACATGGAAAAGATTGACCAGACTAGGTTGTATTTGGTGTGACTCAGTGACATTTCTGATTCTTTTCCTGCTTCTAGGAAGAATTCATCCATCTGCAGGGTATGTGTAGAATTTCATAGGCTTAACATACCACCAGTATTTGGCTTTGAGAGCTTGGATTCAACTCACACAGTGAGGCTAGGCAGGTTTCGGGACAGCCTGAGGGATATGAAGTTAACTTTACACTTGGCCTTATTGCTCAGTACCTTTGTTTTCCTACTTGTGAAATGAGATTAAAGATTGTGTCACTGCCTTGGAACTGTGTGGTTTGGTGTAATAGTCATGAATATCGAGCCAGAAAGCTTCTTGTGTGTGTAAGAACTTTCTTTTCCCCTTTAACTCCTTTAGCCAGTAAAAGCTAATTGTGAAAATCACATGCAAATAGCTGAAAAGAAGGGCTCTGCATAAAGTTGGTAGGGTGTCCTGTGCTCTCAAGTCTCATGAGAGAAGTTTCCATCATTTTATCTCCTACAATTTACTGTACTGATGTAGAGAATAAGACCTTCATCTTATCCAAGGTTGAACAGCTAGTGGCAGGAGTAGAACTATAATTTCAATTGCCTGAAAATAGTTCTCTGGTTTCTCCTTACCCTGTGTGGTCTCTTATCATCCAGGGCACATTAAAAATCTCACATTTATAAATTGTGTATGGTTAAGAATTTTGGCTTTGGGTTCTGATGGGCATGGGTTTGAGTCCTGACAGGCATTTACTAGTCGTGTAACCCTGGGTAAGTTACTCAACCTCCTGAGTTCTCAGTTTCCTCATCTGCAGAGTGGGAATAAAGGAAGTACTTAGCTCAAAGGACGGTTGTAAGGATTAAATGAACTAATTGATGTGAAGTGCTTAGCACATTGCCTGTTACTTAGTACATACCTGAAACTCAAATAGTTATTTGAGTTTTCTGAGGGGAGGGGGATGACAATGCAAAGGTCCAAAGTTTTAAAATAAATAAGTGCATAAAAATATAAATACAGCACCATTCTCAATATTTTGAATTAGCCATTCCCAATGGCTTTGTTAATTTATTTAACAAGTGTTTATTGAGCTCCTACTATGTTGGGCCTTTTCCTAGGCAGTGGCATACAGTGGGATACAGGATGGTCGTAGTCACTCTCTTATGGTCTAAAAGTCTGGGGAGGGATATAGATTTGTAAACAGAAAATTATAATCTTATGTGATTTGTGTGTGGAGTAATGCAGAGAACCACAGAAGGTAGGATGGGATGGTGTCATACTGTGCGTCACATCCTAACTGGGGTTGGTGGTGCTCAGGGAAGACTTCCCATGAATACACTAAGACCTGAAGAATGAGTGACCAAGGGGAACAGCGCATGAGGCTTAGAATGGAACTCAGGTAGATAATGTAAAAGAATAAATAAGTGAGAGCTGGAGAGAGAGGTGTGGCACCTGGAGAACCCAGGCTTTGTCTAAAGGGAACAGTAGATACTCAGCTCCAGTCAAGCGTTGTCAGCTTGTGATGCAGGCCAAGTGCTGCCAGATGCCCTGATTTTTTTAAAGAGGAGCTTAAAATTCATATTTCATACATGTGAAATGGCCCAAATGTTTTAAAAACTATTGTGTGGGCCAAAAACCAGATGCATTTTGTAGCTGGTATTCAACCCAGGGCCACTACTTTATGACCTGTATTTTAGGAAATGAAAGAAGTTTAGTGTGGCTAAAGGAATGCATCTTAGAAGAAGAGGCAAGGGAAGAGCCCACAGGTAGGGGCAGAGCCACATCATTCAGGGCCTTGTGGCACTTGCCAAGGAGGGTTGGCTTGATCCTAAGAGCAACGGATGACATCAAAGACTAAAACAAGAGTGGCATGCTTAGATTTGTGTTTACAAGGTATTGATACATTCTGGCTAATATATGGAAAATGCCTGGGAAGAGGCTATAGTGATAACCATTTAGGAAGCTATTGCAATGGTCCTAGAAAGAAATAAATATGTCTGGAAACAGGGTATTCAAGCAGGATGGAGAGAGATGGGTAGATTTCAGACATGTGTTTGAACTTCCACTGTTGGGAGATAATTCTCCATTAGTCACTCAAGTTTCTGCATGTCTTGTGAGCAGAGGCACCGACTCTTTTCATTCCAGACTATCTTTTCAAGGACTTTTTTATAGCAGATAGCTGTGGAAGATAGAGGTAGCCTTTCTCTATGGAGCAAAGGGCAGGTAGGTTTACTGTCCATTGTAAAAGATTTGGTACTCTAAGCTCAGGGGTCCACTTCTCTAATGCAAATCATTTAGCGTGTAGGTATGCTATGCTAATACTCCTGCTACTGCTTTTTCTGTGAGTAATGTAATCCTTTGTCTCTTACCTAGGAATCTCATTCCTTGTGTAGGCATCCATGAAACTGTGGTGTGCTTATTTGTTAGCACTAGCCACCAGTTTAGCCACTAGCCACATTGTTTAGATTTGTTCAGTTAATTAAAATCAAAAATGTTACTTCCTCAGTCACATTAGCCACATTTCAAATGCTTAATAGTCACATGTGGCAGGTGGCTACTATAGTGGGTAGAGCAGATACAGAACATTTCCATCATCGCCGAAAGTTCTGTTGGATGTTGTTGGTTTAAAGCTTCAGATTGTTTGTCTTCTTGGATGAGTAGAGGCAGAAGTTGTTGATTTTGACAGCATACAAATGATGCTTGTTTTTGTGTTAGGTTCACCGGGGTTCTTTCATACAAAGGAAATATTTCAGTTTGAATAGTTAGTACAGTATTTAGTTCACACCTGCTGGGGAAAAAAAAAGTAGAGAATTATCTGCAGTGTCAACTTGGAGATTGGGCAGACTGGAGCCATGTGGCAGCGTAAGTTCTCCAGATATATGGCATTCTTCAAAATCATGTGTGACCGTGAGATAGGGATCTGTGCTCAAAGGAGCTTGAACTTCTGAGCACTGTCTTCAGCTTCATCTACTAGCCATGCTTAACATAGAAGGACAAGATTGGCACATTTGCAGCGAGGTTCTGCAACACAGCCAGTCCAACAGCACCCAGGCAGCGCCTGTTGCAACCCAGCTGTGCTGCCTGCAGTCACATAAAGGATGGAGGACAGGAACAAGATTTCCACGTGGCTCTTGCTCAGGGAGTTTAAGAGGACGGCCTCAAGAAAAGAAGGAACTGGAGTCAAAAGAAAAACCAAAAAACAAACTCCAAACCCAGCAAAACACAGTAGTACTGTAAAGCGCCACCTGAAGTGGCACAGCAGAGATGGGGGAGGATGCCAAGAAACAATAAAAGCAGTAGATCCCTGCTTCCCTATCCATTGGGGGAAGCTCATTTTGAGGAGGGCTTGGACCACAAGTACTGGAAAGTGAAAGCACAGTGTTCTTTCTGTCATTCTGTATTTCTGTCAGCCCAGCCAACAGCTGCTGCAGCTGCAAAGGACAGCTGTTTACCTGCATTGAGTGTGCAGTTGACTGCTAGTCCTGTCATTACAACATAAGCAAAACAAAGGACAGTGGTAGAAATGTTAAATAATAAACACAGAGGCCCTTATAGAAGAATCATACTACCACCTGCTATTTCCATGGGTAAAAATGCCTTTTCAAAAATTTCAGATATTACAAATTTCATTTACCTATGCTGGAAGAAATTTGCTTCAAAATAGTACCTATTTGCAGTGTGGTAAAATTTTACTTATATGAAAACATTCATATTTTTAAAAATCTAAGTTTTAGAATATTTTAAAGATTGAACTTATTAGTTTTTTTTTTTTTTTTTTTTTGCGGTACGCAGGCCTCTCACTGTTGTGGCCTCTCCCGTTGTGGAGCACGGGCCCAGCCGCTCCGCGGCATGTGGGATCTTCCCGGACGGGGGCACGAACCCGCGTCCCCTGCATTGGCAGGCAGACTCTCCATCACTGCACCACCAGGGAAGCCCTGAACTTATTAGTTTTAAGTGCTTACATACATAACCCAGAACCTGCCAAGCCTGTTACTTTGTAGAACTGTTTTTTTTTTTTTATTTATAAATTTATTTATTTATTTTTGGCTGCGTTGGGTCTTTGTTGCTGTGCGTGGGCTTCCTCTAGTTGCATTGAGCGGGTTTACTCTTCGTTGCAGTGCACGGGCTTCTCATTGCAGTGGCTTCTCTTGTTGCGGGACACGGTCTCTAGGCGCACGGGCTCAGTAGTTGTGACTCGAGGGCTCTAGAGCACAGGATCAGTAGTTGTGGCACACAGGCTTAATGGCTCCATGGCATGTGGGATCTTCCCGGACCGGGGCACGAATCGTGTCCCCTGCATCGTCAAGAGGACTCTCAACCACTGCGCCACCAGGGAAGCCCTAAATGTCTTATTTTTTAAATTGTGAATTAAAAATATCTTATTTCTGTAGGGATGGAAAAGCTTGGTTGTCCCCCCCTACATTCTGCCCTCCTCAGCCCCCTAAATGTGGTAACATCAGTTGTTCACTGTGCTTTCATTTTTCTCTTTCTGTTTGGTTTGCCACAGTTCCTAACTCGTGCTTCAGGCTTGAATTTCCTTGGGCCTCCCTTCTCTTCATGCAGACAGCATGAAATTAGAAATAATCATTGTCTGTTGTATTTCTGAAGATCAGAATTTCACCAGTTTCATGCTGTCCCTTTTCAGACCGGGTGTGGTAAATCACCTTTGGAAAACTAGCTCCAGTAAAACTGGAGTGTACAGTTGAAACAAACGCAGGAGACTTGCTGTTTATTGCATGAGTCACTTATGGGTTCAAATGAAAGGAAATGATACCAGATTGCTTTTCATGCACGTCATTATCACATCTTATTTTAAAATAGGCCTGAAATAAGGAAATAAAAATAAACTGATAAGCTCTTTCTTTTCCCCAGAAAATTTAGAATTATATGGGTTCTAGTGTTAGGTGATTAAAACAGTAACACTGAGGGTCACAAATTAGGCCTTGTCCTTTAACCCATGATTTCCTGTGGTGCTGAGAACTTTTTAGGATGTACATTTCTCAACTTGCACATGAGTGATTTTAATCAGGAGCAAAGTAGGTTCTTTCTATTATAAGCCATTTCCTCCATGGCCCTTGCCTCACTTAGCTATTACTGTACTGTATGCCTAATCGACCACAGTGAAATGTCTTTAAAACATTTTCTAGGGGACTAAGGACTCTGGGGAAAATTTTTATAAAGGAAAATGCCCAGAAGGAAAGTTTGAATGGTTTCTTTGCATAGTTAAATGTTTCCAGAGAGACTGATGAGTCAAGGAGTTGTTAATAGGATATGTAAATGTAACCTTTCACCTAGTTACTGTCATTACCTAAATCATAACTATGTAGTTTTAGCAAATTGTTTGAACTGGTTCTAGTTCCTTAATGAAACAGATTGTCTTGTTCCTATTCTTTTCCAGTCTACAGTCACTGCCATTTCAAAGTTTGCATTGCCCTAGGCTTTGCCTCTCTCCTGTTTTTAACAGCAGCTTGTCATCCTATTACAGAGTTTCACTAATATCTTTGTCTTTGTCTTTACTTCAGTATTTGTGGAATGTTTTTATATCTGTGTATTTGATATTGACTTCTAGCTTTTTGGTTCCTAATAGGGTACCTTCTTTCACTTATTCAACAAATATTTATTCAGTGCCAAGCCATGTTCTAAGCACTGTTCTTGACCCTAGAAATTTGAGAGTGAGCAAAACATTCATGGTCTGTGCTATCATGGAGTGAAGAGTCCAAGATAAAGACAATCATTAATCAGTTTTTTAAAAAGCACAGCAATGAACAATTACATACTTACAAACAGAGATAAATGCTCTGAATAGAGCAATACTTTTGTGGGCTTGTATAACAGCAACCCAGGGAAGTGACACTTGCTTGATAGCAGAAGCATGAGTAGGAGAATGTGAGAGAGGGTGGGAGGAAGGGCGTTCCCCACAGCAGAGGGAAGTTTGTGCAGAGGCCCTGCAACAGAAGGGAACAGAGTGAGATCAAGTAACTGAGGAGAATTCAGGGGAGAATGGAATGAGATGAGGCTGGACACCTAGGCTGGGGCCAGTCAAGAATTTGTTCTTTATCCTAAGGACTGTGGAGAGTGTTTTAAGTAGGGGCTGGTGACCCCATGAGATTTGTGTGTGGGTAAGATCATCTGTAGGGTAATGAATTGGAGAGGGGCCCAGGTTGGCAGTGGGGAGATGTTAGGCGGCTTCTGCATTAATCCAAGTAGAATGCCAGGATGTACTAAGCCCGTTGTGTATACTGGAAAGTGGCAGTGAAAATAGATTAAAAAGTGTTTTAGGGGATAACATCAATTATACTTGGGAATAAGATGGGATTATTTTTTATTTATTCAACAAATAGTGAGTTTTAAACTTTATGCCAAACTCTGTGCCAAGCTCTGGGAATACAGCTATGACTAAGATATACAAGATCCCTGTACTCACGGAGTTTACATATTAATGGGAATGACAGCTAATAGAAAATTAAAAATAAATATAATTTCAGATAATAATAAGTCCTATAAAGAAAAATGAAGCTATACAAGGGAATGGAGAATGACAGAGGAGAGTCCTCATATAGGGTGGTCAAGAAAGACGTTTTTGAAGAGGTGGCGTTTCAGCAAAGACCCAAATGAAGTGGGGGAGCTAACCATGCAAAAAATCTACCACGCAGAGGGAACAACAAGTACAAGGTCTTGGGGCTGGAACAGGGACCCCTCACCTTCCAAGAATACCAAGGAGGTCAATATGTATGAAATATGAGAGGAGGGAAGAAAGACAGATGTCAAGGATGCCTTGCCAATACTTGAAACTTAAAACATCTTAATAGGCTCACTATATTCTCTTCAGTCATAAGCCACACAATCCCAGGTTGCTTGGCCCCCTAACCTGTTTTTAACACTGCTATTGGAACAGCTTCCTCTTCACACCTTGCTAAAAACCTGATGGTGATATTTGCGTGTCCATCCTGTCAATAATGACCCTTCAGTCAGCTCAGTGGGAGGGCTCCTGTCCTACTTTAAGCCCACTTCCCATTACAACCCTCTCTGGACTTCTCAATTAGGCAGTTGAAGGCCCTCCTCCAGTGTTTGTTTAGACCTTCCACATAATTTATTGGTTGTCTCCTTGGTGTTACATTTATTTACCATGATGCCTCTTTCCTTCCTATTAGTCTGTTTCCATCTCTTCCTTCAAGACCAGGTTCACAAGTGAAGTGTTACCTTTTCTACTAGTTTCTTCTGATTTATTCCACCTTACCTGGATCACTGAGCCCCTCAGCCTACTCAGTCTGTGTGATGTCATTTTTTTCTTCCTTCCTTGTGTCACTTGAAAATGCACTGCTTAAAAGTGCCACCATTGTTTCAAATTAAGATATTTATGATCATATTCTTTCTTCCTAGAAAAATATTGGCACCACTACCAGCTCTGCTATGTGTATATGTGACATTGGCCAGAGCATTCACCCGATGGAGGTTCAGTTTCCCTGTCCACTCCCCTGTTTCTTCCCCAGTGTGGTTGTAAGGAGCAAATGAAGTAAAACATGGAAAATGTGTTTTAAATACATGCAAGACATTTTTTAATATTTTAGATGGGCGTATTTCATATCCTCATCTAAATTGCAAGTTTTTCACACCAGTTCCCACCAGTGTGGAATTATGTGTGCTGCAGGAGCTCTGTGATGTGTCTCGAGCTTCCAGCCACACTCTGCAAGCTGGGGACAACTCAATCCATGGCATGTGTATTAGTCTCCTAGGGCTGCTGTAACAAAATGCCACAAACTAGGTGGCTTAAACAACAGAAGTTTATTGTTTCATAGCTCTGGAGGCTCTGAGATCAACGTATTGGCAGGGCTGGTTCCTTCTGAGGGCTGTGAGGGAGAATCTGTTTTCTTGCTCTCTCTTGGCTTCTGGTAGCTCCAGGCATTCCTTGGCTTGTAAATGGAACTCTCCCTGTGTCTTCACATAGCCTTTCTTGTATGTCACTGTGTCCATGTTTCCTGTTTTTATAAGGGCACAGTCATTGGATTGTAGGCCACCCTTGTGACCTAATCTTAACTTGATCATCTCCATAGACCCTATTTCCAAATAAGGTCACATTCACAGGTACTAGAAATTAAGACTTTAACTAATCTTTTTACAGAACAGAATTCAACCCATATTAGCATGATTCAATACACATACAAGAAAGGGAAATCACAAACTTGGTGAATTAGCTCTGTATTACTAGAATGACTCACAGAGATGAATTAGGTATGGAAGAGCTAGTTTCCTGTATGATGTAGGGCAAAATAAATGAAATACTTGGTAAAAAATATGTGTGAAATCTGAACATTCATAAATACTTATTTCAGAGTTCTGCAAGTCCTGTTAATTTCAAATTGGTTTAAATTAGAGCATAGAGGGCCAGCCAAGAGAAGGAACAAAAGAACCCAGTAACTTTTCTTCCACATTGTAATAGTACATTCAGTTCTTGTACTGATGTGAATGGAAAAAATATGCAGTGCATGTGCTTATTCATATAATCTTTATGTGAACTTTTTTGTGTGAAAAATTTTATTGCTTCAATTGATTTTTTTTTTTTTTTTTTTTTGGCCCAGCATGCTTCTCTTTGACTTTCTGGAAGGCCACATGTGGTCCTATGACACTGACCCTTCTCTGCTAAACGCCCAGAAGGGTCTGTTGTTCTTCTCCTATCCGGTGCCCCAGCCTTTTTGATAAAACTCATTTCCTCTTAGACTTAAAAATCTCACTGATGTATTTTTTTCTCATCAGTTTTTTTTTTGTTACTGTTGTTTTGTTTTGTTATTTTTTGATAGGGCTGGGGAGAGTTTGATACATTGTTACCAGTTGATGTTGGCAAATACCTAAGTGTATCCCTAGTAGAGTTTTATCAGATTTGACATTATGATGTTACATTTTATTTGGTGAACCTGTGTTAATCTTCATATGCTCTCTTATTGTCATTTAGGACAGCCTTTGCTTTAGGGACATTGAGGAAGTCACCTGAAGCTGGTGTGGTGGTATTTTCCTGTGTACCTGGCTGACCAATTTAAAAGTTTAACCATTTTTTGTTTCTTAACAGTCTGGCACATAGATCACATCTGAGAAGCTTATTGTAGGAAGTCATTCAGACTCAGTGAGTAGAAATTGAATACTTGACCTTTACCTAAAAAGTGGCTATTTTTTTGTCAACCAGAAGAGCACAGTTCCCATATTCCAAAAAACTACATGATAGAGAAGGTTTTTAATTGTTGCACTTCCATTAATTTACTTCATTATTATTGCCACATTGAGATTTTCACTAAAGGAAAAAACAGCCATAAATTGTTATTTCTGCTTATAGTTTTTTTGTGAAAAAACAATTTAAAGTCAAAGACAATGAATTCCAGGTTTCAGTGTTATTATAGAAATAAATTTCTTCTTGGTGTCTTATCAAATAGGTATTACCTGGCGAAAAAAATATTTTGATCTTACTCTTCCAAATCTAACAGGATACCTTCTTAATGAAACTATAAAAGAGTGAAAGAGTTATATGAAAAGGATAAAATAATGGACAGGAGATTAAATTTATTGCTACTTAATCATCATCATCTGCAAAGTTTGATTCTTCCTTGTTCTTTTTTTTTTTTTTTTTTTTGCGGTACACGGGCCTCTCACTGTTGTGGCCTCTCCCGTTGTGGAGCACAGGCTCCGGATGCACAGGCTCAGCGGCCATGGCTCACGGGCCCAGCCGCTCCACGGCATGTGGGATCTTCCCGGACCGGGGCACGAACCCATGTCCCCTGCATCGGCAGGCGGACTCTCAACCACTGCGCCACCAAGGAAACCCGCTAACCACATTTTAATAGTAGTTAATAATTTTCCCAAATACTCTCTCTGAAAAATGGCATTAGTAGTGTCTCTCTCATGTTTTTTTCCCACCAATGCACTAACACTTGCATTGGTTCTTAAAGGGGTTTCCGTTTGTTCTTAAACCTAATATTTTAGCAGGTCCATGTAATAAAGTATTTTGTACAGTGCACCCATTTAAAGGTTGCAGCTATGCAGGTAGAAAAAAAGCTACAGGGCTTTGGTTAAACTTTTTGGGAGTTATAAATTGCTGGTGGCTATTTTAGGTTTTCTCCAAAAAAGTTAGGCCCTGTAGCAATTTAAAACCTTTATTTTTCAGTACAGTGTATGCTTGATTCCAGGGTGTAAGGTGTGAGGGTGGTTGGGAGCTATATCACCTAATAACTATTTTGCCCATTTCTAAAAATTATCATTCAATTATAATACTCATTTAATAAATCCATTTGCCAGTTGGGAATGAAATTGAAAATCTTTGTCATTTTTGCTCCATTCTAAGCAGGAGAAACATAGAAGTTAAGAAGAAAACAGTTTTATCTTTTAAAGCATAGCCTTTCTGGGGTTTAGTCTCACCACTGTGTAATGTTAACCAAGCAGTTTTTCATCTATACAACATACTTGCTGGTGACGATGTTTCTGGCTCCTTCCCACGAGCACTGTGTACTTATGCCTAGTGGCTTAGTCTAGAGTTTTCAGCTAAGGAACACAAAAGGAGGAAAGACTTGGGGGAGGGACCCTTTAGCATCCTGAGAAGAGGAAATTGATGTTTATACTGCTGTCAGCTAGAATTTTGAAGCCTTTGAAAAAGAAAGTTACACTGTATGCCCCAGATTTTATAGAGAGAAGCCTAACACCAATTGGAAAATAACATTCCCGAAAGTTTTATGACCTGAGTGGCTCAGATACTCCTCAGAGGCTGCAGTGCACTAGAAGGTCTGTGGCTGGGTTTCAAAGAAGAAACGTTGATGTGTTCTCATTCTGGTAAACTGTGGACATAATTGTCCACATATCATAATTGCTTCCATTTATTTAGGTAGTGTTGTATGGAGGAGAAGAAAGCCAGCTTCCTAGTGTTAGACATTACGGGCAGGTCTTGGCTCTGCCTCTTACTAGCTATGTGACCTTGGGCAAATGACTGACTGTCTCAATGCCTTGGCTTTATCTTCTTTAAAACAAGGGATTTTCATGGAGTGTGGTGGTTCTAATTATTCTTTGAGGTGATGTGTATAAAATGTTATATGCATAAAAAATGCATACAAAATGCCTGCTACATGGTTAACTGCTCAGTAAATATTAGGTATATTTATTTTTTTAATATATTTTATTATTATTATTATTATTTTTGCTGTACGCGGGCCTCTCACTGTTGTGGCCTCTCCTGTTGCGGAGCACAGGCTCCGGGCGGGCGCGCAGGCTCAGCGGCCATGGCTCACGGACCTAGCCACTCCGCGGCATGTGGGATCTTCCCGGACCGGGGCACGAACCCGTGTCCCCTGCATCGGCAGGCGGACTCTCAACCACTGCGCCACCAGGGAAGACCAGCATATTTATTATTATACGTTATGTACTTTACCTAGAGTACCTCTGTTGCTTTCTATAACCCTGCAGTGTAAACCATTATCCCTGTTTTATAGAAGAGAAAACTGAGGCACAGAGGTGAAGCGCTTTGTTTTGAACGTGAAGGCTTGTGAAAATGGTCTTTCTCTTGCCATCCCCCTCATCCTGCTGGTTGTGCACTGCAGTTGCCCATCAACACCAAGTTTATAAGATAGAGCAGAAATTGATTTATTTTTTCTCAAAATTATCTGCTAGGATGCTTATGAAGTTCACGAGATACACACAGTGTCCTCAAATTTGGAAATATGTAGCTCCTTTTCCAAGGAAAACATCCTCACTTACTTCCAGTTTGACTTAATTATGTTTGTCATAATGTTACATAAATACATTCCAATGCAGAATAAATGTCAGTTTATAGCACTTATGTCGTTATAAAAGAATGCAAATTTACAAATTAAATGCCAACAAAACTATACAACCAATAAAAATTCAAGTAGTTACATTAATTTATGTGACAGATATGTCATTTTGCTGAAAGTAAACTCAATTTTGGGCTCATCCATACTCAGGATGGATTTTGTTTAATCTGCATCTGCCTTTTGGTTTCATGATATTAATGTATTATAAACCTTTGAATATCTGTAGTTTCATATGGTTCAACCTAAAAAAAAGACTTTTAAAATAAATATGGTACATAACTTGGTAGTAATCATTTTAAGGTGTAGTTTGATAGTTCAGAGTAATAGAACTTCAGGAATACCAGTTTTAATGGGTGTTACTTGATAAAACATGAAAAGCTGTTTTATTCCTTTTGGTGTCAGTGTTTAAGTGTAGACTTCACCCTGGTCTTGGCCCTGAGCTTAGGGTGTAGAATCAGACTTCCTGGGTTCATCTTGCTGCAGCAATATGTTTTACATTAAAATTTCTGTGAATTTTACATTTCTTTGTGATAAACTGCTGGGTTAACAAGTATGAAGCTATGAAGTTCTTGCTTTGTATTTTATTTGATTGCCATTTACAGTCAGCATGTAGAAGAGAGCCCAGTTTACCACATCCCACATCAGGAATCAGACAACATTTCCTATAAAGTGCCAGTAGGGTAAATATTTTAGGCTTTGCAGGCCATATACAGTCTCTGTAGCAACTACTTAGCCCTCTTATTACAGCACGAAAGCAGCCATAGACAATACATAAAACTTTATTTATAGACATTGAAATTTAAACTTAATACAATTTTCATGTGTCACAAAATATTATTCTTCTTTTAATTTTTTCCCAGCAGTTAAAAAATGTGAAAACCATTCATTCTTAGCTTGAAGGCTGAATAAAAACAACAGCAGGGCATTTGACTTGAGAACCTGTTTATGGAAGCCTGCCCTAGATGCCATTTGATAGAGTAGAGAGGGGATCTTTTTTTCCCTTTTGTTTATGGAGGCGTTTTGGTGTGGTGATTAACACAGTAACTCTGAAGTGAGACTGGAATGTGACCTATTTTTGACTCAGTTTTCTCAACTGGAAAATAGGGGAAATTTTTTCTTTGTACCTCAAACATTTGCAGGAGATGAAATGAAAGACTGGATGTATAATGTGTAACACAGAGAAGTAGTCTGTAGCTTTTGCTCTTACTATTTCTGTAATTACTGTTGAGGTTATAGAGTTTTTCATGTGCTCATTGGCCATTTAAAAATTTTTTATTCTTTTGTGAATTCTACATTTATATCTATTATTTGTTCTTTATATATTGACACAATATTTGTATATTAAGGTTATCAACCCAGTGCCAGCTATTTTGCAGATTATTTTTTTTTCTGCTTTTTGCCTTCTGGTTTTGTAGTGGTGGGCTTTTCGGTTTTTTTTTTTTTTTTAAAGATAAGATCTTTCATTTTTATGTATTTCAGTTATTGAAGGTAATTATTTCAGTTGTTTCAGTTATTGAAGGTAAGTTCAATACATTTATTTTCATTTTTATTTTTATAAAAATATTCTCAGTCAAAGGTTAGATATTGTTTACCTATATTTTTAGTCTAGTCATTTTATTTCATATTTTATAATTTCAAATCTTTAATTCTGAAATTAAATTTTATGTAAGTCATAAGTTTCTAAATGTATATATTCTACATAGATTTTACAAGTTAGTTCAGCATCATTAATTGAATAATTATTTATTCCCCGCTGATTTAAATGCCACTTTTATGAGACTCTAAATAATTTAGTTGAATGGAATTTGGCCTGAAAAAAAAATTTAAAACAAGACTGTCAATATGACGCCATGCTCTGGTCTTTAGTATTGGTAATTTGGTGTAATATGAAGCATTTTATTTTACTTTAAGAATTTGTATCTACTTTTAGTTGTAGTAAAAAACATGTCACAAAGCTTACCATCTTAACCTTTTCTAAGTGTATAGTTCAGTAGTGATAATACAACAGATCTCCCAAACTTTTTAATCTTGCGAAACTGAAATTCTTACCCAGCAGACAACAGCTTCCCACTTCCTCCTCCCACTGCCCCTGGTAACTACTATTTTACTTTATGTTTCTATGAATTTGACTACTTTAGATACCTCATATAAATGGAATCAGACAGTATTTGTCTTTGGTAACTGGCTTATTTCACTTAACATAATGTCACTTAGAACTTTTTGCAAACATTTTTTCCTTTTTAAAAATATCTTGCTAATTCTGGGTCAAATAGAAATGTTTTAAATCTAGTCTGTAATCTGATCGGATGGTAAATGTCCTTTATGTTTTGTAGCTTTGGATTTATCTTAAAGAGCATGCATACATTTTGTAGGAAAAAAATGTTGCAAGAATTCTGTTGTGGGCTTCCCTGGTGGTGCAGTGGTTGAGAGTCCGCCTGCTGATGCAGGGGACACGGGTTTGTGCCCCAGTCCGGGAAGATCCCACATGCCATGGAGCAGCTGGGCCCATGAGCCATGGCCGCTGAGCCTGTGCGTCCGGAGCCTGTGCTCCGCAACGGGAGAGGCCACAACAGTGAGAGGCCACGTACTGCAAAAAACCAAAAAAAAAAAAAAAAAAGAATTCTGTTGTTGGACTTTCAGGTTGTTCCTGCTAACCTCTTATGGTAGGACTCTTAAGCTGATCAACAGTCCTATTCTGGCTCATTTATTGAACATCTATTTACCAGATCCCCTCTGTGTGAAACTCAGTTATCCTCCATCGTAGAAATTTGGTTTGCCCCAATATGTCCTTTTCATTGAGTACTCAGTTGTCATAACTTACTATTGTGGTTGGACATTTAGTTATTCCAGCTTAAAAAAATTATGATCTGTTAGAGCAGGAATTTTCAGCAGGCTGAAAATTAATAAGAAATAACAAAGCAATAATTAGCAGGAAACACTTTTTAAGATGAACAAAACACTTAAAAACACGTGAAGAGTTTAAGCCTACCTTATTATGTGCCAAAATTGCCATTATATGAAAAAAAATCAGTGAACAAATTAAATAGCTTTGAAAAAATTACCATTTAAAAAAATTAAAGTGTGATACAAATTCATTGCATGACATTAAGAAACTGAACATAAACTAAGAGGGAAAAAAATCAGAGTCAATTACTGTTAACATATGAGTATATATCCTTACAAATCGGTGAGTTGATAATATAGAATAGAATCATACTCTGCTTACTGTTTTGTAATCTCTCATCTGTTTACTCACCATTTGTATTCTAATCTAATTTGTGGGCCCTTGTCTGTTGCCCCTTTTTCTTCCTTTTAAGTGATCTGGTAAAAATGACCTCATTTTCTTATTTTTTTCTTTTTCAGTCATTTCTTTAAGGCCTGTATCTTTGACCCTCCATCCCACTTAGTTTTTCATACACCTGGTTGTGTGAGTCTGTGTGTGTGTGTGTGTGTGTGTGTGTGTGTGTGTGTGTAGGTCTTTGTAGTGGGAAGTATAATTGAAGTTTGATCCCCTCCCCACTTTTCTTAAAACAATTTAGACAACAGCCTATTTCTTCCCCATTGGTCTGTGACTTTTATCATATGTGAATATAGAGCCTTCCTGGAAAGTTTATAAGTTTATTCTTCTGCATTGAGGTATCTGTCTATTCTTCAACTACTTCATTGATCTTATTTTTGTAGCTTGAACATAGGTTGTAATGACTGGTAAGTTGTACTTCCTATCCTTTTTCTTTTAGTTAACTTTCCTTATATTTAGTATTCCTGATCATTTATTTTTGACTAGTGTTGTGTATCAGAATTATCTGGGAAGCTTTGGCAAAATATATGTAATCTTTGCAAATTACAGGTTAGTAAGTCTAAGGTGGGACACAGGCATGTGTATTCCAAGAAAACTCCATGATGGAGTCTTATATGTGTCCATGTTTAAGAACCACAGTTCAGCTACATTAGTATTATTCTACTCTACCTTGATATTTTTAATGGAGCTGCATTAAACTTAGCAATAATTTTTGGGAGAAATAACATTTTTACAGTATCTAGTCTTCTCATACTGGGTAACAATATGTATTTCCCCTTGGTGCATAACTGCATTTATAGTTCTCAGCAAAAATTTTGCTGTTTTTCTTTGTGTCCCACACATTTCTTATGAGGGTTATATTTGTTTGTTTGCTTTATTTGTGTGTTTATTTATTTAAAAAATTTTGTGTATGGGCACTGTTTCCCTCTTCCTCATATTTTCTATTTTGTTTTTGTGGGTATGTAGAAAATTTTGGGGGGGGAGCGTGAAGGGTTGCTTATATTGTAAAGTCTTTTTCTTTATGTGGAGCATCAACCTAATTGAAATGGATCTTTTTCAAAATCGAAATGTAACAATAACGATAGTAATATGAAACTGGAAAAAATGAAGCAACATGTTAATTGACTTATTAATCTAGAGAGAAAGGGAATTTTGTATAAATTGGAGACTGTTCAAGTTACTTTTTTTTTTTTTTTTTTTTTTTTGCCGTACGCGGGCCTCTCACTGCCGTGGCCTCTCCCGTTGCGGAGCACAGGCTCCAGACGCGCAGGCTCAGCTGCTCCGTGGGATGTGGGATCCTCCCGGGCCGGGGCACGAACCCATGTCCCCTGCATCGGCAGGAGGACTCTCAACCACTGCGCCACCAGGGAAGCCCTCAAGTTACTTTTTCAGAGACCTACCTTGACTACTCTATTTAAATTAGTAAACCTTCACCTCTAATTCTTGATCCCTTTACCCTGCTCTCATTTTTCCCCCATAGAACTTGTTATTGTCTAACGTATTATATAATTTACTTAAAAAAATTTCCCTTTATTGCTTGTTCCTACTAGAATCGAAGCTTCATTGGGCTGGGATTTTTAGAACAGTGCCTGGAACATAGCAAATGTTCTATAAATTTTAGTTGAATGAATAAAATGTTAGTTGGACAAAAATCAAGTGTTTAAGTGAGGGTTTCTGAAAATACTGACTTAAGTGTGTGAGTAAGGGTGAGAAATTTGATTCTACTAGAGAATTTAAAAATTAGCCCAAATTTGGTTTTTTCTTCCCAGAAGAAATCTGTGGGTAAAATGCACGTTAAGAAGATAGCTTTTCAGCTGAGAGGTAAGAGATTTATATTTGAATATGTGAGGAACAAGGGTGTTGCTGTTCATTCCCAGGGCCCTGTTTACCATGTGGAGGTCTCTTTATTTTCTCTGAGAAATGGAGAGGATGTTGGTTTAACCTCTTATTTTATTTCCCTTACAAAATAGAGGTAATTGAAGTTATCTTTCTCCATTTTTAGAGATGAAAATAAAAGAGAAGGAGAAAAGCTGTTTTACTAGATTAGAGATTAATATGGGATGGTTCTGTTTATTTCTTCTGTGGTGCTGTAAATGCAAGGTCATCTGCCAAATTTTTATCTGACCTTGAAAGACCTGCAGTCATTTATTCTGCAGGCAGAACTGTGTTAATTGTGATTTAACATTTGAACGGCGTCATGCCATCTTGGGGTAAGCAGACTGGGTATCTGCTTAAATATATATACATATACATAATATTTAATACAAATATAAAAAATATATTTTTAAACATATATTATGTATATACCCCACTGTAATATAGAAGGGCAATACAAATCAAGGAGTTTATAACAAAATAATATTTCATTATGTAAATGCTTAGTTACAATTACACAAGAAGATGTGATGAAGTATCCAGGAGTACCTCTTGGATCCCCCACTAGATAGAACAAGTTCAAAGGAGAGAACCTGCATCACAGAAAATTAAAAAGAAGACTTGGAAGATTGCCTTTCAGCTACTCAGCTTCCCACATGGGTTTTGTTGTTGTTTTTTAAGATTTGATTTGTCTTCCCCTTTAATACTTGCATATTGCCCTTCTGACATCTCCTTGATTTTACCCTCTACTTGTGTTTATATGTTTATATTTGTTGTCTCCTTTTTTAGGTGGTAACGTTGTCAAAGGCAGACAGTTTGTCCTCTACTTTATAATTCCCTAGAGCATTCTGTACAGTGTTTTAAACAAGAAACAATTAATGTTTGCATCACAAGTAAACAAGAGGGAAAATTAAGGTTTCTGGAAGGAGATTGTTATATTACCAAAAATCATATTAAGGAGTCAGAGTAATCAAAACAGGCATTTGGTCTCCTGGGCATTTAGAGTGAAATGAAAACTGGACCCCATATGAATGGATACAGTGAGTTATGGGACTGCTCAAGTAGATTGTTGTTTTTGTTTCTTCAAAAGCCTGGTCTGTGGCATTTTGTTCCAGAGGAAATTCTAGACCTGTGGTAATTTAATCTTGCCAAATTAGAAACCTCTGAAATGAGTCATTCTCATTTTTCTTCATTTTGTTTTTACATGGAAAATTGCATAGACAAACAACCCAATGAATGAAGCTTAGCTTTCCTATGGGTTGGCGATAACAGTTTCCTCAGTTTGCCCTTGTCATGGTTCCCATGGTAATATTTTGTATGTTGATGCTGTGCAGGTCAGGTTTGTGTGTTTGGAGGGAATATTTGTGTGAACTTGAATGGAGCAGTCCCTAGAACTCAGATGTATTGACATAATGGATCTAAGATCAGAATAGAAGAGAATGACCTGTTGTGGAAACCCCCTGAACCTGCCATCAGAAGACCCTGGGCTCCTCTCTGGGTCTCCAGCTTGACTTCCATAAAGTAAAGGAATTGAATGAAGTAATCTGTAAAGCAAAGATTCCCAACTCTGTTGGATCCAGTGCCTCTTTTTTATAGCATATGTTTTGTAGTACCCTCTTTACTACCATGAAATGAAATTCATATATAATATAACCTGCCTACATGCATAATTTAAAAAAAATATTTATATATAAAATCTCTAACTGTAACATAAAAGAGCAATACAAATCAAGTACTTTACAATAAAATGTGTTCTAATATGTAAATGTTTAGTTATGATTACATGGGAAGACATGATGAATTATTCAGAAGCTTGTGCCTATACGTAGAATAACAGTGTATGTGAAGGCTACAAATGCTGATTGATTTTTGTTGCACTGGCCACTCAAATACTGCGAATGGTGGTGGTGTTGGTTATGCTGTTTTTCCAGAATGATGAGCAACTCTTGGAGAAGTTCCAAATCAAACAAAATAACCATCTTCTCTTGATTTACACAGTTTCATTTCTAAACATAGAAGTTTTAAAGCTGTGCAAAAAATTCTCTGTGTTTGTATGCAAAATGGAATTAGATTCTAGGCTTAGGTAATCATAAACAAGTTTATCACCTGTGTGGTTCATGGGATGTTTGAAAGTTGAGTAGAATGTGGTACAGTGCTTCATTCTCAACATCAGCACTTCAAACATTTTGAATCAGGGAATTCTTTATTGTGGGGTCTGTCCTTTGCAGTCAGTGGAGGATGTTTAGCAGCGTCCCTGGCTTCTACTCATTTGGTGCCGGTGCACTCACCTAGTTGTGATAGCCAAAAATGATGCCAGACATTACCACATGTCTCCTGGGGGGTAAACTTGCCCAGATTGGGAAACACTACTCTGAGGTCTTTACCAGCTCCAAAAATGTGAATTTAGGATACTGTAATATTCATTAATATGCATAAAACATTGAATACCACACTAATAGGTATTATTAATTTTTCTGCCAGGCTCTGCTAGTAATGGACGCTTGTGCTAATTCTTCATTCTTGTTTTTCTGGCCATTTAACATTGGAATTATTTTACTGCCTGGCTTTGGAGGGGTGGGAAGTATGTACAGCATAGGATGGTAAATTTTGTAGTATGAGAGCATAGGGAATGAAAATTTCAAGAAAAACTGCCCCGGGAAGACCGTTTTATACTTACAAAGTAGGAGTTCACCAAATTCCTTTTTGACAAGTGTGACATTAATGTTAAAGGTTACAAAATCAGAATTCTAGGTGTGCAAGAAATATTAGAAATTCAATGGGTCCCTTCTCATTTTACAGATGAGAAAAGCAGTAAATGCTAAAGAGCAGTCACAGCTTAATTGTGAACCAGGACTTTAATCCATGTCTTGGGCACCTCCCCGTACATTACGATGCCTCTCAACCAGGCTGTATTTGTAAAATAGTTTTAGCTTTCTGCAAGCACCGACTCTTGATAGGAAATAAAAGACAAAATAACAGTTTTCTTTAAAATCTTGGTCTCCATTATGTATGCCAGGAAAAATAAGTGAGATGGGTAGCTATTATATAGTGGGTCTTGCATTCATAAATTGAACCCAGAAATGTTTTTAATACTAATGTAATAACAATACTTTTGTGGTGCTTTGGTGGACTAGGCATTGCTACGAACTGTACCTTTTAATGCTTACAACAACTGTATAAATAGACGCTGTTATTATCATCCACCTTATGTGGACGAGGTACCAAGAGTCTAAGAAACTTGCTCAAGGTCATAGAGTTCATAAGTGGCTGAGCTGGGCTCTGAAGCCATGCAGTCTGTTGCCCATGTCCATGCTCTTGTCTGCTACCTAGTCTGCTCTAGTCTACTTGCTTTAAGCCTTAAGCATTGAACTGATGAAGGACAGATTGCTGTTTTAGCTTTCTTGTGAAGTTGACATTCTTAAGAGCTAAACATTTGGAGAATTTCAAACCTGAACACTTTCAGAGCACATTATATTTTCTTCAAAGATTAAATCATTCTTCACTTTTCTCCAACGTTTATACCAAAGGTGAACTTGCTCCTTATGGATATAAGAGCTTCTTTCATCTTGTCCATATCTGAAGCACAGTAAAGCAGAACCTCTGGCATGAAGTTCATAGCAAGGAACCAGGATCTGAAATGAAAGGATTATATAAAGTCATTTTCCTTGTTTGTTTTACTTTTCGTTATTCCCCCTGAGGAAGGAGAGAAGATTTTGAAATCCTTTATTGCACAATGAGTTTGAAGTAGACACAAATAATATATATGATTGAAAGCTATAAAGAAGAAAGAAAAAAAATCCAGCCCTTATTTTAGCCAGACACTTGAAGGAAAAACATCTATATTTATTGAGAAGTGGATGCAAACCTTTCACACATAATTTTTAAAAATGAAAATAGCATCACAGGGTTTAGAAATATTTCCAAAGTCAATATTAGGTTTTTAAGTTTCAGGTAGGAGAAAAGGCAGAATCAATTAAGTTCTGTATTCCCAGCGCTTGCTTTCTGTCTCTAATTTTATATTTTACTGGTGATATTGGCACAGGCAACACATTGGCTTCTTTTTTCCACTTAACTCTCATTTTTAAGAAATTGTGCTCTTGTGAAAAATGTTTCTTTTTTAAGTTTTCTTTCTTTCTGTTATTCTCATCATATTGTTTGGTTGTATCTGAAACTCTAGTGGGTCTCCATTTCCAAGTTTTTATTTCCTAGTTGGCAGTACCGTTTTTACACCTTCTTGCAGATGGAGACTTGGCAGGAAAGTTGTACATCAGGGTGTGTTTGTGTGTGAGGGTGTGAGGGCAGGAAAGGATGATGCTCAAATAAAAAGCAAGAAAGTTTTTCATTCAGTACAATCTTAGCCGATGACATTTATTACTCAGTTCATCCATTTGCCTTATGAAATGAATATTTAAATCTGTTGTCATGATCAGGATTGGTTACACATTTTGTAGGGCCCAGTTTGAATTGAAAATGTGGGTAGGCCTGCCAGATTTAGAAAATGAAAATAGAGGACACTTGGTTAAATTTGGCTTTATTTCAGCTTTATTGAGGTATAATTTACAAATAAAAATTGTATATTTAAGGTCTATAACTTGATGTTTTCCTGTATGTATACATTGTGAAATCATTACCACAGTCAAGTTAATTAACATATCTGTCACCACATTTGGTTACCATTTTTCATGTGTGGTGAGAACACTTACCTACCCTCTTAGCAAATTTCAAGTATATAATACTGTCTGCTAACCAGAATTACCTGGAGGATTGAAAAGAAAAAATCAAACCTGTGCCTGTATGTATTGATAATTGGTTTGGGGTGTGGCAGGGTATTTTATACAACTTCCCCAAGTAATTTTAATGCACAACGTCAGTTGAGAAGCTAAAGTGTGTTCTCTGGCTCAGTAGCATTAGCACCACTTAGGAACTTGTAGGAAATGCCCATTCTTGGGCCCCCTCCCAGTCCTGTTGGATTGGAAAGTTGGAGATATCCCCCCAGCAATCTGTGTTTCTTTTAACAAGCCCTAACATACTTTAAAGTTTGGAACCTTTGTGATAAACAACTGGAAACTGTTAAAAGCTTCTAAAAAATTGTGTTTTAAAAGATAATTCTGCTAGATATGTGGGGAACTTAAGGAACAAACCAGAGGACAAGGCAACCTGTTAGAAGCTGCTATCTTTATAGGATCATGGATGTGGGAAGATGGGGCTAAGAACTAGAGCAGTGAATAGAGGAATGAAGGGAGGTGATAGATCAGGAGATATTTCAGAGACAGAATTGGTGGAATTTTGTGATTGAATGATTGCATTGAGGTTGAAGGAGAGAACTTGGTCAAAGAAAGTATGTTTCTCTCTGAGTGGATTAAGCCATGTTATTAAATAAGACAGGAATATCTTTAGAAAGTGTAAACCTGGGGAAGTGATAAAAGTATTGAACATGAGGTGCCCTAAAGCATTCAGGAGATGTCTTGCCTCGTTGAAAATTTGGTTCTAGAACTTTGAAAGCAAATGGAGATGGGGGTATGGCATTGGGAATTCTCACTATGGTATTTACATTTTAAAACCATTCATTCTAATGGTTGTATATGCACTAAATAATTTATTTTTAAACATGTCCACTTCATTTCAGATTGAGCCAAAGATGATGAATTTTAAAGTCTATAATCTCTTATATTTGGATCATTTATATGAGGTTATTTGTAGTAATTAATAGAATCTGTAGAATACGTTAGCAAAATTATAATAAAAGAAAAGTTACTTTTTATAAACTTACTTTACATTCTTGTGTCAAGTGTACACCAAACACATTCATTTTCAGAGAAAGAATTGAAATGGAAAAAAACAGAATAAATCTCTCACTGCAGCTGTTAAAGGAGGGAGTTTTTGTGTCATGATTAAGCCTGTCGGTTCTGGAGCCAGCTGAGTTCCATTCATTTAGAGGAGGTCTGACTTGGGACACGTTACTTAAACTCCATGTGATTTGGTTTCCTCATCTACAAAATGGCTAACTTGATATTACCCATGTTACAGGGTTTTTTGTAAGCATTGAATGAGTAAATACCTGTAAAAGTACTTTGAAAAGTGGTTAGCATTTAGTTAGTAATCTGTAAATGTAAGCTCTTATTAATATTGGAAACAATTTTTCTCAGTCTCTACTTAGTCTTATTTTCTAAATTGTTGCTATTGATAGTTTCTGCGTCTTTCTTATGTTATTTTTGTCAGCTTTATGAACTTCTGAACATTGAAGGGAAAGATTACAAACCAGCAGATTTCTAGGAATTAAATTCTGAATCATTCATGGAGAAAATGTAGATATGTACCAAAAACATACAGAAATTTCTAAACATATAGAAATTAAAATGTACATTTTAATTTAGACACGTTCTAGATTTTTGGCTCAAAGTTGAGGGTTAGGAGGAACTGGGCTCCAAATTCTTTACGATTTTAAATCGTGTTTCATTAATCCTCATTCTGAGCACAGTCAGTAGCAAGTCAATAATTTACTCTGAACAGGAATAAGTAAATTACTACTCTTTTGATGCATAGTGTAAAGGTCAAGAATATATCGTAACAGTTTCTGCATCAAAAATTATATAAAGGAAAGCTACCAAGCAATGTGTGATTATAATTAGTAATAACAATGGTAATTCCCACAGGATACATTTGACCCTTACAGTACAGTGAGAAGAAGGCAGTGCCTCTGGAAGCATCTGAGATTTGTAAATTAAGGCTGTTCCTCACCACTCTTGAATTATAATGATCTGAATTTCATTTAAAATCTTCCCTTAGTTTAGAAATCATTATGCTGGTGTAAAGGCCAAGGAGAAATGCTTCATCTTTAACATTTTACTTATCCTCCTCAAAGTAGTGGTACAATCCACATTTTTCAACCTATTTCAATAGGGGTTGGGAACTGGCAGCAGAGGGATAGATGTAATTCAGGATACTATGTCTAGGCCCTGTCAGATCCACAGAACTCTTGTAACTTGGGCATATGTCCAGGCAGGTTCTAAATATATCTAGCACTCTCCTGTGCTACTTGGAGTTCTTGTGTTCTGGGAATGGTCCACAGTTGGGACAAACTTCCTAGGGTCAGAAAAAGATATGGAAAATATGCCACTTTATGGTACAGGTGTCTAACATCGGCCCTGACAAGACCCCAATCAGCTTTTCTCCTGGAAGGAAACTATTGTGCAACTCTCATCAAGGAAATCCATATTTCATGATATGGATGGGGGCCAGTAGCAATTTTAGAGGTGTGGATCCCTTAGTGAATGAATGCAAATGTCGGGCTTTACATAGATAAATACTAATATTGGATATTCTCAGAAATACTGGGTATTTCCAGTATCTATTTGTAGCTCCCCATCTAAGAAACTGGAGTTCTCTAAGTCATGATTTAGTATGTATAGTAAGTGCATAAATCAGGATTTATTAAATGATACATATATATAGACATTTCAACTATATATAGATATATATATAACTATATATAGATAGTTGCTACTATCATCGGCAGTAGGCAAAATAGATACATTAGCTTTTGGTTTAAGAACTAAAATTATATCACATCTGTGAAAAATCATTTGCTCTTTCTCACTATAAAAATACTTGAGGGTTTACTGTGCACCTGAAACTATCACAACATTGTTAATCAGCTATACTCCACTATAAAATAAAAAATTTAAAAAAATACTTGAGGGAAGTCCTATTTCAGTTAATTTGTACTTCCATAGCTCTGATTGACTTCAAACAAATCACTGGACCCTAGTAACAGAAATCATGTTTGATGTCTTAGATGAGAAATGAACAGATACGAAGTAATTTTCTTTTATAATTTAATCACATAATTCAGCCTACTTTAAATTGTTAACAAAATGTGGAAATTTATGTATTAAAGATAAAAATTTATAATAAGAAACCGCCCACATACTTTACTTAAAGGGTAATTACCCTTCATATACTCCATAACTCACTAGCTTTGATGAAGGTGGCAGTGAGTTATTATGGTCTTTACTTTGTCAGAAAAACTTTAATAACTTCATCATGCCACTGGTGTCATAAAGTTATGGATTGCATGCAAGGCATAATAACTTTTTCTTTTTGATAGGAACTACATTTCTCTTTTCAAGTGGTCAGTAATTCACAGTTAGGGATTCAAAAATGGTGGCTTTGCATCTCTAGATGATTTCTCTACTCACAACAGCAATGAAATGCCTTATTGATATTTACATACTTTAAAAAAACTACTCATATAGTAGTGTGAGTGGAATCCTTCATATGAATTTTTAAAAATAAGGTGGAATTCTTCTGTAACACAACTAACAGATGATAATATCTGTATTATGGGCTGTGTTACGTCTGGTTTTTATGATGGTATGAAATCAGATACTGTGTTGAGAGAGGCTCATAATTTTTTTTTTTTTTTTTTTTTTTTTTTTTTCTTTTTGCGGTATGCGGGCCTCTCACTGTTGTGGCCTCTCCCGTTGCGGAGCACAGGCTCCGGATGCGCAGGCCCAGCGGCCATGGCTCACGGGCCCAGCCACTCCGCGGCATATGGGATCCTCCCAGACCGGGGCACGAACCCGTATCCCCTGCATCGGCAGGCGGACTCTCAACCACTGCGCCACCAGGGAGGCCCGAGGCTCATAATTTTATCTGAAACATACAGCTTTGTTTTATTTCATTTGGCTGGAATTCTTCCAATTAAGTAACTATTAGTTTAACAGAAAAACTGAGAGCATTGTGGTGATATTATTAAAACAAGTATGTGTTAATCAGGATGTGTGAGATAAGAATGTGTTAATAGTTGGAGGGGAACATATCAGCTACAAGAACATAATGGTTTGGTGGTTAAGTGCCCTGATGGTTGACACTCAAGGGCAGAGGCTAGAAGGTGTGGGGAAACAGGAAGAATATTTATAGACGACATTTCTGAAGGGCGATGCGCTTTGCTAGAGGGAAGTTGGCTAACACTGGAATTATTGGGAGATTCACCTTCAAGTCATAGGTATGAAAAGTATTTTTATTTTTAACTTGGGCCTTTGAAGCATACAATGAAAGGAAATAAAATAGCTGTTTTGCTGCTAAAAATTCAGTCTAGAGACTGAATTTGATGATACTGATTTTTAAAAACTCAAGAAACACGTTTATTGAAAGTTGGTACTTTTAAAAGCAAAACTTATGTAGCAGTTTCACTTCTGGGTATATTCTCAAACAATTTGGAAGCAAGTACTTGAATGGGTATTTGTACACCAATTTTCATAGCAGCGATATTCACAAAAGCTAAAAGGTGTAAATAACCCAAATGTCCATCGACGGTTGAATGGATAACAAAGTGTGGTATATACAGACAATGAAATATTACTTAGTATTAAAAAGGAATGAAATTCTGACGCATGCTACAACATGGATGAATCTTGAAGACATTGTGCTAAGCGAAATAAGCCAGACACAAAAGGACAAATATTGCATGATCCCGCTTACACGAGGTACCTGGAGTGGTCAACTTCATAAAGATAGAAAATAAAATGGTGGTTGCCAAGGGTGGGTGGGTGGGGTGGAGGACAGGGAAAGTTGTTTAATGGGTACAGAGTTTTAGTTTTAGAAGATGAAAAAGTTCTGAAGATGGGTGGTGGTGATGGTTGCATAACAGTGTGAATGTATTTAATGCAACTGAACTGTACACCTAAAAATGGTTAAAAAGGTACATTTATGTTATGTATATTTTACTGCACTAAAGAAAACAAAACTTACTGAAATGGTAATATAAAGTAATAAAAATGCTTCCAGTTAGAAAACAAACTAATGAGATAAATATAAGGGTTAGCTAACTATTCATATTCATAAATATTCAGTAGTCATCATTAGACTAAATTTGGGAAAAACATATTTTCCTTATCTTGTATATGATCCGGGGAATGATTTGCCCATATTTAAAAATATTGTCTTTTAGTACTTGACATAACTCTTGGAGCATGGAAGATGCTCAGTAAATATTTGTTGATTGATATTTGTTTATTCAGGAAATTATAGTTATAGCATCATGTGCAAAATAATCAGCTTAACTGTAACTCGTTAAGCTTACTTATAAGCTCAGTGAACAGGTAGCAAATATAACCTTTAAACTACAGGCAATCAAATATGTAGTATAGATATACTAGATTATGGGAACTAATGTATCCTAGTTACTATAAAATATGCCACGAGTTTTTGTTGTTGATATAAAAACAATATTGATGTTATCTCAAGAAATGAGCAGTTATTTGCCTGAAAGACTGCCTCTAGGATAGCTAGTGCTATTATCCCCATTTTATAGCTGTACAAAGATCATGGTGGATCTCATGGCCATCTTCGTGCTTATTTTACTAAGACAGTAGCTTCTTTTTTTTTTAATATTTTATTTTTATTTATTTATTTTTTTATCTTTTTGGTTGCACCCCACGGCATGTGGGATCTTAGTGCCTTGACCAGGGATCGAACACACGCCCCCCCTGCGTTGGAAGCAATGAGTCTTAACCACTGGACCGCCAGGGAAGTCCCAGACAGTAGGTTCTTCATCTAACCCTCTGGTTCTTATGAGGATAATTTGACTCTTATCCTGGGATCCAAGTGGTGGGGTGGAAAACCTATCTAAACAGCGTGGTATTAGGTTACCTAACGCTGCTTCAGATGGCTGCTTTTGCCAGGTGGAGAAGTAATGCCACTCTCTTCATTTCTGTGGACAGAGTCCATTTTAAGCCTCTTATAGGAACATTATTTTCATTATTCTGAACGGTGTTATTCTAGTTATCAGAAACTGAGTATCACTTGTAAAAGAGGTTATACAGTTTTATTTTTGTGAGTAACTGTGTTTTCCCCCCATTGTTTCTTTTCTTTTTTTTTTTTTTTTTTTGCGGTAGGCGGGCCTCTCACTGCTGTGGCCCCTCCCGCTGCGGAGCACAGGCTCCGGACGCGCAGGCTCAGCGGCCATGGCTCACGGGCCCAGCCGCTCCGCAGCACGTAGGATCCTCCCAGACCGGGGCACGAACCCGCGTCCCCTGCATCAGCAGGCGGACTCTCAACCACTGTGCCACCAGGGAAGACACCCGCACCCCATTATTTCTTGAATTATATTTGTTCATTATGGAATATTGGCTAGTGCAAAAATAAAAGCTCTGTCGTATTTTTAAAATTACCCATTATTGGGAGTTCCCTGGTGGTCCAATGGTTAGGATTCTGGGCTTTCGCTGCTGTGGCCTGGGTTCAATCCCTGGTCGAGGAACTGAGGTTCCACAAGCCATGTGGCGCAGCCAAAAAAAAAAAAAAAAAAAAAAACCCATTATTTTACCATGCAGAGATAGGCACTGATACCATTTGTTTGCGTGTCAGCAGTTCTACTGTCTGTCCATGCATATGTGCACACACATTAACAAACAGAGACACAAAACTGGGAGCCATAAAATTAGGATTGTAATGATTATTCTATTTTATAGCCTGCATATTTTTTCACTGAGCATTAAATAGTAACTTTTCTCATATCCCTAAATATTCTTTCACAGCTGCCTTCTAAGTAGCTGTATTTCCTTTGATTTTATGTCTGCACCAATCCTCTATTACTAGGATTTTAGAATATTCTTCTTTTTTTGCTATTATAAGTGACACTATGATGAAAATACTTTTAGATTAATCTTTTCCCTATCTCTATTTTTTAAGAACAAATCCCTAGGATAAAAATTAAGTAAAAAGATATGAACATTTTCAAAGGTGTTTGATATATATGTGTCAAATTGTCCTGCACAGAAAGACTGTGCAGGTTTATACTTTTCTAGTGGTCTGTATCAGAACACCCATTGCCCATCCCAGAATTAGGGTTTTTGTTAACACCAATTTGATAAGTGGAGAATTGTAATCATTTATTTTAATTTGCATTGGTGGTGAGCATTTGTATATATTTTTTTAGCATATGTATTTCTCCATGTCATGGTTAATCTGATGTGTTCCTTTTTTCTATTTGTGACATGTATTTATGTGTTAAAGACATTAACCTGGCTGTATGTAGTTTCATTTGCAACTACTTTTTCCCCAGTGGATTTTTCTGTTTTCAACGTTTTGCCAAGTATTACCAAGGAAAAAAACAAACAAAAAAACCAACAGAAACCTTTCAGATAGATTACTTAACTCTATTTGGGGTTTGTTTCTGAATACAAGATAGATAAGGTAAATTACCTTCCTCCAAGCTCAGGTGAGAAAAACTTACCCTGTCAATTAGTTGTAAAGCATTCAGTTTTATGATACGTAACCAGATAACTTGGGATAACTTGTCTCTAGGGTTTTATCTAGGATATGCTAGGCGTTTCTCGAAGGAAAGTGTAGCTGTAGTGAACATTTCCATTTGGGTGTGCTCCATTAAACCAAGTATTGCTGAAATGCAACAGCAGTTGACATTTTTACTGAGCAATATGCAAACATTGAGAGAAATTTTCCCCATCCTAATGAGGAAGATAATAATAAATTGATTATTGAGTATTTCTTACAGCAAAGTATTTGAGCAACTCTCTGGCCCTTTTTTCCATGAATGAAGATTACAACCATTTGCTGTTTTGGAGTTATAATTTATATTTACACATAGTATTATGGAATTTAGGAAATTCACTTCAGATATATCAAAGTTAACATTGATGTGTGTATATATGTGGGTTTGTGTATATGTTAAAACATATGGGAGGTGGCACAAGTAATGCCAAAATCATTGAGAAAAACATTAAAGGTAAATGAAATCTTTATTGTCATAAATTGCTCTCCAATTCAATAGTGATAAAAGGCATGTGAAGGGACTATAAGGTTACTTTCAAGCATTTACCAAGTTCCAGGAAATGAATGTATTCATATAAAAAACACCTGACAAGTGCACAAGCCTTTTTATCTGTTGACCAAACAATTGATTATTAAGATCTCTTGGCTTGCATAAGCTTTCAAAAACAATATGATACATGGTCACCCATTTGCCATTGACTGGCATTATGAAGAGTTGGAAGGGGGCAGTATACTAACATAATTTTATGGCAAATTTAGTAATCCGAAATCTCTTCTAAATACACTCGAGGTGCTCCCTATCTAAAGGAGCTCTACAAACCATAATTTTGTCAAGTGAAGAATTTGTAGCACGTAATTACCATTGGTTCATTCTTCTTGTAAATCAGAATACAGGTTCACAGTTTTTGAGGCTCATGGTAATCTCATACTGGCTGATAGTTTGATTGTGAGCAGGAAATGTGCTTTCTTTAGCCATCTTAGAAAAAAAAAGGTAACACAGAAGTCTCCAGTAGCAGATAAAGAGTTCTGCCAAGTGGAGTTTAGCTTTAATCAAGTAACATGGAGATAATTTTTTTTTTCTCTAAGAAAAGAATCTCCCCTTTGGCATCATGGTCGGTTAGGAGTCTTGGTCCTCACAGGAACAGAATACATACATTTTTTTTTTTCTACACTAAAATAATGTCTTAGACCTATTTTTCCTTTCTTCCTCTTAAAATTATTTAAGATAACTTACCTGAACTTGTGAATTTTTTCTAGAACACCCGCTTCTTTGCTTTTAAAATTCCTAGAAAAAACACAGATACATATTTAAATATACATGAAGTGTCTAGGTGTTTCTGATTTTAATGCTTAAATCAAAAGCTTTTTGTAAATGGAAATTTAAAAAATTGTGAAACTATTGGAAAATCTTTTAAAAAGTTGGTTAGTGCAGTATTTTAAGTATGTTATATACATATATATTAATATACTTCAATATATTAAGTACATAAGTAGTGGTTTTATTTATTATTATTATTTTTTTTATAATCATAGTGGTTTTATTTTAAAGCTCATTTTATTTAAGTGATGTAGTAATATCCTTCCTCATTTAAAAAACTGAACTAGTAAAAGATTTTTAAAGAATTTTGAAAATATTAAATGATTTAAGTAATTATAGGAACACTTTTATCCTAGATTTATATACAAAATTTATCAATTTTGTAAAGTGATTAGAGTTAGAGCAGATGCTTTTTACATTTTGAACTTAAAACTTAAAAATTCAGCAATATGTGAAACATATTGAATGTGTTGTATTATATTTACCTAAGAATTTCTGCCTTAACAAATTAAAGGCCCATTTCTTTCTTTTTTAAAATTCATTAAAAATATTCATATACTCACTGATCTCTAGGGGAACTTTAACTAAAATTCATTACTTATTTAATACTTCTGATTTTTTTCCCCATTTTTATTTATTTTTTATTTTATTTATTTTTTGGTTTCCTTTTTTTTTTTTAAACATCTTTATTGGAGTATAATTGCTTTACAATGGTGTGTTAGTTTCTGCTTTGTAACAAAGTGAATCAGCTATACATATATATATATATATATATCCCCATATTTAGAATGTGCATGAAGTGGTTTATTTATCTTTGGCTAGTTACCACTTGAGACTCTATTTTGTAAAGCTAATTTAAATGATCATTTAAACATGAATTACTGTTACTGGTTTTCTTCTATTTCTAGTGTATTGAGGGTCATGCAGCCTTATGACGACCGGGTAACATGGAGGTGAGAGGGGGAGGCAAGACATCATCTCAATGAAGGTCAGGAAGGGTCAGCCTGGAGCAGAGGTGTGATTTGGGCAGGTGGAAATGAATGTTTTCCTGGAATGAATTGGCAGAAGTAGATTCTTACTGATTTAGATACATTTCTGACGAACTGAAGGGAGGAATTATTAAACCCAGGGTTGAATAAAGCATTTCAAGCATTTTGTAAGAAGTGATTAAATCAGGGAAGCTTCCTATTTTAGAATCAGAGAGAAGATATCAATGTAGACTTTTAGGAAAAGTTTAATTTTTGTAGAGAACTGAAGACATTTTGATGAAATATGAAATTTAGTAAAATTTACAACTTCCCCACCACAAAATTGAGTGTATAATATTTTTTTACTCTTCAACTGTTTATTCCATAATCAGTTACTGTAGGGGATAGAAACCCAATTGTACACAAGTTAATAAAAGCAAAAAAAAAATTAAAGATTGTTAGCTTTAAAAATACGTATCTATTGATCATGTAAAATGTAAATATAAACATTCTGCCCTTATCTTTTTTTTTTTGCGGTACGCGGGCCTCTCACTGCTGTGGCCTCTCCCGTTGCGGAGCACAGGCTCCGGACACACAGGCTCAGCGGCCATGGCTCACGGGCCCAGCCGCTCCGCGGCATGTGGGTCCTCCCGGATCGGGGCACGAACCCGTGTCCTCTGCATCAGCAGGCGGAGTCTCAAGCACTGCGCCACCAGGGAAGCCCCTGCCCTTATCTTTTTGCTTGATAATCACGAGCTTCAAAATCTGGCACCATCCTTCATGGGATTCACAAGTCCTATTTCCATTGTGTTGTTTTATTAGGTTATGTAGCTTTTCTCAAAATTAAACGAGTGTTTAGCTGGTTCCTTCAAACATTGACAAAAGAAGATACAGAAAAGTGGTTGGAGTGGGAGAAGAGTTATCCTGCGCAGATACTTACCCTGTTTCCTCTTTTCTGCTGCTTTCTTTCTGCTGCTTTCTTTCTCTTCACATACTTCGATAAAACTCAAAACTAATTGAGATGGTTGGGGGAACCAAGTGAGACAAGGAGAAAAGTTTACAACTGCTGTCTGACCCCTAGTACTAGTGACACTCAGTTTTTTGAGTACCACTTGCAGTTTAAAAGATCAGAGCCACTCTTTTTTTTTTTTTTTTTTTTTTTTTTTTTTTTTTTTTGCGGTAGGCGGGCCTCTCACTGCTGTGGCCTCTCCCCTTGCAGAGCACAGGCTCCGGATGCGCAGGCTCAGCAGCCATGGCTCACGGGCCCAGCCGCTCTGCGGCATGTGGGATCTTCCCAGACCGGGGCACGAACCCGTGTCCCCTGCATCGGCAGGCGGACTCTCAACCACTGCGCCACCAGGGAAGCCCCAGAGCCACTCTTGCTGCCTTACTTTGTGTGTACAGATTGCTGTTAATGTTGCTACTATCTGTTTTGTATCAGGCCTGCTAGCTAATTTCCTTGTTTATTAGCTAAGTGATTTTCTTAATGGCTATCCTTTTGACAAACGAAGAAATCTTAGCTGCTCTGAGTGGGAAAACTGAGTTTGAAAAATCATGGTGAAAGGGATAAGGAACATCTGTATTCATGCTGCCGCTATGTTGTTGATATGGGAGAAAATCTGGCGACTGACCTTGATTCTTGACCGAAGTCCCCAAAATATGCATAATTTGGCCTTTACCCATAAGACAAATAGCAACAGTCTCCAGTTAAAGCAGGGATTCAATTTCCTTTGGGTTGGGTGTGGAAAAGGAAATCTTCTCCAACCTTATTATCAGCGGGATTAGTGAATTTTTTCCTGAAATATTTTAGATACTCCATTTCAACAGAAGCATTGTGTTTGAATTCATATTTTATTAACCAGGAGTTATTTTGTTTAATTTATACTTGGAGATTTAGAGGCCTGCAATATTGTTTTTAAGGGAGAAATGTCTTTTTATTAAACAATCAAACAAAATCCAAGTACCCAATGGTGTCAACAAAAAACTCCTGTGATCTGATGATAGATTTTGGAATAGGGCCCCTGGAAGAGACAGTAGCACTATATTGGGGAGCCAGTTCAAGATTGCTATAAACAGGTTTAGATTGGCTGAAGTCCATGAGAGGTGGAACCTCTAGCACTAATCATCTGTTACCCCACTGACCCTTCAGGAGGTCAGTCATCAGGGGTTGCCCTGGATCCATGTTAGGAACCAGGTTTATAGGTGAATAGTTTAGGGCTCTTATAGACCCATCTCTGCCCCTACAGCCTGTGAATATGAATCTGACATGGCACCAAAATGTGTATTTATCCACCAGATGTTATCTCAGAGCTTGGGCAGTGAGATTGGGTATTTGCAGTTCCACACAGCAGAGATCCATCTTTTAAGTAAGGCAAGAAAATTTGAGCTTCCTAGTTTTTAAGTAGGAGTCATCTTTGCTCTTGAAAACTGGGTTACGATTATGTTACCTTTTTATTTTTGTTTATTAAGCACCATAGTCAGCCAGCTAAGATTAGAGAAAATAGTGAAAGAGAAAGCATTTCTCCATCCTGTCATTGACTCCCCTTGTACTTTTGCCTTTTTCAGTTTCATTCCCTTGGTTTCCTCATCCTATTTGGGACCTCACATTCTATAAACTATGTTTCCCTCATTGAAAAGTAGCCACCTGCTATCTGTATAACTATGAGCAAATTACTTAACCTCTTGGTGCCTTGGTTTCCTTACTTGTAAGATGGCAATAGGATATTATCTACATCATAAAGTTGTTATGAGGATTAAATGCATTAAGATGTGTCAAGCACTTAGCTCCGTACCTGGTTGTACAAAGTGCCAAGTGGCCAATTAGCTAATAATTGCTAATAGAATCTATTAGTGGAAAAATCATAGAAAACCATAGACTTCATTGCCAAGTTTCAAAATGTTAAATAAGATAGACTTGTGAATTCTTTTTAATGTCCAGTAGCACAGGGGCTCCAGTTTTGCTTCTTCTGCCCAAATAGATTTGTAGAATGTCTTAAAGATACAAGAGGACTGTTGGGTCAGTCCCCAGAAGACTGTTGAATAGTGAGAATGTCCTAAGTATCCGAGGAATCATATTGAGTCTGTTACTTTTATTGGAAAAGGAGAGAATAATAGCCATATAGTGTTGAGATGGTTGGTTATTTTATGTATTCATTTCTGTCATAGCAGACACAGTACCTTGTTTATCTAATGTGAGTGTTCTAAATTATATGACCATTATTAAATCTATGTTCAAATTAATTTCTGACTTGGTGAGTATATTTCTTTTTGAGGCATCACATTTTTAAACATTTAGAATATAACCTCACCCATTTTACTTTGAGAATACTGTATGTGAAATAATTTTGAAGGACATACTGTTTCCTAGTATGTATTTTCAGTAGGTGGCTAATGGCTTTTGACCTGCTGTAGCAGCATACAGAACTGAATGTCAGACAGAGTACTTTTTAAAAGCTGCGTTTTTGTTTTGCATAATGAAGCACAATAATTCTTTTTGAGATTGCCTTGAATATTTTTCCAAGTAGTTATTGATGGAGACATGTCAGTTTGGTAAGGGAGAGAAGAGAAAATTGTGATGTTCCAGCATTTAGGTTTGAAGACTGTTTAAATATATTCAGATTGGTAAATACAAGTATTTTAATAAATAATATCAGATCTAATATATTTATAAGTTAAAAGCCATATAAAGTACGTGGTGTCAACTTTCCAACTTTCCCATATCTTTGGACCATTGTTATGAAAAATCACACATTTTAATCCACTCACTTTTCTCCTTAGTAATTTCCATTTTCTTTTGAAACTTATACAGTATATTCCATGGCCTATTTTCATACAACCTTTAAGAATTATACATACCGAATAATAATTCTCAAATGTCGTGTGAAAGTAGACCATGGCATGCACTATATAAATGACAGAGATTGGTTAGGGTTTGAAGGTTAGCGATTTTAGGTCATTGTCAAGGTTAGTTTCAAATTAAGTATTGGCACAAATTTTTGTGCAGTCACAGTCTTTGCAGTCATGTGCCACATAGTTTATGCATTGAATAATGCTCCGATTTATACTTAGTTGAATTTTTGAGGTGAAGATGTGTGTGCAGCTTGGTTAATGCTCAAAGTCCTTGAGGAGTGATGACTGTGAGAAAATGACAATATGAAGAGTTATATTTCCCGTACTGAACATATTAGAGCTGGCATTTAGCCACTGAACCATATGATGAGGGAGGAATATTGTTTGTATGCTTTGCATTTAAGGCTTAATTTCTGAGGCTGAGTTCTAATTTATTTATTCCCTTAGGTAACTACTGGTTTATCGAGATGCAAAAGAAGTATATTATTGGAATTTTTTAAATGGTTAAACTTGTATCATAGATGTCCTTTCTTTAAATTTAGGCACTAAAAATTCTCACACATCAAAGTAGCTTGTGATTCTCATTTGTGACTAGAGAGTTAACCATCTTTCAATAATGCTTTGAAGTTAGCTTTTCTTCTTTTTTTCTTAACCCAGCATGGGTTCATGAATAAAACGAAACACTCTGATAGGTATAGCGTATTATTGCTCTTGCCTATGGCTCTTGCTAATAAAAATTCAAATTCTGGTTAGTTTGCTGGAATCAAATCAAGGTAGTATATGGCATACTTTTCTCCTGTTATGAGGCCCTCTCGTAGAAAATAGATGGGAGGGAAAGAAAGCATGGGGTGGAGGGAAAGGACAAAGCAATTCAGGGTTAAATATATTTTGGCTTTTCTGCCTATGTTGTGGTAAGTCTGTAAGCTGTACAAGAGTTTTTACTTCTTATTGCCTTGGAATCCTTAAAAATAAAATTCCTATTCCTTAGGACTAACCTCCAAAAAATTCCTATTTTTTAGTCAAAGTATATGAATATGTTGTTGTGTGGGTGAGGTAACAATAACAACAGTGGCACTGACTTAATTTGATAGTGTTTTTTATTAGTTAATTAATATTATTATTATTTGGCTGCATTGGGTCTTCATTGCTGCGCACGGGCTTTCTCTAGTTGTGACGAGTGGGGGCTACTCTTTGTTGTGGTGCACGGGCTTCTCATTGCGGTGGCTTCTCTTGTTGCAGAGCACAGGCTCTAGGCGCGCGGGTTCCAGTTGTTGCAGCACATGGGCTCAGTAGTTGTGGCTCGTGCGCTCTAGAGAGCAGGCTCAGTAGTTGTGGCTCATGGTCTTAGTTGCTCCACGGCATGTGGAATCTTCCCGGACCAGGGATCGAACCCGTGTCCCCTGCATTGTCAGGTGGATTCTTAACCAGTGTGTCACCAGGGAAGTCCCTATGTGTGTGTTTTTAAATATAGCTAGATGAGACGCCTATCAGCTGAAAAATAGGATAGGTGATGATTAATAGGTAGGTGATTGCTAAAATAATTTGGAATTCTGACATTGCTAAAATTCTCAGCTTGCTTATAAGATGACCTAATCACTAAATCAAATAGGGTTTGGCATTTTAACGAATAAGATGTTTTCCACCAACATCAATACAGGAAAGAATTGTGCCTGGATGCTTCCTTCCGAATGAGACATGAGAATTTAGAAACCAAAGAACATGCCAGAGCTAGTGTGATGACAGTACAAGATATTCCATCCTGGAGCCAGGCCCCATTGGGAAGACCCTTAAAGTGCAGTTGGGGGAATGCAAATAAGGAACGTATTTAGCAAAATTACACATGTATGTGACAGTAGGTAGGAATATAGTCTTAGGAGTTAGAGACACCGAAATTTGGTTCTCAGTTTTAACTATTGGAAGGCTGGTCACTTTGGGCAAATAAGTTATTCTCTCTGAGCCTCAAATTTCTTAACTATAAAATAGGGATAGTGATGGTATCTAATTCATATTATTATTCTGAGAAATAATTACCAAAATTAAAAATTTTTTAAACCTATAGTGAACAAGAACTGCCAATTCCAAAGCCTTGGAAATCTGTTACATTTATATATTTTGCAAGTAATGAGACACATTGTTACACAGGCCATAGCTGGCCTCAGAATCCTGCTCAACTCAGAACAGCAGGAAGCTCCTACTATTTTGTAGAAGTTGGCACTCAGCATAAAACGTCTTTGTTTTCCCTGAGCGAATCCAATGCTACCTGTCTTCCTTCTTTTTTTCTATTTTGCTGACAGTCTCCCTAATGCAAATATCAATTTACTTATTTGGAAAAGTGGGAATGGAGAGATTGGTTATCCATAATCATAATGTTCAGGCACTGTGGTGGGTGCTTTACAGAAAATTGTATTAAGTTACTCCCACATTTATATTTCCAGCTCTGTACCCCAAGCTCCGTTCATGAATTACCTTATTACTTGACTCCAGTTAACTGTCTAATAGGTGTCTACACTTACTGCTCACTGTTCACTGTCCTTCAGTTACACTGGGCTTCCTCATGTTCCTTGAACATCCTGAGCTCATTTCTGTCTTGGGACCTTTGTTCTTGCTGATCGCTATGCCTGGAAGACTCTGTCCTTTTATTTTATGCATCTTGCTCCTTCTCCTTGTTCAAATGCCATTTCTACTGAGACTGAGGTTTCTCTCTGACAACTCTGTCATTCTTCCATCTAGTCAGTTTTTTATCTTGTCATCCTATGATGTGTTTCTTCAGAGCCTTTTCTCATATATATAAAATAATGTTATTCATTTAATTGTTTATTATTTTATCTCCCGGCCCAGAATGCAAGCTCCTTGAGATCAGTGGCCTTGTATGGTTTACTCAACACTGTATTCCTGATACCTGAAACTGTGCCTGGCTCACAGGAGTGCTCTGAACAACATTCAGAGGTATGATTATTCTTTCCTTAGTTTTATAGTTGAGAGAAGTGATGATCAGGGAGTTTAAGTAGCTTGCCCAAGATCACAGGGATTAGAGGTGGCAGAGCTGGGATTTAGACTCAATGCTGTGCTTTAATAACCTATGCCACAATGCCTTCCTTTCCTTAGTTGAAGGTCAGGAACGTCAGTGGGAGGCAGGGGGCTGTGTTGGTTCTTGGAGCTTCCTTTGAGTCCCAGGGGCAGCGGTTAATGTTTCTACAGCATTGTCAGACAAGAGCTGGTCCTGATCACCTTATACTCTAGTATCCTTGGCTTATCTTCTCTTCCCTTTTCCTTTTCGACTCAGTGCCCAAGACACGCATGATTAATATTTTACAAGAATGCATTCAATCCTTTACTGCTTGGGAAAAACAGTGAAACACGAGATTTTAAAGAAGATCCCAAAGGGCTAGAATCCATGAGTTTGAACCCATATGGAATCTTCCACCTGGCCAGGGTCCTTCCTTTTTATATACATGCTGTTTTTTGAGCATTTTTTACTTGGCAGTGGTTGCAGCTATAACTTTCTCTTTGTGAGTTTGTGCTAACAACACAGATAATGCTTTGGTCGTACTTGGCCCCTATTGACTAAAATAGTTCCACCTCTGTGCCTTTCTGCCCCATCACCCAACCCCCTTGCAAGATGTGGTGGTGAAGCTGGGCTATTTATATTGTTTTAACTAGATATACTATAGAATAAAACAGGCAGTCTTGCAATGTATATCATTAAAATGTATAAATGTATTTCAGCTTTTTGGGGAAAGAGAAAAAAAGAAAATTTATACCAGGACAGCTGATTAAAATGGGATAATCCACTGCATTTAATAAGTCACACCTAGCAGATTATAGAGGGAAGAGTTATTGGTGCTCTTTTTTCTAGGATATTTGGTGTGCGTTGCTGCATTTGACCTTTTAGAAGCTATTGACATCATTTGGGAACTTCCAGTAAACCTGCCTTAATCTGTTAAACAGGAGGAATCTTAGCATTGTGGAACTGACTGGTTGATTAATTTAAATCCAAACACACACAGTCCTGCCTGGATGCCCTTTGTGAGACCCTCACACAAAAGGATTTCATTCAGAGGCATTATAACCCACATCCTGCTGTCGGACCCTTTCAGCTCAGTTGGTCTTCTTAGGCTGCAGGCATCATCTTTAACCCCTCTTATGCTTCCTTTTATTTCATGAAAACAATATCTGTGTTTGGATTCATACAAATGTTCTACATTTTCAGCAAAGTTCTTTATTTGTATCCCAGGGAAAAGGTATTGTAAAGTTCCACTAATTGAGAGGCTAAAATGGGAACTTATCTTAAACTGGCTTCTTTAGAGAAACTACATTAGAACTTAATCCAGTGCTTCCTTTGGGAATTATAATCAAAATTAGAATCATGAAATGTTGAAATAAGTTCTTGGTATTAGAGTAAGCCATCATCTATAATTCCTTTGACTTTTAGATTCAAAACATTGAAGGTTTTGTAATCATTGTTTAGTTTTGGGAAAACATTAAAGTTAATTGACTCATGGGTGAATTCAGTGGTAGTATAAAGATCCTGAATGTTTAGATGAAAGCAAAGTTTAAATTCTTTAAGGATAAAACTTTGAATAATTTCAGTCTATTACAGGGACTAAGAAAAGTACCCATACATTGGGCACTCTGATGGGCTTGGTTGCAGAAGAGGGCAGGTATTTGTGTGGGAGAAACAAAAGCATAGCCTTAGAATGCTTTCCTAGCACATATTATGTTAGACTGGAAAAGATCAACACCCTCATTTTGAACAACAAAAAAACTAAGGTCCCCACTTAATTATTCAAGCTCTTACTTGGCCAATTTCTGTTTCCTCATCACCCAATTATAGACTGTACTGGAATACAAATGAAGTCTTTCAAAGAAGGTGGTATAATTTGATTCTCTGTGGTTTTGTTCATTATTATTAATTGTAATAACTTTTTAATTGAGAGCTTTTGATGTGTCAGTACTTTATGCATTATCTTTATCTTCATAACTACCGTACGAGGTAGTACTAGTGTTCTTCTCTTTTAGAAAATGAGGATCTGATGTTTAGAAAAGTCAAGGATTTGCCCAGAATAGCTGAATCATGAGATAAGACACTTTTTTTTTTTCCCCCTTTGAGAAGGTAGACTTGTAGCTAGATATAGGGAGGAGAAACGGGTAGTAAGAAATGTTTCTCCCAAGCCTCAGGAGTTGCCTTGAGAATATTATGGTGATGTGAATGACTCTGCCATGGGTCACTGGTAAGGAAGAAAAATTAAGGCCATTCTGGCCTTAATTCTTCAGAAACAGTGGATTTGTTGTGAGGGCATATGAAAGCACTTCCTTTCCGGCCGTCATCAGAAGCAGTAGATGTCCAGGTGAGGAGCCTATTGGGGAACCAGAGGACCTAGAAGCTATGTGGTTCAAGAGAAATCATTGCATCATTTTGAGACTCTGTTTTTTATTTTCATTTCTAAAGGTGAAATTCCAATTTCTACCTTACCCTACCGCACTAGGTTGTTTCAGAGATTAAGTAAAATAATTTAATCTTTGGAAAATCAAAAAATCACTTTGGAAAATGAAACAAATTAGGACATAATACATTTTTTTGTTTATCTATTCAATAAATATTTATCAAGTGAATGCCAAAGGCAAATCATAGGTGCTGTATTGAGAATAGGAGGCAAATATAGGCTTTGCCTCTACTTTTCAGAAGATTGAAGGGAGAGGGAAATAAGATGCAAGATAATAACTAGGTAGTAGAATGTTTTAAATGCAGTTAGCCAGGTGGAGAATACTGTAGAATTTCTGGGGTGGAACCAGTCCCTGATGGAGGAGGTAGATCTTGAAGGATGGTAGGATTTGGGCTGCCAGGGAGGAGACACAGGAGGAGTGTGTGCGCGGGGGTGGAATGAGGAGGTAGGTGTGGGATTCCAGGAAGAAGAGACAGTAAGAGCAAAGGCTTAGAGGAGGAAAGGTATGGGGACATATTAGTGTATCAGATTGTCTAATTGGCTGTAGCTGAAGGTGCCTGGAGGTAAGGTTGGCAAAGATGCGTTCACATGGAAGCTGTGAACTCTGCACTTTATTCAGTGGTGCACAGGAGGAGCTTTTTAGGATTTTGAGTTTTGTGGTAATCTGGTCAAGGCCATGATTTGTGAAGACTCATTAAGGACAAAGTGATACAAAGAATGATTAAAGAGGTGGGACACTGAAGTCAGGAAGACCATGGACCAGAGTGTTATGAGATGACTGATAGAGAAGATCTAAGCTAGAGGGGCAACTGTGGGGCTGGAACAAAGAGAAGATACATCTGTGAAATTTGGCCACTGAGTGGGTTTGGCCAGTGATGGAGAGTTAGAACCCTTTTGCCATTGGATGTTAGTGTGATACTTTTTCATTAAATCAGTATGAATTGTTTTAGTTAACGAATTTAAGCTCATATGCTAATAATAAAATCCCATATACGCTGTCATTTTTCAGTCCTTATACTATCTTTAGTTGGAATTAGGAAAAGTGTTGTATTAAGACCAGAGGAGCCAAGAATGTTGCTTCTCTGGGCTAAGAGGAAGTTCAACGTAAATCATAAGGCAAAGCTGGGTTAGAACTGAGGGTGTTTTGAAATCCCCACCCCTTCCTGAAATAGCTGGAATACTCCTCCCACTCAATAGCTTGTAAAATTACCCACCACTATAAAACCTGACAACACCATATCCTGGTGCCTTTCTCACCTTCTGCGATGGCCCACCCTCTGTCTGTGGAGTGTGTTTCTCTAAATAAATCCACTTCTTACCTAAAAAAAAAAAAAAAAAAAAAAAATAGAACGGAGGTTTTTTTGCCTTATCAGAAAGGTGGTTTCTAGGAGGGGGCACTGTAGCTGACTAGTCAAGGCTTTAGAAATTCTGGCCAAATATCGCCTACATTTGCTTTTGAATTGGCACTTGCCAACATGAATTTAGTTGAAGAAATAAGTTAAGCTCAGAGTCTCGTTGAACCCTAAACTTCAATTTAATGATTAAGGTGGTTTGTAGATGAGATTTATAATACTTTCGACAGTCAAGGGGTGATTTCTTTGCTGTGTCTTTGTTTCCTGTGAAAGAGTATTTTACCTTCTAACTTTTGTTGTCTTTCAGTCTGAGATATTATAATATTGTTTGGATGTCTGTGAAGCCTTAAGATCCATTGGGAAATAAGAAGTGGATTTTCTGACATTTAGGACAGATAAAAGGGGGGTATACAGTTATCCAGAAAGAATATGTCAGAGCTTGGTGGAGCTAGTGCTGTTATGCGGTACTTTGTCCCAGCTCCCAGCTCTGTGCTGTGAGTGGCCTAATGTGGGTGTGTGCTTCACAGGGTTTCTCTGTGCTATCCTTGGGAATCCAAGTAAAGGAGGTAGTTATCATTTAAGAAAGAGTTTATCATCTTCCCTAAGAAGGTGGGAATGAGATTGCATTGATCAAGAGATTTAGTGGAGTGGCAAGAGGAAATAGAACACTCATGAGAATGTGACACATTAAGCTGTTTTTGTAGCGTAAGAGGAGAATAAAAACTAAATAAAGCCTGGATTTAGGGAATGAACGTTGGAGATACGAGGCCCCTTTTCCCTAAAGCAAGCATCTTTAACAGGACACAAAATCTGGCCACCTGGGGCCATTTGTCTCACTGACACTTGATTTCTGTTCCTGCTGGTGGTCTTGCATATTCCCTTCAGCCTTCTGTAGTGGGCAGACATCTTTTGGTTTGGTCTTATTTTTGGATAGGCTATTTTTTTAATGACGTATAGAATATTTAATTAAATTACATATTTATAAGAAGAACCAGTGCAATGAAAAGATCATATTGATTAACATAGACAATTTTAAAAAACAATTACAATATTAAGATCAAATTCAAGAACACTCAAAAGTAATTTTTGATTAGCAGGCAGCCCAGTGGCTGAGTGCTGTAGCACAGGAGCTGGTGACCTAGGGCATCCTGCTTAGCCTCAGCATTCAGCAAGTGAGGGACTTGGAGAGACACTTTTCTAAACTCTACCTTTTTAAAAAAAAAAACCTAGCAGGGGGCTTCCCTGGTGGTGCAGTGGTTAAGAATCTGCCTGCCAATGCAAGGGACACAGGTTTGAGCCCTGGCCCGGGAAGATTCCACATGCCACGGAGCAACTAAGCCCGTGCACCACAACTACTGAGCCTGAGCTCTAGAGCCTGCAAGCCACAACTACTGAGCCCATGTGCCACAACTACTGAAGCCTACGCACCTAGAGCCCGTGCTCCACAGCAAAAGAAGCCACGACAATGAGAAGCCCGCGTACCGCAACAAAGAGTAGCCCCCGCTCACCCCAACTAGAGAAAGCCCGCACACAGCAACAAAGACCCAACACAGCCAATAAATAAATAAATAAATAAAATTTATATATATTAAAAAAAAAAACCCTAGCAAACTAGCTTTACTGTTGCACTCTTACTTTATGACCATCCCATCTCTGGAGTAGTCGATACACCTGTTCCCTTTTGTGTGCATGCTGTCCAGATAACCTTTATTTACCTTTCCCAACCTAGTTTTGTTTAGACAGGTGGATCATCTCCCAGTAAGAGTTGTTTGAAACAACCTTGAAATAGTCTGGCTAGTATGTTAGGATCTAGTCCACTGAAGCTGTCATTGGTCTTCTCTGAGAGCAAGTAAATCAGGATTGCAAGTTCAGAACACATTTAGATGAATTTTCATATTTTGAATTACAGTAGTAATTCATATCCATGGTATTTAGAAAAACTTTTAAAAGTTTAAAATTATGTAATATAAAAATTGGAGGACTCTCTCAGTCTATAATTGGAACTGCCAGAAGTAACCACTCTCAGAAGTTGGGTGTATATCTTTTGGGCATTTTCAAATAAATAAATGCATTTATTTTAAAATTTGAATCACATATGTATATATATATATATATATATATATATAGAGAGAGAGAGAGAGAGAGGTGTGTGTGAATCATATATATAGGAGGGTTGGCCAAAAATTTTGCTCAGGTTTTTCCATGTGATCTTACAGAAAAATGTGAACGAACTTTTTGGCTAACCTAATATGTGTATGTGTATATATATATATATGTATATATATATATACACACATATATATATATATATATATATATATATATACGCACACGCACACACACACACACATATATATACACACAAATATATACACATACATCTATATATACACTATATATGTATATACACACTATTTTCATGAATTTCATGGTAAACTTTGCATGTTTTGCTTCTCAGACTTGGTATCTCAGAAAAAACAAGTGAAAGGATAGGAGTAATTCCATTTTGTTAGAAAGCCTTTTCACTTTACCTAAATTAAGGAAAACTGAATTATTATGTTTTTCATGAGAGCTGACCTTACTATTCTATTTTCAGAATTCTCCCCAACCTCTATGGTAGCAAAAAGTCCAACTTGTCAATTAGGATAAAATTCCCTATATTTTTCCAGACTGTAAATCGGTGCTGTGGGATTCCATTTTACTATTTTTGTAAGCAGTATTATTGCCATGCATTTGTATGGTATTTACTCACAAGGGAAACATTAAAAGGCAGGCTTAGCTTCATCTGAATTGAAATGGAGATAATAATAATTTCTTTGTGGTAGCTTGGAGTTTACAGTACAGAATGACAACCTTCATTTTTTATTGTGTTATGAGTATCTTAAAGAGGATCTGCCAAGTTACTTGATTATTCTTGCAGTTACAGTATTCTACTACAGTAGAAAAAATTAGATCATGGTATTGTTTAAAAACATGTCAATCCAATATAGAGAAGAAAACAATAGTTTTTATAGTACAGATGATAAATTACATACTTACTAAAACATCGCATCTGATCAAATAAGCGTGATATATCATTATAGACTCAGTTTGATGTTGAAACGTTGTTATTTTAAGCAATTACTTTAAACCTGGTATTTTTAAGAGGGGTTGTGTTCTTGTGAATGGGGTGCCAGATGCATGGGAAGACAAATAGTTCAAAGGGAAGATTTAAATTATGTATAGTTTTGGGAGTTGTTAGAAGTAGAAGTAATTCTGCCTGTGATAGAAGACTTAATCAGGAAGACTGGAGCAGTAAGATGGTAAATTTCTTCTGATTTTATCTGGGTGTCATAATTGGGCATTTGGCTTGGGGTGTTTTCTGGATAAGTGATGTATTGGTGGGGATTTACTGGAGCTCGGAGATAAATGGAATGGGCAGATGCCGTCTCCTGGAGAAGTAAACGCAGAGCATCAGTTTTCATTGTTATCAGTACTCTGACCTCCGAAGGCACAGATGTGAGCTTTCTTTTCAAAGGGAATCAAGTATTCACCCTCAAGGAAAAGGATGTTTGTAATGTAATAATATTAATGCTTGTTATGTGAGAAAACCATCTATGAATACTTATACTGTTGCCACCTGGGTGCATTATTTATTGACCTGTGACTTCATCAGAGCTTCAGCTGTGAGAAGAATATTGCTAATGGAATCATGTAATGACAGTTGTCATTAAAAAGTCACATTGCGGTGAATAGATTCAGAATTCATTGAGTCCCCTTGCTCTGTGTCTCACTCGCTGCTTCTGTGACAACCTTCATTTCCTACTTAGTAAATCCAAGCCTGGTCGCTCGAGCCCCAGGAAGTTGTTAAAGCAATTAAAGGCTTCTGTCTCCCAGCACATTGCTTGGTTACCATAGTATCCTCTGCCTCCAAGTCTCTCCTGATGATGTCAGTATGCATACAGGGGTTGTTCAGAGCATCTACGTGGGGATGATTCACCCCGCAATAAAGCCCCTCACCCGTTGCTCGGTTTCCAGTTTTATTTCAGACATCCCTAGAAATGGAAGGTAAGTGCCCTGTTTTGCATATCGGAGAATTACCAAATGCCTCTATTTTTCTCTTTCAGGTGAATGAATGGTTTCTTGCTTTCTATGGTATACTACTGACTGAAAACATAGTATATGGGAGCATTTCAGCCAATTACCTAGAACAGACTTACAGTTTGTACTTAAAGTGTGTGTATGTGTTTGTGTGCATCTGTATGCGCACATACATGGGGTGGGCTGATACAAATAACTGTGGGTGTACAATGTAATGCTGGCTACTCTCCCTGGTAAGCAGCAATAGCAAACACAGTAGAGCTTTTTATTTCAAATGATTTGAAATATACCAATTCCTTAAAATATTTTGACAGGTGTCACAGCACAAATGCAGTTTTCTAAGAGTGTGAATTATGTATTTTTTATTGATACTTTGTCTATTTTATCCAGTTTTAAACAGTATTAACATTTAAAAGGTCTAAGAGGTTATGGGAAGATATTTTTAGAAAGAAGGGCCAAGTTACATTGAGAATTTGCATGTTAGGGAAATTAAAACTTAAATTGTTAAAACAAAGATTTAGTTACAAGGGGCTATATGAAGTTTAAAGTATATCGATAACCATCATTTCATACTAATTTCATACTTTTAATGCTTTTCAAAAATCTCCCAATTTGATAATAAAATAATGCTTCTATTATTGTGACAAATGATATCAGCGCTTCATAAAAGTTCTCCTTTAACACATACCCATGCTCCTTAAGGATAAGCCAGCTGTGTTCAGCTTTATGAAAAGAATATTGTAGAACCATTTACAACATTCAAATAGAAGAGCCATGAATGAATATTTCCCTTGAAAAGTTAGTTTTCTGTTTCAAGTTTTCTACCACAATGTGCCCTGTCAATAAACAGTAAGTGATGAGACACACAGGTTTCTCTCTACTGCCTATGTCTGACACTCTCCATTCCGAGAGTTCTGTCCATATGACAGTGTTAGTTGTGCATTTATTTTCTCTTCCTTATTCCCAAGGGACTATTTCAGTATACTCTGTGAAGAACGTAATACTGTGTTTAAATGGAGGTGGTAGGTAAAGCAGTTTCTAAATAATTAATGGATAGCTTTGCAGGAGAATGAAGAAGAGGGGAGTAGGTAGGATGGGGACTCTCCCATTTCTTTATGTAGCTGAACCTTTATTGTATGTAGGAGGTAGACAGATGGCTCTTTTGAGAGGTCAGTAAATGGTCTAGACTGTCCATTTCTAGAGAGACTGATTAAAACTGACATTTTCTTTCTTGTATTTTTGGAGTCTTCTGGAATGTACCCTGCTCTCTACCTTTGCTTTGTTTTTGTGCAATATTATGTTAGTGGACTGATAATGTTCTTCATTCACCTTTCTTTAAAGAATCAGTGAAAAACATAGTTGTGAGAGAGTGTAAAAAAAGGTTAAAAATTTAGTTACTTTCACATAAAGGATATCGGTCTTATCTTGAATATCATAAATGCTTATTTATGAATGAATTCCTTTCTACCCTAAAATATGCTAAAATGCTTTGACTTTTAATTTCTTTACTGTTTTGAATACTTAATCCTGCTTTATGTGTTTGAAAATTTGCTAGTTAATTTAAAAAATCTCCTGAAAAGTAGAGAGAAATTATGATACCACCGAGTTTAGATTACGGTAGATTAAATGTTAAAGAAATTAACTCAATATAAACTGTTTCCATTCTTTTTAAAACCTTTTTATTGAAACACTTTTCATATGTTTGTGTTGGAAAGAAGACTATATTATATTCTAGGCTATGTTACGTCAGGTTTTTGCTCTTTGTTGTATTAATGTTTTGGGTAATATAATGTACTCTATTGAGTAGGTAACTCTTTGTAATAAGAAAAATACTTCTGAAGTTTTGAACCCTTAAGATATCCATGTATATCTCCTCCTGCTGACTTAACCAATACAAGTAGCAGTTTATACAGAGTGTACTATAAAGATTACAGTTTCCTTCATGCTTCAGGCAGGAAGTGGTTCCTAGCAGTTTTAGGCAGGGTGATTTTAAAAATTGCTTTAGGAGAGTTTTCATTTTATTTTTATGTCCTAATAAGAATGTTTTAAGTTTTATAAATACTTAAACTTGCTCCTGCTGAAATATGGAAATGCCAGGTCTGTAGACTTTACCAGTGTGAGACAATGAAACATGGCAGAAAAAGGATCATTTTGGCTTTTACTAGAAAGACAAATAAAACCAGTATCCAGAAGAATTAGAGGAAGCTGTAATAGAGAACATGGACCTGGAAATGAACATTTTGTCCAGTGAGAGGAAAGAAGCTCAAGCTGTGAGGGCTTGGTTAAATGCTTAGCCCAGTTGTCTGTGTTCGTTTAATGGCAGAGCCAGGGCTGGGACCTAGATGCCTACAGTCGAACAGGCTGGTTTTCATTTATGTGACCCCACATGCCCCAGTTAGAGTAGAGCCTTTTTTCCTAGTCAGCTTTTACTTTCTCCCAAAAAAGGAGTGATGAAACAGTATAAAAACTAGGAAAGTGTATTATTTTTCTTTTGTTGCGGTAACAAATTACTGCAAACTTGGTGAATAAAATTTGTTATCTTAGAGCTCTGTTGGTTAGAAGTCTGACACAGGTCTCAATGGACTAGAAAATCAAGGTGTCAGGGCTGTATCCCTTTCTGGAGGCTCTAGGGGAGAATCCATTTGTTTGTGTTTTCCAGCTTCTAGGGGTCACCTGCATTCCTTGGCTCATGGCCACCCTCCTTTACCTTAACAGCTAGCAAGTACAGACCGAATCCTCATGAGGCCATCTCTCTGGTTCTTCAAGGCTGGGAAGCAACCTTCATTTTAAGGCAGCGGTCCCCAACGTTTTTGGTACCAGGGACTGGTTTTGTGGAAGACAATTTTTCCATGGACCGGAGAGGGGGGATGGTTTCAGGATGATTCAAGCTCATTACATTTATTGTGCGCTTTATTTCTATCATTATTACATTGTAATATATAATGAAATAATTATACAACTCACCATAATGCAGAATCGGTGGGAGCCCTGAGCTTGTTTTAACCTGCCCCTCACTGATAGGGTTTTGATAGGAGTCTGCAAGCAATTGATTTGTTATGCTCTCTGTGTAGTCAAACCTCTGTGCTAATGATAATCTGCATTTGCAGCCGCTCCCCACCGCTAGCATCACCTCCTCAGCTCCACCGCAGATCATCAGGCATTAGATTCTCACAAGGAGCGCGCAACCTAGATCCCTTACCTGCGCAGTTCACAGTAGGGTTCACGCTCCTATGAGAATCTAATGCCGCCGCTGATCTGACAGGAGGCAGAGCTCAGGTGGTAATAACGAGCGATGGGGAGCAGCTGTAAATACAGATGAAGCTTCGCTCGCTCACCTGCAGCTCACCTCCTGCTCTGTGGCCTGGGTCCTAACAGGCCACAGACTGGTACTGTTACCGCTATGGGGGGCGGGGGGGGGTTGGGGACCCCTGTTTTAAGGGACTCATGTGATTAGATGCGGCCCACTGGATAACCTAGGATAATCAGCCCATTTTAGGACAAGATCCTCATCCTTAATCACATCTGCAAAATCCTCTGTCATGTAGGGTAACATATTCACAGGGTGGGGGGGTTAGGATGTGGACATCTTTGGGGACCATAATTCTGCCCCCCTCAGAGACTGCAAAATATATGGCTGATTATATCAACATTAAATTCACAAATCAGATATTTTTACTGATAACTATAACTTAAACTCGTGATTGCCAACAGAGACTACGAAATCTTGACCTAATTCAGTGGATGCAGTCATCCCTAAGGATATTAAAATGCCTCAAGATAATTAATGAGGGAAAATCATATTAGAAAGAAATGTTTCACCAACTCAAATGTTCAGAACTCTGAGGTAAAGATGTGAGTCTTACAAAGTGACACTATTCTCAGCTTAATATTTTTAGTGAGAGGCTCACATCAGATGAAGTTAATTAAACAAAGCTGATTTGGGATTGCGAAAATTCCATTAGCTAACTCCTATGTGGATGAGCCTGGGTTTCTTTAGAAGCCGAAGGGTAATAGCAAGGCCACTAGAGACCAAAATGTGAGATCTAGTAACCCTGAGTTTTGAATAACACTGTCGTTCATTGATCTGGCATTAAGCCATATGAGTCACAGGACTCAGCAAATGAGCCTGGTAGGTATGCCTTGCACGGTTTCCTAGGAAAGGCACAATCTGTTACCACAATCAATAATGCTAGATTGAGGCCAACAGCTGCAAAAATAGTTTCTCTTATTGTTTACATCCTGTATTTATCTTAAGTTTAAGCCAATTCATGGCACATGTATCCATCTGTACTAAGCATAAGATAATTTATATCTAATAGTAGTTTTTAAACCTTGTTTGCTAAACATGAGTGGTAAAAGATGCAGAGGAGAAAGTGCTCAGGCATATTACTTTGGGACAGGAAGCCTAAAATTACATTTTGCTGTGGTTCTCTCAAGGAAAGGAGATGGAAAGAAAACCGACTGTTTTCCTGCAAGTATTCCTTTTTAGTTTTGGAATAATTTTCTGGAGGAAGACTAAACAGTACCTTAAGGCCCTTATTTGGAAGAAAAGGGCTTGTGGAACACCATACATTTTTTTGCAAGAGGTAATCACTTTGACATTGATTCTCTTTGGTCGTAGAGAGTAAAACAACCTTAGGATTCTGTATAAAAGTGAAATCTGAATTTATGCTGTCATGGGATTTGTCAATCAAAATATTATTAAAGGAAAACTGTTATTTGACAATGAACTTAAAAATTAAAATCAGTGATTTACACAATTTGATAAATGATATAAATAAATAAAAGGCAAAATATAAATAAATAAAATCCAAACACCTTTAAACATTTTTTTAAATGTATACAGAATATTCAATTTAATACTGAATTTTCCCAGCTATGGTAAATTAGAGAGACTAGAGATGAAATCTCTCTGTTTTGTTGAAGGAAAAAAAAAAAAAAGAACCCACAGAGCAGCTGCCTTCTCTGTGATAAAAGAGACTGTTTAATCTTTAAATCATTTTGAACTGGCTCAGTTGCTTTACTGATGCTTTAACTTTGTTAAAATTATCTTTAAAGTTTATCTTTGAAGCAAATCAGAGATAAAGGAACTAATGGAGATGAGAGTTTTGAGGTTCTGAATTGTATTTGGTCAGTGGGTGGTGGATGAGATGGAAGGAGACTTCAGAATCAGAAACTTGAAAGATTGTTATGATTTCTCATTGCCTGTTTTGAAAACTAGCTCAGGGTTTTATGTCTAGGGGGATTTTCCCAGTAACAGGAGTAAAGGCAATCAGCAAGTAAGTGATGGATCTAGGAAGTTATCCTAAGTCTTTCCTGCTCCAAAGGCTTTGCAGATCACAGTAGCATAAACTCTACTCATTTTCCTCACTGACGTTGCATTCACTTGCTTTTCTTTACTTTTTTTATTGCTTTAGTTTGACTTCCATCTTTGGGTCATACTTGCAAAAAGAAAAGCAATTATTGGAATTATTTACGAAGAAAATTCTGTTATTTTAATTTGTGGAATGCCCCTATTTCTGCCAATTTCTGCTGTGGACATGAGGTTCTATAACTGGACCAATTTTTTCATTAACTCCTCTAAGATAGTCAGCTTTGGAGTGAGGATTAATGGAAATAAAGGGTATCGGTTTTGCACGCAAAATCTGTGGGCTGGGGCAAGTAGAAAGAAAGTTTGAGCAGCAGTACCTGAAAGGGCACAAAGACAAGGGGACTGATGCTTGCCGTCTTCTGCGTGGTGGTGGGATATGTTGCTGTGGCCACTGCAGCGTAGGACTAGTCAGGAGGTGGGGAGGTTTAGTAAGAACTGCGCCCCATGCCTGGTGCTTACTGTCTGTCCTAGAGGACTTTGCAAAAGGTAAGCCTGTGCTGGGGGCAGGGGGTTGGTTCCTGGGTTTTAGCCACAGCCATGCTGAGAGATAGATGCCTTTTCTCCATGAAGGGTGCAAAAGAGGGGAGGCAATGGGAGACCGTCAGGCAGCCTTCAGGATTCATAAGTATGAGAATGAGCTCACCAGCCCAAAGAATTTTATAAATTGAAACCTTCCAATAACAAATACATATCACTAATTTAGAGGAATATGACTTACCAGTTGGAATATTAGAGTATGACAGGAGGCAGGTGGCATTGTTTTCCTTATTGGCAAAGGTCAGTCTTGTCCTCTTCAATCAAAATGCAATCTCAGTAATTACTATTGAATGCCCTCACGTGCATGATGGTGCACTAAGCACAATGCAGAATTAATCAAAGGACAACGTGACCTCAAATTTCAAGGAGTTTCAGCTAAAACAGAAGAACTTATATATTAAGAATAACTTCCTTATTACTTAATAATTATTATTGTTTTATTTTCATGGTAGTTTTTGCCAAGTGGCAAATTCCAGTTTGCCCAGTTGGGATTTGATAAATTCATTTTATTTGCATTTTACTAAAAAGTAAATTTTTTCTAAAAGTGTATATGAACTGATATCTTTACTTGATGGTGGACCTATTGTTATCTTGCTAAGCTTTTTATCCCCCCACCTCTCTTCGTCCCATTTGCCTGACTTTAAAACACATATCTTTTTCTTGTGTTATAACATAGAATGTCTTTTTCTCTTTTTCATACACACCCACACATGCAGCTCACACACACTCACACACACAGAATTACTTTACAGTGAACGAGTCATGTCCTAGTCCTGCTCTTTACTCTTGTTTCCATATTCCGTTAGCCTGTCTATAATATTTATTTTAAGCAACCCAAATCCTGATTCTTCAGCCCCTACTGAGTATGAAGGATCATGCTACACAGCGAGGGCTCTGCCCCTCATTTTCTTCCACTGCAGTCCTTTGTTTGTACAGTTATCAGTGTTTCCTTGTGACGGGTAGGAGGTTGGTAAAATTAAAGGATAGAGTGGGCAGAGAGGGAAGGGACATGGTTGGTTATGGAGAGAAGATGCTGAAGTTAGAATCTGTAAGCCAGGAAAAGGAGAGCTGAAACAGAGCACTGAGATTATGTTGGGAAAGTGGAGTCTTGTTAGGTCAATAGGACCAAGTAAAGCAGCATCAACAGAATTATTTTGTGTCTTATCAGACATTTTATGGTGAGCAAAATAGATTGCCATATGTACACATAGAAACTTCTGCACTGAGTTACCAGTCTAACCGTCTCAACTAATTAAAATCTAAGTTTATAAACCTCAGAACTTTACATTTCTTTGACATCACTGCAATTATTTCACTATCCTGTCAATTCTCTGGCCATCATTTCTCAACCTAGGGGGCTAAGTTTTTGGGTTTTTTTTTTAACTTTAAACAATTTTTGTTACACAAAGGTTGTCACATAATTGGATATTGCTCTACTCTGTACACAATTATTCTTACTCTCCACAGAAAGGCTGCTTCTTAACTTCTCATCTGTTGATGGCAATCACTAAAATCCTGATTTTAACAGAATAGTAGTAAAAATGCCTCAGTGATTTAAGTTGAAAGCAGTACATTGGTGCATGGCTCTTATACTCATTTACCAGGAATGTATAAATGTCTTTATTCAAAAATACAAAATAAATTATCTGTAGGCATGGACACTGACAGCAGTAAACCATTCTATGTTGTCAACTGAAACCAGTAACTGACGGTTATAGTGATTTTCTGAAACCTCAGCCAGCCTCTTCTTCAGTCACCTCCTTCAACTGACCTCTCAAAATTATTGGTGAAGAACGCCGCCTCGCACTTCCTCTCACAGCTCATGAATGATGGTAAAGCCCTATTCTAGGAATTAGAACATGCCACCTCCCATCCCACCTCACATCCCACCCATTCCACCCATTCCAGGATCCTTCTCTTCTTTAGGAATTTCTGTGACTACAACTTCTGCTGTAGTTAACAGAGAGGCCACTCCAGCAGCATCCAGTAATGCAGTTCTTACAACCTTAGTTGGATCGATGATTCCTTTTTCCACCATATTCACAAATTCTCCAAGCATAGCATCATAACCAACTTCTGAAGAACTTTGCAAAATTTTCTCAACTATCAATGATCCTTCGACACCTGCATTCTTAGCAATGGTCATTGCAGGAATTTTGAGTGTTTTTAAAATAATTTCTATACCAATTTTTTGATCTTCATTAGCTGGAGTTATTGAATCCAAGGCTGGAAGGCACCGAAGCAGGGCACAGCCCCCTCCCAAAACAATGCCTTCTTCAACAGCAGCTCGTGTAGCATTAAGGGCATCTGTAACTCTGTCTTTCTTTTCATTCACTTCAACATCACTTGTCCCACCAACCTTTAGCACAGCAACACCATCTGAGAGTTTTGCCAGACGTTCATTCAATTTTTCCTTTTCATATTCACTAGTTGTAATATCTAACTGCTCGATGATTTCTTGAATACACTTTTCAATTTGAGCCTTATCACCTTTTCCTTTCAAGAGCATGGCATCATCTTTGGTCACAATGACCTCTCCAACTTTTCCTAAGTCATGAGGCTGAACATCTTCAAGATTTAGAGTTAGTCCTTCTTCTCCAAATACTGCACCACCAGTAGCAATAGCCATGTCTTTAAGCTGGTTCTTTCTATTGTCACCAAAACCTGGAGCTTTAACTGCTACAACCTGAAGACCAACTTTCAGCCTATTCAAAACGAGTGTACTTAGAGTTTCTCCATCAACATCTTCAGCAATTATGTCCAGGGCCTTACGGTGAGCATTGGCAATTTCAAGAGCAGGAGCAATGGACTGGACACTAGAAATTTTCTTTTGACTTAACAGAACATAGGCATCTTGGAATTCACATTTCTGACCTTTTGATGTATTAATAAAGTATGGAGAGATATACCCTCTATCAAACTTCATGCCTTCAATAATTTCTAATTCATCATTCAGTGTTTTTCCATCCTTTACTGTGATAACGCCCTTTCTTCCAACCTTTTTCATCGCATCAGAAATGATGTCGCCGATTTCTTTGTCTCCATTTGCAGAAATCGTAGCAACCTGGGCGATCTCTTCTGGGGTTGTCACAGGTTTAGACTGCTTCTTAAGTTCAGCAATTACAGCATCAACAGCTAACATCACACCTCTCCTGATTTCCACTGGATTAGCACCTTTGCTAATCTTCTCGAAGCCTTCCTTGGCAATGGAGCGTGCCAGTACAGTAGCAGTAGTGGTGCCATCCCCAGCCTCTTCGTTTGTGTTATTGGCAACATCTTGAACAAGTTTCGCACCAGTATTTTTATATTTATCTTTTAAGTCAATGGACTTCGCAACAGTCACACCATCTTTTGTCACTTTGGGACTTCCCCAACTCTGTTCAATAATCACCGTCCTTCCCTTTGGCCCCATAGTAATGGCTACATCAGCTAAAAGGTCTACACCTTGAAACATTAAGGCTCGGGCATCTGCACCAAATTTTACATCTTTGGCATAAGCCCGAGTGAGATGAGGAGCCAGTGCCCTGGACACTGGCCTAATCTGGCGAAGGACTGCGGGCAATCGAAGCATTTCTGGGGCAGTGGCACAGTTAGTGAGCAACGAGACAGGCCGTCGGCAGCGAGTGAGGGACAGAGCGCAGGTCGCACACAGCAGTCGGCGGGGGGGCTAAGTTTTTGAACTAAGTCCCTACATTCTGTTTAGAAACAACCTGTGTTTTCTAAATAAATCTTAAAGAGGAAGATGTTCTTATGCCAAGATTCAAATATATTGAACTTGGTAATTATCTAGAATTACCTTCTAACATGTTAGCTCTGTGATGATTTTTCCAGTTAGGTTGAACTGTTGTTGAAAGACTGATTGTGCAGAAACAATAGTTTGAAGTTTGTCCAGACTTAGTAGAATGTTGAAAATTTGAAGAATAACTGATTTTTCTAGTCAGTGTATTTTTCATTGTAACAACCCCGTATTGATTTGGTTTTCAATCTATGGTCTTTTGTGTTATATAGATATTTCACTAGTTAGTTATCTGCCTGAAGTTTCAATAATTGGGGTTTTTTTCATCTTTGCAGTGATGACAAAGAAATGTAGGGTTTAGTGGTTTTTAAACTTGGGATTTGCCAAAAAGAAAAAGATCATTCCTGATGAAAGCTTTCACTGAGTTACAAAGAAATTTATGCTTTGCCTCCCTGGCAGCCAGTAATTATCAGATTGCAGTTACTTTTCAGAGGTGTTTACCCTGAGTTGAAGGTTCCTCCTATTGATGATCTGAATCATGAATTAACTCTCATGGTGATCCAGTAGTTCACCTCAGCCATATAGCCTATGTAAAATTGCTGTGTTACTGCTGGACACAGATTTTTTTTTGCCCCAAAAGTAATATTGGGCTCAGAGAATTAAAGCGTTCCCTGCCTCCAGGAACCTACATTACAGTGGGAGGGATGAGAACACAAGGAATATGATGGCAGACTGATACAAATACCCCTATTTTTGTCCCCCTTCACAGCAAAACTGCTCGCGTGAAGTGCATGCATGTTCTCTGCAGTTCATTTCCTCTTAATCTCTCTGAATCCACTCCTTTTAGAGCCCAACTCTCCACCAAAACTGCTTCAGTCAGCATCACGAGTGGCTTTCAGGTCAAAACCAGGGTCAGTTCTCAGTCCTCCCTGACTGGACTTGTAGTTATTATTTGAAGCAGGTGGTCTTTCTCTACTCCTTCAAGCACTGCATCTTCTGGTTTTGATTCAACTTAGTTTGCTATTCTTTCCAGTCTGCCGGTTCTCCATCATCTTCCTGACTCTAAAAGTTGGCATATTCTAAGATGAAGTCCCTGGTCCTTCTTCTCTGTTGAAACTCACTCTCTGCGAGAGTTTGCAACTCATGCAGTTTCTTTCTTGGTTTTAAGTTCTGTAATACACTGACAGTTTCCAAATTTACATTTCTCATCTGAACCTCTCTCTTGAACTCTAGACAACATATTTCCACTTGGGATATCTAATAGGTATCTTAAATATAATGTGTCCCAAACTCCTCATGATTCCCTTGTGTCAAATCTAGTCTTTCCTATATCAGTTATCCCACAGATAATCAATGTTAACATTTTGGGATATGCCTTTCCAGGCTCACGTGGGTATGTATGTTTATTTCTAACTACCACTCATGAGATAATATTGTTTGCACTGTTTTCTTTCTCTAAATCTACCTCACCCCCTTTACTATGAACATGTTTTATACACCCTTGTATATTCTTTGGAAACCTAGCTTTTAGTAGCTACTTGGTTGTACCATCATTTACTAACTGACCTTTTTTGTGAACATTGCATTGCCTTCCATGACTTACTATTAAAATGTAAACTATGACTAGTATCCCCATTTCATTTCGTATCCTTGTTACAAAAAAGAAAGAAAAAAACACTTCATGATTCTAGTTCTGCACTATCCCAACATGGTACTTAAAAACCACAAGTAGCTGTTGAGCACTTAAACGTGGCCAGTCCAAACTAAGATGGGCCATAAAAAGTAAAATACAGATTTCAAAGACTTAGTTTGAAAAAAAATCTTATTAATAATTTTTTGTATTGATTAGTTGTTGAAATACTTTCTTTTATTGGACTAAATAAGATATACTTTAACAATGGACTTCATCTTTGTCTTTCTACTTTTTTAAATGTGACTATCAGCAAATTAAAAATTATATGTGTGGTTCACATTATATTTCTATATTTTTTTAACATCTTTTTAACATCTTTACTGGGCTGTAATTGCTTTACAATGGTGCATTAGTTTCTGCTGTATAACAAACTGAGTCAGCTATACGTATATATATATATATATATATCCCCATATCCCCTCCCCCTTGCGTCTCCCTCCCACCCTCCCTATCCCACACCTCTAGGTGGTCACAAAGCACCGAGCTGATCTCCCTGTGCTATGCAGTTGCTCCCCACTAGCTATCTGTTTTACATTTGGTAGATGTATATATGTTCATGCCAATCTCTCACTTTGTCCCAGCTTACCCTTCCCTCTCCCCGTGTCCTCAAGTCCATTGTCTATGTCTGCATCTTTATTCCTGTCCTGCCCCTAGGTTCTTCAGAACCACTTTTTTTCTTGATTCCATATATATGTGTTAGCATACAGTATTTGTTTTCTCTTTCTGACTTACTTCACTCTGTATGACAGACTGTAGGTCCATCCACCTCACTACAAATAACTCAATTTCGTTTCTTTTTTGGCTGAGTAATATTCCATTGTATATATGTGCCACATCTTCTTTATCCATTCATCTATCGATGGACACTTAGGTTGCTTCCATGTCCTGGCTATTGTAAAGAGTGCTGCAATGAACATTGTGGTACATGACTCTTTGAATTATGGTTTTCTCAGGGTATATGCCCAGTAGTGGGATTGCTGGGTCATATGGTAGTTCTATTTTTAGTTTTTTAAGGAACCTCCATACTGTTCTCCATAGTGGCTGTATCAATTTACATTCCCACCAGCAGTGCAGGAGGGTTCCGTTTTCTCCACACCCTCTCCAGCACTTATTGTTTGTAGATTTTTTGATGATGGCCATTTGGACTGGTGTGAGGTGATACCTTATTGTGGTCTTGCTTTGCATTTCTCTAATGATAGTGATGTTGAGCATCCTTTCATGTGTTTGTTGGCAATCTGTATATATTCTTTGGAGAAATGTCTATTTAGGCCATCCGCCCATTTTTGGATTGCGTTGTTTGTTTTTTTGATATTGAGCTGCATGAGCTGCTTGTATATTTTGGAGATTAATGCTTTGTCAGTTGCTTCATTTGCAAATATTTTTTCCCATTCCGAGGGTTGTCTTTTCGTCTTATTTATGGTTTCTTTTGCTGTACAAAAACTTTTAAGTTTCATTAGGTCCCATTTGTTTATTTTTGTTTTTATTTCCCATTCTCTAGGAGGTGGGACAAAAAGGATCTTGCTGTGATTTATGTCATAGAGTGTTCTGCCTATGTTTTCCTTTAAGAGTTTGATAGAGTCTGGCTTTACATTTAGGTCTTTAATCATTTTGAGTGTATTTTTGTGTATGGTGTTAGGAACTGTTCTAATTTCCGTCTTTTATATGTAGCTGTCCAACTTTGCCAGCACCACTTATTGAAGAGGCTGTCTTTTCTCCATTGTATATTCTTGCCACCTTTATCAAAGACATGGTGACCATATGTGTGTGCGTTTATCTCTGGGCTTTCTATCCTGTTACATTGATATATATTTCTGTTTTACTGCCACTGCCATACTGTCTTGATTACTGTAGCTTTGTAGTATAGTCTGAAGTCAGGGACCCTAATTCTTCCAGCTCCATTTTTCTTTCTCAAGATTGCCTTGGCTATTCAGGGTCTTTTGTGTTTCCATACAAATTGTGAAATTTTTTGTTCTAGTTCTGTGAAAAATGCCATTGGTAGTTTGATAGGGATTGCATTGAACCTGTAGATTGCTTTGGGTAGTATAGTCATTTTCACAATGTTGATTCTTCCAATCTAAGAACATGGTATCTCTCTCCATCTGTTCGTATCATCTTTAATATCTTTCATCAGTGTCTTATAGTTTTCTGCATACAGGTCTTTTGTCTCCTTAGGTGGGTTTATTCCTAGGTATTTTATTCTTTTTGTTGCAGTGGTAAATGGGAGTGTTTCCTTAATTTCTCTTTCAGATTTTTCATCATTAGTGTGTAGGAATGCAAGAGGTTTCTGTGCATTAATTTTGTATCCTGCTACTTTACCAAATTCCTTGATTAGGTCTAGTAGTTTTCTGTTAGCATCTTTAGGATTCTCTATGTATCATGTCATCTGCAAACAGTGACAGTTTTACTTCTTCTTTTCTGATTTGGATTCCTTTTATTTCTCTTTCTTCTCTTATTGCTGTGACTAAAACTTCCAAAACTGTGTTGAGTAATAGTGGTGAGTGTGGGCAACCTTGTCTTGTTCCTGATCTTAGTGGAAATGGTTTCAGTTTTTCACCATTGAGAATGATGTTGGCTGTGGGTTTGTCATATATGGCCCTTATTATGTTGAGGTAGGTTCCCTCTATGCCTACTTTCTAGAGGGTTTTTATCATAAACAGGTGTTGAATTTTGTTGAAAGCTTTTTCTGCATCTATTGAGACGATCATATGGTTTTCATTCTTCAGTTTGTTAATATGGTGTATCACGTTGATTGATTTGTGTATATTGAAGAATCCTTCCATTGCTGGGATAAACCCCACTTGGTCATAGTGTATGATCCGTTTAATGAGCGGTTGGATTCTGTTTGCTAGTATTTTGTTGAGGATTTTTGCATCTATGTTCCTCAGTGATATTGGCCTGTAGTTTTCTTTTTTTGTGACATCTTTGTCTGGTTTTGGTATCAGGGTGATGGTGTCCTCTTAGAATGAGTTTGGGAGTGTTCCTCCCTCTGCTCTATTTTGGAAGAGTTTGAGAAGGATAGGTGTTAGCTCTTCTCTAAATGTTTGATAGAATTCATCTGTGAAGCCATCTGGTCCTGTGCTTGTGTTTGTTGGAAGATTTTTAATCACAGTCTCAATTTCAGTGCTTGTGATTGGTCTGTTTATATTTTCTATTTCTTCCTGGTTCAGTCTTGGAAAGTTTTGCTTTTGTAAGAATTTGTCTATTTCTTCCAGGCTTTCCATTTTATTGGCATACAGTTGCTTGTAGTAATCTCTCATGATACTTTGTGTTTCTGCAGTGTCAGTTATTTCTCCTTTTTCATTTCTAATTCTGTTGATTTGATACTTTTCCCATTTTTTCTTGATGAGTCTGGCTAATGGTTTATCAATTTTATGTCCTCACAGAACCATCTTTTAGTTTTATTGATTTTTGCTATTGTTTCCTTCATTTCTTTTTCAAGTATTTCTGCTATTATCTTTATGATTTCTTTCCTTTTGCTAACATTGGGTTTTTTTTATTCTTCTATCTCTAAATGCTTTAGGTGTAAGTTTAGGTTGTTTGAGATTTTTCTTGTTTCTTGAGGTAGGATTGTTTTGCTATAAACTTCCCTCTTAGAACTGCTTTTGCTGCATCCCATAGATTTTGGGTCATTGTGTTTTCATTGTCATTTGTTTCTAGGTATTTTTTGATTTCCCCTTTGATTTCTTCAGTGATCTCTTGGTTATTTAGTAGTGCATTGTTTAGCCTCCTTGTGTCTGTATTTTTTACAGTTTTTTTTCCCCATAATTGATACCTAGTCTTATAGCATTGTGGTCAGAAAAGATACTTGATACCACTTCAATTTTCTTAAATTTACCGAGGCTTGATTTGTGACCCTAGGTATCATCTATCCTGGAGAATGTTCCATGAGCACTTGAGAAGAAAGTGTATTCTGTTGTTTTTGGAAAGAATGTCCTATAAATATCAATTAAGTCCATCTTGTTTAATGTGTCATTTAAAGCTTGTGTTTCCTTATTTATTTTCATTTTGGATGATTTGTTCATTGGTGAAAGTGGGGTGTTCAAGCCTCCTACTATTTTGTGTTACTGTCAATTTCCCCTTTATGGCTGTTAGCATTTGCTTTATGTATTGAGGTGCTCCTATGTTGGGTGCATAAATATTTACAATTGTTATATCTTCTTCTTGGATTGATCCCTTGATCATTATGTAGTGTCCTTCTTTGTCTCTTGTAATAGTCTTTATTTTAAAGTCTATTTTGTCTGATATGAGAATTGCTATTCCAGTTTCTTTTGATTTCCATTTGCATGGAATATCTTTTTCCATCCCCTCACTTTCAGTCTGTATGTGTCCCTTGGTCTGAAGTGGGTCTCTCGTAGACAGCATATATACGGGTCTTGTTTTTTTATCCTTTCAGCCAGTCTGCGTCTTTTGGTTGGAGCATTTAATCCATTTACATTTAAGGTAATTATTGATATGTATGTTCCTATTACCATTTTCTTAATTGTTTTGGGTTCGTTATTGTAGGTCTTTTTCTTCTCTTGTGTTTCCTGCCTAGAGAAGTTCCTTTAGGATTTCTTGTAAAGCTGGTTTGGTGGTGCTGCATTCTCTTAGCTTTTGCTTGTCTGTAAAGGTTTTAATTTCTCTGTCGAATCTGAATGAGATCCTTGCTGGGTAGAGTAATCTTGGTTGTAGGTTTTTCCCCTTTCATCACTTTAAATATGTCCTGCCACTCCCTTCTGGCTTGCAGAGTTTCTGCTGAAAGATCAGCTGTTAACCTTATGGGGATTCCCTTGTATGTTTTTTGTTGCTTTTCCTTTGCTACTTTTAATATTTTTTCTTTGCATTTAGTTTTTGATAGTTTGATTAATATGTGTCTTGGCCTGTTTCTCCTTGGATTTATCTGGTATGGGACTCTCTGTGCTTCCTGGACTTGATTAACTATTTCCTTTTCCATATTAGGGAAGTTTTCAACTATAATCTCTTCAAATATTTTCTCAGTCCCTTTCTTTTTCTCTTCTTCTGGGACCCCTATAATTTGAATGTTGGTGCATTTAATGTTGTGTCAGAGGTCTCTGAGGCTGACTTCAATTCTTTTCATTCTTTCTTCTTTATTCTGCTCTGTGGTAGTTATTTCCACTATTTTATCTTCCAGGTCACTTATCCATTCTTCTGCCTGTTATTCTGCTATTGATTCCTTCTACAGAATTTTTAATTTCTTTTTTTGTGTTGTTCATCATTGTTTGTTTGCTCTTTAGTTCTTCTAGGTCCTTGTTAAATGTTTCTTGTATTTTCTCCATTGTATTTCCAAGATTTTGGATCATCTTTGCTATCATTACTATGAATTGTTTTTCAGGTAGTTGCCTATTTCCTCTTCATTTGTTTGTTCTGGTGGGTTTTTACCTTGCTACTTCATCTGCTGTGTATTTCTCTGTCTTCTCATTTTGCTTAACTTACAGTGTTTGGGGTCTCCTTTTCACAAGCTGCAGGTTCATAGTTCTGTTGTTTTTGATGTTTGTCCCAGTGGGTAAGGTTAGTTCAGTGGGTTGTGTAGGCTTCCTGATGGAGGGGACTTGTGCCTGTTTTCTGGTTGATGAGGCTGGATGTTGTCTTTCTGGTGGGCAGGACCACATCTGATGTGGTGTTTTGGGGTGTCTGTGAACTTAGTATGATTTTAGGCAGCCTCTCTCTTAATGAGTGCAGTTGTGTTCCTGTCTTGCTAGTTGTTTGGCAGGAGGCATCTAGCACTGGAGCTTGCTGGTCATTGAGTGGAGTTGGGTCTTAACGTTGAGATGGAGATATCTCGGAGAGCTCTCGCCGAGTGATATTATGAGGGGCTGGGTGGTCCCTGGTGTAACAATGTCCTGAACTTGGCTCTCCCACCACAGAGGCTCAAGGTTGACACCTGGCCGGAGCACCAAGACCCAGTCAGCCACATGGCTCAGAAGAAAAGGGAGAAAAGAAAAAAGAAAGTAAAAGTAAATAAATGAATAAAATTATTAAAATAAAAAAAAATTTAATTATTAAAGTAAAAAAATAAAAAGGTAATTAAAATAGAAAGAATAGTGTAACCAAACCAGTAAACAAATCCACCAATGATAACAAGCATAATAACTATACTAAAAAAAGAAAACGGACAGACAGAACCCTAGGACAAAGGGTAAAAGCAAACCTATACAGACAAAATCACACAAAGAAGCATACACATAAACACTCACAAAAAGAGAAAAAGGAAAAGAACAAAATATATATATATAAGAGGAAGAGAGCAACCAAAGCAATAAACAAATCTAATGATAATAAGCTCTAAATACTAAACTAAGATAAACATAAAACTAGAAACAAATTAGATGCAGAAAGCAAACCCCAAGTCTACAGTTGCTCCCAAGGTCCACCGCCTCAGTTTTGGGATGATTTGTTGTGTACTTAAGTATTCCACAGATGCAGGGTACATCAAGTTGACTGTGGAGATTTAATCCACTGCTCCTGAGGCTGCTGGGAGAGATTTCCCTTTCTCTTCTTTGTTCACACAGCTCCTGGGGTTCAGCTTTCGTTTGGCTCCACCTCTGCATGTAGGTCGCCCTCAGGCATCTGTTCCCCAGTCAGACAGGAGTGGGTTAAAGCAGGGGTTGATTAGGGGGCTCTTGCTCACTCATGCCAGTGGGAGGGAGGGGTACGATAGTTATAGTTGGAATGTGGGGTGAACCTGCAGTGGCAGAGGTTGGCATGACGTTTCAACAGCCTGAGCCGCGCCATGTGTTCTCCTGGGGAAGTTGTCCCTGGATCACAGTACCCTTGCAGTGGCAGGCTGCACAGGCTTCTGGGTTGGGGGCGTGTGGATAGTGACCTGTGCCTTCACACAGGGTTCTTGGTGGCAGAAGCAGCAGCATTAGCATTTCACGCCCATCTCTGCGGTCTGAGCTGATAGCCACGGCTCATGCCCATCTCTGGAGCTCATTTAGGTGGTGCTCTGCCTTCTGTGGGCAAACAGGGAAGGAATACCTTCTCCTTGTGCCCCCCGAAACACTGGTCTCTTGCCTTTTAGGCAGGTCCAGACTTTTTCCTGGACTCCCTCCCGGCTAGCTGTGGCACACTAGCCCCCCTTCAGGCTGTGTTCATGCAGCCAATCCCAGTCCTCTCCCTGCGGTCTGACCTCTGAAGCCTGCACCTCAGCTCCCAGCACCCACCCGCCCCGGCAGGTGAGCAGACAAGCCTCTCAGGCTGTTGAGTGCTGGTTGGTACCGATCCTCTGTGCGGGAATCTCTCCGCTTTGCCGTCTGCACCCCTGTTGCTGCGCTCTCCTCCGCGGCTCCGAAGCTTCCTCCCTCCACCACCCGCAGTCTCCACCAGTGAAGGGACTTCCTAGTGTGTGGAAACTTTTCCTCCTTCACAGCTCCCTCCCACTGGTGCAGGTCCCATCCCTATTCTTTTGTCTCTGTTTTTTCTTTTTTCCTTTTGCCCTACCCAGGTACGTGGGGAATTTCTTGCCTTTTAGGAAGTCTGAGGTCTTCTGCCAGCATTCAGTAGGTGTTCTGTAGGCGTTGTTCCACATGTAGATGTATTTTTGATGTATTTGTGGGAAGGTGATCTCCACGTCTTACTCCTTCACCATCGTGAAGGACTCCTTCGCCATCTTAAAGGTCCTCTCAGACAATGTTGTTTTAATTGCTCAGCTCAAAACCTTGGAGTATTTGCTTGCTTGCTGCTAATTAGGATTGGCATGATTGGAGCAGCCAATGGGACTCAAACTGAATTATTTCAGTCATGTTTGCAAAGAATGTCAGAGACTACATTATACATTATTTTGGTTTTGATATTTTGTTTTCTGACTTCATATAGTCTTTAAAAACTGAAGTCTGCCATGTCCTTGCCTGTTCAAAAGCTTTCTGTACTGACATCAAGGAGCCTTACATAAAGGTGCTTTGAATGTTTGGCCAGTGTTTGTGGGTATCAGGGATAATCTCATCAATTTCTTCTGGTTGTTTAAGGATAGACTCAAATTATTAATATTACCATTGACATTCTCTCTTATTTTTGATTATTAGTGCCAGGTCTTCATTTAAAGTCATGACTATACCTTAGAGGTAGCTTGTTATGGGATTTTTCACCTAAAGCATAAGTTGTAAAGAACACTCATAAAATTTAATCAGGCTAAACTTTTAACCACTGTACAGGAAATGAAGAGATTTATGTATTGTTACCAACTGTCTGCTCCCTGAACTGTCTGATTTGATTCATCCAACAAATATTTATTGTGAATCAACTGTTTGTCAAGTGCTATTGTTACGAACAAAAATTCCTGCCTTCATGGAGTTTACGTTCTAGTGAAAGAAGACTGAGAATAAACAAATAATTAAAATATACTGATTGTTACAGGATGGTTAGCCCTAGGTAGAAAAATAATTCGGGAAGGGGTAATGAGGTGTTTGTGGTTGGGTTTGCAGTTTTAGTTTGGGTGGTCAGAGAATGACTCACTGAGAGGGTTATAATTAAACAAAGATCTAAAGGAGGTGATGGATGAAAGAGCAAGCCAAGCAGAGGGCTGCAGGAGGAGCTTCTCAGTCATAAGGAAGAGCAAGGGCACAGGCCTTGGAGCAGGAGAGTGCCAGACGTGAGTAACAACCAGGAGGTCTCTGTGTCTGGAGTGGGCTGAATGATGATGAGAGTAGCCAGAGATTTGGTCAGACAGGTAACAAGGACCAGATTGTACAAGGCCTGTAGGCCCTGAAGAGGAGAAACCACTGGGAGGTTTGAGCATGGGGGAAACACGGTCTCTTGCCTTTCGCAAGTCTCACCTTGTCTGTTCTTTTGAAACTAGACACTAGGAGCCAAGAATGGAAATGGGGAGATGAGTTGGGAGGAACTGTGATGATCTTGTCAAGAGATGATGGGAACCAGGGTAGCAATGGAAATAAGAGATCAGGTTCTGAATATATTTTGAAGGTAGAGTGGAGAGGAATTGCTGAAAGATTGGAGTATGAAAGAAGAAGAGGACTAAGAATGACAGAATTTTTTGGCCTGAACAACTGGTGGGATAGAGTATCTATATAGCAAATCATAAAGCCTTGTGTGAAATTTCCATATTGTTTTCAGTGAAATATAAAATAGTTTACTTGGGTTGATTTTTGGTAGCTTTGAGTCATTTTTTAGTTTCAAAGATTTATGAATGTCAAAGAATTTATTTTCACTTACCTGTCATTTCCCCAAATGCTTCTTTTTTACTTTTAATTTAAAATTTTCTCTTTCCCCCTGTGTAAAGAATCTATTATTTTCTGAAAATTTCATCCACTGCTGTAATGGATTATAGTTGCCTCTCTACCATTTTATCTAATTGGAATATTGGCTGCAATTATAGATCTATCATCAAATACATTTACTTGTGTGTGGGGAAGAATCTTTAACGTAACAATATAACAAAGAATATAATGTATTTTCTTCTATTCCATATTTAGTAATTTGGTCTAATAAATAATGTTATATAGAGAACACATTTTATTTAAGAAATCATGATTTTTTAGAGCAGGGAAAAGTTATTGGGTAATGTGGCTTCTAGTCTTATAAAAATTTAAGTTTAAAAAAGGGAAAAGAAAGTATACCAGTTATTGAAAAGTTTCACTGTCAATATTAGATTGGTTACCTAGTAATCCTTTGCAGGTGGAGAGGTGGCATTTAATTGAGGATCAAGGTTCTGATAATTTTAAAATGGTGGTAATTTTAAGGTTATAATGGTGATCTGTGACCTATTTCTAAAGTTTTGTGTTTTTTAGAACATTTTGAAAGTGTTTATCTTAATACAGTCAATTCTGAATTATCTATGCTTATGGGAGTCTGATAATGAATTGATATCTGAATTCCATAGTAAATGTGAAAATTGACTCAAGGCAAGACCAAATCTTTTTTTTTTTTTTTTTTTTGCGGTACGCGGGCCTCTCACTGCCGTGGCCTCTCCTGCCGCGGAGCACAGGCTCCGGACGCGCAGGCCCAGCGGCCATGGCTCACGGGCCCAGCCGCTCCGCAGCATGTGGGATCTTCCCGGACCGGGGCACGAACCCGTGTCCCCTGCATCGGCAGGCGGACGCCCAACCACTGCACCACCAGGGAAGCCCCCAAATCTTTTTTTTTTATTTATTTTTATTTTTTATTTTTTATTCTTTGCTTTATAACAAATTTAATTAGTTATACATATACATGTTCCCATATCCCCTCCCTTTTGCGTCTCCCTCCCACCCTCCCTATCCCACCCCTCCAGGCGGTCACAAAGCACCAAGCTGATCTCTCTGTGCTATGCGGCTGCTTCCCACTAGCTATCTACCTTACGTTTGGTAGTGTATATATGTCCATGCTGCTCTTTCACTTTGTCACAGCTTACCGTTCCCCCTCCCAATATCCTCAAGTCCATTCTCTAGTAGGTCTGTGTCTTTATTCCTGTCTTACCCCTATGTTCTTCATGACATTTTTTTTTTCTTAAATTCCGTATATGTGTCAGCATACAGTATTTGTCTTTCTCTTTCTGACTTACTTCACTCTGTATGACATACTCTAGGTCGATCCACCTCATTACAAATAGCTCAATTTCATTTCTTTTTATGGCTGAGTAATATTCCATTGTATATATGTGCCACATCTTCTTTACCCATTCATCCAATGATGGACACTTAGGTTGTTTCCATCTCCGGGCTATTGTAAATAGGGCTGCTATGAACATTTTGGTTCATGTCTCTTTTTGAATTATGGTTTTCTCAGGGTATATGCCCAGTAGTGGGATTGCTGGGTCATGTGGTAGTTCTATTTGTAGTTTTTTAAGGAACCTCCATACCGTTCTCCATAGTGGCTGTACCAATTCACATTCCCACCAGCAGTGCAAGAGTGTTCCCTTTTCTCCACACCCTCTCCAGCATTTATTGTTTCTAGATTTTTTGATGATGGCCATTCTGACTGGTGTGAGATGATATCTCATTGTGGTTTTGATTTGCATTTCTCTAATGAGTAAAGATGTTGAGCATCCTCTCATGTGTTTGTTGGCAGTCTGTATATCTTCTGTGGAGAAATGTCTATTTAGGTCTTCTGCCCATTTTTGGATTGGGTTGTTTGTTTTCTTGTTATTGAGCTGCATGAGCTGCTTATAAATTTTGGAGATTAATCCTTTGTCAGTTGCTTCATTTGCAAATATTTTCTCCCATTCTGAGGGTTGTCTTTTGGTCTTGTTTATGGTTTCCTTTGCTGTGCAAAGCTTTTAAGTTTCATTAGGTCCCATGTGTTTATTTTTGTCTTTATTTCCATTTCTCTAGGAGGTGGGTCAAAAAGGATCTTGCTGTGATTTATGTCATAGAGTGTTCTGCCTATGTTTTCCTCTAAGAGTTTGATAGTGTCTGGCCTTCCATTTAGGTCTTTAATCCATTTTGAGCTTATTTTTGTGTATGGTGTTAGGGAGTGATCTAATCTCATACTTTTACATGTCCCTGTCCAGTTTTCCCAGCACCACTTATTGAAGAGACTGTCCTTTCTCCACTGTACATTCCTGCCTCCTTTATCAAAGATAAGGTGACCATATGTCCGTGTGTTTATCTCTGGGCTTTCTATCCTGTTCCATTGATCTATCTTTCTGGTTTTGTGCCAGTACCATACTGTCTTGATTACTGTAGCTTTGTAGTATAGTCTGAAGTCAGGGAGCCTGATTCCTCCAGCTCCATTTTTCGTTCTCAAGATTGCTTTGGCTATTCGGGGTCTTTTGTGTTTCCATACAAATTGTGAAATTTTTTGTTCTAGTTCTGTGAAAAATGCCAGTGGTAGTTTGATAGGGATTGCATTGAATCTGTAGATTGCTTTGGGTAGTAGAGTCATTTTCACAATGTTGATTCTTCCAATCCAAGAACATGGTACATCTCTCCATCTATTTGTATCATCTTTAATTTCTTTCATCAGTGTCTTATAATTTTCTGCATACAGGTCTTTTGTCTCCTTAGGTATGTTTATTCCTAGATATTTTATTCTTTTTGTTGCAATGGTAAATGGGAGTGTTTCCTTGATTTTACTTTCAGATTTTTCATCCTTAGTATATAGGAATGCCAGGATTTCTGTGCATTAATTTTGTATCCTGCAACTTTACCAAATTCATTGATTAGCTCTAGTAGTTTTCTGGTAGCATCTTTAGGATTCTCTATGTATAGTATCATGTCATCTGCAAACAGTGACAGCTTTACTTCTTTTTTTCCGATTTGGATTCCTTTTATTTCCTTTTCTTCTCTGATTGCTGTGGCTAAAACTTCCAAAACTATGTTGAATAAGAGTGGTGAGAGTGGGCAACCTTGTCTTGTTCCTGATCTTAGTGTAAATGGTTTCAGTATTTCACCATTGAGGACGATGCTGGCTGTGGGTTTGTCATATATGGCCTTTATTATGTTGAGGAAGGTTCCCTCTATGCCTACTTTCTGCAGGGTTTTTATCATAAATGGGTGTTGAATTTTGTTGAAAGCTTTCTCTGCATCTATTGAGATGATCATATGGTTTTTCTCCTTCAATTTGTTAATATGGTGTATCACGTTGATTGATTTGCGTATATTGAAGAATCCTTGCATTCCTGGAATAAACCCCACTTGATCATGGTGTATGATCCTTTTAATGTGCTGTTGGATTCTGTTTGCTAATATTTTGTTGAGGATTTTTGCATCTATGTTCATCAGTGATATTGGCCTGTAGTTTTCTTTCTTTGTGACATCCTTGCCTGGTTTTGGTATCAGGGTGATGGTGGCCTCGTAGAATGAGTTTGGGAGTGTTCCTCCCTCTGCTATATTTTGGAAGAGTTTGAGAAGGATAGGTGTTAGCTCTTCTCTAAATGCTTGATAGAATTCGCCTGTGAAGCCATCTGGTCCTGTGCTTGTGTTTGTTGGAAGATTTTTAATCACAGTCTCAATTTCAGTGCTTGTGATTGGTCTGTTTATATTTTCTATTTCTTCCTGATTCAGTCTTGGCAGGTTGTGCATTTCTAAGAATTTGTCCATCTCTTCCAGGTTGTCCTATTTATTGGCATAGAGTTGCTTATAGTAATCTCTCATGATCTTTTGTATTTCTGCAGTGTCAGTTGTTACTTCTCCTTTTTCATTTCTAATTCTATTGATTTGAGTCTTCTCCCTTTTTTTCTTGATGAGTCTGGCTAATGGTTTATCAATTTTGTTTATGTTCTCAAAGAACCAGCTTTTAGTTTTATTGATCTTTGCTATCATTTCCTTCATTTCTTTTTCATTTATTTCTGATCTGATTTTTATGATTTCTTTCCTTCTGCTAACTTTGGGATGTTTTTGTTCTTCTTTCTCTAATTGCTTTAGGTGCAAGGTTAGGTTGTTTATTCGAGATATTTCCTGTTTCTTAAGGTGGGATTGTATTGCTATAAACTTCCCTCTTAGAACTGCTTTTGCTGCATCCCATAGGTTTTGGGTCGTCGTGTCTCCATTGTCATTTGTTTCTAGGTATTTTTAAATTTCCTCTTTGATTTCTTCAGTGATCACTTCGTTGTTAAGTAGTGTATTGTTTAGCCTCCATGTGTTTGTATTTTTTACAGATCTTTTCCTGTAATTGATATCTGGTCTCATAGCATTGTGGTCAGAAAAGATACTTGATACAATTTCAATTTTCTTAAATTTACCAAGGCTTGATTTGTGACCCAAGATATGATCTATCCTGGAGAATGTTCCATGAGCACTTGAGAAAAATGTGTATTCTGTTGTTTTTGGATGGAATGTCCTATAAATATCAATTAAGTCCATCTTGTTTAATGTATCATTTAAAGCTTGTGTTTCCTTATTTATTTTCATTTTCAATGATCTGTCCATTGGTGAAAGTGGGGTGTTAAAGTCCCCTACTATGATTGTGTTACTGTCAATTTCTCCTTTTATGGCTGTTAGTATTTGCCTTATGTATTGAGGTGCTCCTATGTTGGGTGCATAAATATTTACAATTGTTATATCTTCTTCTTGGATCGATCCCTTGATCATTATGTAGTGTCCTTCTTTGTCTCTTCTAGTAGTCTTTATTTTAAAGTCTATTTTGTCTGATATGAGAATTGCTACTCCAGCTTTCTTTTGGTTTCCATTTGCATGGAATATCTTTTTCCATCTCCTTACTTTCAGTCTGTATGTGTCTCTAGGTCTGAAGTGGGTCTCTTGTAGACAGCATATATATGGGTCTTGTTTTTGTATCCATTCAGCCAATCTGTGTCTTTTGGTGGGATTATTTAGTCCATTTACATTTAAGGTAATTATAGATATGTATGTTCCTATTCCCATTTTCTTAATTGTTTTGGGTTCGTTATTGTAGGTCTTTTACTTCTGTTGTGTTTCTTGCCTAGAGAAGTTCCTTTAGCATTTGTTGTAAAGCTGGTTTGGTGGTGCTGAACTCTCTCAGCTTTTGCTTGTCTGTAATCGTTTTAATTTCTCCATCAAATCTGAATGAGATCCTTGCTGGGTAGAGTAATCTTGGTTGCAGGTTTTTCTCCTTCATCACTTTAATTATGTCCTGCCACTCCCTTCTGGCTTGTAGAGTTTCTGCTGAGAGATCAGCTGTTATCCTGATGGGGATTCCCTTGTGTGTTATTTGTTGTTTTTGCCTTGCTGCTTTTAATATGATTTCTTTGTGTTTAATTTTTGACAGTTTAATTAATATTTGTCTTGGCGTATTTCTCCTTGGATTTATTCTGTATGGGACTCTCTGTGCCTCCTGGACTTAACTATTTCCTTTCCCATATTAGGGAAGTTTTCAACTATAATCTCTTCAAATATTTTCTCAGTCCCTTTCTTTTTCTCTTCTTCTTCTGGAACCCCTATAATTCGAATGTTGGTGCGTTTAATGTTGTCCCAGAGGTCTCTGAGACTCTCCTCTGTTCTTTTCAGTCTTTTTTCTTTATTTTGCTCTGCAGCAGTTATTTCCACTATTTTATCTTCCACCTCACTTATCCGTTCTTCTGCCTCAGTTATTCTGCTATTGATCCCATCTAGAGTATTTTTCATTTTATTTATTGTGTTTTTAATCGATGCTTGATTCATCTTTAGTTCTTCTAGGTCCTTGTTAACTCTTTCTTGCATTTTGTCTATTCTATTTCCAAGATTTTGGATCTTGGAAATAGAATCTTGGATCATCTTTACCATCATTATTCTGAATTCTTTTTCAGGTAGACTGCCTATTACCTCTTCATTTGTTAGGACTGGTGGGTTTTTATCTTGCTCCTTCTCCTGCTGTGTGTTTTTCTGTCTTCTCATTTTGCTTATGTTACTGTGTTTGGGGTCTCCTTTTTGCAGGCTGCAGGTTCGTAGTTCCCGTTGTTTTTGGTGTCTGTCCCCAATGGCTAAGGTTGGTTTAGTGGGTTGTGTAGGCTTCCTGGTGGAGGGGACTAGTGCCTGTGTTCTGGTGGATGAGACTGGATCTTGTCTTTCTGGTGGGCAGGTCCACGTCTAGCGGTGTGTTTTGGGGTGTCTGCGGACTTTTTATGATTTTAGGCAGCCTCTCTGCTAATGGGTGGGGTTGTGTTCCTGTCTTGCTAGTTGTTTGGCATAGGGTGTCCAGCACCGTAGCTTGCTGGTCGTTGAGTGAAGCTGCATGCTGGTGTTGAGATGGAGATCTCTGGAAGATTTTCGCCGTTTGATATTATGTGGAGCTGGGAGGTCTCTTGTGGACCAGTGTCCTGAAGTTGGCTCTCCCACCTCAGAGGCACAGCACTGATTCCTGGCTCCTCAATTTGGGATGATTTGTTGTCTATTCATGTATTCCACAGATGCAGGGTACATCAAGTTGATTGTGGAGCTTTAATCCGCTGCTTCTGAGGCTGCTGGTAGAGGTTTCCCTTTCTCTTCTTTGTTCTCACAGCTCCTGGGTCTCAGCTTTGGATTTGGCCCCGCCTCTGCGTGTAGGTCGCCGGAGGGTGTCTGTTCTTCGCTCAGACAGGACAGGGTTAAAGGAGCAGCCTCTTCGGGGACTCTGGCTCACTCAGGCCGGGCGGGAGGGAGCGGCACGGAGTGCGGGGCGAGCCTGCAGCGGCAGAGGTCGGCGTGACGTTGCACCAGCCCGAGGCGTGCCGTGCGTTCTCCCAGGGAAGCCGCCCCTGGATCCCGTGACCCCGGCAGTGGCGGGTTGCACAGGCTCCCGGAAGGGCGGTGTGGACAGTGACCTGCGCTCGCACACAGGCTTCTTGGCGGTGGCAGCAGCAGCCCCAGCGTCCCACGCCCGTCACTGGGCTCCGCCCTTTCAGTCGCGACTCGCGCCCATCGAGCCCCTTTAAGCAGCGCTCTTAATCCCCTCTCCTCGCGCACCAGGAAACCAAGAGGGAAGAAAAAGTCTCTTGCCTCTTCGGCAGCTCCAGAGTTTTCCCGGACTCCCTCCCGGCTAGCTGTGGCACATTAGGCCCCTTCAGGCTGAGTTCTCGCCGCCAGCCCCAGTCCTCTTCCTGAGCTCTGACCGAAGCCCGAGCCTCAGCTTCCAGGGCCGCCCGCCCCGGCGGGCGAGCAGACAAGCCTGTCAGGCTGGTGAGTGCCGCTCGGCACCGATCCTCTGTGTGGGGATCTCTCCGCTTTGCCCTACCCAGGTATGTGGGGAGTTTCTTGCCTTTTGGGAGGTCTGGGGTCTTCTGCCAGCGTTCAGTAGGTGTTCTGTAGGAGTTGTTCCACGTGTAGCTGTATTTCTGGTGTATCCGTGGGGAGGGAGGTGATCTCGGCATCTTACTCTTCCGCCATCTTACCCGGAAGTCCGTCTTTATTTTTTTTTTACCTTTTGTATCCTGTTTATTTTTTATTTATTTATTTTTTTGCTTTATAACAAATTTAATCAGTTATACATATACATATGTTCCCATATCCCCTCCCTTTTGCGTCTCCCTCCCACCCTCCCTATCCCACCCCTCCAGGCGGTCACAAAGCACTGAGCTGATCTCCCTGTGCTATGTGGCTGCTTCCCACTAGCTATCTACCTTACGTTTGGTAAGACCAAATCTTTTTACTAATGCTATGAAAAGGTTGGTAACTGTCTTGTCACTACTTATTCTGGGCATGCAAATGAGAATTAAAATAATGAGAAGGTGGGTAGCATTAAGTATGGGGGATAATTTGAATAAGAAAAAACCCCAACTGAATTATTTTAGAAAAAGATAAACATTTTCTATATGATTATATAAACTTTTCTGATTATTCAATATAAAAATATAATTCTTCAATTAATTATAAAAACAAATGAAACTTCTACACAGTGTCACTGAGTGGCCATTTCTGTCACTTGTCAACATGCTCAAATCTTTTTTTTTAATTGAGGTATAATTTACATATAACTTTATATCAGTTTCTGTTGTACAGCATAATGATATCAATATTTGTATATATTGCAAAGTGATCACCACAGTAAGTCCAGTTAACATCCCTCACCATACATAGTTACAAAAAGTTTTTTTTCTTGTGATGAGGACTTTTAAGATCTACTCTCTTAGCAACTTTCAAATATGCAATCTAATATTATTAACTATAGTCATATGTTGTACATTACATCCCCGTGACTTATTTATTTTGTAAATGGAAGTTTACACCTTTTTTTGACACACTACACGCATTCTGCCTACCTCCCACTTCATGCCTCTGGCAACCACCAGTCTCTTCTCTGTATCTGTATGAGCTTCAAAATGCTTCAATCTTAAAACCTTTTTCCACCCTGTCTCCTTTTCAAGATACCCATCTGCCTCCCCTCTCCCTTCTCTCTTCAAGTCCCTCTTCTTGCTCCCCTTCCATCTCTCCCTTCCCTTCCCCCTCCTACTCCCCCCTCCCACCCTTCTCCTCTCTCCTCTCTTCTTTCCACTGCCAAACTGCTACCTACTTCTTGACTTCTCACTCATTCAAACTGCTGCCCACTTCTTCACTTCTCATTCACTCGTTTCAACCTGCTTCAAACCTAAAACTATTCTGTAAAAAGTCACCAATAACTATCAAATGGCTAAACGTAATATGGCCTTTTCAGACCACATCTCTTGGTAGCATTTGACACTGTAGATCACCATTCCCAAGAGATAAGTAGGCATGAAGAAGCATTGTGAACTATTAAGCATGCCTGTCTTTCTACATGCTACCTCCTGTCTGGTATGTTCTTCCCCTTTACCTTATTTGTCCTAGTGAAAGCCCACTAATCCCTTTGAAAGTCTCCCCAAATCCCAACAAGATTAATTCTTCCCTTGTTTTGGCACCAGTCATGCACCTTGTTCATACATCTTATACGTGTGATCTTGTTTTATGTTCAGTTACTTAAGGGGATGGCCACCTAGTGAGACTCTGAGATCCTTTAGGGCAGGGACCTCTTTATTCACCTTTGTGGTCCAACTCTCAACATATAATAAGCACTTGATAAATGCTTATTGAAAGAATGAATTTATTTTGTTATGATGCACATTTAGGGTTTAGAAATCTTTACATTGTCAATATTTGTGTATGCTCATACCTCTTCTCAAATTTCAAAAGGTAACTGAAACTTTGAGACTGGTATGAATCTCTGAACTTACTTTCTAATCCTAAATGCCAAATATTTGGTGCTAGTGAGAGAGTGGAAAGACAAAGGAGAGCTCTTTCCCTTTAATCCCACCCTCTATTCCTTTCTGCTTGTTTGCACGTCCCAGTTGTAAAGAGCTCCTGAAACCTCCACGGTAGAAGTGACAACTTTAAGTTATATTTGTATGCTTACATTTTCTGTTTACACAGTGATGAAATAAGGTGAGTCCCAGAATAAATTCATTTATGAGAACAATAGCAAACAGAAAAACAAAATAGAACAACAGTGAAACAACCTGATATCATTTGAGAAAAGATGGAACAGGGTGTCCCTTGCTAGAAAAGTTCTGAAAGTTCTGTACTTCTTTTAATAAAATAAATTTTTATAATAATATGAATATAAGAATATATTAACAAACATAATATATACTATGTGATCATAAAAATATAATGTAAATTTGTATATTTATAAATTTGTAAATTTTCTCACTCTATTAAATTTTAGTGGGATTACTCTTAGGTGTCCAAAACATTTGAATAATATTTTAATTTTCAAATCTCACATCTTCACTTTTATGTGTATAATTCTTTCATATACTAGAATTGCCTTAGAGAAAGAGTGGAAAATGTAGAGCTGCGGTAAAATAATATTTTTGAGAGGATATTCATATTGTCACTAGATTTTATTCTAAATTGTCTGTACTCTTGTTTTGTTTTGTTTATCTGGCCAGTACTGTATATGGCAATTTCTACTTTCATTTATGAAAGAAAGTACGTGTTATGTCTCTTGTACTCTTACGAAAATGTGCAGCTCTGGCAGTTACACTGGATGGTTTTGCTGTAGTAATTAAAACACAGATGGCGCTCATTTCTTTCCCAAGTGTTTGATTGGCAGATACTTTGTGATCAACACTTCTTTCAGTTGAACACATCGGCACCATCTGCCTTCAGTTGACTTAAGAGAGAGTGGTTGCAGCTGAGTTTCCTGATCATTTCATGAGCCAGTTAAAATAGAGGATATTCCTCTTGCTGAAGCCATCAAATGATTTATGAAAAATTACATATATATATAAGGGTTTCATGAAGTTGGTTTGCAGCTTAATGAAATATTCATTAATAATTTTTTTTGAAATCCACTATTCCCTTTCTCTGATTAAAATATTTAGAGTATAACATAAAATCACTACATCTTAAAAAGTTAAAGTTTCTAAACAAATTTAGCTGATGGGGCATTTTGTTTTTAGTGAGGTTACTAGAGATTATTTCAAATCAGGGTCCTGTGTTTTGAACCTCAGTGCAAGTATTAGTTACAAATAAAAATATTATGCTATCTCCTAAACCCAATACAAATAGTATAGAATACACTAATTTTAAAGTTTTTGTATATTTATAACTGTTAGAAATAGATTATGATAGATGGTACTTCTTTATTTAAATATCAGGGTAAGAATTGGATAGAAATTTAGGTTCACCCAATTTTTTTGTTGTTGTTTGTTTATTTATTTATTTAATTATGACTGAGTTGGGTCTTTGTTGCTGCGCATGGACTTTCACTAGTTGGGGCGAGCAGAGGCTAGTCTTCCTTGCGGTGTGCAGGCTTCTCATTCCGGTGGCTTCTCTTGTTGCGGATCATGGGCTCTAGGCGCACGGGCTTCAGTAGTTGTGGTGCACGGGCTTAGTTGCTCTGCGGCATGTGGAATTTTCCCAGACCAGGGCTCAAACCCATGTCCCCTGCATTGGCAGGTGGATTCTTAACCACTGCACCACCAGGGAAGCCTGGTTCATCCAATTTTGATGAAGATAAGTGAATGTGGGTTGATTATTATGTAGAAAAACATAAATTCAAGACATTGGAAGCACAGAAAGAATGGCTTTTGAACAAGAAGTAAAAGATAATTATTTTATTGTCCTAGAAATATATTTTGAAATGTATACTTGTGCAAACATATAGCCTAGATTTTTAAAGAATACACATGTATTATGCATAATAACATGAATTCTATATATAATTAAACAATGGAAAACTTTGCTGTCCAAATGGATACATAATTATGATTGCCAAGATGAAAAACATGCTATGTAGTACTTACGGGGGAAATTGAATGAATTAAACTATTGCTTCCAGAATGTTAGAACAAAGAATAAAGGAATTAGATTGAAAAACATTCGGAAGAACCCTGGAATACACTCATTACTTATGGTTCCTGTGGAAACGCACTTATGGGAAAGGCTAAGAGTGACTTGGGACTTTGGCAAGAATTTTAAGATTAATTTGTAAAGCTTATCACTCCACTTGGAGTGAAAAATAAGATGAGTTTTGGAGGTGAATCAACAGAAAAGAAGGAAAATAATTATGAATATATAGAAATTTATCATCTCCTATTACCAGAAACCTTTAAAGATAAACTTTGAATTAGCTTCTCATTTTGTTTGAATATATAATCACCTCTATTCAGGCTTGGAATTTTTCAAGGTAAAGAGTGAGGTTGGGAAGGAAGAAAAAAGTTTTAATTTTATTTAAAATGCATTTTAGTTTATTTGGTAAACATTTATCCTGAGAAGTCTACATTCTCATGGGGGGACGGATATGAATAATTTTGATGCAACAGACTAGGATATGTACTAAACGAGGTGCTGCAGAAGTTCAGAGAAGGGAGTTCCCAAATTAAGAGGAGCCCCTGACCACCTGAACTACATACACTCATTCGCTTAGGTTCCCCTGCTCTAACTTGCACTGTCTTCTTTCCCAACCTGTTTCTTCTTTCTGTGCCAGTTTTATTGTGTCGACGTTTTCTATGTAGTTTACATTTGTAAACACCCATCTTATTATGGATATATAACATTAATATATAATATGGATCTCCAGAGAGCTTTATCCAATGTCATTTGGATGATAACAACCAACATTTATTGAGTACTTAATGTGTGTCTGACACTTTTCAAAGTACTTTCTCATTTCATTCTCACCTCATTTTGCAAATGAGGAAACTACCTAAAATAACCCAGCTAATTCAGTAGAGGGATTGGGATTACTCCAGACAGACTGACTCCAGATGACTGTATTCTAGTGCCATTTAAACCCACCCAGCTCCAAAACTGCCCTGTGTGTAAAGAGTAAATGTCCTCCCCATCCCCACCCCCTCTGGATTAAACCCAAGGAAGGGGCAGTGGAAGCTGAGAAGACAGCCTCAGGTGAGACATTAAACTAAAAAGAGGGACTGAGAAGGGCAATTAACAGAAGAGGCTGTTTATGCTCAGGCACACAGCTACCTTTGGTGGTACACAGACTCCCTCCTACCAGGCTTACCCATCAGTTCTCTCCACCTCATCCCAGTCAATGCTCCTCCACCTATGTCCATTTTAAAGGCTGATGGGCAACTGAGAGACAAGGTGAGGCAAAGTATTCCTGAGTGGAACAGGAGTTTCACTTCATTAATTTTTTTTTTCCAGTTAAAAGGGATTTCTGAACACCTGGACTAGGTATTGAATGGGATGTGCAAAAGTGAATCTCCTACTTCAAATATGATAGAAAGTGCCCAGGCCTGAGGGTGCACAGGCCTGAGGGAGTGTTCCCTTGAACCAGTCCCAGGTTTTACACTAACTTTCTCTGGTTCTTTATTTCCTTGTGGGTAATATGAGGGAGCTGCGTTAAAAGTTCTAGAGTCCCGGGCTTCCCTGGTGGTGCAGTGGTTGAGAGTCCGCCTGCCGATGCAGGGGACACGGGTTCGTGCCCCGGTCCGGGAAGATCCCACATGCCGCGGAGCGGCTGGGCCCGTGAGCCATGGCCGCTGGGCCTGCGCATCCGGAGCCTGTGCTCCGCAACGGGAGAGGCAACAGTGAGAGGCCCGTGTACCACAAAAAAAAAAAAAAAAAGTTCTAGAGTCCCTACCAACTCTGAAAAAATGTTTGTGATGATAAGGAGCTTGTAGTCTATCTGAGCAGACATGAGAAATGTGTGTAAGAAGTTAAATATAGGGAAAAACTTATATATGGTGAAAGAAATAAGAATAGAGGTTGCCCATGAGTGTGTGGAGATTGATTAGAGTAGAAGTTGCTTACTGATATGGTGGTTACTCATCAAATTGTACACTTAAGGTGTGCATTTCATCTCAAATACAAAGCAAAGCAAAAAGAAACAACAACAGAAAACACCAATATACTGATACATAAGGGCTAAAAATTCTGGAGAGGTGCTGCGTTAGGAAGGTGGCCTAAGTTAGCCCAGTAACAGACACTGACTTTGTGTATGTGTAAACTATTATTTAGCTTCCCTTAAGTATTGTTGTTTCATGAAATGTTTTTGAGACTATGTGGTTTTTCTTTTTCCTTGTCTTTTTAAAGTTACATCACATTTTTTTAATCCTCCCCCCCACTTTTTTTATATTAGCTGCTGCTATTTCTTTAAATGACCCCCCTTAGTTTCTTTCTTTTTTAAATCTGACAGTTACTGTGTGAAGCTTACACATCTAGACAGTTCCTGACACATAGTTAACACTTCATAAATATTAGTTACACAGAACTGTTGAGTTTATTTCACTATTTATTTGTACTTCAGCATGCTACATGTTTTTCTGTTTAATCGATTAAACATTCACCTACATTTTTATCCTTTTCCTGTAGAGAGATGTGTTAGTATACTTTTGACTGCTCATTAAAACGTTTCCTTTGTTCTTTCTTATTTAAAATTCTTATCTTTGTTTAAAATCTTAAACTATTATTTTACTGCCTCCTTTCACCCTGGTGGTCAACTAACTTATCCATAGGCACAAATAACAAATTAAGAGTGATATTGCTTGAAACTGGTGCTTTTGTTATATCCTGTCAAAAAGTAAAAAGAGTGATTGGCAATGCATGATCTGCTGTGTTAGATGACACCAGTATTAGAAAATAATATAATTAAAATGCATTATAATAAAATGTCTTCCGTTAAACAAGATGGAAAGATTGAAGGAAAGGGAACAGACCTAAGAAGTTGGAATAATGCTCATCTTAAAAAATGAAGTATTGGGGCAGACAACAGGAGCAAGAAGAACTACAGTCCTGCAGCCTGTGGAACAAAAACTACATTCACAGAAAGATAGACAAGATGAAAAGGCAGAGGGCTATGTACCACATGAAGGAACAAGATAAAACCCCAGAAAAGCAACTAAATGAAGTGGAGACAGGCAACCATCCAGAAAAAGAATTCAGAATAATGATAGTGAAGATGATCCAGGACCTCAGAAAAAGAATGGAGGCAAAGATGGAGAAGATGCAAGAAATGTTTAACAAAGACCTAGAAGAATTAAAGAACAAACACCTAGAAGAATTAAAAAACAAACAAACAGAGCTGAACAATACAATAACTGAAATGAAAACTACACTAGAAGAAATCAATAGCAGAATAACTGAGGCAGAAGCATGGATAATTGACCTGGAAGACAGAACGGTGGAATTCACTCCCGCCTAACAGAATAAAGAAAAAAGCATGAAAAGAAATGAAAACAGCCTAAGAGACCTCTGGGACAACATTAAACGTAACAGCATTCGCATTACAGGGGTCCCAGAAGGAGGAGAGAGAGAGAAAGGAACAGAGAAAATATTTGAAGAGATTATAGTCGAAAACTTCCCTAACATGGGAAAGGAAATAGCCACCCAAGTCCAGGAAGTGCAGAGAGTCCCAGACAGGATAAACCCAAGGAGAAACACGTCGAGACACATATTAATCAAATTGACAAAAATTAAAGACAAAGAAAAATTATTGAAAGCAACAAGGGAAAAATGACAAATAACATACAAGGGAACTCCCTTAAGGTTAGCAGCTGATTTCTCAGCAGAAACTCTACAAGCCAGAAGGGAGTGGCATGATATATTTAAAGCGATGAAAAGGAAGAACTTACAACCAAGATTACTCTACCTGGCAGACTCGACAGAGAAATCAAAAGCTTTACAGACAAGCAAAAGCTAAGAGAATTTAGCACCACCAAACCAGCTCTACAACAAATGCCAAAGGACCTTCTCTAAGTGGAAAACACAAGAGAAGAAAAGGACCTAGAAAAACAAACCCATGACAATTAAGAAAATGGTCATAGGAACATACATATCGATAATTACCTTAAACGGGCATGGATTAAATGCTCCAACCAAAAGACACAGGCTCGCTGAATGGATACAAAAATAAGACCCATCTATATGCTGTCTACAAGAGACTGACCTCAGACCTAGGGATACATACAGGCAAAGTGAGGGGATGGAAAAAGATATCCTATGCAAATGGAAATCAAAAGAAAGCTGGGGTAGCAATACTCATATCAGATAAAATAGACTTTAAAGTAAAGAATGTTACAAGAGACAAGATGGAACACTACATAATGATGAATGGATCAATCCAAGAAGAAGATATAAGAATTATAAATACATATGCACCCATCAGATTCTCTAATAAAGTCATCTTTCCTTCAATATTGCAAGTTTTAGATCTATGCTTTGTGTGGGAAATTAAATATTATCCAAATCAAATATATTATTAATAGTTCAGGAGAACAGACTCAGAAGAAAATCAACAGCAATCTTCATAAGAACCTGACCATTTACTGTTTGCCTGTGTATGAGATCACATGTCGAATACCAGATTTTAATGTCAGCATTCTGTGCTGGAAAGACCATTTAATGTTTACTTATGAGGCACTGGCCTGGAGTTCAAGCTCCAGGAGAACAGGCTCTGTGAACTTGGCCAAGTCATGGAACCTCTTTGAGTCTCAGTTTCACCACAGGTAATAAGAGTACATATGAGAATAATACTACTTTCTAGCATTACAGTATTATGAGATATATATGAGATTGTTTATGCAAGTTATTTGTGCATTGTAAAACCTGGGTTTGAATTCTGACTCTACCACTTTCTGGCATTGTAGTTTTGGATAAATTACCGAATCCAATAAAGCCTTATTTTCTACAACTTAAAATGAGGATAAGTATACAATGTTTCCAAATTGATTGTTACAGAGTAGGAGCTCAAAAAATGTTAGTTGCTGTTATCACTATTATTTTTACTAAATCTCTGTGAATGTATTTATTATAATCTATATAATGACATAAAATTTTATTTAAAGTTTTTTATCCCGGTAGGTATTTTTACTTGAAAACTTGGTACTGCACACTTTCCTGTAAATTAGAATAACTTTTAAGCTAAGTTTGTATGTAGAATGAGAAATTTTCTTCCTAAACAAATAATGTCCCTCTATATGTATTGTTTTAGCTTTCTGATATAAGAGACTAAGAAGGAATGGATGTCCAGGATCCTCTCATTGTTTATAGTTTACCATAATTAGTAATTGAAATTGTTTTGTTGGTGGATTTGGTATAAAACAAGAGGAGCTTATATGATTCTGTAAGTGTAAGTTTTTATTATTTTTTTTAATTTTGAGAGGAAAAAAACCTTTGAGGGCACTATGCCCTCTATGTTATGTGCCCTCTCTAGAGAACATATTTGAGATGCACCAGTGATTGCCTACCACTTACAATCCATTTAACGAGTTAACCTCAAGCCTTTTACCTGAGGTAATGGGATTAGCATTCTGTTGGGACTGCAATCTTTAAGGATACAAATTTGTTTCTAAATGTTCTAGCTAGTAATCCTATGCTCCTTGACAGGTTTTACAATGTAACTGACACTCTTGGAATGGAAAACACAGACCTCAGACCTCTTTCCCTCTGCTGGATTAGGAAATTCAAGGACTTTAACAGAAAGCATTCTGTCTTGAGATACTTAAAATTAGTTGCTCCTCATCTTTTTTCTTTGATGTTGGTATTGAAGGAATGTGATGAGTAACCTGTATTTAAGAAGACAGTGACATATAGATGCTTTTCTAAGCCAGTCATGGAAAATTTTCCTTTTAATGTCCCTAATTTTTACTACTTTTAAAAGTCTGCTAAGAAATATTTTCAGTTTAAGTATATCATTTGATAATTTAAAATGTTCTGAGGCAGTTTGGTTGGAATTCATTACAAAAGGAATAAAAGTCAAGAAGCATTCTATTCTTCTCTTTTCTATCCTCTTTCAACAAGCCAGCTGTTAATCCCTGGGATGATAATATAGGTATGTTGAGACATTATGATCCTTGGAAAATAAAAGAAGTTAAAGTATTAGTAAACTTGTTTTATGACACATTCCTGATCATATTCTATAATTCTTTTTCCCTTTTATTTTAAATTATATCCTAATATGAATAATGAACATTTTAAATAAATATTATTACTTTTAGAAAATGTCTATAAATTTGAAATATCCCAAGTTTGTTTTCATGAAGCACACTTTTCTATAGCTAGGATTTCAATGGAATATAAAATATAAATTACAGTATCTTTTGAAGGTCACTATGAATTTAATATAAAAACCACTCAGACTACACTGAATAATTTAGATTTAAAAAACAAAGTTTATTGTATAGTAAAACTTTATGTCATACTAATTTTAATTTTTTCTTTTGAAACTGTTCTCATTTTTTTTCTAAAATGTTCTATTTATTTCCCTTACTTCTTGGATATATTTTATTGACTCTACATTTACCTTGTCTTGATGGCATCTGGTCATGACTTTGAATATCGGTTGTGTCTGTGCTGTAGAAACCACGGAGTACAACCTGGGGAACACTGACTTCAGTATCAGAGGCCTGATTTACTACCTGCTCTCTGACTACCTAGTGTAAATTACTTAGCCTCTCTGAGCTTCGGTTTTCTCATCTTTAAATGGGGCTAGAGATACCCGTCTTAGCGTGGTGGTGAGGGTTACATGAGATTGAATCGTGTCTAACAATGTCTGGCATATGGAAAGCGCTCAGTAAATTTTGTTCCCTAGTTCATGGTAAATGGAAACGGAAATGCAAATGGTTGGGTTTGGAGCTGAATACATGCTGACTTCAGCTGTGGCCTTGATTGTTTGGTTGTTGGTCATTTCTTTGTTTGCTTTTTATTTAAAAGAAAAAAAAAGGTGAATGAAGCTATGTAATCTCCAATGTAGATGCGGCCCTCAACCTAGGCTTAAAATATAAATATATGACTAAGTCAACTGCATTTACAAATGAGAAGTTCATACCTCACAGAGTTATTTTAAAGACTCAACGATATATAACAATTCAGAGACCTTAGCACATGCTAAGCACTCAGTAAAGGTAAGTTATTAGTAATGTGAAGATGAGATCCTTGTGATAGAGCTTGGGTACTCCAAATTTAGCTAAGAGTCATATGTACAAAACATCTTCCATGTACTCCAATTTAGGCTGATGTTTCTGTATTTCATTAAAAAAAACACAAAAAACGAATCTTTAAATGGTTATAATTAATAAGTAAAGTAGCTAAATTTTGGACATATATTTCAGAATATATTCATATAAACAGCTGCCCCCTTTTGGATCTTTAATATGTAGTCTTTAAATTAAAGAGCCAAAAAGTAGCAGATAGGAGTTTTTTGTTTTTAGAAAATTGTACTTGTGAGAAATAATTCTGAATATACCTATCTTTTATTCAAATGTGTACAGATTGTTCATGTGTGTATTACCTTTAGAAATCTCAGAATTTGGAAAGGATTGATTAGTCCCTGTTTCTGGGCTCTGGCATTATACTAGGTCAATATTAAACTAATCTAACAATATACATAAATTTCTTTCAATCTATTAGGTAAATATTTCTATCTGTAACCAGGGCTTAGACCTAGCTGGCATGCACTGGTGTGACTGTCATAGTTGTGTGGCTGACACTCATTCATTTTTTTTTTTAAATTTAACTAATTTAGGGCTTCCCTGGTGGCGCAGTGGTTGAGAGTCCGCCTGCCGATGCAGGGGACACAGGTTCGTGCCCCAGTCTGGGAAGATCCCACATGCCGCGGAGCGGCTGGGCCCGTGAGCTATGGCCGCTGAGCCTGTGCGTCCGGAGCCTGTGCTCCGCAACGGGAGAAGCCACAACAGTGAGAGGCCCGCGTACAGCAAAAAAAAAAAAAAAAAAAAAAAAAAAAAAAAAATTTAACTAATTTATTTATTTTTGGCTGCACTGGGTCTTTGTTGCTGCGTGCAGGCTTTCTCTAGTTGCGGCGAGCGGAGGCTACTCTTCGTTGCGGTGTGCGGGCTTCTCATTGCAGTGGCTTTTCTTGTGGAACACGGGCTCTAGGCGCCCAAGCTTCAGTAGCTGTGGCTAGTGGGCTCAGTAGTTGTGGCTCATGCGCTCTAGAGCACAGGCTCAGTAGTTGTGGCACACAGGCTTAGTTGCTCCGCAGCATGTGGGATCTTCCTGGACCAGGGCTCGAACCCGTGTTCCCTGCATTGGCAGGCAGATTCTTAACCACTGCGCCACCAGGGAAGCCCTGGCATTCATTCTGACTGATCAGTACGCATGTAGTACCAGTTGTTAAATGTTTTGAATATTACCCCTGCCCAGAACTATTTATATCTACATCCCTGTTTTCTCATGTAAGAGTAATATAATCCTTTTTTTTTTTTTTTTTTTTTTTTTTGCGGTATGTGGGCCTCTCACTGTTGTGGCCTCTCCCATTGCGGGGCACAGGCTCCGGACGCGCAGGCTCAGCGGCCCTGGCTCACGGGCCCAACCGCTCTGCGGCATGTGGGATCTTCCCGGCCCGGGGCACGAACCCGTGTCCCCTGCATCGGCAGGCAGACTCTCAACCACTGCGCCACCAGGGAAACCCAGAGTAATATAATCTTGTTATGCATTCTTTCTTTGTCTTTTACTACAGGAAGGTTGAAGTCTTTAGAGTGAGATAGTTTTTAGCATTTGGCTAGATCTTTCTGTTGAAGAACTGCAGTATCTGCTGGCTTGTGGCTTAATTTGTCACTGTACTGAACCTGAGTACTTTATACAAGGTGTGGTACGTTAGCAGCAGCACTGAAATGTGTTCTTGGGCCACCTTTATTATGCTTTATTGACTTTTTCCGGGTATTTTTAGATACAGACTCGTAACTACTTGTCTCTCCTTCTCCGTGACTCTCCTATTACCTGAAATTCCTCTGAATTGAAGATACCCTAGAAAGTCCTGATCATTAAGCTTGAGTGGTAGAGGTCTTTACAGGAGACTTGATAGTACTAGAAATCAGATTCACATAATAAGGAGTATTTAAATTATCTTAGTCAGTTAACATTCTAACTGATTATTTGACACCATCAAATACCTAGGTTGCCAAGAATGTGGCCCGTGTCTATTTCCCCTGTTATGTAGTCTGTATTACTGAATGGTATTCTTCTTCTGTTAATTAAGAATATTACAGTACATGTCAAATTAAGCATTTTTCCTTTGAAAAAGATGGGGATGTGTGGTTAAATCTCACAGATTTAGTAGGAACAGTGCTTTTAACAGATGTTAGATCTCTGACTCTGGCTTTTTGGGTATCTGAGAGTCTTAGGGTTGCACAGTACCTCAGAAGCCAACTCTCTTGATTTATAGTTCAGAATACAAAGTTCACAGCAGTTAACTTACTAGCCCAGGGATGGATAAGTTTCAACTTCCATGTCAGCTCTGGGATTTGGGCTGTTGGAAGCCATAGGTTTGATATTCTTCAATTAGATCAAGGTCACATAACTAGTTTGAAGTAGAGTCTGGACTAGAACCCAGTTCTTTTGGCTTCTAATCTCATTTTCATTTCTCCTAGTCATTATAAACCTCATGAAAACCTTTATTTTGAATACATTTTTATAACCTTGTAATCCATCGTGTAGGCATGAAAAGTTAAGATTCTGACATTTTTATTATATGCAAAGGAAGTGAAAATTATCTTGTTAAAAATATCATGCTTATTATTCAGTTTTGAAAATGCAGAAATAATGTGAGAAAGAAAAATGTAGTTTCGTATGCACATCTTTTTAAGCATGACCCTTCGTTACTAAGCTCTTTTTTACAAAGTGTGCCATCAGCTTTTTAAAGGACACATTTCAACATGGATTAAATCTTTGGGAAATTAGCTTGAATTATTTATAAGTACAGGCATACCTCAAAGATACTGCAGATTCAGTTCCAGACCACAACAGTAAAGTGAATATCACAATGAATGGAGTCACACGAATTTTTTTTATTTCCCAGTGCATACAAAAGATATGTTTATACTTTACTGTAGTCTGTTGTGTGCAATAGCATTATGTCTAAAAAATGTACATACTTAATTAAAAAATACTTTATTGCTAAAATATGCTAACCATCATCTGATTCGTCAGTGAGTCGTAATATTTTTGCAATAGTAAGTTAAAGATCACTGGTCATAGATCATCATAACAAATATAATAATTAATAATGAAAAAGTTTGAGATATTGCAAGAATTATTGAAATGTGACACAGAGACACGAAGTAAGCAAACGCTGTTGGAAAAATGGTGCTGATAGACTTGCTGGATGCAGGGTTGCCACAGACTTTCAATTTGTAAAAAATTATTCGCTAACCACAATAAAACAAGGTATGCCTATAATTGCCAAAACATGCACATATATGTGTGTGGAGTAGAAATATATTTATCAACAGCTAAGTAATTGTTTGTATTGTGATGTTATGAATAATTCAATTGTATTTCATACCATTTTTAAGCCCTGTGGGTGTAGTTTGTCTTATTTCCCTGGATAACATTGTTGGCACACAGTAAATATCTAACAATAATAACTCTTTTCCCATACAGTATTTACTAGTATTTACTAGAAAAAACTGCTGTGCTCATGTTGTACAATTTTTAAAGTTTGTTAAGATGCTAAATGAATTTCTTGGCATTCTGTTATGGTATTATCATTTTTTAATTAGAACTCTCTCTCTCTCCCTGTCATACACACTTCACCTTCCTCCAACCACTTGCTTTTCCTGTGACATGCTCTATGTTTTCATCTTATCACCTTAGTAACCAGAGGTACCGAAGTCCTACATTCCACTGAAACCCAGGCTTTAAAGATGGTCTCAGGCTGTTCCCTCTACTTCTTTTGTGGTTTTTTATAGCTTGAAAAATTGGGAAATGATCAAATTTAGCCACGATCACAACTTGCCAAACTTTTCTGTGTCCTGGCATTTGAGTTTTACTTTGTGTCTATCGCTGTGTTAATTATTTGGGGGATACACAGTAATTCTTTTCTAACAAGAATACTAAAATATTATTGGAGCTAGCATCCTCTCAATGCAGGCCCAACACTAACCCATGCTCACACCTAGGACAAGGCCAAGCTAGTCCAGTGTATTTTCAGGGGCTTGCATGTTCTCTTTTTTCCAAATATTATCCCCATTTTCTTTTATTCTTATATACTGCCCTTTATTCTGTAATTAGATACCGGCTTCCTTGCAAGAACTGGTTGCAGCGATAAGTCATGGGAAGCTCATTCACATGAAAGTGTATAAACTGCACAACTGGGCACATAACCAACTCTAGACAAACAGGAGACAGACAGGTAAGGAACTAGGAACATAGGCTTTGAGTCAGTCCTGAGATTAAGCCTTTTCCTTGAGACATCATGTCACTGAACAAGTTAAAGTTACATAACTTCACTTAGACCACTGTTTCCTCATCTGTAAAATGAAAGTAATACTGCCTCATCAACTGTATTATTAGAAAGATTAAAAGAAAAGTCTATGAAAAAATTGAGCAACTTGCTTCATTTTTAGTCAATACGTGAAAATGTCAATTAGTGTGACAACAAAATAGCAATCAATGCATTGGACTATAGAAGAGGGAGAGAAGGTGAATAAAGGAGAAGCTGAGGACTCTAAAGGCAAATTTTGTAGGGATCATATCTTTTCCAGAAGTCCTGTTTACCAGCTATTGGTTGGGGGAATGTAGAGGCCCCACTCGTTATATCCTGCCAGTGCCTACAGATTTGCTTCCCATTATTTATAAACATTTTAGCTTGTTTTTCTTTGATGATATTATAAACAGAGATTCATCCTTGTCAAATTAAGTATTTATTAATTGAGGATTTCTACCCTCAAGGAGCTCTTGTGTAGAAATAGTATGGACATACAAGAAATAAAGTACAAAAGCTTGTTTTATAAAGATCATCAGTGCTACAGGATATTGGGAAAGGGAATGAACGCATTGTCGGGATCAAACATCGTATGAATGACAGCTCTATTTTTCTGTTTTGATGTGGCCATTGAAATAAAATGGCATAAAAGTATGTTTGACACCAGGATTCAATGAGCTTAATCCTGAAACAGCTACTGTAAAAATCATAATTTTGCCAGATCTTGTTTGCAAGGTTTTGATTTCCTAGAAGAAATTAGTTTTTTTGTTTTAAGTATTTAATTCATTTGCCATCAATACTTGAAAGGCAGCTAGAGGCTTGGCTTCTTCACATTCTGATGAGTGGAGCTCGGAACTACCAGGGTGGCATCCTACCCCTGTCCCCCAGAGACCCACGTTTTCTGGCAACAGATCCTACATTGAGCTATCTGTGATTGTCCAATAAGCTGTTATAATAGAATGGCCAAAATACAAAGTTTATTTTTATGTGTTTATGTGTTTGTGGGACCAAAATGCAGAGGTACTGGTATCTCCTACTTGTTTTAGTGACAATTCTGATTCCATGTAGAGGAGAATCAAAGGCGTATATAATTAATTTAATTATTGAATGTGTTCGACATTAAATGGTTCTCATTTTTGTTTTTGAAAATTTTAGTCAAAGATGGACTTGAAATGTGTTCTTTAATTTTACATTGAGTATTTGGTTAAATGAAAGATTTTATGAATATGTTGGAACTCTTCTGAGTTTAATCAGTTTATTGATTCACTAGGCATGATTTGGTGTTTTTGCTTTGTGATGATTTTTAAAAAGAGAAAAATCTCATTTTCTTTCTGCATTATTTGTATAATCTTTTCCCCTTCTTTTTGGAACATTTGGCTTGAACCTGAGTTTAATAAAGTTTGCTATAATATTGTAGTAGTTTACAGGTGGCTCACATATATTTATGATGTGAAAGTTGCGTATCTATTAATTTAACAAATATTTACTGATATCCTGCTATGTCCTGAGCTAGCTATTGGAGGTATAATGGTGAAGGAAATATACAAAAATCCCTGCTCAGGTAGAGCTTATAGTCAGAGATTAAACACTGTTACTAAAATACTGTAATGAGACTAAGTATTTTGGAGTAGTAAAGGGAGGTGGGGGAGGCTAGGAGCACAGGGAGGTTGCAATTTGAAATGTGGAGGTCAATGAAGACCTCACAGAGAAGGTGACAATTGAACAGAGACTGAAGGTGATAAGAGAGGAAACCACTTGGCTACAAGGAGTGAGAATATTCTAGGCAGAGGAAACAGCAAGTACGGAGACCCTGAAGTGGGAACGTGCTGTGTAAAGAACAGCAAGGGGCCAGAGTGGGGTAGGGGCCTAAGAGGCTGGTTTTGTAGGGCCTTGCGTGCCAGTGAAAGGACTCTCGCTTTTTTTTACTCTGACCCAAATGAGAAGCTGCAGGAGGTGTTAGGCAGAGAAGTGATACGGACTGCTTTAGCTTCAAATGCTTGCTATGATTGTTGTGTATTGAGAACAGATTATAAGGTGGCAAGGGCAAAAGCAGGGAGATGAGTTAGGAGGCAATTACAATAACCCAGGCATGAGAAGATGGTATCTATCTACTCACTGTGCATTTACTGCTGTGTGTATTGTATACAGACACTGGTGCAAGGGACCATTTGGGTTTATTTTTCAGTCTGTTTTTTTCCCCTGTGGTTCAAATCTTCCATAGAAGGGAAAGAGAGAAATCAATGACTTCACTTTTTTTTTTTAGCCATTACTGGTAGTAATATGAATCTTGCATGTATATGGCATTTTACAGTTTTCAAGCCATTCTTATATGTATTGCCACATCTAGCCCTCACAATGGCCTGTTTAATGGATCACAGTTTCCAGGTTTATAAGACATGTCAGGGTCACACAGCTGGCCCCTCCTCTTCGGTGGTGTGCATATTTAGCTTCAGTAAAAACATACAAACTAAGCAGTGACCAATAATCGTCTCTTCCCGGAGGATGGGTCTTGGGTACACTTAAAGAAATTTACTCAGCTGCCAACTCATTAAAGAGTAATGAGCATTGTGGTGGTCTCTGTCTTTGGTGGTCGCTGGGTTGTCAAGCTAAAAAAACTTCATTGTTATTGGAATTGAATCTGTAAATTGTTCAAAGGGGATTTTTTTTTTTTTTTTTTTGCGGTACGCAGGCCTCTCACTGTTGTGGCCTCTCCCGTTGGGGAGCACAGGCTCCGGATGCGCAGGCTCAGTGGCCATGGCTCACGGGCCCAGCTGCTCCGCGGCATGTGGGATCTTCCCGGACCAGGGCATGAACCCGTGTCCCCTGCATCGGCAGGCGGACTCTCAACCACTGCGCCACCAGGGAAGCCCAAAGGGGATTCTTTATAAACAAGAGCATTCATAATTTTTTCCTTTTAATTTCATCTTATCTCTTTATAGGATTCACATATCTAAAGATGGAATAGAAAAAAAGTGTACCAAAACTGGAAGAATCCCCCAAATGTTGAGGGAATTATAATACCAAAAGATATTTAATTTTTGCTGATCAGTAACACTAGGTACAGTGTTTCCTTGTATATGTCAAAATATTTCAGCAAAGATGGTTTTCTTATGTGGAATTTAAATAATGAGGCTCGTGACATTTTACTTTTAACCTGCAAGATACGTTGAATGCAATTAACGTATTCAAGTTAAGTCAAAGAAAGTAGCATAAATAACTTTTCTGTGTGATTTAATTTAAATTTATAATATATTTTAAGTGTTTCAGAGAAGATGAGAGGTTGTAGAAATTCCTATATATTATAGTAGTTGAGAAAGCAGAGTGTGTATTTTGTATTCAGAAATATATCATGTAACAGCTGTTGCAAAATTTGAATGAAAAAGAAAAACTGAATGGGCAAATATACGTTTGTAGTCAAAAGGAATAATATATCACTTGAATTGTGTTCTTGAATTACCATTTGTCTAAGAGATTGAATTTTTGAATATAACAGCGGTAAATGCAAAAAAGGCAGATTAATATAGTGATGTTTGTGAAAAAAATTTAAGTGCTCAGGATAGGAATTTGAACTTGTGGTTCACACAATAGTATTCCTTTACTTTTTAACAGATATGATTATTGAACAGATTAATAGTTTATGTTGAAAAACCTACTTATTTGAATGAGCTCTCAATTATAATATTCCCCATTAAGGATGTATTTTTTTCACTTTTCAGTTGAAATAGCAATATATGTAAAATGCAATTGATGTTCTGGCTTTCAACCTGACAAGCTTTTGCAATATATAGAATATGTGGCAGGCATGGTGGCTTCAAAGTGGTTTTTTTTTTGAAGTTTTTGGTAGGGAATGTTTTCTGGGGCAGCTGAGGGGATTGGTGCCATGGGGAACATTTGAGACAGTGGTTTATTGTTATTATTCTCTCTTCCTGTCCATTTTTTATGTGGACCACTCTTCGTGTCCTCCTGTATCCTTTTCCTTTCTCTTTTCTTGCTGATTTAATTCCTCCAGTCTGTTATCAAGTGCCTACTGTATGCCAGGCATTATTCTGGGGGCTAGAAATACAGCTCCCTGCTCTCTGGAAACTTACCGTCTTGTGAGGAGGGTGAACAATGAACAACTTAAACAAGGGATAATGTTCACTATGAATAGGCCAAGGCAGGGAGTAGTGACAGAGCAGTGTGATACTGTACTGAGTGGGGAGGGAAGGCCGGGGTGGGGAGGGAAGGCCACTCACCCCACAGGGAAGCTGAATCCTGAATGATAAGAAAGAGCAAGCTGTTTTTTCCTTCTTGTGCCCTTGTTGCCTTCACTCTAGCCCACAGACTCATAATAGCCTGGCTGCATTCACAGCTTTCCATGTACCCAGAGTTGAAGCCAATGGCACGCCATACCTCTTCTCCCTCTCCAGGGATATGCGGGAGATACAGATGGACTGTCCTTCCTTTATAGGCCTTCACTTTCTTACTCCCTATAAGAATTCACTAATTATGATGTATTTTAGAAGGTTTTCCTCTTCTTCCACCAGCCCCTTGCTTCATCCCCCAGTACCACACAACATGTTGAATTTGCTTCTATAAATATTATAGGCCTTCTCACGTTGCCTTGCAATATTTGTCTTCCATTCCTTTCCAAAATGCCATCCCCACTTGCCCCATTAAAAGCCAGGTAAGCATCATTTCTTTTTTCTTTTTTTTTTTTTAATATTTCTTTCTTTATTTGGTTGCGCTGGGTCTTAGTTGTGGCAGTGCGCTCCTTAGTTGCGGCTTGAGGGCTCCTTAGTTGTGGCCAAACTCTTAGTTGCAGCATGCATGTGAGATCTAGTTCCCTGACCAGGGATCGAACCCGGGCCCCCTGCATTGGGAGCATGGAGTCTTAACCACTGTGTCACCAGGGAAGTCCCCAGGTAAGCATCATTTCTATTCATCTTTGTTTTTCCAGAGGCTAACACAGTGTCTGAAACAAGTAACTTTCAGAGAGTATTGTATTTTTTAACCAAATTAATAAATTGTTTAATCTTATACTGCTTGCCCTTATGATAACTTCAACCCACATATATACTTCTCTCCTTTCTAATATCTAAGTGATTAAATGAGAACATAAAATGTAAGGGGTTAATTCAAGTAACTTAATGTATTCTTGTCAATTAAGTAAAATGTAAATGGTACCTTAATAACTAGTTTCCTCTCTTTTGCTATTTATATTTTTCTCAACCAAAGAGAGCAGGATGCTGAACCACATTTAGAGTTAATCAGAAGAAACATTAGAGACATGTAGAAAACAGCATGATTATATATGCACTTTTAGACTGCAAAGTGAAATTAGATAAGTCGTTTGAAGATCTGTGTGATTCATTATAATGCAATCAATTATGTGGCTTACCTTAAATTATAATGTAATGCTGAGAAAAATGCCATGACCTAAAGAAATATTTTATGTGGATGATGTCATCATGCATTTACAGGAATCAGCATAGATATTTATAACTTTTCAAGGAAAATTTTTGAAACATTTTAAAGCAACATTTAAAAATAAAATTACGGGCCTCCCTGGTGGCGCAGTGGTTGGGAGTCCGCCTGCCGATGCAGGGGATACGGGTTCGTGCCCCGGTCTGGGAGGATCCCATATGCCGCGGAGCGGCTGGGCCCGTGAGCCATGGCCGCTGGGCCTGCGCGTCCGGAGCCTGTGCTCCGCAACAGGAGAGGCCACAAGAGTGAGAGGCCCGCATACCACAAAAAGAAAAAAAAAAAAAAAAAAAAAGAAAATTACATTTTGAATATTTAGTTGCCTTGTTTGCCCACTTCTAAATGGAAAGAAATTAATCACAGTGAGTTCATTCTTACAGTTTTAAAACTGTTTGCAGTCTTTTTTCATTAGTTAAAAAAAAGTACATGAGTATCATCAGTTTACAGATTAGCAGTCATTGCCTTTAAACAACATGGCATTTTCCCACTACTTCTGGTAAAGTCTTTTTATGTCTGTATGTGATTTCACCGTTTTTAGTCATACCAGTCTTAAAGGCTGGCCATTATGTTCTTTGGACATGAATTACTCCCCCAAAGGGGAAAGAATAAACAACACAAATGCTTAAGTTTGTTTTTTGTGAAAATAGCTACATTTAAAGATGATTTTTATATTGTTCTTTCTAAAATGTCAATTACTAGATAAAAGTTAAAAAAGTTAAATTCAGCTGAATGTAATAAAAGAGAAAAATATATGAATATGATTTAATAATTTCCTAACTTCTGTTTTCTTCATATGTCGCAGAGAAACTTAAGTTCCTAAGATTTGGGTTGAATAATAATTCTTATTATTTAAAAGAGAAGCATAGCATCATTGTAATTGTACTCCCGAGGTAAATGTCTGGTTTTCCTTTGCTTTTATTTTATTGTGACTTCAAAGGGAATGGTTGTTTCATAATGAGTTTCTGTCCATGATCAGTAAATAATAAGAAGAAAATACTGAGGAGAGGGCAGAATTGCAGCCTCTGCTTCCTATTCTAATCCATTAGTGATAACACATATATCATGAATGTCCTTAATTCTTGATTAAAAATCTTGATTAAGATGGAAGAGTTTCTGGTTTTTCACCTTTAAATATTCTCTAATATGGAAAGTTGACAGTGATGGATTGACTAGCATGTAATAAATACAGAATCAGAGGTCTGGAATAATCCTTGAAATATCACTTTTTATTGTGATATATATCATACATACAGACGCATAGAGCATAGACAGTTTAAAGAATAGCTACAAACTCCTATGGAACCACCACCCAGGTCAAGAAACAGAACATTGCTAGTATCCCCGAAGTCCTCTCCATGTGAAATTTCATTCACTTTCTATCAAAACTAGCTCCAGTTGTTGTTCAGTTTATACTCAAGGATTCCATGTAGAATCATTGTTTCCCCCCCACACACACACACTTTCAGAGATTTGTTATTGGAAAGAGTTAAACTCCATAGAAAGCCTGAAGAGGCAAGAAATATTTCCATTCCTGGTTCTTTTGAAATGCATTTAGTGGCTGAAAGTAAAAGTGGATCAGTTAGATAATTGTGTCAGTTGATGCATTTGGTGGATAAGCTGCAGAGAGCATCCTTCTTTCCATCTTTAAAATGCAGAGGCTTAACATGAAAAGTTAAAGAGGTTTGAGTGGATGGGGTTGAGAAGAGTCTTGGATTGAGACCAATTGTATCCATCTTTCATGATGATATCACAAATCCAGTAGAACTACAATCAGTAGTTGAAATAGCAGGGTAGAAGGCAGATACTAGAAGGCAATTTTCAATTAATAAGACATCAGACAAATGATGTAACAGTAATATAATCAGGTTTTTCAGAAGGAAAAAATGTCCACTGCCATCCTTGACTAGATACTAGATTTTTAAATATACAGCTCAGTTGCTGTGCCCATAAAACATGTTGCTTTTCTTCATTTTCACATACTACATTGTGTTCAAACTTATTTCTTATTCTGCTTTCTTACATTGAGCCATTTGTTTGGTTTTCTTTTACTATATTTTGAATTATTAATCACTGAGCAGATACTTTATTACTGTAAAAGGAATTATAAACATCATCAAAACGGTGCTAGGGATGAAAGAGCAGATGGGTGCTGGTTTTTGCAGTTTTGTTTTTTTTTTTAACTTATTCCCCCGGGAGAGCTGTTGGCAAAGTATAACAATCATAATTAGATTACGGGAACAGAAAGAAAAAAGGAAGGAAAAAAAGTAAATTAGCCATATGCAAGTCTACATATATTCTTCTAAAAAGAGAAAAAAAAACATTGCCTTTAAATATATGTATTTATTAAAATTATAGGGTAATAAGTACTTCTCCTGTAAGATTTAATATTATACCTCTTCTACTTCGTTCTTTGTTTTCATTCTCCCTTGACCTCCTTGTTCACTTCTATGGCTCTGTTGCAGATCTGTTTAATAATCATTGCTATCAGAATAAAGCTGTCATCAGCCAGAGGTGACAATTCACAAAGAGAGACGTTTTGGCATTCCAAGACACAGAGGACATTAAATATGGTGCAAGACAGAACAGGTCTTCTTTATTTTGACCTATAAAACATAGATGCTATTGTGAAAAATATCGCTTCACAAAAATATCTTCAGCCAGTAACGCTGGATGATATCCATCTTCAAGGTTTGCGCTGTATTTTATTACTGTATTTTCTTTTGCCTACTCCTCTTCTTTACATTTTGAAAAGAAAACCAAGTGGATTCACTCTACTGTATATCAATTTTGAAACAACTTGTCTGGCTTCAGAGGCATCTCTGAGTGGAGTACTCCGTTTTCTTGTTAGGGTATGTTCTTTAACATGTGAAAGGGTCATGGGTTTTGTCATCACTACCTGGGGTGAAGAACAAAACCTAATCAATATTCTTTCCTAGTTCTCTCCCTGGATGTCTTACAACCCCATCTGTTTGTTTCTTGTTTCTCCTTTACTTTTCCTGGGTGAGGTCTTCTGTAGTTAAATTCTCTCACATCTCATACACAATCCATTAGGATATCCTGTCTCTACCTTCAAAATATATCCAGGTTTCAACCACTTGTTATCTCACCCACCCTGATTGGACCACCGGGATTACAGCAGAAAACAACAATATCATATAATTTCCTTGTCTAAGCAGGAAGGGTATAAACCCTTTCCCTTCCCTTCCCCCAGGTCCATTCTCAATAAAGGAGCCAAAGTGATCTTTTTAAAATAGAAACCCAATCATGCCATTCTTCCCAGACTCTGGGGTGACTCTCCATTTGACTCAGGGAACAAACCAAAGATCCTACAGTGAGTGACCTACAAGTATCTACAATCCATTCTCCATTACCTGCCCGATCTGCTCCCCCTTCTTAGTTCAACTGCATTCGCCTCCTTGTAGCTGCTTAGTTCCAGCTCTTTTATCTACCTGGAGACATCTACAGATACCCACTATGCTCATTCCCTAACTACCTATGAGTCTTAGTCAAATGTCCCCCTTATAGGCTTGCAACTTAGCCCACACCTCACCCAGCTGTCCATCTCTCCATTACTCTTCTTCCCTTTTTATTTTTTCCATGATGATTATCACCTTTTAACATACTATGTTATTGACTTAGGTATGTTTATTGTCCATTTTCCTGCTGGAATATAAGCTTCATGAGGGCCAGGATCTTTATGTATTTTGCCAATGATATATTTTAAACCCCTATAAATTATTTATTGAACAAATGAATATTTATAAAATAAATGATTGGTGTACTCCCCACTTCTTATTACTTTTCTCCCTTCCAGAGTCTCACAGCCACCCTTATCTGTAACTAGACAAATGAATCTACTTTCTTAGATGTAGCATCCTAAACCAAATACTAAAACTGAAACTTAAAAAGGAAGGTGAATCTCGAATATAAGTATCTTTTAACTATTTTAAGTGATCATAACAGCCTCGTTTCTGTCTGTCAAAAACATCCACAAACACTTCATCAACTCTTTTGGCTCCAAAAAGGAATTGCTAAAGGACAAGAGACATTTTTGATATAGATTTAATGTCCTTCTTGATTTTTGTGCAACTGTAAGTGTAATTAATACAGATTTCTTTTAATTTATAGATGGGAGTGGGGAATGAGAACCTCCAGAATAAATGCAGAATAGTATAAGAAAATTGATCATAATACTCTTGTGTTAATCCATTTGGGCTGCTTTAACAGAATACCATTGATTGTATGGCTTATAAACAAATATGTGTTTCTCACAGTTCTGGAGGCAAGAAGTCCAAGATCAAGGTTCCAGTAGTGAGAACCTACTTCTTGATTCATAGATGGCCATCTTCACATTCATCCTCACATGGAGGAAGGAGTGAGGGAGCTGTCTAGTGCCTCCTTTATTAGAACACTAATCTCATTCATGAGGGCTCTGCTCTCAAGCCTTAATTGTCTACCCAAGACCCCACCTCCAAATACCATCACATTGGGGATTAGGATTTAAACATATGAATTTTGGGGGGGACATATACTTTCTGTCTATAGTACCTTTCTATTTCATAGATTTGGAAGTAAAACAGCAGGATTAAAGGATGAAAGTTTTTAGGAGAGAGTTTGACATTAAATAATAACCACAAAAATATGGAAAAAATTGGTTTATGGCAATATTTTTAAGGAAACAACTCTACATATTATGGCATAGTTGAGAAGTGTTATTATTTGGGTCGATATATTAGAAGATTTTATATGAACTTGCATGATAACATTTGAAGACAGGATTCTAGATGAAAGAGTAAAGATCTCATAAATTAATGAAAAAATATAGATCAACAGAAAATGTAGTGGATGTATACGTTGGTATCCATGGGGTCTTGAACCAATCCCCCCTGGATTCTGAGGGATGACTGTATATTCTTTGTTTGTATTCAGAAGTGCTGATATTGATGGATAAAACAAAGTCTAGAGAAAATAATTGTCTATTTTGCTGGAAATTTTTTTTTTTTTTTTGCATACTCTTCCTTATATGTGGAATCGTTTTTTTTTGTTTTTTTTTGTTTTGTTTTGTTTTAGTTTCTGCTTTATAACAAAGTGAATCAGTCATACATATACATCTGTTCCCACATCCCTTCCCTCATGCATCTCCCTCCCTCCCACCCTCCCCATCCCACCCCTCCAGGCGGTCACAAAGCACCGAGCTGATCTCCCTGTGCTCTGCGGCTGCTTCCCACTATCTATCTACCTTACGTTTGGTAGTGTATATATGTCCATGCCTCTCATTCGCTTTGTCACAGCTTACCCTTCCCCCTCCCCATATCCTCAAGTCCATTCTCAAGTAGGTCTGTGTCTTTATTCCCGTTTTGCCCCTAGGTTCTTCATGACATTTTTTTTTTTTAAATTCCGTATATATGTGTTAGCATACGGTATTTGTCTTTCTCTTTCTGACTAACTTCACTCTGTATGACAGACTCTAGGTCTATCCACCTCATTACAAATAGCTCAGTTTCGTTTCTTTTTATGGCTGAGTAATATTCCATTGTATATATTTGCCACATCTTCTTTATCCATTCATCCGATGATGGACACTTAGGTTGTTTCCATCTCCGGGCTATTGTGAATAGAGCTGCAATGAACATTTTGGTACATGTCTCTTTTTGAATTATGGTTTTCTCAGGGTATATGCCTAGTAGTGGGATTGCTGGGTCATATGGTAGTTCTATTTTTAGTTTTTTAAGGAACCTCCATACCGTTCTCCATAGTGGCTGTACCAATTCACATTCCCACCAGCAGTGCAAGAGTGTTCCCTTTTCTCCACACCCTCTCCAGCATTTATTGTTTCTAGATTTCTTGATGATGGCCATTCTGACTGGTGTGAGATGATATCTCATTGTAGTTTTGATTTGCATTTCTCTAATGATTAATGATGTTGAGCATCTTTTCATGTGTTTGTTGGCAGTCTGTATATCTACTTTGGAGAAATGCCTATTTAAGTCTTCTGCCCATTTTTGGATTGGGTTGTTTGTTTTTTTGATATTGAGCTGCATGAGCTGTTTATAAATTTTGGAGATTAATCCTTTGTCAGTTGCTTCATTTGCAAATATTTTCTCCCATTCTGAGGGTTGTCTTTTGGTCTTGTTTATGGTTTCCTTTGCTGTGCAAAAGCTTTGAAGTTTCATTAGGTCCCATTTGTTTATCTTTGTTTTTATTTCCATTTCTCTAGGAGGTGGGTCCAAAAGGATCTTGCTGTGATTTATGTCATAGAGTGTTCTACCTATGTTTTCCTCTAAGAGTTTGATAGTTTCTGGCCTTACATTTAAGTCTTTAATCCATTTTGAGCTTATTTTTGTGTATGGTGCTAGGGAATGATCTAATCTCAAACTTTTACATATCCCTGTCCAGTTTTCCCAGCACCACTTATTGAAGAGGCTGTCCTTTCTCCACTGTACATTCCTGCCTCCTTTATCAAAGATAAGTTGGCCATATGTGCGTGGGTTTATCTCTGGGCTTTCTATCCTGATCCACTGATCTGTCTGTTTTTATGCCAGTACCAGACTGTCTTAATTACTGTAGCTTTGTAGTATAGTCTGAAGTCAGGGAGCCTGATTCCTCCAGCTCCGTTTTTCGTTCTCAAGATTGCTTTGGCTATTCGGGGCCTTTTGTTTTTCCAAACAAATTTTGAAATTTTTTGTTCTAGTTCTGTGAAAAATGCCAGTGGTAGTTTGATAGGGATTGCATTGAATCTGTAGATTGCTTTGGGTAGTAGAGTCATTTTAACAATATTGATTCTTCCAATCCAGGAGCATGGTATATCTCTCCATCTATTTGTATCATCTTTAATTTCTTTCATCAGTGTCTTATAATTTTCTGCATACAGGTCTTTTGTCTCCTTAGGTAGGTTTATTCCTAGATATTTTATTCTTTTTGTTGCAATGGTAAATGGGAGTGTTTTCTTGATTTCATTTTCAGATTTTTCATCATTAGTGTACAGGAATGCCAGAGATTTCTGTACATTAATTTTGTATCCTGCTACTTTACCAAATTCATTGATTAGCTCTAGTAGTTTTTTGGTAGCATCTTTAGGATTCTCTATGTATAGTATCATGTCATCTGCAAACAGTGACAGCTTTACTTCTTCTTTTCCAATTTGGATTCCTTTTATTTCCTTTTCTTCTCTGATTGCTGTGGCTAAAACTTCCAAAACTATGTTGAATAAGAGTGGTGAGAGTGGGCAGCCTTGTCTTGTTCCTGATCTTAGTGGAAATGGTTTCAGTTTTTCACCATTGAGGACAATGTTGGCTTTGGGTTTGTCATATATGGCCTTTATTATGTTGAGGAAAGATCCCTCTATGCCTACTTTCTGCAGGGTTTTTATCATAAATGGATGTTGAATTTTGTCAAAAGCTTTCTCTGCATCTATTGAGATGATCATATGGTTTTTCTCCTTCAACTTGTTAATATGGTGTATCACATTGATTGATTTGCGTATATTGAAGAATCCTTGCATTCCTGGAATAAACCCCACTTGATCATGGTGTATGATCCTTTGAATGTGCTGTTGGATTCTGTTTGCTAGTATTTTGTTCAGGATTTTTGCATCTATGTTCATCAGTGATATTGGCCTGTAGTTTTCTTTCTTTGTGACATCCTTGCCTGGTTTTGGTATCAAGGTGATGTCGGCCTCCTAGAATGAGTTTGGGAGTGTTCCTCCCTCTGCTATATTTTGGAAGAGTTTGAGAAGGATAGGTGTTAGTTCTCTTCTAAATGTTTGATAGAATTCACCTGTGAAGCCATCTGGTCCTGGGCTTTTGTTTGATGGAAGATTTTTAATCACAGTTTCAATTTCAGTGCTTGTGATTGGTCTATTCATATTTTCTGTTTCTTCCTGAGTCAGTCTTGGCAGGTTGTGCATTTCTAAGAATTTGTCCATCTCTTCCAGGTTGTCCATTTTATTGGCATAGAGTTGCTTATAGTAATCTCTCATGATCTTTTGTATTTCTGCAGTGTCAGTTGTTACTTCTCCTTTTTCATTTCTAATTCTATTGATTTGAGTCTTCTCCCTTCTTTTCTTGATGAGTCTGGCTAATGGTTTGTCAATTTTGTTTATCTTCTCAAAGAACCAGCTTTTAGTTTGGTTGATCTTTGCTATCGTTTCCTTCATTTCTTTTTCATTTATTTCTGATCTTTATGATTTCTTTCCTTCTGCTAGCTTTGGGGTTTTTTTGTTCTTCTTTCTCTAATTGCTTTAGGTGCAGGGTCAGGTTGTTTACTCGAAATGCTTCCTGTTTCTTAAGGTGGGATTGTATTGCTATAAACTTCCCCCTTAGAACTGCTTTTGCTGCGTCCCATAGGTTTTGGGTCGTAGTGTCTCCATTGTCATTTGTTTGTAGGTATTTTTTTATTTCCTCTTTGATTTCTTCAGTGATCACTTCGTTATTGAGTAGTGTATTGTTTAGCCTCCATGTGTTTGTATTTTTTACAGATCTTTTCCTGTAATTGATGTCTAGTCTCATAGCATTGTGGTCTGAAAAGATACTTGATACAATTTCAATTTTCTTAAATTTACCGAGGCTTGATTTGTGACCCAAGATATGATCTATCCTGGAGAATGTTCCATGAGCACTTGAGAAAAATGTGTATTCTGTTGTTTTTGGATGGAATGTCCTATAAATATCAATTAAGTCCATCTCGTTTAATGTATCATTTAAAGCTTGTGTTCCCTTATTTATTTTCATTTTGGATGATCTGTCCATTGGTGAAAGTGGGGTGTTAAAGTCCCCTACTATGATTGTGTTACTGTCGATTTCCCCTTTTATGGCTGTTAGTATTTGCCTTATGTATTGAGGTTCTCCTATGTTGGGTGCATAAATATTTACAATTGTTATATCTTCTTCTTGGATTGATCCCTTTATCGTTATGTAGTGTCCTTCTTTGTCTCTTCTAATAGTCTTTATTTTAAAGTCTATTTTGTCTGATATAAGAATTGCTACTCCAGCTTTCTTTTGATTTCCATTTGCATGGAATATCTTTTTCCATCCCCTTACTTTCAATCTGTATGTGTCTCTAGGTCTGAAGTGGGTCTCTTGTAGACAGCATATATATGGGTCTTGTTTTTGTATCCATTCAGCCACTCTTGTGTCTTTTGGTGGGAGCATTTAGTCCATTTACATTTAAGGTAATTATCGATATGTATGTTCCTATTCCCATTTCCTTAATTGCTTTGGGTTCGTTATTGTAGGTATATTCCTTCTGTTGTGTTTCTTGCCTAGAGAAGTTCCTTTAGCATTTGTTGTAAAGCTGGTTTGGTGGTGCTGAAGTCTCTCAGCTTTTGCTTGTCTGTAAAGGTTTTAATTTCTCCATCAAATCTGAATGAGATCCTTGCTGGGTAGAGTAATCTTGGTTGCAGGTTCCTCTCCTTCATCACTTTAATTATGTCCTGCCACTCCCTTCTGGCTTGTAGAGTTTCTGCTGAGAGATCAGCTGTTAACCTGATGGGGATTCCCTTGTGTGTTATTTGTTGTTTTTCCCTTGCTGCTTTTAATATGATTTCTTTGTGTTTAATTTTTGACAGTTTGATTAATATGTGTCTTGGTGTATTTCTCCTTGGATTTATTCTGTATGGGACTCTCTGTGCCTCCTGGACTTGATTAACTATTTCTTTTCCCATATTGGGGAAGTTTTCAACTATAATCTCTTCAAATATTTTCTCAGTCCCTTTCTTTTTCTCTTCTTCTTCTGGAACCCCTATAATTCGAATGTTGGTGCGTTTAATGTTGTCCAAGAGGTCTCTGAGACTGTCCTCTGTTCTTTTCATTCTTTTTTCTTTATTTTGCTCTGCATCAGTTATTTCCACTATTTTATCTTCCACCTCACTTATCCGTTCTTCTGCCTCAGTTATTCTGCTATTGATCCCATCTAGAGTAGTTTTCATTTCATTTATTGTGTTTTTAATCGATGCTTGATTCATCTTTAGTTCTTCTAGGTCCTTGTTAACTGTTTCTTGCATTTTGTCTATTCTATTTCCAAGATTATGGATCTTGGAAATAGAATCTTGGATCAGCTTTACTATCATTATTCTGAATTCTTTTTCAGGTAGACTGCCTATTACCTCTTCATTTGTTAGGTCTGGTAGGTGTTTATCTTGCTCCTTCACCTGCTGTGTGTTTTTCTGTCTTCTCATTTTGCTTATGTTACTGTGTTTGGGGTCTCCTTTTTGCCGGCTGCAGATTCGTAGTTCCCGTTGTTTTTGGTGTCTGACCCCAGTGGCTAAGGTTGTTTCAGTAGGTTGTGTAGGCTTCCTGGTGGGGGGGACTAATGCCTGTGCTCTGGTGGTTGAGGCTCGATCTTGTCTTTCTGGTGGACAGGTCCACGTCTGGTGGTGTGTTTTGGGGTGCCTATGGCCTTATTATGTTTTTAGGTAGCCTCTCTGCTAATGGGTGGGGTTGTGTTCCTGCCTTGCTAGTTGCTTGGCATAGGGTGACCTGCACTGTAGCTTGCTGGTCGTTGACTGAAGCTGGGTGCTGGTGTTGGGATGGAGATCTCTGGGAGATTTTCGCTGCTTGATATTATGTGGAGCTGGGAGGTCTCTTGTGGACCCGTGTCCTGAAGTTGGCTCTCCCACTTCAGAGGCACAGCACTGGCTCCTGGCTGCAGCACCAAGAGCCTTTCATCCACCCGGCTCAGAATAACAGGGAGAAAAAGTAGAAAGAAAGAATTAGTAGAAGAAAGAAAGAGAGAGGGAAAGAAAGGAAGAAGGGAAGAAAGGAAGGAAGGAAGGAAGGAAGAAAGGAGGGAGGGAGGGAGGGAGGAAGGATGGAAAGAAAGAAGGAAAGAAAGGAGGGAGGGAGGGAGGAAGGAAAGGAAGAAAGGAGGGAGGGAGGGAGGAAGGAAAGAAAAAGAAAGTGGAAAGAAGAAGGGTGGGAGGGAGGGAGGAAAGAAAAAGAAAGAAGGAAAGGAGGAGCGGAAGGAGGGAGGGAGGAAGGGAAGGTAGGAAAAAAAGAAAGAGCAGGTAAAGTAAAATAGAATAAAGTATGAAATACAGTAGCGTTATTAAAATTAAAAAGTAATTATTGAAAAAAAAAACGGACCGATAGAACCCTGGGACATATGGTGGAAGCAAAGCTATACAGAGAGAATCTTACACAGAAGAATACACATACACATTCACAAAAAGAGAGCAGGGGGAAAAATCAAAAATCTTGCTCTCCAAGTCCACCTCCTCAATTTGGGATAATTCGTTGTAAAAAGAGGAAAAGGGCGAGAAGTCTGAAATCTTGCTCTCTAAGTCCACCTCCTTAATTTGGAATAATTCGTTGTAAAAAGAGGAAAAGGGGGGAAAGTCTTAAATCTTGTCCTCAAAGTCCACTTCCTCAATTTGGGATGATTCGCTGTCCATTCATGCACTCCACAGACGCAGGGCACATCAAATGGACCGTGGAGCTTTAATCCGCTGCCTCCGAGGCTGCACAGAGAGATTTCCCTGTCTCTGCTCTCACAGCTCCCGGGTCTCAGCCTTGGACCTGGCCCCGCCTCTGCGCGTAGGTCGCCGGAGGGCGTCCGTTCTTCGCTCAGACAGGACGGGTTTAAAGGAGCCGCTGATTCGGGGGCTCTGGCTCACTCAGGCAGAGGGGAGGGAGGGGCGCGCAGTGTGGGGCGGGCCTGCGGCGGCAGAGGCCGGCGTGACGTTGCAGCAGCCCGTGGCGCTCCGTGCGCTTTCCCGGGAAAGCCGTCCCCGGGTCTCGGGACCCCGGCAGTGGCGGGGTGCACAGGCCCCCCGGAAGGCGGGGCGGACAGTGACCCGCGCTCGCACACAGGCTCCGCGGCGGCGGCGGCGGCGGCGGGCGGCGGCGGCGGCGGCCCACGCCCGTCTCCGAGGTCCGCGCCTTACCCGCGGCTCGCGCCTGACTCCGGCGCTTCCCCAAGCAGCCCTCTTAATGCCCTCTCCTCGCGCACCAGGAAACAAAAGGGAAAAAAGTCTCTTGCCTCTTCAGCAGCTCCAGACCCTTTCCCCGGACTCCCTCCGGGCTAGCCGTGGTGCACTAACCCCTTCAGGCTCTCTTCCTGCCGCCAGCCCCAGTCCTCTCCCTGCGCTCCGACTGAAAGCCGATACCCGAGCCTCAGCTCCCAGCCCCGCCCGCCACGGCGGCCGAGCAGACAAGCCTCTCGGGCTGGTGTGTGCCTGAGGGCACCGGTCCTCTGTGCCAGAATCTCTCCGCTTTGCCCTCCGCACCCCTGTTGCTGTGCTCTCCTCCGCTACTCCGAAGCTTTCCCCCTCCGCCACCTGCAGTCTCCGCCCGCGAAGGGGCTTGTAGTGTGTAGAAACCTTCCCTCCTTCACGGCTCCCTCCCACTGGTGCAGGTCCCGTCCCTATCCTATTGTCTCTGTTTATTCTTTTTTTCTTTTGCCCTACCCAGGTATGTGGGGAGTTTCTTGCCTTTTGGGGGGGTCTGAGGTCTTCTGTCAGCGTTCAGTAGGTGTTCTGTAGGAGTTGTTCCACGTGTAGATGAATTTCTGATGTATCTGTGGGGAGGAAGGTGATCTCCGCGTCTTACTCTTCCGCCATCTTCCTCCGGGCGTGCTGGAAATTTTTGACATAAAATTAAAATGTATTGACTTGGACATAGCGAATCTTTATAACAATGAAAACTTAAGAAGAAATTTCTGTATAAGAGTAGTTTAATACATTGGGTCCCACAGTCTTTGACCTTACTGGGCAGCAGTAGTGCTATGTAATTTGGGATTGGGCTCAGTGGCATATAACAAAACGTGAAATATCTTGAATAAGATAGAACTTAATTGCTATCACAAATGAAAGAATTTTGGAGATAAGGTGGTATAGCTTTTCCTTATATTCATCAAGGACCCAGACTCCTTCTGGCTCAGCATCCTTTTATCTTTACAGTATAACCCCTGTCCTTTTGGTCCAGTACAGCTGTTGAGCCTCCAGTCAGCATATGCCCCTTTTAACCAGCAAAAGTGAAGAAGGGGCAAAAATGGGGCACACAACCAAACTTTGCCACATGGCTTTACCCATCTGCAGTTGAGGCTGGGCCATGTTGTCCTTTAATTGAGCAGCATTATGACCAACTAAAAATTAGATTGTTGTGATGAAGGTGGTAGGGGGAAAGGGATATTATAAGGCTAGTGGTCTTCGTTACAGGAGCACATTTTCACTTAATAATTAAACTAGTTTAATTGTTGGAAAGTTAGAAGAAACGTATTCTTTACTTGATTTTACCTTGTCCCTTTCAGTATAGGAATAGTGTCTGTCATTGAGCTGTTTTTTTTTAAGACAATTTTGTCATAGTGAATAGTAAACAAACTAGGATAGAAATAAGAAATAACACACAATAAGCTTCATTAAAATTCAGTTATTTAGAGTGAAATTACCTAATTCTTTCAGGCAACTCATGCTAACAAATTGTACTCAGCATAATTACTGGGTTTATATGATCTCTTTTTCCCAGATTAAATGGTTTCAATTTGCATTTATTATGACAGTTGTCCTCTGCACTTGGAGTAATAACATACTGTTTATTTATATATTCTAGGGCCCAGAAGCAAGCCTTGCTTTTTCTACTCTCTCCACCTGCTCACCCTCAAACTCCTGCAAACTCACACACACACACATACACAGTGTTGTTTCTCCACGTTGTAGCATAAGGATCATTATTTCCTCTTTTCTTTTTTTTAATCAGAACTAAGTACTTATCAGAACATGCACAGTCCATGGTTCTTCTGTCCTTTGAAGACTGTGTCAGTTTTGTTGTGTGTACGTAAAAACTTAAAGCGCTTTAAAGGTTAAAAGAGAATTTTAATGCTTAAAGTAAGTTTAGAGAATGTTCTCAACCATTTCTCTTAATCTGCTTTTCATAACTTTACTAAGGAGTGTAAATGAACAGTTGCAAAAATGTAGAGCATGTCCTAAAAGTATTTATAAATTTGCTCATAATCAGAAACTCACTAGCACTGTTTTTTTGAACTTGAAAATATAGATTTATTAATTTGTCTTGAAAAATAAGCAGAAATAATAGTATCTAACAAAATATTAACAAATAAGACAAGGAGAACTTGAACTGTCAGATATCTAAAGTTAAAATCTGACAATAAAAATGATAGTTAAGTCAATGAAAAAGAATAAACATCTGGAAAATATGCTTAAATTTATATAGGTACATAGCATGTGTCAAGACTGTTTAGATAAGATTTCATTCAGTCATACCCCAAATTGGGTAATTATTTGTGAAAAATTAAACTTGACTCCTATTGCATGCAATACACAAAAATATATTCCTGATGGATTAAAAAATTACTGGCAAAAATTAAGTCATCATTCAACTAACCTCAGGGTGGAGGAAGGACTTAAAAATGGTAGAAAAACACAGAGGGTAAAATATTGATCATTTGATTTCACAAAATACAACCTAAATTTATGTATATGTATATTCACATATATGTAAATGCATTGAAAGGGACTAAAGAACACATGTAAATTTGTTAAAAGAAGTTACTTTCAGTAAATGGGATTGATGTGGAGTGTTGTGTGATGTGGTCTGCCACAATTTACTCCAAGTATTGCTATGTTATTTTAAGGCAACAACAACAATGTAATGATTTAATCATTATTAAATCAAAACAATTACAAATGTGAGAAAAAGCAAACAATTAATGTACAGGCTTATTGAATGACTTTTATGAGTTAAACTCTGAGCCAGACATAATTTCTCCATTGTATATGCACAGTGATACTAGGTTTTAGGTGGTTCCAGTTTCTAGAACTGTGGTTTCTTATATTTGATATGTACAATTAGTGTGATGACTTGATTTTTTCTCTTTGCAAAGTTACTGTTAAGTTAGGGTGCATCTCAAAATGAATGGTCCAAGCAAATGGGCATTCAAAAGCAATAAAATAAAAACAAAAACCTAAACCTCACAGCTTATACAAAAATTAACTCAAAATGTTTCACAGAGTTAAATGTAAGACATAAAACTCTAAAACTTAGGGAAAAATGAGAAAATCTTCAGGACTAGGCAAAAGTTCTTAGACTTGACGTTAAAATCACAACCCATAAAAGGAAAAATGGATAAATTGGACCTCATCAAATCTAAAAACTTTGCTCCACAAAACTCCCTGTGAAGAAGATGTAAAGACATGCTACATACTGGAAGAAAATATCTGCAAACCACATTATCTGACGAGCTCTCAAATTCACAAAAGCTCACAAAATTGTGGTTAAAACAAGCAATCCAATTAGAGAATGGAAAAAAGACGTGAATGGACATTTCACTGAAAAGATAGATGGCAAATAAGCACATGAAAAGATGCTCAACATCACTACCCACTTGGGAAATGCAAATTAAAAGCACAATGAGAAAATACTACATACCTATCACACTGGCTAAGATTAAAAATTAGTGATAACATCAGATATTGGCAGGGATGTGGAGAACTGGATCACTCTTACATTGCTAGTGGGAATGTAAAGTGGTGTAGTCACTTTGGGAAAGAGTAGGACATTTTCACAAAATTATCATGTGACCCTGTTATTACATTCTTGAGCATTTATCCCAGAGAAATAGAAATCTATGTTCACACAAAAACCTGTACATGCCTACTCATAGCAGCATTATTTATAGAAGCCTAAAACTGGAAACAATGTAAATGTCCTTCAAAAGGTGAATAGTTATACAAACTGTAGTACATCTATACTATGAAATAAGACTCAGCAGTACAAAAGAATGAACTATTGATACATGAAACACCTTGGATGGATCCCAAGGGAATTATGCTAAGTGAAAAACCAGTCTAGAAGATTACCCACTATAAGATCCTGCTTTTATAACATGCTTGAAATGACAAACTTATAAGAGAGGGAGAACATATTTCCTTGTTGTACTATTATATTAGAGTTTTGCAAGATGTTACCATCAGGGGAAACTGGGTGAAGGGTATATGGGAACTCTGTATAAGTGAGTCTACAGTGATCTTAAAAAAAAAAGGAACAATAGCAAACAAAAACCTAATGTTTTTTTCTCAACTAAGTGAAAAGGGACAAAAGACTCAACAGTGTGTTTAGGTAACTTGCCCGGAGTCCCACAGCCTATGAGTAGCAGAGCTTAGATTTGAACTCAGGTCTCTCTGACTTTAAGGCTTGTCTGTATTTGCACAGCACTTGCCATCTTCCTAGAAGGTCCCACTCAAGGTAAATGGCAGTAATTTTTACATGCAGGCTTTAGAAGCCACTTCTCCAGACTAGCAAAGAAAATTGAGATCAGATCTTAGGTTCTAGTCAAACTCTTCTCAACTGTGTTTTCCAAAAATATCTGACAGTGCCTCTCATCATCACAAGACCACCGGGAGATTTTGATAAGATGCAGATTCTAATTCAGTCAGTCTTGGATGGGGCCTGAGACTGCCTGTTTCTAATAAGCTCCCAGGTGATGCTAAAGCTGTGATCCGTGGACCACTCACTGAGCAGCAAGGATGAAAGGGACTTCTAACATAGCTGTTTGTAACTAAAAGAATGCCTTACAACAAACAGCATTTCAGATGTGGTTAGGATTCTGCACTCCAACAGCAAATGGAATGAGAGAGGGAGGAATCCATTGTCGGAGTGTAGCTTAAGCCTGCCAATCTCATCCATAAGTGAAGACAGTTGACAGGCATTTTGAGTGGAAAGAGAAAAACTAGAGTCAAAGTATAAAAAGTTAAAGTGGTGCTTTGCAGTCAGTTGCAATTATAACAGCTGTTTGTCGTGCATGCGATGTCTACTTTCTTCATTCATGTGTAAGAGAAATTACTGATAAGGTAGGAAGTTTATTGTGACCACAGCCTACACTGTCATCAGGCCTGACAGCTCCATTTCCATCCACTTAAGTATTTGGGGATTTGATTTGTCCTGTTATCTAAACTAATTAAGATCAGAACATTCACAGCTTCCATTTATTCAGGGGTATGCAGGTTTCCCTTTTGTATTTCTGAATAAAACAAAAACATTGTGCCAGAGAGGTTTCGATGCCCTTCCTTCAAAGTCATCCTTTAATTATTAATGCTTTTATCAGGCTTTATGAAAGGTGCCATGTTTCCTGAAGTAACTAAAGCTTGATATGGCTTTATGTTATGATGGGAAATTAATAAATGAGTATGCGAACTGGGGAAATGAAGTGTGAAATTGTGTGGTATTTCAGTGTGAGCTGCTTTTGTGATCTGTATTTTATCATGTTCTGGGTCACATATTCTGGTGGGTTTGCTCGTGGGTCAACAAGCCCTTAGGCTGTCATTGATTCTTTAAACCATCAGGCATGAAAGGTGGAATGATGTACAACTCTGCCATTGGCCAAGCTGCAAAGCTCTCATTTCACAGGGTGTTGTGCTGACTTGCTTCTTAGGACCAAGTTGTTGCTGTTTTTGTTTTTTTCTTCCCTTTGAATAGTCTCTGATGGTGGAACTAATGACACACAAATTTCTCCTTGAGAAGCTCACTTTCTCACTGGCCTCCTGCCTCCAGTCTTGCCCCCAGCCTCCTGCATTCAGCCTCCACATCACAGCCAGAATGATCTCCTACAATACACCTCTGATCCCATCAGCTACAGGATAAAGGCTAAATACCTTGGCATGGATTACAGGTCCTTTGTGCATTGGCTCCTGCCTTTCTCTTCAGCCTCATTCCTGCCCCTCCCTCTTCCAGTGTTCCTGGCTGTACTTGTAGTCCTTAGAACTCAACTTGCTTTCTCCTTCCTCAAGATTGACCTATAAGCTGTTTCCTCTGGTTGGGATGCTTTCTCTCCATTGGCCACCTGGTGAACACCTGATATTTAGCTCAGATGTCACTTCTTCCATGAAGCTGCCTGTCTTAGTCAAAGCTGTTTGGTTCAGGGCATAGGAACCCACTCAAATTATCGCAAATAAAAACGTTTATATAAACGACAGAGCAGGCCACTCCATGGACGTTCCCAAATAGGTCAGTAAATGTAGCTAGGACTTTGGGGAAAGAAGAGGACAGTCAGGAACCAAGCTTGCTCATGTGGTGATGCCTGGTTTCTATCACTTCTCTCTGTGTCTGCTCCATTCTTTTCATTTGCAAAGTGATGTTTTAGCTTCTCTACCCTTTTGTCATTTCAGCTTGTTCCTGGCTTTGCTTGGACTTATCCTATGTCAGTTTGGCTCTAATTCTATGTGAATTTCAACTCAGCTATCTTCTCATTTTCCCAATTTCAAATTCCCAGGGGGAGAGATTAGGATTGGCACCGTTAAGTCAAGTGGCCAATTATCTGTGGCTGGGGAGTGGGGTCCCACCTTAACATGGGGCACATCTTTCAAGGGTGAAAGGTTGTGTTTGGTTTTGTTGCTCTGATTCCATCACTCAGAGGTAGATGATCCTTTTTCTCCCAAGTCCCACTTTACTGAGCTCCTAAACACAGTTTTACTTAACCTTCACTCAAAGGGTATAAGGTTCTCAGATTTTAGGGCACAGCATCTCACTTCATATTAGGAAACCCTTCTCCAAATTCTAGGGCTGTTTTCCCTCTCAGGGTTTCCTTGCCAAATAAGAAGAGCAAGTTCACTTTTTGGAATGGGCATGCTGTCACTGGGATTATTATAAAATCTTTTTTTTCCTTTTTGGTTGGTGCAAGGTGCTCAATTCTTTGTTTATTTGGGGGAAACTTGCAATAAAATTTAAAAGGAAATTGGATTTTTTGCCCCTTGTGCTGTGAAAATTTATCTACTTGAGTGAGCTAAAGATAGTAAAATTACATTTAGGTTAATATCATTCAGCTCTCTAAACTACTTCCTAAGACTATACCAGTGAGAGTGCTTTAGATGATAAGGGGAAAAATTTTTCTAGGAAAACTTATTTAAGTGGAAGTCCTAAAGAAACTCAAAGCTGAAATTGGTCAGAGAATTACAGAGTTTTTTTCTTTAAATACATACCACATCCTGTAAATTCTCTCATGATGCCCTATTTTGAGAATTTCTAAGAGAATACCAGTTCTGTAATAGGGAGAATAAGAATATGGTGAAGCTTTTATTGATTATTACCAATGAAAAATACTTTTTTTTTTTTTTTTTGCGGTACGCGGGCCTCTCACTGTTGTGGCCTCTCCCATTGTGGAGCACAGGCTGTGGATGTGCAGGCTCCGTGGCCATGGCTCACGGGTCCAGCCACTCCGCGGCATGTGGGATCTTCCCAGACCGGGGCACGAACCCGTATCCCCTGCACCGGCAGGTGGACTCTCAACCACTGCGCCACCAGGGAAGCCCGAAAAATACTATTTTTGAGGGGCCTATTCCAAATAGCCTGCATGATCCTCTTGACAAGCCTCTTGCTTCATGCTGGGATTTGCAGAATATATAGAGTGATTTCCTGCTGGGGGTATCAAAAGAAAGCTATACCCGAAGAGAAGAAGAACTGGGTAAATTTTTTTGAATCATCATCTATCTTTCTCTCTCCACATAACCTTCTTTTTTTCTCCCTCTTTTTTTTTCTTTTAACCAGGAGCCATAGATCTTGATTTTTCTTTACTTTTCCCATTTATAAGAGGAGGATATTGAGATCTGTTATGCTTGCTTCTTATGATTATTTTGGGGAATCATGTGAATGTACCTTATAAACTGTTGTGTTTTAGAAAGATGAGACACTTTTGGGGCCTCGTATGTACAGTGAAGGGGACAAAGATGCCAAACACATGGGTCCTGCCCTAAAGGGTTAACCCTTAGCTTGGGAGTCAGACAAATCCAGGCTCCTTTCTGGAACATTCTGAGTCAAAAGATTTGGAATAGGGCCTGCTACTATTTTAAGCAGCCCCCGCCCCAGATTATTATTGGGCAAGTTTGGGAAATACTGACAAAAGATTTTACTCTCATTTTCTTCATTCATGAAGTGAAATGGGAGATAAAACAAAATGCCTAGCCAGTAGATCATGACAAGGTCTGAATAAGGTACCCACATGGTGCTTGGAACTCAATGGGTAATTAATAAATGGTAGTTCTCCTTCCTTTCAATAAAATAAAGAAGGAATTGACCAGACCCCTAAGGGAAGTGCAAATAAAGTGTCCTGGTGATTCAGAGCAGTAGGAACAAGAGCTTTCGTTTGGGAAAGGGAGGAGAGGAGTCCCCTCTGCCGGCCTAGCACTATGACAAGTGGTGCATGTGGTGGGTTTAGTGGGCAGACTCTGGCATTTTATAGAACTTGGTCCTATAAAATGTGGTTTCAAACCCTGGCTTTTTCTTTTAATAGCTAAGTAACCTGGGACATGTCAGTTAACCATACATGCATCAGTTTTCTCATTTAGATGATAAGGGTAATAATAAAACCTAAGTGATAGGATGTTGTCAGGCAATAAAGCAGTCATCCATCCACCCATCCATTCATTCATTCAACAAATATTTCTGAGCACCTGCTATCTGTTTGACGATGTTCTGGATGCTAGGGATATAGCAGTGAAAAAGGAAGAAGCAGAACATCACCACATGGTCCGTGCTCAAGAAATGAGAGCCATTATTATGCTGTAATAAAAAGTTTTCCAGTCCTTTTGTCTGATTTATATGTTACGACCATGGCAGAGATATAAATTTCTAGAGCTTTAACTGTTTGCCTGGAGCCACAGAATCAAAATCATGGATCTTAGCTGGAAGGGACCCCAGGGCTCTTAGGAGATATTGTTGATGTTGCCCATTGTATATACATTTGGTAGCTGTTGATGCACAGTGAGTGTGTGCCACTGTTTACTTTTCTGGAAATGGTGATTGATTGATGAGTGTCTGATCTAAGCACATGCTGTTATTAAATCCCTCTTATAAGCTAGGGCTTATGTTTTGAAGTACTTTGTGGTGGTTAGACTTGTAGTCATGGACCATGGAACATAACAAATTTAACAGGTCCACATTGTGTGCATAGATATGTTTTGAAGGCAGGGCATTGATAATGAAGGTGAAGGTGAAGGGAGAAGTAAGGATATACCACCTTCATTACCATCAGGCAGGTAATTGAATTAGTCAGCCACAGTTGGCCAGCAACCAGTTAATTACCATCAAGACTAACATATAAGTAGATTATTGTACTGACCATTTTGTTCCTAGTCTATAGCTTATGTGTTTTGCCAAGGATGCTTTTTGTACAGATGGCACTGGCAATACGTCAAAGGATTTTGACAAAGTACCAAAAAGCCAGTTACTCTTGTTGAACTGTTGTGGTAACAGAAATAGTCAAGAAAACCAGGCCTAGTAATAACTAGCAGCAGGAACCTTAAGATGGTAAGAAGACAGAGGCCATTATTACATTTTAGAGGCATTGTTCTTGAGCACAAATGTGTGATGTCTTCACCAACTCCCAAAGCTGAGAATTAGCACTGTACACCTTTGTGAAAATTAGTGCTATTTGTGTAGTTCATTGATGGTGTAGATGCTACACTAAAGACATTTAGCACTTTTATGCATAAGAATTCTTTTTGGTTCTATTTTCAGTCATTTAGTTTCAGAAACAGTTTTCTTCACCTTAAAATAGTTTTGGTTTTGGATAGAAATTTGAACACATTTTTATCAAATGAAAGTCATTAATGAACATATTATTTTCCAGAAAAAAAATTATTGGATTCAGAGTAGACATATATAAATTAGCTTCTAATTAACAAGTCTTTTGTCAATTGTCTGCATCTTCTATGTTTATCAGCTATCATAACTTACATTTGGATATACGTTGATTTGTTTTTAACATTTTTAGATGGTTAGGTAATTATCCAAGTTCACCTTATTATCACTCAACTAATAGAAGAGTTTTCTGCCTTCTGGGAACAAACATATTGCACGGAAAGTGAGCAAAGTTGTGCAAAACAAATAGTGGGGTTTTTTTGTAATTGTGCAAGGTGGGACACCCCTGACATTTCATGTTCCTTTTAGGCCATATGAAGCTTCTGCTCTTGCCAAGGAGATGGTTGTAAAGGCCCTATGCATCCTTGAACATACTGTGGTCTGGACTAAGGAGGGGTCAGGGAGAACTGAAGTGCACTTACCGTGTGCTCAGGAGGCCTTCTCTTGTCATATTGCTCTGTTTCATTCGCAGCCACTAACATTGAGAGATTTTAGTGTATCATTGTTGGAAGGGGATGGGAGTGGGGGCAGAGGACTGTGACTGGAACACTATCCGGCTATATCTCGTTTCCCTTATACATCAAAACCCCACCTATGCCCTCATGGTAGCCTCTGAACCTTTTATTCTCATCCAGATACCACATTTAGAAACAAGATACAGAATCCTAGATGAGTGCAAATGAAATGGTTCTTCAGTACATACACCCTGTGTTGTAGATCAGTGTAGATGTGGTTGGCACAAGAAAATGAAGACCCCGGGAGGGAAGATCAAGGAGGGAGAGGTATCTGGGAATAGTAGTTATACTTTGGTCCCAAATGGCCTTGAGGAGATCCTGTTGGTTTGGGGATCTGGTCACTAGAATGGATCATTATGCATCAAATTTAAGATGATGGTCAGACTTCTGCAAAACCCTGGAATGCTTTGCCTGTTGCAGAGTGATCAAAACTCCTAGGCCATCATTTTTTAAGTTGATCTTCATCCAACCTGCAATAGAAAATACGTATTCCAGGGCCTTCACCAAAGTTACTGAATTGGAATCTAAATGTGTCCACTAAATGTGGACCCTGGAATCTGCATTTTAAGATCTGGATGATTCTAGAATTTGAACAACATTGTGTTATGGGGTTGCAGGAATTAAACTCAGATTTCGGAAGACCCAAAGTGACCTAAATCCCGAAGACTTTCTGCTGGAAACAGCTTCCTGATTTTGCCTCTGACCTGACCCATCTAGACCTGAGCAGATAGGCTTCAGTAAGAACAATGACCTGGAGAGCAGAGGTTCTTAACCTGAAGAACTTTAAAATCATACATTCCTTGTACCGTTCCCATCAGTTTTTGACTGAGTAGGTCTGGACTCAAGCATTGATATAAGATCTATAGTCAGAGGATTCTTGGGCTAAGCAAGCTTTTGATTTTGCTTACCTAGTCTAATTTTGCTTCGAAAACAGCCTCCAAGATATTCCTATCTCCTAGTTTGCTTTTTGACCTTTTAAAAGTGCTGGAGTAGCTCAGCGGGTGGACACAGACCAGATTTTGATACTGCAAGATTGATGCTAGAGTATATTGGTCTTTTTAGAGCAGTTTCTCTCCTTATGATTGATCCTCATGGGAGTAAGTTTTTTAAAGTAAAATATGCAGAGCTCTTTCATGGTTGTTGTCTTCCTTTGTCCTCCCAGAATCCCTTTGAGGTAAAGAGGACAAGAATAGGTTTTGTTGTTCTCCTTTAAATGCTTGTAATCAGAGTGAGTGGTGGAAAATTCTGTGTCAGAGCAAGCTTGGACATGATACATAGACTTGAATTAGCTTGCTTCAAGAGCAAATTCAAGAATGTTTCTTGACCACTAGTGAATGCAGTTATAGGATACTCAGGTCTACTGCTATTACTAAATCTAAAAGGATGTGAAAAATCTATCTCTTTCTTCCTCTCAATTAAATTATAGTTTCATCAAAGTACAGTCTAATTGTATTCTAGGTAACAGGGGCTACTCTTCATTGCGGTGCATGGGCTTCTCATTGCGGTGGCTTCTCTGGTTGTAGAGCACGGGCTGTAGGCACACGGGCTTCAATAGTTGTGGCGCACAGGCTTAGTTGCTCCATGGCATGTAGGATCTTCCTGGACTAGGGATCGAACCCATGTCCCCTGCATTGGCAGGTGGATTCTTAACCACTGCGCCACCAGGGAAGTCCCCCCACTACAATTCTGAACAAATGGTTAAAGCACACATATTTAAAATCCCTAAATATTCCTATAATTTCAATGGAATTAGATAAGCAAAAAAATTGAAAGTGTATGGAAACGTTTTCCCAAAGAGTAAGTGCTTTTTGTTTGTTTATGCCTCATTAATTGAAAGCATTGTTTTATTGTGAAAAATCCAGTTACACCTTTATACTTAAGTTGATGAAATTAAGTAGAAACTAGCCCTTTTCCATTGAAAGAGACAGTGTATATGCCAAGGTCAGGAAGCAGTGGAGGTTTAGTGATATTTTAGCTATGAAAACTGCCTTGAAATACCAACAACAAAAATTAGTGATGCTGCGTTTTACCACTGTCTTACTATTTAGAATTAAATGTTACTTTCCTAAGAGAGAGAAGTATTGAATACATTATTTTAAACTTTTATTGATTGTTAAAAAGTGTTTATTCCTGCTTTCTGCTTTCTTTTGGCATATGACATAGAAAGAAAAGTGCCAAATTGTGGATGTTTTGGCTGCCTTTCAGTTGAATTTTAAAAATTCTACCTCATCTAGTCCTATTTTTGTCCTGTTTGAGTCCTTAAACACAGTGTCATACCTAGAAATATTGAAGCTGAGTCATAAATTTCAGGTTGAATAGTATGAAAATGGCTATCAGATAATGTAACTATAATAAAAAATGAAAAACTATCCATTGATTCTGTAATACAAACTTCAGAGAGTAAGAGTCAACATAATCTTATTCACTTGTACCGATGGACAGAGTCCAGAAGAGCAAGCAGTGATTCTGGTGTTTTGCGTGTCCTGGGTGCTTGTCAGAACACAGGGTGGGAAAGGGACTCATTGCAGGAGATGTTTCTACCTTTCATGAAAGCAGCCTTGGTGAAAGTCTGTGAGTCACCAGTCCCTCACTGCTCCCAGTATAGATCCTCTGCCAACACACTGCCCTTAGTCGCCCCTTACCTGGAGTTCCTGCCGCAAGATCAAATACAAATCTCAGCTGCTTCATGGAGCCTTTTGAAATCATCCTAACCCTCAGGGATCTTATCTTCCCTTCTCTCAACGTGTGTTGCTTATTATTTCTGACACACAACATTCAGTGTATACTTCCCTGGTTATTAGTTTTCTCTTTAATTATGTTATTCATGGATGGTTCAGTGGTGTATTTCTTGTCTCTCATCCAGAAGGCCAACAAAATGCTTTTCTTAGAAAGACGTCAACGAAAGTCTTAGACTCCTTAGAAAGGAGTCAACGAAACATTGGACTGATAGACAGGAGACATGTTACCCCTGGTTCTGCTCTGAAATTGGAGAAGGAACTTTGAGCAGAGCATTTAACCTACCTTTGTTTCTTTCCTCAGCTATCAAATGAGGAAATTGGACTAGATAATCTCCAGATAATCCACTTTAAAATTGTATTTCTGGGACTTCAGGTTCAATGTGGCAGATTGGGTACATGATTTTAGCTCTAGACCTCCCCAAATCCCTCTAAAAAGGATGGTAAAATAATTTTAAAAGTTATAAACTTGCAAAGATAAAGGAGAGATTCCACAGTGAGTAAGAGATTAATATATCTTTGGAAAGCGGAAAGTAGAGGACTGATAACAGACTTAGTACAGCAGGAGCTGTTTCATATAAGTGCCCTAGAGAGGAAAGACCCATGAGAATCAAGCTGTTTGGCTTCAAAAACCACATGAAAACTTCAAGCCTTGGTGATACCGGTGCCATGGAAAGTAGGGATGCTGTGTGGCGCTAAAATCGGGGGATAATGTGGGAGTCTCCTCTGGCCCCCTCTCCCTGCCCTGCTCCCTGAACGTTAGCAGCGTACTTCACCCTTTCAGAATATGGGTGACTCTTCTCTAGAGAATTGAAAACCCCCAGGTTGATGGGGGACTTATGGAAATGTCTAACTTGAAAGAGAGAATTAAAAAAAAAAAAAAAGGAACTCAGCTGGAACAAACAGTGTAGAAAGGAAGAGAAAATGGAAAAGGTTGAAACTAGAAAGCAGAAAAAGTTCTTTAAAAAAAACACAGATTATTGAAGAAAATAAATTATCAAAGAAATATTTAAGAATATTTATCAACATAGTAGTTCATAAGCCTTTATGTTAAAATGACCTAGCAAGTTGAATGAGCAGTGCCCAGGAGAATGAATGAGAAAAGACTCATATTAGGGAACATCAGTAAAAATTCAGAACAGAAAGCTAAAGAGAAATATTTTAAAGCTTCCAGACTGGGGAGGTATTGAGAGAGATTAGTAATAAAGTATGAAAAATCAGAGTGGTACCTGAATTCTCAACAACAGGATTATAAGAAAGAAGATAGAGGAGTAATACCTTTTAAATTCTTAGAAGTGATTTTCATCTTGTAAATCTATATTCAGCCAAACACAATGAAGGATGATGCTAAAATAAAGATATTCCACACATGGTTCAGGAACCATGCTCTAGTTCCTGAACTCCATAAAAACAAAAACGTATACAAGAAAGTTAACAATCATAAGACAGTTACTTGGTTCAGTGGAAAACAGTTTATATAGCTTTAACAATTTAAATATTGATTTTACTAAAAATTGTGGTGTGTCTTTTGGGAAGCTGGTGGGATTGGAAAGGGGGCTGTAAGAGACTTAGTTCTCATCTTCGAAAGTAGGAAGTCAATAGATAATGAATAGATCTGTGAATTGGTGAATGAGAACATCAACACATTTGGAAAAATGAAGGTAAATACCAGAATAGTCTGCTAAAAGAGTGCCAAAGTGTTACATGTGATGAGTAGGTCTTGTGGTAGTTGGGCAAAGACTGCTGTTTTCATTGTAGGATCTTAGCACTATTTGACTTTTAACTATGTGTACATACTACAGTACTTTGATTTAAAAATTCTTTTTAAAAAGTTTATTTTCTTTTCCTAAAACTTCATGTATATCCAAAATTGGTATGTATAGTTTTTCTTAAACTTTACTGTGAGACCCTGGAGAACTGTGTGATGTATTTCTTTGCATCCCTTGCTCCCATGCATTTGCTTAATATTTACTGAGTATGTCATGTTGGAACAGGTAGGATGATGCTCCACTGTCACTGGATTTAAAAAAAAAAAGAGCTGTTTTTCTAAGTGGAGATGAATATGAGGCTTTCACAAACATAATGCCTTGGGAAGGTGTAGGCATGGGAGTGTATATTGAAATTCACAACCTTTTTTCTCTGTAACTTGTATAAACTTCATAACCCTCCATCCCGCTGAGTAGCTGGGAAGTAATTAAATTTGCCCATTAGAGTTACCTAGTTCTTCTGCTTTAACATTGTCTTTTCATGTACATCTTTGGACAGTTTCTAAATTCAAGTCCCTGTGAGGGGGACTGTTCCTTCTTTTGCCTTCTGCCTTCCTCAAGGAGTGTTTGGATTCAGGCTGATGGAAGTAGTCTCTCTTTGAACATCACCAGTCACTGACTGAGTAGAAGACACACGGGTAACATAAAAGGAAACAGGAAAACTGAGTGTGGTGAACTAGCAATGGCTTTTGAAACGTCAGCTTGGATTGACACAATTCACTTCTGTCCCCCTTTCATTGGTTAAAGGAAGTCACATGGCCATTGGGTGCACAGTACTCCTGTGCCACCCAGCTGTGGGCAACTGAGGTGTGTCTCTGTTACAGCAGATACAGTGCCCTACACAAATTATACTCTTGGGAAATTTTGATAGGAAGAATAGAGAAAAAAGAAATGTACGGGTAGAAAGAAAAGCAGGAGTAACCATTGACTACCATTAGGTCTCAGATTCAAATAAATTAATTTGTGGGGAAAGTGTGAGGGGACAGGAAACTCAAAATATCAGGTTTCATTTGGGGGAAAGCAGAAAGCAGAATAATGTACTGATTGGATTGGTGTGGAGCAATAGGAATGTAGGATTGAGAGAAACTGAAACTGTATGTGTGGGAAGAATTCTGCTCAGTAATCAGATGCCCTCTCCAGTTAGTTTAGGAAATACTGTTTTATGTGCATAAATGTGTGATTCCTTCTCCTTAGAATTTTTCTATAATTTTATTAAAGTTGACTTTCTCATTAGGAGAAAAATTCAGGTTTCAGAAGTGAGTAAAATGCTTAGGTTGTGTGCATATGTATTTTGATTATGTATTGGAACACATTGCATAATTAAACTAAAATATTTTAATGATATCTCATTTGCTATATACCTTGGAGGATAATTGTAACTCAATAAAGAATTTCCCCTCTAATGTGTTGTGTTTTTACATAACAAAGGCTGCCTTAATGAACCTTTATCTCATTATAATGTAATACTGATAGTGATTTAAATATCAAAATGAAAGGGAAATTTTATCACAGTTTTATTCTCTTTTTGACAAATCAATACTGCTTAATTTATTTTTCTGATTTGAAAATTAGCATTTTGTTAAGATAAAACTTACTGATAAAAGATGTTGACCTCTTTGGTAGCAGGAAAATTTTTGATATTTTATAAAAAGAGAAGGAGATAATTACAAAGTTTCAGGAACAAGAAATAAAGTAGGCCATCTTAAAATGTTAATTCAGCTAAATCAGAATGAAATGGTTAATAGTATTTTTTAAAATATCTTAAAACAAATCTGTGGCCTACTTAAAACAAAGACAGCATATATTAGTGCTATATTATTATTTATGGAGGAAGAAGTTTTACCTTATTTTTTTAACCTTAACTTAATTGATCAAATAATTTAAAGCATATTTTTCTATTATGTTTGAATAACTCCACTCATATTTAACAATATCATTCTTTCATCTCTGCCATTCCACTTATCTTTTCTTTAATCATTGATGAAGAAATCATGAAATAGAATACAATTTCCACCATGCCAAAAGAGCAGTAATCAGTACAGTATTTTGCTAGATGTAAGCCAGGGTGACCAATCTAGAAGCTGCCTTCCCAGTTGGTATCCATCCCTGAATCAATGAAGCAGTCATCTGCCAGCCACTATGATAGTGGAAATCACCAGCCGGTCAAGCATGGGCCATTAATTTTGAATGCATTGATAGACATAAATTTCCCTGAAAATCATATTGAAAGATAAAATGGCCAGCTTCTTTTAAGGATATTCTGATATACCTCGGGGCTGTTATAGGAACCACTGATTATTTTATAGTTTTATTTTGTTAAAGGAATTTTAAAAGGTTTGATGTTGACCTTGATGTATTTTTAAGTAACAATAAATAATCACTACTAAATCTACACCTTTTGTACTTTTATGAATAGTATATTTAAAGACTTAAGGTCCTATTTTTCTGTTTCATTTCTATTTTTACCAAATCTTTAGGAATATGTCATTTCAAAAGAGGTAACAATCTTTTGGTGGAATTACTGGACTGAAAGTACATTGTTTGCTTTATCAATAGAATTTTACACATTGCCATGAGTTACTTGTATAATGATCCAGGTTTTGGTATCTGCATGACTTCTTCACTGTTTGAGAGACTTAGTCTTAGGATAATAGAAATTCATCATAATGGGAAGCAAAACTTTTTAAAAAGTAAAATTAATGCATATATACTGACTTTAAAAATTTCATTTCAAAAACTAAAAAAAATGCTTTTCAAAAGAATCATCTTCCAATAAGGCAATTCACATGATTCCTCTATTTAGGAATAAATATTAAAATTCAGTAGAATCAAGTAAAGAGTAGTAAGACTGATTTCTCATTTAGCAGTTAGTCCTGTGTAGTACTTAGTAGTCATATAGCACATTTCATCTTTAAAATGCTTTAGCAACAATAAGTTACATTTCTTGTCAATACTCCTATAAAGAGATAGGCAAGTATTACTAATAAGAATCTGTTTGTCTTATTTAAATCCCAAGCACCTAGTTGGGTCTACCATTTTATATTTGTTCTAAGAAAATGTCTAACTGCTTTTGGAATATGAATGTGTGTTATTTACCTCCACTGCTAATTTCTTTGGGCTGTTGGTTCTACAAATCTGCCTCTATATAGTTTCCTTAAGTCGTGCAACACAAACTTGAGCCATGACATAAAATACCTGTCAGTGCCGGTCCTAGTAAATATTTCCTAATAATCTTGACGTAACAGTGGTAATTCCCTTGAAACATAAATTGTTATTCCTGATTAGTGGCACATATTTCAAATGATATAGGTTAAGATTTTAGTTCTATTTTTGCTGAATGACAGAATTACTGTTTTTTTATTGTATTTTTTACTGTATTTTTGTAAACATCTTTATTGGAGTATAATTGCTTTACATTGTTGTGTTAGTTTCTGCTGTATAACAGAGTGAATCAGCTATACATATACATATATCCCCATATCCCCTCCCTCTTGCGTCTCCCTCCAACCCTCCCTATCCCACCCCTCTAGGTGGTCACAAAGCACCAAGCTGGTCTCCCTGTGCTATGCAGTTGCTTCCCACTAGCTATCTATTTTATATTTGGTAGTGTATATATGTCTATGCTACTCTCTCCTTTGTCCCAGCTTACCCTTCCCCCCCAACCCGTGTCCTCAATTCCATTCTTTATGTCTGCGTCTTTATTCCTGTCCTGCCCCTAGTTTCCTCAGAACCATTTTTCTTTTTCTTTTCAGATTCCATATATATGTGTTAGCATATGGTATTTGTTTTTCTCTTTCTGACTTACTTCACTCTGTATGACAGACTCTAGATCCATTCACCTCACTACAAATGACTCAATTTCGTTCCTTTTATGGCTGAGTAATATTCCATTGTATATATTTGCCACATCTTCTTTGTCCATTCATCTGTTGATGGACATTAGGTTGTTTCCATGACCTGGCTATTGTAAATAGAGCTGCAATTAACATTGTGGTACGTGACTCTTTTTGAATTATGGTTTTCTCAGGGTATATGCCCAGTAGTGGGATTGCTGGGTCATGTGGGAGTTCTATTTTCAGTTTTTTAAGGAACCTCCATACTGTTCTCCAGAGTGGCTGTATCAATTTACATTCCCACCAACAGTGCAAGAGGGTTCCCTTTTCTCCACACCCTCTCCAGCATTTATTGTTTGTAGACTTTTTGATGATGGCCATTCTGACCAGTGTGAGGTTGGTACCTCATTGTAGTTTTGATTTGCATTTCTCTAATGATGAGTGATGTTGAGCATCCTTTCTTGTGTTTGTTGTCAATCTGTATATCTTCTTTGGAGAAATGTCTATTTAGGTATTCTGTCCATTTTTGGATTGGGTTGTTTGCTTTTTTGATATTGAGCTGCATGAGCTGTTTGTATATTTTGGAGATTAATCCTTCATCTGTTGATTCGTTTGCAAATATTTTCTCCCATTCTGAGGGTTGTCTTTTCATCTTGTTTATGGTTTCCTTTGCTGTGCAAATGCTTTTAAGTTTCATTAGGTCCCATTTGTTTATTTTTCTTTTTATTTCCCTTTCTCTAGGAGGTTGGTCAAAAAGGATCTTGCTGTGATTTATGTCATAGAGTGTTCTGCCTATGTTTTCCTCTAAGAGTTTGATAGTGTCTGGCCTTACATTTAGGTCTTTAATCCATTTTGAGTTTATTTTTGTGTATGGTGTTAGGGAGTGTTCTAATTTCATTCTTTTACATGTAGCTGTCCAGTTTTCCCAGTACCACTTATTGAAGAGACTGTCTTTTCTCCATTTTATATCCTTGCCTTCTTTGTCATAGATTAGTTGACCATAGGTGGTGAGGGTTTATCTCTGGGCTTTCTATCCTGTTCCATTGATATGTATTTCTGTTTTTGTGCCAGTATCATACTGTCTTGATTACTGTAGCTTTGTAGCATAGTCTAAAGTCCGGGAGCCTGATTCCTCCAGCTCCGTTTTTCTTTCTCAAGGTTGCTTTGGCTATTCGGGGTCTTTTGTGTTTCCATACAAATTGTGAAATTTGTTGTTCTATTTCTGTGAAAAATGCCATTGGTAGTTTGATAGGGATTGCGTTGAATCTGTAGATTGCTTTGGGTAGTAGTGTCATTTTCACAGTGTGGATTCTTCCAATCCAAGAACATGGTATATCTCTCTATCTGTTGGTATCATCTTTAATTTCTTTCATCAGTGTCTTATAGTTTTCTGCATACAGGTCTTTTGTCGCCTTAGGTAGGTTTGTTCCTAGGTATTTTATTCTTTTTATTGCAATGGTAAATGGGAGTGTTTCCTTAATTTCTCTTTCAGATTTTTCATCATTAGTGTATAGGAATGCAAGAGATTTCTGTGCATTAATTTTGTGTCCCGCTACTGTACCAAATTCATTGATTATTTCTAGTAGTTTTCTGGTGGCATGTTTAGAATTCTCTACATATAGTATCATGTCATCTGCAAACAGTGACAGTTTTACTTCTTCTTTTCTAATTTGGATTCCTTTTTTTTTTTCTTTTTCTTCTCTGATTGCTGTGGCTAAAAGTTCCAAAACTGTGTTGAATAATAGTGGTGAGAGTCAGCAACCTTGTCTTGTTCCTGATCTTAGAGGAAATGGTTTCAGTTTTTCACTATCGAGAATGATGTTGGCTGTGGGTTGTCATATATGGCCTTTATTATGTTGAGGTAAGTTCCCTCTATGCCTACTTTCTGGAGGGATTTTATCATAAATGGGTGTTGAATTTTGTCAAAAGCTTTTTCTACATGTATTGAGCTTATCGTATGGTTTTTATCCTTCAATTTGTTAATATGGTGTATCACATTGATTGATTTGCATATATTGAAGAATCCTTGCATTCCTTGGATAAACTCCACTTGATCATGGCGTATGATCCGTTTAATGTGCTGTTGGGTTCTGTTGCTAGTATTTTGTTGAGGATTTTTGCATCTATGTTCATCAGTGATATTGGCCTGTAGTTTTCTTTTTCTGTGATGTCTTTGTCTGGTTTTGGTATCAGGGTGATGGTGGCCTCATAGAATGAATTTGGGAGTGTTCCTCTCTCTGCTGTATTTTGGAAGAGTTTGAGAAGGATAGGTGTTAGCTCTTCTCCAAATGTTTGATAGAAGTCGCCTGTGAAGCCATCTAGTCCTGGGTTTTGTTTGTTGGAAGATTTTTAATCACAGTTTGAATTTCAGTGCTTGTGATTGGCCTGTTTATATTTTCTATTTCTTCCTGGTTCAGTCTTGGAAGGTTGTGATTTTGTAAGAATTTGTCCATTTTTTTCCAGGTTGTCCATTTTATTGGCATAGAGTTGCTTGTAATAATCTCTCATGATCCTTTGTATCACGTATAGAATTACTGTTTTTGCTCTTACTTTTAATGTTAGAAAGAGTGTTTAAATTGGGGCATTTCAATGCTTTTTCCCCCTAACTCTTCAATGATAATTGTTATTAAAAATTCAACTTTTTTTTAATGATGACACTCAAGGTTAGGTCATATAACTTCAGTAATGGAGATAGAAGGTGAGCAAGATCGACTAGGCATGCTTGGGCCTCACTTCCTTGGAGTGATACGATGGGGACGGCATCTAGTGTGTTCTCTCACACCCAGTGGAGCGTGGCCCTCATCTTTTTTTCAACTCTTATTTCATTTCCAGCATGTAGTGCACATCACTGTGGGAAACCTTGTAAAGAAGGTTAAAAACTGTAGAAGGGAAAGCCAGTCTGTAAGCACCTTGTTAAAATAAACCACTTCTTCCTAAGCTCAAGACAGCAAGAAACAGTTTAATAACTATGAAATAAATTCACCACCTGTTTGTGCAGCAGTATCAAAGACTTCTAGCAAACATAAGAATGCTTTGATCCTTTTGAGCCAGAAGAAAATTATGAAGCTCTGAATTGATAGTTCATGGGGGTTTGGGGACACTGACCAAAGAAAACTGTTATTATTATAGATGAGAAGTTAAAATATTTGAATATAAGCTACTCAGTATATCGTACTTCTTTCAGTGCTGAATTGCATATTTAAAAATTCAAATAGTCTTGTTATGATTAAGCTGTATTTTATTATAGCTTGTATACCCCAAAATAAAAAACACTAAAATGGTTTTAAGCAACTGTGTTTCTTTTGTTAATGGCTTTCAAATTATATAGTTGAGATAGATTGAGGGGGCAGTGTATAGTATATATTTTATAGGAGCCCTCTAGGTTACTGTAAACTCAGTTGAACAGAATTATATAAATGAGAGAATGTTTTAACATTCTTTCACGATCTTTAGGAAAATTTCCCATAAGTTTTTCAATTATACAATAACAGTATATGATTGTAGATTCCACTTTAAGTACTCTAATTATACAGCTGAGAGGCTTAAAGACAAGGATACCAAAACTTTTATTATAGCAAGGGGTATGTTTATGGGCATTTTACTGTAAGTATTTGAACATTTGAAATGGAAAATATAAGAATCACTTGAAAATTTGATTCTGCTATGGGAGAAAATGCTTCTATGTGAACAACACACGACACAAAAGATAAAGTTCAGTGTAATTTTGGAGTGAAAATCTAGACATTTCCTGTAGATTTTACTTATCAAGAAAGAGGATATTTATTTTGTAACTGCATGTTCTGGATCTGAGCCACGTTCATGTGTAGTTAATAACTGCTGCCTCTGAAGTCATAGGGAGGCATTTAACAAAATATGTATTGAAATGCTTCGGGAATAACTCTGCCTAAGGATGTGGAAGTATAAACAGGAAAAAAAAATCCCTACAAAAGAGGACATCTCGTTAAAAAATATGTTGATTAGTTGCAAGAAAGACAGAAGGAAAGGCGGATGCCCGCCTTCTGACCACATCCATCCAAGCCCAGTGCCTGGCATTGAATATTTGCTCTTAAATGTGGCACCCTTCCATCCTTCATTCAGTAACAACTTCCTCTTGAAAATAGCAGAAAATAATAATGCACAGACCCACAAAGGAAGCATTACAAAGGTAATGGAAAGACCTTTCAGTACTTAAATCAGCCAGTGATTCATACTTTATTAAAAAAACAAATAGACAAACTTTTGAAATTTAGTCAAGTCTTGGATATTAGTTTCAAACTAGTTCCTCAAAAACTTCACTGAAGAGGAAGAAGAGAGTTTATTAATTTTTGAATTGGCATGTTATGGAGATAGCCTATAAGTTCAGGCCCTCATGTCTGACTTGCTCCATAAGTTAGGACAGAAATCCCCACCTTGCTAAATGACTGCAGGACCAGGCTCATGGCCTGCGCCCCCAACTCAACAAGAATATTTAAAGGAGAAGGCAGCTATAGCTGCAGAAGTGTTTTGTGCTCTACTTATGAAACTGAATTCTTTGTCTCGTTTATAAGTAAAAAAAAAGATACTGGTAGGCAAATGAGTCACATGCAAAGGAGCCATTCTACCTCTCTGACATCATCAGTAACGGTTAATGCTCTCCTGTGCAGTGCACAGTCTCTTGAGAACTTCCTGTGCATCCTTAGAATAAAAGGATGTGTGCTGATTGGAACACAGGGATCTGTTTTATCTTACATTAAAGTATGCTAGCACTGAATTCAGATTCATGTGTTATGAAGTACCATTTGAAGTAGTCAAAGTTGAGAAACTTAATTAAGAATAATGTCTCTTGTTTTTTCCCCCACAGAAATATTTACAGGACTGAGCAATTTGATGACTAATGGACATAGTTAAAGGCCATCTGGTACGGATCATGGCAACCAAAAAATAAAAATAAATAAAATGTGTTACCGTTGGCAAGTTCTTATTGCAGTAGAATCATATGCTGAATGGTACCCCTGAGATTGTTCAACATTATATATTCTAATAGGTACCTAGCCAATTTTGACTTACAGGGGAAGAATACTTCAAATTGACTACCTGTTAGAAGAGATGAATCCCAAACAAACCCACGTGCAGAAAATGCCATTCAATTTCGTGTGCCTTGCTAAAAGAGAGACTTAAAAAACAAAGAAAGGAAGAACAGGAAAGGAAAGGAAAGAAGAGAAAAGAAAAGAAGTAGCAACGTAGTATATCTGAGTGTGGCAAATGCTATGCTATGTGTAAGGTGAAGTTTACCTTCTTATATAAAGAATGGGTGCACCTCTGGGGTCACAACACAAATGACTTTAGGGTATAGCTAGTAATGTTAATGAGAAAAACTGGCCAGATGTGAAAAACGACAACAAAACAATTGGACAGACAAAACTGCACCTCAGTGTTGAGTGTCAGTTAAAAAAGTACCCTTGGCCTCAGGATCTGGGAATACATAGGGAGCAGAAGGGGCTAATTGTTCCCATGTGGAGATATGGGTCCAGTGATGCCAGATTTTTTACAACTCTTCAAGAGACACTTTTTATGTGAAATCTTTTCATTTTGAAATGTTTACTCAGAATTCAAATTCAAGAGAAGAGTTAGGAAAAATTCTTGCAAGCCAAACAAAATCTACTTTGGGGACTAGATTTAGACCCTTGTTATAGATCTTCAATTTGTTCTTTCTGAGTTAGCTAAATGAGTTATGTTTGTAAGGTTGTAGAGGAAGTGTTAATGCTTCCTAATATATGAATAAAAAAAGAGACTAGGTTACATTTATTGCTGAGCAGGTATGGGCTTTAACTGTGACATCAGATTGCCTGTGTTTATATTTTGGCTGTGTTCCGTGGGCAAGTTACCAATGCTCTGTGTGTCCAGTTTTCACTTCAGTAAAGTGGGAATGATAATGGTACAGATTTCATAAAGTTGCTGTAAGGCTTCAGATGAGCTAATCTATATATAGTGCTTATTAGTACAGTGCCTGGCATATAGTAATTGCTCGGTTACTTCACAATAAAATGATATTCAGAGGATTTGCTTTTTGTTGAACTTGAAGAAAACATCCCCTAAGAATGTAGAGAGTTTGTTTTATGTTGAAGAAAATGCGTTAAGAGGATAGATTCTGGAGGCTGCAAGCCAGGATTTAAATCCCTACTCTACTGTTGTGTAACCAGAGCAAGTTAATTAATTTTCCTAAGCTTTAGATCTGTTATCTATAAAATGGGAATAATAACTGGTACTTAAGAGTCATAAGAATTCAGTGAGATAATAACGCATAAGGTCAACATCTGGCGTATAAGTCGATAAATGTTACTTGCTGTTATGAATATTCTTTTCCCATTCTTTAGAAGTTCCATATTTGCGAGCACTTTTTATTCATTTATTTATTTATTTATTTATTTTTAATGTGGAATCTTTTTTAAATTTTATTTATTTTTTTGGTTGTGTTGGGTCTTTGTTGCTGCGTGTGGGCTTTCTCTAGTTGCGGTGAGCAGGGGCTACTACTCTTCATTGCAGTGCGTGGGCTTCTCATTGTGGTGGTTTCTCTTGTTGCGGAGCACAGGCTCTAGGTGTGTGGGCTTCAGTAGTTACAGCATGTGGGATCAGTAGTTGTGGCGAGCAGGCTCTAGAGTGCAGGCTCAGTAGTTGTGGCACACGGGCTTAGTTGCTCTGTGGCATGTGGGATCTTCCCAGACCAGGGCTCGAACCCGAGTCCCCTGACTTGACAGGCGGATTCTCAACCACTGCACCACCAGGGAAGTCCCTACAAGCACTTTTAAAAGTCAATCTATAGAGACTTCCCTTGTGGCGCAGCCTGCCAGTGCAGGGAACACAGGTTCGAGCCCTCGTCTGGGAAGATCCCACATGCCACGGAGCAACTAAGCCTGTGCACCACAACTACTGAGCCTGCGCTCTACAGCCTACAAGCCACAACTACTGAAGCCCGCATGCAGCAACGAAGACCCGAAGCAGCCAAAAAAATAAATAATATAAATAAAAATAAATTTATAAAAAAACCAAAAAAATCCATTTGTATCTCATTATATGTATTTGAAGGAATTATATCACCTAAAAATATTGAAGTATAATTGATTTACAATGATTCAGGTGTAATTATATCATTTTATTTAAATTAAGCTTTATCTTAATGAACCATATTACAACAGTGTTTTTTAACAAGGGCGATTTTTGATTTGACCTTCTAGAAGATATTTGGCAACGTCTGGAGACACTTTTGGTTGTCACACTGCAGGGGGTGCAACTGGAATCTAGTGGATAGAGTCCACAGATGCTGCTAGGCATCTTGTAAGGAACAAGACAGTCCTCTGCAACAGAGAATTATTCAGCTCAAAATGTTGCTAGTACTGAGCTTGAGGAACTCTGCATTACAGCTATAACTACCATAAAATTTAGTTTGTAAAGTTCTTGCCAAGGAAAAGAAGGAGAGTTAGTTATATTTCAAAACACAACCTAAACTCAGATAGAAATTAACACATAAATTGAAATCTGTGGAATCACATTCAGTATTTTAAATATAAATATGTATGTGTATAAATATCCCTATTTTCTTTTGGCTACAAAAGTAATATAAGCTTGTGAAAGTTAAAAGACTGCAAAAGCATGTAAATGGACAGTGAACATCCCCCCCTCTGTTTTTTTTTTAACCTATTCCCATTGAAGACCATTGGAAATCTAATTGAGTTATATTACTTCAGAATTTTAAATACATGTGTATACTGTTCTATAATTTGATTTTTTTAAGTTAATGTCTTTCTTTTCTCTTCCTGAAAAATTCAGTCCTAGAGCTGTTATGTGGGGCAGAGCAAGGTAGGCGTTCAGGACGGGTGGCCTGGCATGGGATGTCATGGCCCAAGCAGGGTGAGGAGGGCATCCATGTGTGTAGGCAGCCCAGTGTAAGGTGTCAGCAAAGGCCCAAGTGGAATGAAAAACACAAGAAGCAAGGCCTGGTGGAGGGTTTTAAGCCCAGATGAGAGAGGGCACAGAAAGCAAGGAAGTGCTCAGAGGATGACAGGACATGTCAAAAGGACACAAAAGCTAGCTTAAAGGAGTCACAACTGAGATACTTTGAGCATCAAAGTAAGTGAAGTAAATAAAGTTAGTAACAGATTAAAACCCACTGAATAAAATAAGAAACTTTGCGTCCATTATGATATAATAAATAAATGAATAAAATGAAAGTTTGATGAGAAATGGAATATTTATAAGTCAATAAATAACCTTTCCACCAAAAAATATTACTTAAAAAGGGAAAAATGGTAACTTTACTGTGGAAAAGCCTGGAAGATGTCACCTTAATTATATGATCAAAGTTAACATCATCAGTAGTGGGACAAATCAAAATTGCAAGCCACCTAATAAGATGCTGTGGTAGCCAGCTTTTCATCTCCTAGTATTCATGCCCTGGGGTAGTCTTCATCCGTGCTGAGTTTGGCCGACTTGTGTAATGGATAGCATATTATAGAAGTGATGGTATGTGACTTCTGATGCTTAGTCCCAAAAAATTTTGCTTACTTTGGGAGAAGCCAGCTGCCATGTTGTAAAGACATTCAAGCAGCCCTAGAGAGAGGGCCACATAGTGAGGACATGTTGTTTTTGCCAACAGCCAGCACTAACTTGCCAGCCTTGTGAGTAAGCCATCATGCAAGCAAATTCTTCAGCCCCAGTCAAGCCTTCAGATGACTGCAGCCATTGCCAACATCTTGCTTGAAACCTCATGAGAGAATCACCCAGCTAAGCTACTTCTTTACCCGATGCACAGAAACTATGCAAGAGAATGTTTATTGTTTTCAACTATTAAGTTTTGGAGTAATTTTATATGCAGCTATGGGCAACTAATATAGTGCAGTGAAAAGAACACAGCGTCACTTCTGTGATATTCCTGCTAGAGATGCACAACTTGAATCTAGTCCTAATAAGCAGAAAACAAACACTAACTGAGAGGCATTCTGCAAAATAACTGGCCTGCAATCTTCAATAGAGTCAAGGGCATAAAAGTTAAAGACAGAAACTGTCGTAGAGTGAAGGAGACTAAATAGAGACTTGACAACTTTACATGCAATTGTCCATTCTGAACTTGATTCTTTTGCTATAAGTGATACTATTGGGACAGCTGGCAAAGTTTGGAGACTGAGGATTAGATGATAGTAATGTGTCAATGTGAATATTTTTATTTTAATGATTGTATTGTGGTTATATAGTAGATATACTTTAGGAATTACACACTAAAGAATTCAGGGGTAATGAGACATCAGGTCAACTCTCAAATGGTTAAAGAAAAAAGGTTTTTTGTACTGTACTTGCAACATTTCTACAAGTTTGAGATTGTTTAAACATTTTTTTTAATTATGTAAAAAGAAAACAATGTGTCATGGAATATGACCTCGCCTATAAAAATAGATCCACCTGTCCTTTTTTTAAGGGATGTATGGTACCACCCCCCAAATTTTACCTATCTCTTATTGATGGCATTTAAATTGATTCCAGTTCTTTGCTATTATAAACATCCAGTTATCTGTTATTATAAACAATGTTAGTAAATATCCTCATAAACATATTTGTGCCCTTGTTCTATTTTTGCCCAAGAATAAATTCCTAGAGTTGAATTTCTAAGTGAATGGATATGCATCCTTTAATCAGTTTAATCATAAGTCATTGTAGGAAACCACATAAAATCTCCTTGAAAGAAAATGAAATCAATAATTTGGTCATTATTTTCATTTGTTTTTTCCCCCACTAGAAAGTAATCTCTATAAGAGTGGAAACTTTTATCTGTCTTGATCATCACCATTCCCAACATTAAGATAGTCCTAGGCATTCAGTAAATATTTGTTGCAGCAACAGTAATAGCAAACATTTATTATGTGTCTGGCATTGTTCTAAGGATATGAGTTCATTTATTCCTTCTAACAAGCCTATGAGATAGGTGGTAGGATTATTTCCATTTTGCAGATGAGGAAATTGAGGCAAAGAGAGGCTAAGTACTTGCCAGTTTCACAGGGCTAGTCAACGGTGGAGCCAGGAGTCCAGGAAGTTTTTCTTCAGTTTACAAGCTGTCAGCCTCAATGTTATAATGGTTCTTTCTTGTTGATAAATGAATCAGTAAGTGAATGGCCAATATATTTATTTGATTCTTTGATCAATTACAAATTTAAACTATCTTTTTGGGTTTTTTTCTTTTTTCAAATAAAAATGGAAAAGAATGGACTGCTCACTTTGTAAAAGCCAAATGAGTTTTATGGTCCTCTGTACCAGGCTGTACTTACTACATAATAGTACTGCTCCTGGAATTAATATTTGTACAGGTATAAACCATACATCATTTTTACTAACAATTTATTTATAATGTGTAAACAGAATATTTGCTTTGTATTACAAATAAAATAGTAAATCTGGGTCTGCAGCTTGAGTCTAGGAGGCAGAACCTTTTTTTTTGTTTTTTTTTGCGGTACGCAGGCCTCTCACTGTTGTGGCCTCTCCCGTTGTAGAGCACAGGCTCCGGACGCGCAGGCTCAGCAGCCATGGCTCACGGGCCTAGCTGCTCCGCGGCATGTGGGATCTTCCCGGACCGGGGCACGAACCCGTGTTCCCTGCATCGGCAGGCGGACTCTCAACCACTGTGCCACCAGGGAAGCCTGAGGCAGAACCTCTATTACTCGTTTTTCAAACATCCTCCGCTCCCCATTTGGGCTCCCGTGCCCTGCACTTGGAATACACACTCTCCGTCTCTCACAGCGGAAACCCAACCACACTCAGGCTCTTGCTCAGAACCACCTCTTCTACTGAAGACTGCTTTACCTCTCTCTTTTTTCTTACCCTCCTCTTGAAGATTGAAATGATCTTTCCTTCCTCAAAATTCCCTGAGTCCCTTTTATAGTACTCTCACAGGAATAGTACATTCTAAACATACCTTATATTACTTGTGAGAAGATGAGGATCTCCCTTAATAGACTACATTCTCTTTTACTTTTATTCATTTTATAAAATTCCAAAATATATTATATTTTGTAGAAAATATGAAATTAAGTATGTTTTTCTGAATTATCTCAAGGAAATCTATGTTGAATTTTTTTATCCTAAACAAGAATACTAAGATTTGAATATTATATATATATATATATATATATATATATATATATATATATACACACACACATTTATTCCACAATTATCAGTCATTGTAAAATAACACATGAAATGATTAGACATGATTTTGTTTCATATGATGATATGTATCTTGTCTTTAGTTTACAGGGCATCAAGAACCAGAAAACATAATTAGTTTTCATTTCTATAAGACCTTTTGTTCTGTTCATGGCTGCAAATAGCAACTTTTGCTTTTCCCCACAACTTCAGTTCCCTTTTCTTTTAGTGGGCGGTTCAGGGACATCAAAGGTAATAAAATCAATCAGAGGGATAAGTGGAATTTTTTTCAAAGACTAGTACTCAAGGATGTGTTCCTGTTAGAGAATTTTAATACTAAATTTGTTTTCAAGTGTTTGTTTAATACCAAATCTCCCTGCCAACTAGAAGAAGGACTGTCCTTGAATCCTGTTCTGCATGAAATAATAAAATATAATCCCTTCTTCAAATATATTTAAAGAAAAAGAAGAACTTCAGGGAATGTTAAGCATTGTCATTTTACAGGATTATATTTTGTTGTAAACAAAAGCAATAGCATAGCCTTCAGGCCAGTTGTTTCTCTTCCCCCGTAACTTCTTTCCTTTACCCAAAGGATTCAGACAAAACTAAAGGATTTTGTTCTGAAAGCTCACATAGCAAGCCACAGAGAAAGTTCAAACAAATATCATCAGTCTTTTAAAAATGTCATTGCTTGTGTAAATTAACTGTGGTCCTTGGTAGCTGGTGAGCCTCAAGCATCCTTGTATAGGTTGGATATTCAATCATGTTTTATTTGTATTTGGTGTAAGGTATGTTTCTTCTAGAAAGCAATGACCATGAACTCTTCTGATTTAAAGTTTAGGTCATGCTTTTTTGTTTGTTTTAGCTTAGTGTTTGTTTGATTTTTTGTTTGTTTTGTTTTGTTTAGATTAGCTTCAGTATCTTGTGATTTCCAGAGGATGATTTAGAGGCTAACTTATTATTGTGGAGCACTTCTAATGATCTTACTGATTTTTGCTTCTTACTGTTATTCATCTGGCCGATGGATTTATTTGTGATTCACCAAATCATGTTTATAATTAGTGATTAAAATAGAACTTTAAGACATCTTTTCCTTTGAATGTATTTTTATATTGTGAATGATACATTTTAAAATAATACCTTGCTAAAATGTACATACTTGATACATAGTCTGAAATATATTCAGAACAAGAGTAAAGTCTAAACACACATATTTTACATTTTAGCCTAGTTGAGTCCTCTTGACAAAATGTTGAGATGTTGCATTAGTTCCGTATGGCCTGTCATTTATATTAATGTAAAGGTTTTGATCATATCCTTTGTATATAAAATTCATGTGGGAGCCAGCTGAGATTCTCCTTACTGCTTCTAATTGTTTTGCATTGTAAGTCTCCAGACCTTATTCAGGAAAGAATATCTTTTGGGAGGCATGCCTTATAAGTAAGGAATTATTACTTTGTATATTAGATGCAGGATTTTTTAGTAGGTGCTTACATTTCATATATTGTGTTAGCTGTAGATTTTTGATTTGTTTTAAAGTTTTAAATTCTGAGAACTTCAGCGATTACTTCTGTGGTGATCATTCTTGGCAGAGGGTATCTTTCTCCTTGGATCTATAGCTCTGTGATGCATATATGTAAACATGCCTTTGTTCTCAAAGTCTTTTTCTTTCTGATTACTGTTGTATCCAAGTGCTTTGCCTGAGCCTTAGTTTCTTTTTTTCCTTTTCTTGTGCCTTAGCCTATCATTTGTGTGAGTATCTTTGTTTACATTCAGCAGAGGTATTAAGTGCATTTTTGATAATAGAAGGGAGTGACATAGGAAGTAAGGAGAAGAAATCCGGAGCCTGGGTTGGATGTGAGGTAAAAGGGGGAAAGAAGTAGAAGAGAAAAGGAGAGAGTGGGTGTGAGGGAGGAGGAAAGAGGAAAAGGCAGAACAGGGGCTATGGGGGGTGTTTGAAATCTTGGGGGCTGGTCTTGGGGGAGGGAGATCAACAGACCAGCATTTTCACCAGGCTTGGGCTCAAGCTTGTGAAACTACTAATGTATTGAAGAACCTCAGCTGGGATTTGCTGAGCACAAAGGCTGTAACGTGTTAGTCATCCATTATCTGCTTCTATTTTTGCAGGTTCTGAATGATGACTGACGCGGGTTTGTGTGATATCCCTCACAGTCCCTGTCATCCCCGAGTGATAAGGAACACTCACGTCTAGCCCCAGCACCAGGGCAGAAAGCAGCTCTGAAGGGAGGAGAGCTTCCGCTTGCGGACCTGACAAAAGTACCGCCTTCCCACGGGGTTCTGCCTGCGGCTTTTGATCCAGACACCTCGCAGCTCTCGCAGGCAGATGGTGTGTGGCCGTCGCCGGACGCCCGCCGCTCCCCGGCCATGAAGTAGCGGCTGCTGGCGGCGCTGCTGCCCGACCGCCGGCCCCAGCCCAGCGCTGCGCTGCCGGGTCCTCCCGGCGGGGCCGAAGCGGCGTGGCCATGGCTGGCTTTCGTAGACTGCTAGTTCTCCTCCTTGTTTTTCAAAGCAGCTGTTTGGGTTTCAGAAGCCCACTTTCTGTCTTTAAGAGGTGGGTGTTTGTTTTTGTTTTTAAACAGGCGAAATGTTTGGACGGTTTCTGTGCATGCTCCTGAAAAATGTAATCACTTATGAACCGGAGTGTTGGAGAAATATACATGGTTGATTAACTTTGCTGAAATCACTTGGAATTTTAGCACAATAACTTCTTGTAAAAGTCCCCCTTGCAGAAAAAGCCCACTGTTTTGTAGCCAAGCTGCACTGGCTTTCAAAACTCCACTTAGAAGTTGTGATTTCCAATACTAATCACTCCCTCTTGGGGAGATATTTCAGAAACTACAATATAGTCGTTTAGAGTTGAATGCCTTCTTGTTTATAACAGCCCGAAGAATAAAATATAAAGGTAGGTAACTGGTGGGGAGAAGCAGATCATGGACTGTAATAGCTCACGAGAAAACATTGAGCTGTATACACGCACCTTATAATTACTATGTTAAATATTTATGCACCTGTACATTTGTAATTCAATCGCAATCTTCCCCCCACCCCCATAAAACTCCACCTCCTAGCAATATTACTGTTGGTTTTTTGTTGCTGACTAGTAATACTGGACATTCATAAAATAGTCACTTACTGGCTTGTAGTTAATATTTCTGCCATTAGAGGATTGACAGGCTGTGATAATTATTATTTATTTATACTGTACTTTCATTAACTAGAAACAAATGTATATTTGACAAATTTTTATTGAATTAAGTTTTAAATGTAGGCTGCTAGGTTGCTTTGATTATACTTTGCTCTCAAGTTGGGTATATATTGTTCTTGAACTATACAATGCAGTTCTGAGAATATTATAGAATGTTATGTGGTTATTACATCTTTTCATTGGGTCTAAATCAACAATCTTTAAAGTCATAGAATTCCTTTTTTTTTTTCCCTTTCTCACGTCCAGGTAAGACACCATTATGTTCAAGGATATTGAGATTGTCTTCTTTTTTCAGGTTTAAAGAAACTACCAGATCATTTTCCAATGAATGTCTTGGTACCACCAGACCAGTAATTCCTGTTGATTCATCAGATTTTGCATTGGATATTCGCATGCCTGGGGTTACACCCAAACAGGTGAGAGGAATTCTTATTTCATTATTCACATGTTCTGTATACAATCTATAATTAAAGCAAAGAAACTGCATTTACAGCAGTAGTAACGTGTTTGAAAAGTAGGCATTTGCTTTCAAGACTCCTCAAATAGGGCTAGAATAATTGAATATTATAAAGAGGAGTAAATTTTTTAAGGTAAATCTTTCAGTTAAATTTCTTTCTAAAAAGTTTACCCATATTATTTGTGTTTTGAAATGTAACCTTGAAGATTTGTTTTGAAATTCTCAGTGAAGTAATAGCCTTCGTAATGCAGCATGTAAGTGTATATTAAAATATGAAAAATTATTCTAATAAAGGGAAATGATATTGAGCAGCGGCCTCTAAGAGATTAGGTTGTTTAAATACCCTTCTATCGCAGCCACAAGTTGAGAAATAAAAGCATGTGTTTACTGCCAAGAATTTGAAAAATAAAACATTCCACACTTTTAAAAGTTTAAAAAAAACTGTTCATGCAGGTGGTTGATTGTGAGTTTTCTTTAGCATGATTTACTTGTCATAAGATATATATTTTGGAGTAGTAGCAGAATTCATACCACCGTGACTTACACAGCATTTTGAGTAGAACTGGGTTGTTGCTAGGGCTTTCCCTATTTTAGGTATACACAAGAAGCTCAAACCCACTGCTGTCATGTGAGCAAGGTGTTTCATTAAGCATAAAAAGGCCAGAATTAATTATGCTTTTCAGCTAGGCAGTGCAGGGATTTAATTGTGTCATTAAAAGATAGTCTTCCTCTTTTGAAGGGCTGCAGAGACAGGGGAAGACCTGGGTGTTGTAGAGCTGCAGTGGCTGATGACTCATTGTTGCAGATAACATTCTAGTTTTCTTTTCTTTCTTCTATTTTAAAGTACTGAGAAAATAAAGGTATTCTACAGTATTGGGGAGAATTCTTTTGAAATTGACATTCGGAAGCTCTAAGAAAATACACGTGGTCTTTTTGAAGGACTAAGGATTGACATGCATTTATGTGAATACAATACACGTGTATGGTCTAAGTATCTATAAATAACTACTGTTGTCAAATTGGCCCTCACCTCCTCACCCCTGCCCATCCACAAATGACCAGGCAAATAACTTTTCTGTATGTTTAGTTATTAGTGTCCTGGCCTTTAATTTTATAAGGTCTTTATTTAGTACTTAGTAAAAAGAGATATAATGAGATTGGGAATAGGAGAGAACAGTGATAGTTGCTCACTTATGAAATGTGATTCTTCTTTCTCTTCTCACTTTTAAAAGTGATTTTTCCTGTATATTTGTTTAAAGTGGCTTTATATTGGGCTTCCCTAGTGGCGCAGTGGTTGAGAGTCCGCCTGCTGATGCAAGGGACACGGGTTCGTGCCCCGGTCTGGGAAGATCCCACATGCTGTGGAGCGGCTGGGCCTGTGAGCCATGGCCGCTGAGCCTGCGCGTCCGAAGCCTGTGCTCTACAATGGGAGAGGCCACAACAGTGAGAGGCCCGCGTACTGCAAAAAAAAAAAAAAAAAAAGTGGCATTATATTACTTTTTAAAAATATTCATGGGACTTCCCTGGTGGTGCAGGGGGCCTGGGCTTGATCCCTGGTCAGGGAACTAGATCCCACATGCATGCCACAACTAAGAGTTTTCATGCCACAACTAAGGAGCCCACCTGTTGCAACTATGACCCGGCACAACCAAATAAATAAATATTAAAAAAAAAAGTTTCACTAATTAGTCTTTAAGCACTCTTTTCCTACAAGAATATCATTATTTTCTCAAATAATCATTTGTTGTAGTTTGTTATTATTGTGTTTCTTTTTCTCATTATTTTACAGTAAAAACATTTAAATTATTTAATAATAATAATAATAGGTAACTGTGTTGGGGTGAACATTCTCAGAAAGAGTCCTAAAGGAATTGATTATAAAAGAATGAAAAGGAACTCTATTTTCATAAAGTAAAATGTCTTAACTCATTTTTTTGTAATCTTATAATTAGCAAAATAACTCTGTGGAAAAAAGAACATATATTAATAAGTAAATTACAGCTTGTCATTTTGCACTAGCTGCATTCAGCTTTGCCTCATGCAGTGGACATTTGCTGGTTGCCTTACCAGAATACAGTTCCTTATTGCTGCTTTTCTGAAACCGTGTGGTTCCTGGAGCTGTCTACCCAGGATCCAGAGGTGGAGTACATAGACTAGGATTAGCAAATCACTGCATTCCACTTCTCCTTCCACAGTGACTGGTTGAGAAGAAGGTGTGTGACCTAGACCAGTCCAATCAAATCTTTTGCTGGGAATGCATGTTTTTGTTGCATGTGAGCAAAGGGCATGTAGTCCTAGGGTCTGCTGAGTTCATGAGAGGAGCCATGTCTAGAACAAAACTAATACCATAGACGGCAATGCAGAGAGACTGAAAGAACAGAGGTTCTTGCTGACGTTGCTACTTAGGCAGTTTTCCTTTATGTTAGCCTTTCTTGTTTCAACCAGACTAAGTTGGGTTTTCTCTGACTTGTAACTGAAGCTGCCTAACTGGGTAAGTGATTCCCTTGTTCTCTCTGGTCAGCTCAGAACTGGTTGTTGAATGTTTCTTCCACTTTCCCTACCACTTTCTATTGACCACGTGCCACGAGTATTTACTGACTTGATCCGGCTGACATATAGGTCATATACCTAATAAACCTCCATGAGAAGTGGTAATTATTACTCCTGTTGAGTGTACCCAGGAAGAGATGGATACAGAAACCCCAGAAATGCTGTCCTCCTAAACTCTGTGTTCTTAGTGAGGAAGATCCAGAACTGTGATAGTGTGAATACTTTAGGTGAAGAAAGTATTCTTTTCTTAAAATGCAGATGAAACTAAGTTTAATACAGATCCTTAAGAGGAAAGGAGCTAAGAAGGCAAGGAAAGAAAGAACAACTATTAGAGGACAGAAATAAACGATGGAAGGGAATAAGAACAGTTGGCCAAAAAACATGGAGAAACTGATAAAGAGCAACAACAAAAAAAAAAAGGAAAAAGAAATCAAGAATAACTATAATATGAAGACCAGAACATTTTAAAAATCATATAAGGAAAGCATAGAAACAAGGAAGGGCCTTGAGAAGTTAAAATGTATTTTTTTAATGGCAGAAGATCAAGAGGAGAAACAAAGGTTAAGGAAAGAAGGAACTGAGGACCCAGAACTTGAGTTGTTAATTGAGGCAGACCAAGTTGGTTAAAGAGATATATTCACTCAACAGATTTTTTTTTTCATAAAGTAAATCTTAAGTTTTGGCAATAATGAATGATGCATCAGTGAATCTGATTTAAGTGTTTGCCTTGGGGAACTTGAGATTGTTAGGTAGGCTTGGATAGCGAAACACGCAGATGTAGAGTAGAGGTGGAAAGAACCTTAGCTATAATTCAGATAGTACAACTAACTAATTTTGTTGATGGAATACAGATCTAGATTGGTGTCTTACCAAAGAGTATCCAGTCATGTCAGACCTCTGAGATGCGGTCCATTCAGCCATACCATAGACTTCAAAGTAGCCTTTTAAAAAATTGCTCCCATTAAACCAGCTTCGGAGAGCCTAGGGAAAGTAGTTTATTATCTATTACAATGTCCATTTTATATTCAAAGTGAGCTCACTCTTTGTCTTCTGACTTGAAATTTAAAAAAATAATTTCCATCCTCTTTAATAAATTTCTTGTTAATCAGTGTTTTTCAGGCTTTGGGAAGATTAGGGAGAAGCATAAGCAGCTTTTAAGTAGCCTAGAATAGAGGTAAAGTAAGTAGAATCTGGTATCTGATGGCACTGGCTTCAAATCCAGAGCCTTGAAGTGGTGATATTTTGAGACTCTTTCTTTTAGCACTTCTTCTTCCTCATTTGATTTTCTTTCTAACCAAGGGCCCCTGTGGGTTTTTGCTGTCACCAGCTCTCATATCAACAACAAAATAATTTGATAAACTGCCAACTCATAGTCATTGTAAGGTGCTATCATCAATTTGATGTGTTAACTATCCCATGGGGGTTTGATTATAAAATAAAATAAATAAGACATAATTACAGTGATTTTACATAAAGTATATTGTCTCAATATCAGCCAAATCTAGTGGGCTAGAATGTAGGTTTTGGAACCAGGCTGACAGCATTTTTGTCCCAGCTCTTGTAGTGTCAACTCAGGAATTTTCTTAACTAGCTGGTCCTGCTCCTTTATCTGTAGACAGACTAATAATAGTACGTACCCAGGGTTCTTCTGAGGACTGAGCAAGGTAATACCAGTGGCATTGTTCAGTTGCCCTGTATGTGCTAAGTTCTTATAAAATATGAATTCATTGTTATTTTGTGTGTTGAGGGAAATGTGAAAGAGCCTTAAGATGAGAAGGAAATTGCCAGCCCTTTACTTTCAGTAATTACTTCATGGAGAAGGTAAGACATCATAATAAGGAGAGGAAAGGTGGCCAATGAAGAAAAATAGGAAGTATGAACCGGGGTAAAAGAAACCTGGGGAAAGTAAGCAAGGAAGTAAATCTTTCAGTGTGCTTATTCTTCAGTAATTTCCATTAAAAATAGCCCTTATGATCAGAGAATGAACACTGAGAATGGATGTATGTTCTTCTCAAAGTTCTTATATATCTTTTATGCCTAGAAAAGAAGTTATCAAAAGGAATTTCATAAGTATGAAACCTTAATTTTTTTCTATATTTATTTGAAATCAGCCTAGATTTCCTCACTTTGCTGAGAACTTTGTACATTGACCTTATTAAAAAATTACTCTTATCTAGTGCAAGCCCTTTCAAATTCTGTGTTTACATAGCATTTTATTTAATTGTTATTTGTGCCACATAGGTCCTCTGCAGTCTTGGTTTAAGGATTCACAAATGTAAACTAATTTGTAAAAATTATAATTTTACAAAAATTAAATATTTTCTCTTGAACCTAATAACTTGAAACCATGTAATAATTGAATTTCTTTCCATTAGGATGTGTTTGGCTGCCATTTTCTTCCCTTATTTTGGGAGTGATTTGAGAACTATGAAGGAATACACTGTTTCCTTTCTGAACCTCTTGCAAATTATGGTCTCATTCTTTATCTTTTGAAGAGTCACAGATCATGCTTTAAAATCAGAAAGCAGTCTTCCTCTGTGTTCCTAAGTACAAATATCTATCACCAGGAATGAAAGAAAATAGAACAATTCTGAGTTTAAAGATCAGACACCCCAGAGCAACAAGTTGAAAAACTTGAAATTAGAGCCTTAAGTTGTCACTTATTTTAAAATAATGGTGAAAGAATGTAGTTGTTGAAATAAAACCAGAATGAACAAAATACTCCCTACAAAATTTTCTCAAGAGCTTCCCTTTGCTTTTTTCTCCCCAATGAAGAACCATTAGAAAATGTTTACTAATATATTTTAACTTTTTCGTTTTCTAACAGAAGAAGGGAGAAAGTCCGCTTACCTCCACAAGGCATGTACAACCACATAATGAGAACCCACCCAGCTTTCACAGGCTTTTCTTACTGCACTAGTTTAAGAAATCAGTTTTAAAATATCAAGCTATTATTATAACATCACTTATAAACAGCATTTCCTCAGAATATATGCTTATCAAAGAGGTAATACACAAGGTAAATGCAGAATTGTTGTGTTGCTTTCATTTTATGTTCAGAATGCTGATTAAACTTTTTCATGTAAAGTCAGTTAGTTATACAGAAGTTTGCCTTATGGCTGATCTGGGGGATATTGTAACATGTTAAATATATATATATATATATATATATATTTTTTTTTTTTTTCAGAATCAATTTTATTTATTTATTTTCGGTTGCGTTGGGTCTTCGTTGCTGCACATGGGCTTTCTGTAGTTGTGGCAAGCGGGGGCTACTCTTTGCTGCGGTGTGTGGGCTTCTCACTGCGGTGGCCTCTTCTATTGTGGAGCACGGGCTCCAGGCACGCGGGCCTCAGCAGTCGTGGCACGCAGGCTCAGCAGTTGTGGCTCGCGGGCTCTATAGAGCACAGGCTCAGTAGTTGTGGCACATGGGCTTAGTTGCTCTGCAGCATGTGGGATCTTCCTGGACCAAGGATCGAACCCTTGTCCCCTGCACTGGCAGGCAGACTCCCAACCACTGTGCCACCAGGGAAGTCCCAAATCTATATATTTCTAATTCAATCATTATGGGGGAAAAAAAAGTGTCCCTAGTTAGTGTTTAAAATTCAGGACAAAATTAGAAAGGAGCCCAGAAAAGTGAGGCTTTACTGGAATAATTTTCAGTTCTTCGGCGTTTGTAATTTACTTGTCTCCTCTCTAGTTATTAGTATGTAATAATATTTGCATTTTTAAAAAATAAAAACTCTTTTTTCTTTTGGACACAAAAATTAAAGGAAGGGAGACACCCCACACTTCCATTTCTCCATTTCCCCTCACAGGCCAGCTTGACTTTCCGCTTAAGCCTCATTACACAAAAGGAGAAAATTAACCTCAGCCTTCTGGGCATCAGCCGTAGGTTATCTGTTATACTCATTGTAGAGAATGGATCCCAGCTCTTCCTAAAGCAGCTTGGTGATTGCTGGAAAATGCCAGGGGCTATCCCCACCTGACTCCAGAGCTTGAACTTGCAACCCCCGTGGATTCCCTGACCATCTCTGTGTGATTAGCAATCAGTTCCTTCTTACCTTCTCTAGTCCTCTGGCCTGTCTGCCCCTACACCTCTTCTGATTCAATCTGTACACTTGAACAAACATGGCTAATGGGATTTGACTGCGAGAAGCTGTCTGGAGAATATTAAGATTTGTGAGGCCAAGAGTGTGAAAGACAGAAGTGGTGGCTCCAGTAGCGAGTCCTGCACCAGCGCATTTCTGTTGCAGGAAAAAATAGACTATGAGTGAAAACTGGTTCCATTAAGTCATTGTCTTAAAATGAACACGACTTGTGGCTTTTAGTGTTTCTTTTTCCTCTGTTCTTAGTTTTTTCTCCCTTTATGAAAAAATAGAAAGAGCATGGTAATCTTGTTACTGAAGAAGGGAAATCAAGAAATATCCAAATTCTGGACTAGTATTTGCTTTTTATTTAGGAAGACTTAGGCAAAGTGTATAAAATTCCAAGATTTGGAAATAAGAGCAACAAAAGAGATTAAAGTGCTATACCCTTTCCCTTCCCCAAACTGAGGACGTAGTATTATCTATTTTACCAATGGAGAAGCTAATAGCAAAGAGAATTTTGTGATTATTAGAAAGGACGGTTACCAGGCCCTTTTTTGTTTACTTAGCTGCATCACATTAAATTGTTTTTTCCACTTTCTCTTTTGAACATTCAGGATTGGTATAATTTAGGATGCTACATGTCAAATTCTTAAGTTGTATTTATTTGTATAATTCACCCCTTGTTTTAACAGCAAGGCTCAACTAGACAAATAAATAGAATACAAAAATGTTAAATGGATCTTGTAAATGGCAAATTAAAGTTTCATGTAGCTCATTGCTAATTGTTAAGTTTAAATTATGATGCTTCACCTTTATTTTTACTAAAACCATTTTAATGTCCACTTAGGGAACATATGGTTGAACTATTAACAATGTTTGCCACTGTGAGAATAATGTAAACATGTCATATATCTGATTTCAGAGCTGCAAATATACATTGACCATTTTTTCCTTTCTTTATTAAAAATGAGAAATAAAAAGGAGACTTTTATTTTCAATTAATGTTTGATATTTTTGAATTAACACGAGACCTAAAGAGGATATTAGAAAAAGTAACTACAGTGTAAGAGACCCCCTGATGATCACCTGTTTTCTCAATAAGATTTAGAGTCCTTTTTGTTTTCTTTTTTTCTGGTAAATTTTTTAAAGGAGAAAACATTTATTCAGTGCTCATTATGTCACGCTACTGTATTAGGCACTTTACAAGCATTGGCTCATTAATTCTCATAAAAACTTGTGTTCAAGGTACTATCATTCCAATTTTTTTGTATGAGAAATTGAAACTAAGGGAGATTAAGTAAGCTATAAATCCATAGCCAAATAGCCAGTAAATTGAAGAACAAGGATTTAAATACAGATTTATTTGAATCTGAGATGCATGCTTATTTCATAATTCTGTGCTGCCAATCTATTAATGGCCTATGTGTTTCCCAGAAAATGTTACTATTATAGACATTTTTTAATTACACATATATTGTAAAATAAAAGCTTCCTTTAGTTAAAAAGACAAAATATAAATTACTGGCTCCATCCTAAATTGTTCATCCTAAATTGTTCAATAACTTTTTTTTGGTTTGTTTGTTTTTTTTGCGGTACGTGGGCCTCTCACTGTTGTGGCCTCTCCCGTTGTGGAGCACAGGCTTCGGATGCGCAGGCTCAGCGGCCATGGCTCACGGGCCCAGCTGCTCCACGGCATGTGGGATCTTCCCAGACCAGGGCATGAACCCGTGTCCCCTGCATCAGCAGGTGGACTCTCAACCACTGTGCCACCAGGGAAGCCCTGTTCAATAACTTTTAAAAAATATCTTCTAATGTCTATTCAGAAAGAAATGCTACTAATCTGAATTCTGATAAAAGATTCCTGATCACCTGGCTGTTAAAAGACATATTTCAATCAATCTAATTCAATTTATTTTAACACAATTTTGAATTATTCCTGTCTAAATCTAAGCCAGAGATTAGAAAATTATTTCTTAAATTGTCAGATAGTAAATATTTTTGGCTTGCTAGTCAGCCATAAGGTCCCAGTTGTAACTGCTGTAGTTAGAAAGCAGCCATAGACAATAGGGAAATGAATAGCTTGGCTATGTTCCAATAAAAAACTTTACTTACTAAAACAGGCAGCCACCCATGGGCTGTTGTTTCTTGATCCAGGATTGAAACCACTGCATATGCCATTTAGGCTAATAAATGGACTTAACCTTTGACATCTCATGAACTGTGTCTTCTGATTTATATAGAACATAGAGAATAAAAATACCAATGTATGGTTAATAGCACTATGGTCTTTGTTCCTTAGTTACCTATTCAGTTTTCATAAGTAAATGGTCATAAATAAGAGTTCTCATTTGAAATATTGTATTTCATACTTCTCCATCGTGGTAAATGACAATTCCTGTGTTATAGTTTCTCTAGGCCAAATAGACTGGCGTCTTTCTTGGCTCTACTTTCTCACACCCCATAAAATGATATGCCAGAAAAGCTTATTGGTTCTACCTTCCAAATATATCCAGAATCCAGCCCTTTGTCACCACACCCATCTTTCCCACTCTGGCCCATGCACCATCATCTTTCCTGGATTATTACAATAGCTCTCCCAACTGATCTGCCTTGCACTCTTATATCCCTAGAGTCTGTGCTCTATGCTGCAGCCACAGGGATCCTGTTAAAACAGAAATCAGATCACATCACCCTTCTACGAATACCCTTTAAGAACTTTTCATACCCCTCACGTTTAAAACCAAAGACTATAGCGACCTCCAAAGTTCTTCATTTTTCCTGCAATCTTTTTTCTACTCCTTTGTCTCTCATCCCTTATTTCTGTTATAAGTCATTATGGGGAAAAGACAAATCAGAACTCTAGTTCTGCAACTTGCGCGCTGCAAGATCTTAGGCAAGATATTTAACCCTTAATGAGCTTCAGTTTCCTCATCTGTAAAATGGGGATAATAATAGTTCCTACCTGGTAGGATTGTAGTTAAGGGAGTTAATATGTGTAAAGCCCAATACCACTCAGGAAATAATTAGTTATTATTATTTTTGCCCTAAAGTACATTACAATGGATGAGTTAAGGCATGTTATCAAGTAACTAATGCAAGGCACCAAGGTATTATAAATATCTTAGAAGAGTTGAAATAAAGAATTAGAAAGGATCAAGTTGAGCATGAAGAGGGTGATTGCAACAATACTTTGGTCAGCACCACAATCATAATTTTTTAAAGCACATTATACAAGCAGATTAGACTCTGCATTTCTCTCTTTCTTCATTAGGAAAATTTTTGTGGAGGCAGTAGGATTTGAAGAATGTAGTTCATGGATAGAGAGAGAGATTTGGAAACAAACATTTCGAATCCCTATAAGTGGGCTTCCCTGGTGGTCCAATGGTTAAGACTTCGCCTTCCAAAGCAGAGGGTGTGGGTTGGATCTGTGGTCGGGAACTGAGATCCCACATGCCTCACAGCCAAAGAAACAAAACATAAAACAGAAACAATATAGAATCCCTATAAAGGGCACCATTCTAGAAATATTGCTATAAACAGATGATATAATCAGAACCTCAACTTTTATCATTTTGTCTTTAAAAGAATCTAGTAGGTACAGTTTACTAAGAGAACAGTTATATACCTTGAGGCACCAAAACCATCACTGTGAAACATGTAAAACAAAAATTCAGGGTGAAGTTGGTTATAATACAATTATAGAGGGATATTTGGTATATCAAATAGACTCCAAAAAGGAGATGTGTAAAGAACTTGAATATTTCAGTCAACAGAATAATTTAATATTTTTAACATACAGTAAATGTAATTTAATATATATGTAGAGATAAAATTTTACATTTTAGAAAAAGAATATACATTTTTGAATGTATATAAAATATTTTTTAAAAATCACATAGCTAGACATTAAGAAACTTCAGCTTACTACAATAATTAGAGTTTTATAGCTCTTACCCTCTGATGATAATCCAATAAAACTAGAAATAGACTATTAAGAGATGCCATGGAAAACTTTGCTACTTAGAAATTAAGGACCATTCTTCTATACAACCCATGAAACAAGGAGAAAAATAAAAACTGAAATTATAAATTATCTAGAGAGTAACGGCAAGGCAAATACTTTATAACAAAACCCATGAGACCCAGCTAAAGCAGTACTCAGAGAAAAACTGATAGCCTTAAATTCTTTTATAATGAAAAAGTAGAATGAAAGTAAATTATATAGATAATTCAACTTAAAAATGAGGAAGATAGGGCTTCCCTGGTGGCACAGTGGTTGAGAGTCCGCCTGCCAATGCAGGGGACACGGGTTCGTGCCCCAGTCCGGGAAGATCCCACATGCCGCAGAGCAGCTAGGCCCGTGAGCCACGGCTGCTGAGCCTGCACATCCAGAGCCTGTGCTCCATAACGGGAAAGGCCACAACAGTGAGAGGCCCGCGTACCACAAAAAAAAAAAAAAAAAAAAATGAGGAAGATAGCAAATCAGTGAAAAGGAAGAATTAATACAGATAAAAGCTAAAATTTATAAAATAGGTCAAATAATAATATAAATGAAATAAGAAATCATTTCTTTGAATATCCATTAAAATGGATAAGCTCATGGCAAGCTTAACTAAAGATTAAAAAGTGCAAAAATTTTACATTATTATTAGAAAGTGTAAAGAAAACATTTTAGATACCATTATGTGCACCTCTGTTGGTAAATTTTTTTAAATAAATTTATTTATTCATTTTTGGCTGCATTGGGTCTTCATTGCTGTGTGCAGGCTTTCTCTAGTTGCAGTGAGCAGGGGCTACTCTTCGTTGCGGAGCACGGGCATCTCATTGCAGTGGCTTCTCTTGTTGTGTAGCCTGGGCTCTAGGCATGCAGGCTTCAGTGGTTGTGGCTTGTGGGCTTAGTTGCTCCGTGGCATGTGGGATCTTCCCAGACCAGTGATTGAACCTGTGTCCCCTGCATTGGCAGGTGGATTCTGAACCACTGCGCCACCAGGGAAGTCCCATCTGTTGGTAACTTTTATAATCTTGAGGAAATGGTGATTTTCTAGAAAATACTTAGCTATCCAAATTGACCTAAAAAGGTCTTTAAAAAACTGAACAGGCCACTAACTATAGAAGAAACTAGAAAGGTAAAAGGATTGCATACACACACACACACACACACACTTTTAAAGATAAGAGTTGTTTAACTAAGAACAGACTGAGAATGAGTAAAAAAACATATATGACAGAAAAAAGGCTAATATGCCAAATATAAAAAGAGGTCAGACTACTGAGAAGACAAGCAACCTAAAAGAAAAGCAAATGAAGGATATTAATGTTAAATTAACAGAATGGAAAAAAGTTCAACCCTGTTAATAATCATAAAAATTAAAACTAAAGAAAAAATAAGATATATTTTTTAACCCATTAACACGGCAAAAAAAATTAAAAAGCTATAATAGAGCTTTTAAGGATGAAAAGACATGGGCAGGCTCATACATTGTTGGTGGAGGGTACATTGCCACAAGCTTTTTAATAAAGTTATCTGGAATTATCTTTTAAAGTAAAAATATTCATTTGTTTAAAATTGTGGGAGATCATTCTATAAAATATTATGCAATGAGTGAAAAACTAAGATAGATCTGTGTACCTTGCCTTAGAAGTATTGTTGTGTACTAAGTGAGAGAAGCAAACTGCAGAGTCATGTGCAGAGTGTGACCCCATCTTAATAAAAATAAATACTAACAAAATTTCTATATATGTGTGTCTGTTTGGATATACATTTTTGTACAAGCATGGAGGAAGTTGGAAAGAGGCACTTTAAGCTGTAAATGCTGGTTCCCTTGGAGAGGCAGCAATGAAGGAGGATGACAACAGACTTTTAGTATATATCCAAATTGTTTTATCATTAAAAAATCATCTATTATTTTATAATTGTTAAAAATTAACAAAGAAAGAAATAAACAATATCACTAACAAAAAGAATACCAACAAAAAGGATCTTCTACCTTCCTGATATAAACCCCTAATGTTCTAGAAATCTCTAGAGGGGTTTTCCACACAATGCCTCTAATTGATAAATTTTTAATTCCTATTCCTCTGCTTTGCAACAGTGCTATTAAGAGAGCCTGGTTGGGCTTCCCTGGTGGCGCAGTGGTTGAGAGTCCGCCTGCCGATGCAGGGGACACGGGTTCTTGCCCCAGTCCGCGAAGATCCCACATGCTGCAGAGCGGCTGGGCCCATGAGCCATGGCCGCTGAGCCTGCGCATCCGGAGCCTGTGCTCCGCAACGGGAGAGGCCACAACAGTGAGAGGCCCGCGTAACAAAAAAACAACAACAACAAAAAGAGAGAGCCTGGTTAATGAAAGAATTTAGGAAATTTGGTACACGTTTAGAAACAAACAAAGCCAGATTTGTAGGGGGGTCATTCTTCTATTATAGTCGGTCTGAAGATATTTGTGGAAGGCAACCATGCATATCCTTCCACACTGGCAACAAAAGTGATTCTCTTTGCACTTATTAGCCACCAGAAAAATCCTCTTTGTTTCACTTATTTCTGGATTTATGTAGTCTGAATTAATATTTCAGTAACCCTATTTAAGAGGAGCATTTGGAGCCACTCCACATGAATGTTGCATTCTTTAAGCAAAGTGCAGAACACACTCTCTCCAGGCACCGATTGCCTTTCACAGATAATGTAATCTACTCAATCTTGTATAAAGGGACAAATCTGATGTACACACTAAAGGCATGGCTCTGTCTTAGCATGCAGAAGTCACCCCATCCAACAAACCTTAGAGCATTTTTGAAGAGGAAAGTAAATAAATATAGGGAGTCCATTGCCGCTATACACCATGTCATCCTCCCACCTCAGCTAATCCAGTACTAAATGAAAACATTTACCATGGCAACATCGATTTATAAAGCGCAAATGATGTTTCTGCGAGATTAGAATATTTCCTTTCATAGATCTCAGAGGTGCACACGGTTAACACTTTAACACCCTTATTTAGTAATTTTATATAAGACTGAAAAAGCTAACGCTTTATAATAGATTATTTTTAAATGTTTTAATTTGGAAATAGAATCCAAAACAGAACAACAAACTCTTAACAAAAGTGACATCAAATTAAATACAGGCAGAAAAATACCACTAAAATATTTCAGTCTTCACTATTTGTGGAAGTAAAAAATTTTCATTTTGTGGTCAGCTGTACTGAACTATGGTTAAATCATTTGCTTCCAGCTGAGTGATCATTTTGCTATGAAGATGCAGATTCTCTGTTTATTATTTCTACAATTGATGTTTTAAGTTATATTTAGCTTTCCTATTTTGGACATGTTACAATATTAACTTCATCTCCTTAATGTATTTTTCATAAACGCTAAGGTAGTATTCACAGATATTTTACTGTTGTGGTTTCATCTACTTGCCTCAGACTTTGTATTTATTTATTTATTTATTTATTTTTGGCTGCGTTGGGTCTATGTTGCTGTGCGGGGGCTTTCTCTAGTTGCGGCAAGCGGGGGCTGCTCTTGGCGGTGCACAGGCAACTCATTGCGGTGGCTTCTCTTGTTGCACAGCACAGGCTCTAGGCGCGTGGGCTTCAATAGTTGTGGCACGTGGGCTCAGTAGTTGTGGCTCGTGGGCTCTAGAGCGCAGGCTCAATAGTTGTGGTGCACGGGCTTAGTTGCTCCATGGCATGTGGGATATTTCCGGACCGGGGATCAAAACTGTGTCCCCTGCATTGGCAGGCGGATTCTTAACCACTGCGCCACCAGGGAAGACCCTTGCCTCAGACTTTGAGGGTAGACACAGTAGATGTAAGAAAGAAGATAGATTGGTAGTCTGGGTAAATGCAGGTATTAAAGAGGTGACTGTAGTGAGGTCAAACAAGTTTAGAAGTTAACAGATATTCTCTGTATAGTTTTTTCTGCAGTCATAACTGCTCCATAATACAAAATGGAGAAAACTGTGCTCAGGGGTGAGGAAATTAAATTCCTTCCCTGAATAGCTCAGAGTTGAGAGTAAAAAATTTATCTTGCTCAACGTGAATTCTTTGACTCTGCCAGAGGCATATACTGTTCAATCTCCTGCCTAGAGTTTATTTAATCAGCACAGTAAGCTTGGGTCTAGAAGCCCACAGCTCTTAGGCATAAGGAGACTTTAGTCCTTCAATCAATTGTGGCAGGAGTCATTTGAAATAAATAAGGTATTTCATACAGTTACTGCCCACAATATTCCCTTTTCACTTTGGTTTGTGATGATCTGAAAACCTTCTACAATAGCCAAAGAGATTTGAAGTGCCATTGAAGCAAATGAAAGCCAAATCTAGCATTCTTTTAATGCTTCCAAGTCTGTTGCTATTGGAAGACTCCAAGTTTACTGTAAGACTGTATGTCATTTATTTCCCCACATTCCTTCTTTCCACAACATGTATTCCCCAAGATAAAAAAAAGTCAGTTGTCCAAAAAAAGCTGACAAATATATGAGTCCAAGATCGTTTCCTTGCATTTTTAAAATAAAACCTCTAAAACCTATTTATGGTGGCTAAGAACTTTATAGAGAATAGAGATTTGCAAACTTGTGAATCACTATATTATGAAGGAGGACATTAATTAAATTAAGAGTGATCTTAAAAAAAAAAAGAATGATCTCGAATCTTTATTTTAGTCAGTTCAGGAACTCATTGACTGAGAATGAATTTTTTCTTCTAAGTATATTCAAACCTACTAGTGAAATCCAAAAATATTATTGCATGTATATTAGTATTAATTCAGGGATATATAAAAATTTTATAGTAATTTTGCTCAAATATTGAAATATAAACAAGATTGAAATGATTTTTCCAACTCTTCATTTTCTAAATATCAGTCTGCCAGACCATTTTATAAAATGGTTTTAAACATAATTAAATGTTTTATAAAACAATCTTATGTCACCATTGTAACACCAGTGTACAGCAGTGACCATAACATACCTAACCTATTGTGTAATGCATTGAATAAGATAGCCTTGTTAGCCAGCCATTATTTACAGTATTACTTTTGTGGGCCTGGGGTGAAGCCTGAATTCCATCTGAGTATTAATCACTACAGGAACAAATCTCCATTTCATGCCTCTTCATTGAAACATCATCTCCACCTCTATCATTCTTGAGATATACTGTCAAGTTCCTTAAGAGGAAAGGCTGGTCTGTTTTGTTCATTATTCTGTTCCCTGGGCCTAAAAACAGTGCTGTGTCCAATAAAGATTAATTGAATAAATTCGTTTTAGAAGGGACGGATATTATCTTCATATCAAGAATACTTCTGGGACCTCCCTGGTGGTGCAGTGGTTAAGACTTGCCCCTCCCAATGCAGGGAGCCTGGGTTTGATCTCTGGTCAGGGAACTAGATCCCACATGCCTGCTGCAACTAAGAGTTTGCATGCCACAACTAAGGAGCCCACCTGCTGCAACTAAGACCCGGAGCAACCAAATAAATAAATAAATAAATTTTTTTAAAAAAATGAATGTTTCCTGCCCCTCCTCAATAGTCCCAAGCGTGTGCGCGCCCTTACACACACAATGCACACATATACACCAGTGACTGTAGTATTTTTGTGTCTCCACATTGATCACAACTTAGGAGTCCCCTGCTGCTGTGCTCTTCATACAGAAGAAATATTCTGAAGTTCAATGTTTTTATTTTAACTGCTACCTAACTTTTTCCTCTTGCATGATATTTTCATTTCTATTGGCATATTTAAGATATAATTTACTTAAAAATAAAAATTCACGAATTTTAAGTATACAGTTTGATGAATGCTGGCAAATAATATGCAGTTGTGTAACTGCCACCAAGACATGATAAAGAACATTTCCATCACCCCAAAACGTTCCCTCGTGCCCCTTCATTCTCCCTACTCCCATGCTTTTCCCCATCCCCATCCCTATCCCTTATCCCCTGGCAACTGCTGGCCTTTCCGTCACTAGTTTAGCCTTTTATAGATTTACATATAGATGTAATCACAACAGTATATAGTCTTTGGTGTCTGGCTTCTTTCACTTAACATGGTGCTTTTGAGATTCATCCATGACATTGCATTTATCAGTAGTTTGTTCATTTTTATTGCAAGTCTTAGCTGTGGGAGAGTCTGGACTCTGACTCAGGCAAGAGTGGCTCCAGACCCTGTGCTTTTAAACCGTTATGTTATGCTGTTTTTCATTCCGTATAATTTTCTTAATCATCTCTGATAATGCTGTTCTCCAACTCAGAAACCTTCAGCAACTCCTTATACTGACCAAATACATTTCCTAGTCCATATTCTGGTTTCTAAATTCTCTGCCCTATGGTCCCCATCTATTCCACTTTACTTTTTATTCCCTGCATTGCTTTTTTTCTGAATTCCCCATTTTCTACCACACTTAGCCTGTTTATTATTCCTACAGGTAGATAGATATCTTTGAACCCCCTGATGTTATTCTTTCTGCTTATTGTAATTTCTTTACCCTGCATCTTCACCTATTGAAATCATACCCCATTAAGTTACAGAATCTGTGTTCCTTTCGCCATGAACCTAACTGATTTCCTCAGAGTGATCTGATCTGGTGCCATAATAATTTACACCACTTTTATAAACCTCTTGTATTGTCACTTACAGTGATTCATTCTCATGTTTTAAATCTTTCCCACTAAAGCGTCTCTGAAACCAATGACCGCATCTTATTCATCTTTGTGCATATTTTTGTCAGTTTATGCTCATGCTGAGCAAACAAACATCATAATCTATATTTAAAAGAAGCCAGCTCATACCTGTCCTTCCGACAAGATATTGTTTTCACAATATTTTATATCATGTCTTGCACATGGAAGGTACCCAGTGAATATTTGTTGATTAATAGATCTTCCTGGAGTCTATGTCTAGCTATTTCTTCTGCTCTTGGGGACATGTAGGAAAGCAAGTTGGGTGATGACCCATATGATATAATAAAGGTTGTCTGTCTAGTTAAGGCTATATTCCCAATTCCTTACCTAATAAATATTTGTTAAGAATTGGTTGTGTTCTTTGGTCAAGGCACAGAACACACTGGCAAATACGGATTGATTAAATATCTCATCTCCTGGCTTAAAATGGTTGGAACCGGGGGCTTCCCTGGTGGCGCAGTGGTTGTGAGTCCGCCTGCTGATGCAGGGCACATGGGTTCGTGCCCCAGTCCGGGAAGATCCCACATGCCGCAGAGCGGCTGGGCTCGTGAGCCATGGCCGCTGAGCCTGCGCATCCGGAGCCTGTGCTCCGCAGCAGGAGAGGCCACAACAGTGAGAGGCCCATGTACTGCAAAAAAAAAAAAAAAAAGAAAAAAAAGAAAATGGTTGGAACCGCATTAGATTGTTTTACCTCCTTAATGGTCTGTATTCTAGGTATCTACAATTCTTTTTATTTCTTCCTTTGAGATGTCTTCCAGATTTGTGCCTTTTCTGCTCTGTCCCAGTGACACTGGTTTTCTTCATTCCCTGTGCTGCCTCTTCTTCCTGTCCAGAGTCTTTGCCCTTGCCTGTCCTTGCTGTGCTTGCTCTTCCCTCCCTGTTTGCCCTGGGTAATGCCTTCCCAGCTTTCAAATGTCAACCTAAGCATCATTCTCTCAGAGAACCTATTCCTGACCATCTCGCATTACCCCATCTTTCCTACTCCGCTCCCCACTCCCACCTTTCAGAGAGCTGTCATAGCTCTCATAGCACCTCATGCCTCTTTTCCAGAATATCTTTCACAACTGCGATTTTACATTTGCTTATGTCATTACTCCATTCATACCTTTATTTCCTCATCAAACTGCAGACTGTGTGAGAGCAGGAAACACATCTGTCTTTGCTCACCATTGTGTCCTCCCTGTCTAGTCCAGGGTCAACTAATAGTAGGCTCAGTATACATTTGTGGGATAGATAGACTATGGGACATATGGCTGGACTTCCACTGCTACTCTCCTGTTACAGACTTAACCCAATTTGATAGCAGCATCTTCTGGTTTGGTTCCAGACTCCACTGCCTTCCCCCTCCCATTGTATCCTCATTGCTCATCCTCAGTTCCATCAAAGTGTCCTTCCTAAAAGACTGCACTGACAGTTTCATGCGCCACATCTCACTCACTCACAGTGACCAACATCACACACATATAAACAGATCAAATCTAAATACCCCTCATCACCCAAGCTCTTTTATTATCTGGCTTAATTCAACTTTATCCAACTTCCTTTCTTAGAACTCCCTAAAATGTTACCTTTGTGCCTGTTTGTCCACTCACCTCCTTATCTCTCCTACCACACTTACTCCCATTTCTGGGTTTTGTTCAGACTAATTTTTCAGCTCAGGTCTTCTTATTACCTTTGTTTGTCTGAGGTCTTCCCCTTTGTAGAGACTCAGCTTCTCTGTTCAGGGCCTCTCAGATGCTAAGAGAAGCCTCGGTCACTTCCTTTTTTTTTTTTTTAATTTTTTTAAATTTTTTTTTATTAGTTTCTGCTTTACAACAAAGTAAATCAGTCATACATATACATCTGTTCCCACATCCCTTCCCTCTTGTGTCTCCCTCCCTCCCACCCTCCCTATCCCACCCCTCCAGGTGGTCTTCTTTTGTTTTTGAGCTTCCATTTGATCCTTTTTTTTTAAATATTAAGAAATGCCAAAGCAGGAATATAAAAGCAGGTATGGATACTACATGCTGGCTGTCCTCCGTTGGCCTCTCCTGATGTACTTTCTACTCCAGCCTACTCCAGGCTCCAGGAGACTGACCTTTATGGGTGCCATCAGTAGGCTCCCTTGCTCTCTGGCTTCTAGTTGACTGTAGTCAGTGGGAGGAACTGGCAGAAGGCTGGAAAGCAGCAGAATGAGATCAGGTTATTTATTTCCTTGGTTTCTTCTCTGTTGAGCAGCAAGTTGACAGTGATTTGGGTTCTCTCCCTATGTCATAGCTCCTGTCATCTATGGCTGTAACAATTTCTGGGTTTGATAACTTTCTCTTCTTGACTCATGTATCTTTGAGTGGTAACAGCTTGCTACTTTATAAATCCCTAGGGTGTTTCAACATCCCTTACATGCTTCTCTTAACCTAGCCAACAGCTATGTCCTTGGTTCTTTGGTTAAATGCTCCTCAATTGCCACCTTTGTTTGTACCTTCTGTTTCCTAAGGGAATCTTGACATATTTTAAATATTAAACACAGCAAATTAATGCTTATGTTTTAGAAATGATGCAGTGCCATATATATTGTTATTCACAATAAAATTACAGGATTTGTAAAATATTTTAAGTCTGTGCATTACAAGTGGTGAAATCTGGACACAAGTTAAAAGTTGTAAGATAAGTGTGGTCTTTTTTCAATTCTGTCTGTATTTCTCTCTTTCTGCTTAAACTTGTTAGGAGAGAAGACGCTCTGAATATTAGGCCCAGCGAAGTGGCCTTCTTCCCCTGAATGCTGACAGGTCCTATCTGGAACCAGGTCATCTGTTTGGATCTCTCCCTTCTCTGAACTCCTATCACTGTCCCAGCCCTTAACGCAAAGCTTAACACTTAACTATTTCCTAGTGGTAGGCTTTGTTTCCGTTATTAGATTCTAAAGTTTCTGAAGGAAGAGGACTTTTCCTATCTAATCTTATGTCCCAGGAGCAAAATATATATAGAATCAATGTATATTTGTTGTTCAGTTTGTTGGCTGTTACATTAATTGGTTGGTAGGTTGGTATCAAAGATTCTTGGGAACAAACTGTATTTTTTTAGTTTTAAACGTTTTAATGGAAGACTTCTAATATACACAAAATTGAAGAGCTTGTATAATGAGCCCCCATGTACCCATCAGTGATTATCAACATTCATGTTTTATCTATATTCCTCTACTTGATTCCTCCCCAACACACACACACACTGAATTATTTTGAGGTGTCTACCAGACATCATTTCATTTCATTTCATAGTACTTTGTTATATATTTTCAAAAGGTAAGTACTTTATTTTTAAATACAACAATCACCATTATTACCATTATATCATCAAATAGCAGTGTCAAATTTCTCTGATTGTTATATTTTAAAATGTTGGTTTATTTGCATCAGGATCCAAATGTAGTCCACATGGTAAATCTTACTGATATGTCTCTTTTAAGAATCTTGATCCCTAACACCATACACAAAAATAAACTCAAAATGGATTAGAGAACTAAATGTAAGACTGGACACTATAAAACTCTTAGAGGAAAACATAGGAAGAACACTCTTTGACATAAATCACAACAATATCTTTTTTTGATCCACCTCCTAGAGTAAGGGAAATAAAAACAAAAATAAACAAATGAGACCTAATGAAATTTAAAAGCTTTTGCAAAGCAAAGGAAACTACAAACAAGATGAAAAGACAGGGCTTCCCTGGTGGCGCAGTGGTTGAGAGTGCGCCTGCGAATGCAGGGGATGCGGGTTCGTGCCCCGGACTGGGAAGATCCCACATGCTGCAGAGCGGCTGGTCCCGTGAGCCATGGCTGCTGAGCCTGCGCGTCTGGAGCCTGTGCTCCACAACGGGAGAGGCCACAACAGTGAGAGGCCCGCGTACCACAAAAAAAAAAAAAAAAGATGAAAAGACAGCCCTCAGAATGGGAGAAAATATTTGCAAACGAAACAACGGACAAAGGATTAATCTCCAAAATATATAAACAGCTCATACAGCTCAATATTAAAGAAACAAACAACCCAATCCAAAAATGGGCAGAAGACCTAGATAGACATTTCTCCAAAGAAGACATACAGATGGCCAAGAAGCACATGAAAAGCTGCTCAACATCCCTAATTATTAGAGAAATGCAAATCAAAATTACAATGAGGTATCACCTCATACCAGTTAGAATGGGCATCATCAGAAAATCTACAAACAATAAATGCTGGAGAGGTGTGGAGAAAAGGGAACCCTCTTGCACTGTAGGTGGGAATGTAAATCGATACAGCCACTATGGAGAACAGTATTGAGGTTCCTTAAAAAACTAAAAACAGAATTACCATATGACCCAGCAATCCCACTACTGGGCAGATACCAAGAGAAAACCATAATTCAAAAAGACACATACACCCCAATGTTCACTGCAGCTCTATTTACAATAACCAGGTCATGGAAGCAGCCTAAATGCCCATTGACAGACGAATGGATAAAGAAGATGTGGTACATATATACAATGGAATATTACTCAGCCATAAAAAGGAATGAAATCGAGTCATTTGTTGAGACATGGATGGATCTAGAGACTGTCATACAGAGTGAAGTAAGTCAGAAAGAGAAAAACAAACATATTAATGCATATATGTAGAACTTAGAAAAATGGTACAGATGAACCGGTTTGCAGGGCAGAAATAGAGACACAGATGTAGAGAACAAACGTATGGACACCAAGGGGGGAAAGTGATGGGTGAGTGGTGGTGGTGTGATGAATTGGGAGATTAGGACTGACATATATACACTAATATGTGTAAAATGGCTAACTAATAAGAACCTGCTGTATAAAAAAATAAATAAAATTCAAAAATTCAAAAAAAAATAATAATCTTGAGATTCCCTTTGTCTCATTTTTTTCCTTTGTGATAATTTGTCCTAAGGAGTTTTCTGCATTCTAGGATTTGCTGATTGCATCATTAGAATATCATTTAACATGTCCCTCTGACCTTTGTTTGCCTGTCGTGGAATGTCTACAGGCTTGATCAGATTTAGGTTAGGGTTTTTGGCAAGAATATTTCAAAGGTGATGTTATACAGTACCAACAGGAAACATCTAATGTGTGATTATCTTTCTTCTTATGATGTTAATCTTATTACATTAGGAATTGTGAGATTGATTAATCCATTATAAAGTTTCCTATCAACTTTTCATCTATTGGTCTTAGCAGCCATGGATATTTATCATTGCCTAGTTTCATTAGAAGTTGTATATCATGAGTATTCTAATTCTGTCATTCCTCCTGAATTTGTCTATATTTCTATAAAAAGAAGGGTTCCCCTGTAAACTATTTGATCACTCTTAAATTCAGTTTATATTGTTTGTACAGTTTATATTCTATAAACTGCTGGATATAAAAGGTTAAGTTTTCCTTTAACACCAACTAAGGGCCACTGACTATACAAACCTAATTATATAATGATGATCATTTAGGATTATTTAGTTTTATTATACTTATCATGCTGCATGTTTGTGTGTGTGTGTGTGTGTGTGTGTGTGTGCGAGTCTGAGAAAATTCAAGAAAATAAAGTTGATTTTAATTGTAAAGCATTGAATTTACTTTTTCTTTTAGTGTTAGGATGTTTCCAAGCTGACTTAAAGAAGGATGCACTGAAGTGCTGTGTTTATGTTTATAATGTAAAATGAACTGATGACAACTAAAAACATATTTGGAAAATGAACATTTGCAGTTTCTACAGCTATTTGGTTCATTATAATAATAACTCCATTAACTTTATGACAAGTATTCACCCTTGGGAGTTTCGGTACAAAGAGAAGTCAACCTTTGTAGCATCATTCCTCTTCTTGAATTATTAATATTGTCTTTTAATGGAAGTTGGAAAATTACAGTGGGATAAATTTGGTTTGATAGCCTTTCAGAAAAGCATATATAAAATCCTTAAAGGAAAAAATGACTCAATGCTCTGGAGCTATTTTTGTAGGAATAGGTCTTTTATGAAAGGTTCTTAGTCATGTAGCATAACAAAATTCAATGAACTAATTCAACCAACATTCACTGCATACCCAGTGGTCTTTGGGAATACAAACAAGAATGTCAAGGTTTCAGCCCTTAAAACATAGTCCAATAGCAAGAGACAGACTAGCGAACAAGGAGCTTTGTTGTAATTGCCTAATGTTGAAACAGAGATGTTTATGAAGTGAAAAGGAAAAGCAAAGAACATTCCAAAGAATATTTTTATATTTGATCTTATAGTTCCTGTTAGAAGTTCAAGTCAAAGGATTCAAATCTGTTGTAGTGTTTTCTTTATGAGTTGGAAGTCTAAGGAAAATGAATAGGTAACGGAATTGCTGTGAGGGAGGTGGACAGAAGCAGAATGACTTCCCCCTCGATCGTTATGTTTAAATATATGACTTCATCATTCAACATAAGTACCCTATGCCTGTTATACCTGTTATTTTGAAGAAAAAAGTTTGGTTTTTAGAAGGCACAGTTGCCTTTATTTAATTTAGAATTAAGTTGACTTTCTATGTCTTATTTCCCTCAAGATTGTCAGGCTTGCTGAACTGGGAATTGGCATTTTATCCATTCTTGATCCCTATGTCTAAGTGTATTGTAGCATCTAATTAAGAGATCTGCATCTACAGATGCAGAAAATGTCTAACTGAAAATATAGAATTGACATAGTTATTTTATTAGACAGGAAGACAAGGTTCCAAAAATTCTGAACATTGAAGATTAATACATGGAGATGGACCAAGTTGCCCAAAGATTATTGACCTCTGGTTAAATTTAGAATTATGAAGTGTTTTATTTTTGCTTTCAAAAATGTGCTTGTCAGGACATATTGGTTGCCTACCCCACATACATCTCCTCCCTTTCTTTCTTGCTAACAGAACCCCACTTTTGATCCAGCATTGGCCTTCCCTTGCCCAGAAAATGTCCCTTGCTAGTGATTGGTTTAGAGATGGGCATGTGACACAGTTCTGGCCATTTATATGTGAAGGGAATTCTGTTGGAGGTGAAGTGCTTCTGGGAAAGTTTTGCTTTTGAAAAGGAACTTAAGGAAGAGACTTTCCCACTGCTGGCCTTTAGGAGTTGCTTTGTGAGAATATGATGCTGGAAGCTGCTGCGACCATCTTGTGATCATGAAGAAAGAATTCTACAGATAAAAGGCAATATATTGAATATGACAAGGCTGGAAGATGGAAAGAACCTAGGTCCTTGATGATGTTGTTGAATTTCTGGATGAAATAACCATTCTTGCGTCTGTCCTACTTCTGGGCTTCTCATTACGTGAAAGCCTCATCTCTGTTAGCTTAGGCCATTTTGAGTTTGTCTTCTGTAATTTGCAGATTTATTCTTAGTGATGATTAACATTTTCTTAGACCTCCTGCATATGACTGAGATGGCATATATATGATTTACTGTGGTCTTTGTGATATGTCCTGATGACTGTATGCTCAATCCACTCTAAGGAAAAAAGGGTTTCCTCCTAACTATGCATTTCCATGTTGCTTTCTTAAAAATCTTTGTACCAATTTTAAGTGCCACCAGCAATAAAATAAAAAATTAATCATCTTTCAGATCGAAAATTCTGCTAATAGGTGCCAGGAGTACATAAAAATATTTGAGCTTTACAAGATTATTTGCATATTTTACATCTTTTCTTCTACAGGAAACCTATCAGTCAGTGGTATACTTTGCTAATGCCAGTTATCAATGCATAACAAAAAGTAAAAATACAAGTAATACATTAATTTATAAATTGTTCTTTGCTTATGTATGTAGCAGAGTCACAATTCACACACTATTCTTCAAGTATGCAAAGAAAATAGGATTTTAATTTTTAAAACCGATCTAACTTACCTTCTTAAACCCCTGACCCTCTGGGTAGCAAGAGAAGAAAGCCTTAAAAGTATCTATTGAAGGAATCCCACTCTCTTTGGGTTCAAGACAGTCAGCTCAGCTTTTGATTAAGCTGTTTCCTCACCTCCTCCCTTTTTTATTCATCATGATAATATCTGGGTGTACACAAAGGGGTGATCTATGAATGGCCTTGGACAGTGGAAGAGATCCCAAATGAATGGGGCCTATGGGCTTTGTTCCCTTTATTGGTGTTAACTCTGGCACCTCATCTGTGACTATGAAATTAATTTCCCCTTGGCCAGGGACTTTCATTAATTTCCGCCTCCTTCCTTTAAGGGTATTCCACTATGTCATGTTTCCTCTCTTTCTTAGCTAGCATTAGCCCTGCCTCCTTTCTTGGGGCCATGATAACAGAATGGCTGTTAGGGAACCAAGTGTGATTTATTTGGAAGAGGGGTGTGAATACAACAGTTTAATATTTTCAAAATATTAGTCTCCTTACAAATATATAACGCCTGAAAGCCGGAAGCCTTGCCCAGAACTCATAGCATTTATACAGTTATGCTAAAGTCTGTTGGATTTTTACTGAAAGTTGCTTATTTTAATATTGTAATATTTTCTCTTTTCTAACTCTATGTGAAAAATATGTACTTTTATAGTACATCACCTCATTAGTTCTTAATACGTTGTAAGAAATTAAATCAGTTTGTGCTAAAAGGGTACCTCAGGCATTCAGACTCTTGGGTTTGTGTTGACACCACTAGTCTATAGAACATGAGTAGTTTCCTAGATTGGAAATTGGCAGGCCGTCACAGAGATTCACTGCGTGGTGGCAGTATACTCTGTTGGAGCTTATATAATACCAGTATTTCTTCAAATACTTTTTCCTTATATTGTTTTATTTTGAATATTTGGAATTTTAAAAACTGACTTATTGGCCCATCTTTTTTTATCAGCCTTCTAAATCTTTGTTTTTTCTGTTGGTGTTCTTCTTTCCTATTTCCCAAGTCACCCTATGCTCTGTGACCGTCACTGAAGAGCTGGTGGGGGAAGTCTGTGGTGACTCTGCTGTATACTGTTGCTGCAGGCATTCCTTTACTGGGAGGCAGTGTAGAGGTCAGCTCTACAGGGGCTGTGAGTAACTCGGATAGTGAGTGTGGCTGGAGCTATGAGAAGGCTTGGGTCGTGAGGCCAGAGTCTCCACGGTCATAGTCCTTAAGGGGGAGCAGCGGGGAAGAACTGGGCTCCTTAAATAAATCAGGAATACTAACACACAAGAAAGTCGATGCCCAGATGGTAGTGTTTACAGTGCCATCCCCAGTAGAACACTGTTAACATATGGATTTTGATTAGTGACATTGTCAGCTGCTCCCTCCTTGAAACATTCTCTTCCTTAGGCTTCTATGATGTAACACTTTTGTGGTTTTTTTCTGTAAACTCTCTGGCTGCTCTCTCTTTGGCTGACTGCTTCACAACTCTGGCCTTTCTCTTTTCTGTTTTACTCTCTACTCTCACAAAGCAGCCTCTTCCATACCCACTGCCCAGCTTTCATGTGACATGAATTTATATCTCTTGGCCAACCTTTCCTTCAAACTCTGTTTGACCCAGCTGCTCATTTGATATTTACATGTAGGTTTTTCAAAGGCTTCTTAAACTTAATATGTCCAATGACAAATTCATCATCTTCAAATCTGGTCCTCTTGTGTTACGGAGCACAGGCTCCAGATGCGCAGGCTCAGCGGCCATGGTTCATGGGCCCAGCCGCTCCACGGCATGTGGGATCTTCCCAGACCAGGGCGCGAACCCGTGTCCCCTGCGTTGGCAGGCAGACTCTCAATCAGTGCACCACCAGGGAAGCCCTTCTCTTGTGTTTTATGTCTCAGTGAATGCTACCATGAATATATTCAGCTATGCAAACCAGAAATCTAGGAATCATCCTCAGCACTGCTGCCTTACCTTCTATTCAAATCCACTCCCAAGTCATGTCTATTTTATCTTTTAAATGTCTCCAGAATCTGTCCTCTTTTTTCCTTCTCTACCACCATCACTCATTTTCAAGCTACTATCATCACTTTTCTGAACAGCTACGTGACTTTTTATTGGCCTCATCTAATTAATTCTAGCCTCCATGTCAGTTTCCTACAAAAAGTTTTCATTGGCTTTCTGTTGTTCTCATGAAAAACAAAACAACCAAAGTCCTTAACATGGACTATAAATGAAGTCCTTCATTGTGTGCCACATCTACTTTTCCAGTCTAATTTAAAACATGTTCCCCCTTTCTGTATGTACTGGTCTTTTTCTCAATCACACCTAGCTCTCTCCAATTACAGGGCCTTTGAAAATGCTATTTCCCATGCCTAAAACAATTGCCAACTCCCTTCACTGAAGATCATTTCCTTTGAATTACTGGCTCTTGTGGTAACCTGTACTTCTCCCATGTATCATTTAAAACAGAAAACATTTAATACTTATTTGTGTGATTATTTGTTATGCTAGTAGCTTCTAACTCTGTGAGGACTGAGACCATGTGTACTTCTGCTCAGTTTTATGAGCTTAGCACAGTGTTTGGTTCCTGGGAGTTGCTTAACGTATATGTTTCTTGGATGCATGAGTAGATGGAAGGAAGAATGGATTTCTACATAGGCATTAAAAGAGATTTAAAGGTAGGCAAATATTAATGGGATAACTATGGCAAGATATATGAGAACAGGCCCAGAAAGAACAGAAATTGTGTATACCACTTTGGTATTGGATGGTTCATTTTAAACTTTAAGAGAATAGAATACAACTCAATCAATAAATGAGCTGACAGACCCATTCAAGTCTAGAGCTTCTCTTCCACAATGCTATTTTGTCCCCAAATCAAATGTAGCCAGTTAGCAAGAAATATGATGTTTGGGGGTAGTGATTGTGGAGGCTGTTTTTTTTTTTTTTTTTTTTTGCGGTACGCGGGCCTCTCACTGCTACGGCCTCTCCTGCCGTGGAGCACAGGCCCTGGACGCACAGGCCCAGCGGCCATGGCCCACAGGCCCAGCCGCCCCGCGGCACGTGGGATCCCCCCGGACCGGGGCACGAACCCGCACCCCCTGCATTGGCAGGCGGACTCTCAACCACTGCGCCACCAGGGAAGCCCTGTGGAGGCTTTTTTTGTTCGACAGCATCTCCAGACAGGTTGGATAGAGTCAGTTTCCAATCATCTGTGCTAAAGGAGAGAAACATGGGTGGAGCAGTTAATGTTAGCAAAAGGTTCAGAAAATTGACTGCTTTCATATTAAGGGAAACTTATGAAAAGCATAAACCACTGGCTTAAGTTTGGGGAAGATGAGTGGTGTAGGTCAACAGCAACCCCTGTTCAGAACAGTAGTTTCCCCTCATGTAACTCCCCCTATAACCAGGAAGCCAAGGAAGAACCTGCCATTGTCACCACCTGTTGTGCATAGGCGATTAATTATAGACCATTATTAATATGCTCCTTTTTGTTTCCTCTTAAATGAAAGTGTGTGAGAGCTCTAAGTCAGATGTTCCCTCACCACAATATTTTTTCCTTCATCATTTGCTTGCACAGATTTGTAATTCCCAAAGAAAAGCTCTTGCCAGGAAAGTAGCTTTCATTTGAACTACTTGGCATTGAGAATCTTGTCATCATCAGCCCAGGGTGATTATAGTTTAAAAATGCAAATGGGATTCTGGGATGAATCAACTGAAGGATAAACTTCATATGAAAAAGTGATGCTGTATAAAACCCTAATTAGGTGGCATCTATAATACAGGTTTCAGTTAAGCCTTTCTTAAACTGTGAGTTTATTGCCAGCAAAAGAGGAAGGTACATGCAAAATTCAACAAATATTTATAGAGCTTTCAGTATGCGCCAGATATTGTTCTAAATGCTTAGGATGCTAGCAGACATTATTACAACAAGATTACTTTGTAGGTTGGGGTAAACATCTGAAAAGTTGGTGAGGATGGAGTGTAGTTTAATGGTAAGGAACAGAGTAAAGCATTTTGGAAAACTCTTTTTTAGTCGGTTAGGAATGGTTTAACATAAGGTCTAATTATTCTGCCAGAGCCTAATAAATATAAATAGGCAACATATCTTTTATTTATATGGTAAGAGAAAGACAATAGGAAAAGGAAAATTAGAACAGACTACATCCAAAAGTGACAGTTTAAGGAATTTTATCTGTAATTAAGTGTCTTTAAATTCTGGTGTAAGAGAGGTAGATTGTGTGTGTGTGTGTGTGTGTGGTAGGCGGGCCTCTCCCTGTTGTGGCCTTTCCCGTTGAGGAGCACAGGCTCCAGACGCGCAGGCTCAGCGGCCGTGGCTCACGGGCCCAGCTACTCCGCGGCATGTGAGATCTTCCCGGCCCGGGGCACGAACCCGTGTCCCCTGCCTCGGCAGGCGGACTCTCAACCACTGCACCACCAGGGAAGCCCGATAGATAGATTTTTTAAACCTGAATTTTTCACTGCCAAAAATCGTGCATGCTTTGGTATAGTTTTCTTTTGCCCTAGCTTCCTTTTATTCTAGGAAAATGTTGAAAGTACAAACACCACTGAATGAGTATAAATTACTATGCATGTATTAAAATTACTTTGGGAAATAGCAATTTGATTCTATTATCTATCTGGATCAGTTAAAAGAAAACTTTGAAAAGTAATTTTCCAAATGCTTCCTTCCTCCAGTAACCAAAATTCTTGTCAGAGACCTGATCACTTTCTGTACTTTTCTCTTCTTGGTCTGGCAGTACTACTGTCAGTCCCTGAGGTTTCCTCTACTTCTTTGCAGAATTCAAGTTATTTGAACCCTAAGTGGTACTGTGTGAAAATGTAGGGCTTGATGGATCCTTTGTGGTTTGTCTAGATCAGATTTAAACTGCATGGTCTGGGTTAGGAGAAAGGTTACTACCTACTTTTTGGGTAACTACTCTAAGGCACAAAGTCACTATTGCCACCATGAGATGGTTGCCCTGCTTTGGCTATTTAACAAAGGATGACTGAGAAAAGTTACCAGAGACCTAATACACAATATAACATTTCTATGGGTTATGGCCTATTTACAGAGAACAACCAACTTGCAGATAGCCACAGATACAAGCAAAAGGGCCATATTCAGGTAAAACTGGATTGTGTTGTCTGTTTCTACATCTGTTTGTGTCACCACATTGTATAGTCTCCTTAAGAAAGGTAGTCTGCAGGGACTCTTTAAGCCTGAACAATAAAAGGACAGTGAGGATATTATCCAGCCAGGATCTAATCATAGTGCTCAATACTAGAATCTGAATGGTACCTCTGGTTTCCCAAAACAAAAACTACTGGTTTTATGTGAACAGTTTTTATGTGTAATAGTATATAGATGGTTTTGTCTGTCCCATATTAATTTAAATAAGGATTCAATTTTATTAACTACTTGTTCCATAGAATCCACTGCATCTCTGTCTCACAAATGACTAAATCAAAATAAAGAACACTTTTTTCTTAAATAATGTAAGCAGAGTATTACTGAACACTATTGTCTACATGAGAACTCGGCTTAAAATGGGTAATAATAGAATATAATAGGAGTTCTTTAGTAATAAGTGAGTTTTTTTCATTTTTACCACACTATCTTCTTTTGTCAGGAAAATGTGCTTTTCTTGGATAGTTTCCAGTAAGCAGCAGTAAAGAGGCATCAGCAATATCATATCCCTCTTAATTCAGATTTGGCTGATGTGCCGTAAGAGATAGCAAGGAGAGACATGGCTATGTAGATTCACATTATTTCTCCCTTTTTGTACATCTGAGCCTTATGTTAGCAGTTTGAATCTGCAGTATTTTACAGACAGTCGCCTGGCACCAAGCTCAGATACGGTGTTCTTCCCACAGAGAGAAAAAGAAGATTCATGATGATGATATATGGAAAATTGTGAAAGATTGCCCTGGCAGTTTAGATTGAATTATAGAAGCATCCTTTCTAGGACAGTGTGTTCAAATGAAGAACCTATTATAATGGGCAATTAGGTGCTGTATTTGTGTCTTCAGAATGTTAGAGAGTGTTAGAGAGAAACATTGATCTGAATTATGTGTACGTTTTCAAATTGCTCTACCTTGCAGAAACAAAATGATGACCAAATTAAGTAGCTGTGTCTCTAGTCTGGTTCACTGCAGTTTGTCAACAAGCTGTCATGAAATGTTCTCAGGTGCCCTTGAAAATTTAGAGGACTTGGACTAAAACTTCTTGTTAAATTTTATGCCTTTGATTCCTTTATTTATCCCATTAATCAAATAAACAATTAAAATTGTGTCTAAGAACTGACATTTTCTTTTCAAATATTAGAGAGATGTGAAAAATAAATAGCTATCCTTCTATAGTGGAAAGAGAACTGCTTTAGTGAACTGGGTTCAAATTCCATTTCATCAGTTTTGAGAATTTTTTTTTAATCACAAGTTACTTACCTTCTTGAACTTCAGTTTTTCCATCTTTAAAGTAGTGTCTATAATACCTACCTCGTGATGTTACCATGATAAATAATTATGATGGGAAGCTTCTAGAATGAAGTTAGAAGGCACGGTAAATGTTCTCGCTTTTACAGGGTATTATATGCTAAGTACTGATCGTATGTTTAAATCAGTTGAATGTTTTTGATTGTTGAATGATAGAGGTTGTGGGATCATATTTACCTAATCAGGATATTGTTAAATAGTGTTCTTGGTGTTCATCCTGAAGAAAAGAAAAACACAGTCGGTTATTTATATCGGTGATGTAATGATTTTATTACTTTAAGAGATGTATTGTTCCAATTTTCTTTTTTTTTTTTTTTTTTTATGGCTCACAGGCCCAGCCGCTCCGCAGCATGCGGGTTCTTCCCGGACCGGGGCACGAACCTGTGTCCCCTGCATTGGCAGGCGGACTCTCTACCACTGTGCCACCAGGGAAGCCCCCAATTTTCTTAATGTTGTTGCCTCACAAGTGTTTGCTTTAAAAAAAAAGTTTCTCGGGCTTCCCTGGTGGCGCAGTGGTTGAGAGTCCGCCTGCCGATGCAGGGGACACGGGTTCGTGCCCCAGTCCGGGAAGATCCCACATGCCGCGGAGTGGCTGGACCCGTGAGCCATGGCCGCTGAGCCTGTGCGTCCAGAGCCTGTGCTCTGCAATGGGAGAGACCACAACAGTGAGAGGCCCGTGTACCGCAAAAAAAAAAAAAAGCTTCTCTGGGCTTCCGTGGTGGCGCAGTGGTTGAGAATCTGCCTGCCAGTGCAGGGGACACGGGTTCGAGCCCTGGTCTGGGAAGATCCCACATGCTGCGGAGCAACTGGGCCCGTGAGCCACAATTACTGAGCCTGCACGTCTGGAGCCTGTGCTCTGCAACAACAGAGGCCACGATACTGAGAGGCTTGTGCACCACGATGAAGAGTGGCTCCCGCTTGCCACAACTAGAGAAAGCCCATGCACAGAAACGAAGACCCAACACAGCCATAAATAAATAAATACATTTTTTTAAATATGCATTTAAAGTTCTTCCATGTTTGACAGCTAATTTAAAAAAAAAGTTTCTCATCAAAGAGTCGGTTGTAGTTAACTGTGTGATTACATGTTAGTATAGTCTTAAATTCTTAAACTGACTGCTGCTTACAGTATGGAATTAAAAGTACTGTCCATTCTTGGTGACCTGCTATAGAAATTAACCTGTACTGATAAAACAGTATTTTGTAATCACCTAAATAATCTTTTTCTCCCCATGCTGTAATGAGCTTATAATAGTTTGGCAAAGGCATTGTCTACTCCATTCTTGAACAAATTACATATCTTATAAAAAAAAGTTATTCATTTACTTATGAAGAGTCTTAAATTTTACTTAAAGTATAGGACTTAGTCTCATAGTTAAAAAAACAGAGGTACGAAGGTTGAAAGACTCGCCAGAATCACAGTTTAACTGGATTAAAACTTAATGGCAAGAAAGTGGCAAGAAAGATACGTAATTATTTCTAATCATCTGGAAGGCATAAGCTTGACTTTTTTTTTTTTTTACATCTTTATTGAAGTATAATTGCTTTACAATGTTGTGGTAGTTTCTGCTGTACAACAAAGTGAATCAGCTATATGTATACATATATCCCCATATCCCCTCCCTCCTGAGCTTCCCTCCCACCCTCCCTATCCCACCCCTCTAGGTCATCACAAAGCATCGAGTTGATCTCCCTGTGCTATGCAGCAGCTTCCCACTAGCTATCTGTTTTACGTTTGGTAGTGTATATGTCAACGCTACTCTCTCACTTCGTCCCAGCTTCCCCTTCCCGCTCTGTGTCCTCAAGTCCGTTCTCTATGTCTGCATAGAGAAGTCTGCGTCTTTATTCCTGCCCAGCCACTAGGTTCATCAGGTTTTTTTTAGATCCCATATATGTGTGTTAGCATACGGTATTTGTTTTTCTCTTTCTGACTTACTTCACTCTGTATGACAGACTCTAGGTCCATCCACCTCATTACAGATAGCTCAATTTTGTTTCTTTTTATGCCTGAGTAATATTCCATTGTATATATATGCCTCGTCTTCTTTATCCACTCATCTGTCGATGGACACTTAGGTTGCTTCCATGTCCTGGCTATTGTAAATAGAGCTGCAATGAACATTTTGGTACATGACTCTTTTTGAATTATGGTTTTCTCAGGGTATATGCCCAGTAGTGGGATTGCTGGGTCATATGGTAGTTCTATTTTTAGTTTTTTAAGGAACCTCAATACTGTTCTCCATAGTGGCTGTATCAATTTACATTCCCACCAACAGTGCAAGAGGGTTCCCTTTTCTCCACACCCTCTCCAGCATTTATTGTTTATAGATTTTTTGATGATGGCCATTCTGACCGGTGTGAGGTGATACCTCATTGTGGTTTTGATTTGCATTTCTCTGATAATTAGTGATGTTGAGCATCTTTTCATGTGTTTGTTGGCAGTCTGTATGTCTTCTTTGGAGAAATGTCTATTTAGGTCTTCTGCCCATTTTTGGATTGGTTGTTTGTTTTCTTGATATTGAGCTGCATGAGCTGCTCATATATTTTGGGGATTAATCCTTGTCAGTTGCTTCATTTGCAAGTATTTTCTCCCATTCTGAGGGTTGTCTTTTCATCTTGTTTATGGTTTCCTTTGCTGTGCAAAAGCTTTTCCATTTCATTAGGTCCCATTTGTTTATTTTTTAAACCTGAAGACTTTTAATCCTAGTTCTGACACTAACTACTTGGCCTTACGTGGATCAGTAACCTTTCTGTGAAAGTTTGCATTTCTATAAAACAGTTGCAGTGCCTATTAGACCTACTCACAGCATAATTGTGAGAAGAAAATGAAGCAACACAAAAGTGTGCTTACTTCTACTCAGACCGCTTAAGGGAGGCAGACCTTGGAGATTTGGCTTTTCCCATCGAACCATGTAAATGACCTTAGGAACGTATCTTCTTTCCAAAGAACTTGAGCTTTCAACTTAATTCTAGAAACCAAAGTATGGTACCAGAATACTTGAGAACAAAATCACTGATACCTTTTATAGTTGCAGAGAAAGAATAAATTACTTTTTGCTATTCTTTGTTCTATTGCACTGTGGTCTTCAGAGCTTTCAGCTGAAGGCTAATTATTGATCTGATACACACTGTATTTTTTAATGTGCTCATTTTTTAAAAAGAAGAGTTTTAGCTTCTTTTTTTCTAACAGAATTATTCTTTATCTTGAAAGTGGGGCATAAGTAAAATCCTAAATCAGAGCATGATGGTGCATGGTAGACCACTGATGCAATGTCTAATATAGACTCTCCAAAAATAATTTTGTAGGATACTCTTTATTCTGTGGAGGATCTATGTCATCTCTTCTCTTTTTTTTTTTAAACTGGCTTTAACAGAATAGGACCGAAACATTTGAAATCTGAACACATTCTTATCATTAGAGAAGTTATAAGCCAAGAAATATAAATCTATAGAAGAAAGACATTCCCAAGTTGTTCTGCCATTTAAAATTATGCAGCTGATGATAAGAGCAAGAATTGTAAAAAAAAAGAATTATAATACGGTTCTGGTCAATTCTGAGTATAAAAAGTAGTTTTCTTTATTCTGTGTATGTAACCATTATTATGCTTAGGTTTTTTTTAATCAAAAGAACAAACTTGTTGAATTTGGCATACCTATTTATGCCCATCACTTCTCTATTCCAAAAATAACTTGAGGTGGCTTATAATAAAATCAGAGATAAAATAAAACCCCAAAATTATAAGTACAAATTTAAAAGAACTTGTTTGGTTTGCATTTCATTGCAACCTTTGGCTCCTTTGGATCATTTCTTGTTTTAAATATATGCTTAGCTACTTTAAATTTACTTTTGTTTCATATTTGCTTCTAAGTCATTAATTGTTCATATTGCTTTGAGTGATCTGTGCTGCATTAGGCAGACTGCCTGTGTTCAGATCCCAGCTCCTACACTTGTTAGTGCAGGTGGTCACTAGTTAAAGTGGGAAGGACAGATTTTTTTCAATAAAAACTATTGCAAATAAGGAAGGAGCTCCAGCATGAACTGAATTCAACTTTGCTGGAAAAAAAAAGCAGGAGACCTTATTTTAAAGCCTGAGCTGTGCTAAGGGAAAGGTACTGAGGGGGATTGGAGGGGTTAGTCCATGTGACTAGGCCATCTGGGTTTGTTGATTGGCAGTTATCCAGAGGAAAAACAAACTTCTCCTATCTTTATGACAGGAGGCAGTGATGTAAGTTAGAGCAGGACATCCACTGGCTGAGAACTATCTCCTTGATGTGAGAAGACAGTTCTGGATAGAAGATTTACAACTCAAAGAGGCAGAGAAAAGATTTACAATTGCCAGCTTTCTAAAGTAACTGCACTAAGATGGGTTCAGAAGCCTATCCACCTATTACCAGGTTTTGGCCAGAATGAATAGTAAAACTACTTAATCTTGGTTTGCCTCAGTTTCCTCATCTATAAAATGGGGATAATAATAGTACCTGTGTCATGGGAATGTGTTTTAAAAATTAAAGGAGTTAATACATGTACAACACTTAGAGCAGTGCTTACACATAGTAAGCTCTCAACAAATGCTAATTTTTACTCTTACTGTCTTTAAAGGAGTTAGTAATAGTATCTATGGATACTGTTGGGTCTATATTGGATTGTTTTTGTTATTAAATGATACAATACCTATATAACATTGAGAACCATGGCTGGCTCATAATAAGAATTCAATAACTGTTGGCTAGAAGTAGTATTAGTAGCAGCAGCAGCTATAGTCTGCCACTAAATATCTTTCAGTCCCGAATTACTCATAGCTCAGGATGTTCAACTAGAAGGGAATCTTGAATTTCTTATTTCTATTAGAACAGAGTAAGTCTGTTTTATAACGTTAGTAATTCAGAGGTTGGAAAAATATTTATGAGCAATCTTGTACATGATGGTAAGATCTTTAAGCAGTATTTTGCCAATATATTTCCAAACCCAATATATTGGGTTTTGGATACAGAGGTCACATCTCCAGCATTTATGTGGCTTAACCTTCTTGCTGTGCAACCTTCAACATTTCCCAGCCTGTTTCCTCCTTATCAAAATAAGAGTGAATCTAAATAATTATAAAGCCTTTTAAGAAATGAAACAATTTGTTCCAGTAGAAGAAATGGTATATATAAAGGTAGTAATAAAGACTGAATCATATTTCTGTAATTTTTTAAATTTTAAGATACTTCTTTGATGTGTATTTGAATCTCCTTGCTTCCTAGCCAACACAGAAATGAAAAAAGAAGTACAAATTTCACAATTTTTGGTGCTGACCAGTAGGTTTAGAGAAACCCAGATTATCTCTATCCATGTTTGTGGAGTCTCTTGATTCCACCACTGTGCAGTAATAATCCATGAAGTATGAATTATTAAATGAGTTTAGTCTCTGTTTGTATTGGATATATTATAAATCATAGCACATACTTCACTACATATGGATTTCCATTAAGGAAGTGTAATACATAGATCAACAGATGCCCATTCTCCTTAATTTGCAATTTTTATCACTAAAAATTCTTGATGTTAGTGTATTTGATAGTAGAAAATGGCAATTTAGATAAGAGACTAATAACTGGAAAAGAAAGAATAATGAGTTAATGTCGATTTCTTCAATGCACTACATAAAAATTTTAAAGTAAGGGAAAGCAAGGACTTCCCTGGGGGTCCAGTGGTTAAGACTTTGCTTTCCAGTGCAGGGGATATGGGTTTGGTCTGTGGTCAGGGAGCTAAGTTCCTACATGCCTCAGGGCTCAGGGCCAAAAAACCAAAATATAAAGCAAAAGCAATATTGTAACAAATTCAATAAAGACTTTAAAAAAAAAAGGTCCACATCAAAAAAAATCTTTAAAAAATCATAAAGGGAGAACAACCAAATATAATATATTTTAAAACCAACTTTTATTCATTGTATCTTTTTTTAATTAATTAATTTTTTTGGCTGCGTTACATCTTCATTGCTGCGCGTGGGCTTTCTCTAGTCGTGGCGAGCGGGGGCTATCCTTCATTGCGGTGCACTGGCTTCTCATTGCGGTGGCTTCTCTTGTTGTGGAGCACGGGCTCTAGGCGCGCGGGCTTCAGTAGTTATGGCACACGGGCTCAGTAGTTGTGGCTCACTGGCTCTAGAGCACAGGGTCAGTAGTTGCGGCACATGGACTTAGTTGCTCCATGGCATGTGAGATCTTCCCGGACCAGGGATAGAACTCATGTCCCCTGCATTGGCAGGCAGATTCTTAACCATTGCGCCACCAGGGAAGTCCCCATTGTATCTTTTTAATTAATATTTTGGGAAGTTGTAAAGTGATTCAAGAAATTAAATATTTAATTATGCAAATAGTAAAGATGGTCAAAACGAACTCCTACCATTTTAAAGTCAAATGCATTGAATTGTTTTACTTTATATAGAAGCATTTAAAATGTTGCCTTTTAACTGTGACAGTACTAGAAATATTACTCATGATAATTGGCTTTATAAATAGGATTTGACGTTGTTTAGGAAAGAAACATAGAAAAATGTTTAGGGAACCTAAGTTCTAGGCTTAGCCCTTCCATTAACCTGGCACCCAGCATTTGGCATACTTCACCTCACTGGACCAGTAGTTCTTTTTCAGTCATAGAGCCCATGCTTTTACAAGTTATTTCTTCTTTACTAGCAGCAGTTTAATTCATATTTTGTATCTTTCTTTCTTTCATAGTCTGATACGTACTTCTGCATGTCAGTGCATTTGCCAATGGATGAGGAAGCCTTCGTGAGTAAGTACTAATTGGATGGTGTGGAGGGGTGGGCAGTTGAAGGAAGGGCAGCTATTGGAAATCAGTGAAAGGTTCTCTTTGATGGTTATGAGCATATTAATCTTTTACTGTCAGTTTCTAAAAATGCATTTATAATGCCTAATGCAGAAACAAACCGGTGAGCCACTGAGAGACAAGCTTACAAACTGTATCTGGAGAAACCTATGAGTAATAGTAGTTAAGGAGTTGCATGCAGATGTCGATGGCTCCCAATGCCATGTGGTCCCATTTGTAGAGTATTGGCTTTCTGTCTGTGGCTGGATGCTTAATTCCGCTCCACTCAACAGACTGTTTATATACCTGCTGGTTCATGCTATAAATCGACTGCACTCAGAATCAGCATTGGGGAATGTAAGATTTTACCTGTCAGACAAGTAGATGGATAGGAAGGAATGAAAGTAGGAGTGGATGAGAGAAGGAAAGAAGGGAAAGAGAGAGGGAGGGAGGGAGGAACCTCAGTCCTGTTGTCTATATTATAGAATAAGAGGGCTCTTAAATGACAGCTCCTTCCCCAGCTGAGCCTTTAAATCAGATAGAAAATGTGACAAAGCGCCATCTGTTTTCATCTAGGTGGTTTTAATTTAAACATCCCTTATGACAGACAGTTAACTGTTTAGGGAAGACATGTGATTGGCAAATTATTCATGGATTTGCCCCCGTCCCTTGTTTTTCCGCTTTGAGACGTTGATTTTGGAGAGAAAGTGATGGTAATGAGAGTTGTACTTTGTTCCCTTGAAACTAATCTTCAAGTGGACTGTCTGAAATGGCTATTATGTGAATTGTAAAATGTGTACAGTAGCCTTGGGGCCATCTGAGGATGAACTTTCATGAGGTGTTCCCCATAGGAAAATACATTATAGATCTTCAAAGCCAGAACAATGTGCATCTATTTTTTTCACACACTTTGGTGGCAATCACAACAGAAAATACAACCTGTATCAACACTCTAAACAAAATTTGCTCCATAGTTAACTCCTAAAAATAAGTCAGACCTTGGGAAGTTGAACATTGCCTGAGTGATGTCCCTTTGTGTAACAATTGAACATTACCAGGAAAAAAGTTAGGAAGTATGGTGCTTCCAGATCCTGAACTTTAACTTTAAAGGGAGAAAAATAATTTAAGTTCCTAATTGTCATGCTTTGAGTAACACCAAAAGTGATTTAGGATATAAATTCATAATTAAAATATTAACAGTAAAGCTTTCCTCATTTTCATGTCCACATATTCGATAGCTTAGGAGAAACTAATGTTTACTAATAAAAAGGAACTGTACCTGAAGTTTTTCTTTACTAATTTTATATTTTTTTTGTCCAAGTTCAGGAGTAGACTTTCTTCCTCCTGTTTTTGAAGAGAAGGCCCCTCTACACACCTGTGTAAATATGGTAGTCGTGTTTCAGAGCAGTATTACAAGGTCTCACATTAATAGGTTACTGGGTTGTTTCTGGAGGTAGTGGTAGTAAATGATTTCAGAGCTGGTGACTCTAAGGCCTATAAATATATATCCTGGAATGTGTTATTGCTCTCCTAATATAAATGTGTTTACTTTCACATAACTTAAAATTGAAAGTACAAGTCAATATATTCAGTCAAGAAAAATATTCACAGGAAACACATAAAGGGCTATATTACAACCAGGTGTTAAACATTTGTCCATTTTTCCTAGGCAACTCTCATCTAAGATTAAACTGTTTCCAGTTCTAAGGTCCTTAAAGGATCTTATAAGAATAATTATAACTATTTTCAGTATTTCTTCATTACTTTATTGCTGGGAGGATTGCATGAATACTAAACATTCTGTCACCTGTTCAAAACATGATTATTTCATTTTCAGTGTTAGTCCTTTAATATACTACCCCCAGGAGATTTGTGGTTACCGTTGTTTACATAATTCAGCAACCACAGAAGTTTAGGTGTAGGCAGAATAGAACTGGAAAATTGAAAACCAAAGAGAAGTACCAACAATGATTTATATAAGGGAATAAGTAAGGAAAAATCTGCATGTATAATCTCATTAATTCTTAGGACAGCACTGTAGGTTGTCCTATTTTATACTGAGAAGCAGAGACAGGAACATCTGTGTCTGTGATTTAATCAGGTGCTAGGACAATAGTTTGTCCTATTATAGGAATGCTTGTTCCTATAATCAGCCCACCACCAGCCATCGTTTACTGAGGACTTGCCAGACACTAAGATACAGAAAACTAAGCGTATTTAAGCCATTTTAGAGAAAAAGAAACAGAAGGTCAGAGAGGTTAAGAAGTTTTTACTATATATGTGCCCCCTACATGTATGCCACTTAAATCATAACAGATTTAGGTGTGGGGATAGTGATACAGGGGATAAAGGGAAGAAGTTATCAGATGGATAGAAGGAGCTGAAATACAGCAATCGCACATCTCTGTCTTCCTCACATTAAAAACAATTATTCTTTCATTCCCTTACCTTCATTCCCTACTGGGAACACTCTGGTCAGTTCTGCCAAAAAGTAAAATAAAACTCAAACCATCTTATGAAATAAAACCCAATACACATGAAGATTTAAACATTTGCAGAAGGCAAAGTGCTTGGATATACAGGTTTTATGTTGGGAGGGTGATTATACATAGCTTATCCCAATTCCCAAAGTGAACGTTTTAGTTGTGGGGTAACCAAGGCTTTTCCATGAATGAAATTTTGGCTTTTTTGTGCGTTGTCTGAAATTCTGGTTCTCAGGGTGCCTTATCATAAGATTAAATATGGTTAAAAATGAAGACTTGTAAACACCTATAAAACTTTGTTCATTTTTTTTCTTAAGACACTTATCATTTTATATCTTCTGTTTTCATTATCTGTGCCCTTAAAATTTTTGAATGCCAGCAGGATATGTGCCACAGTATATGGTAGGGACTCAGTAATTGCTTGCTTATACATGAGTGGACCCTAAAAAAGTGTTTTGTTTGGCCAGTTTATAAGGCAACATATTGAATAGTAGACAATTTACTCTTTTGTCTTAAATTATACTCATTTGAATATAACGGAATAATTGTTTTTTAAGAAAGGCACTTGTTCATAAATTCAGCAAACTTAAAAAAAATTTTTAATACATCTTTATTGGAGTATAATTGCTTCACAGTACTGTGTTAGTTTCTGTTGTACAACAGAGTGAATCAGCCATATGTATACATATATCCCCATATGCCCTCCCTCTTGTGTCTCCCTCCCACCCTCCCTATCCCACCCCTCTAGGTGGTCACAAAGCACCGAGCTGATCTCCCTGTGCTATACAGCTGCTTCCCACTAGCTGTTTCACATTTGGTAGTGTGTATATCTCAATGCTACTCTCACTTCGCCCCAGCTTCCCCCCACCACCCCGTGCCCTCAAGTACATTCTCTACATCTACGTCTTTATTCCTGCCCTGCCACTAAGTTCATCAATACCATTGTTTCTTTTCTTTTTTTTTTCTTAGATTCCATATATATGTGTTAACATGTGGTATATGTTTTTCTCTTTCTGACTTAACTTCACTCTGTATGATAGACTCTAGGTCCATCCACCTCACTACAAATAACTCAATTACATTTCTTTTTATGGCTGAGTAATATTCCACTGTATATGTGTGCCACATCTTCTTTATCCATTCATCTGTCGATGGACATTTAGGTTGCTTCCATGGCCTGGCTATTGTAAATAGTTTAGCAAACTTTTAAAATTCTACTGTGTGCCAGTTATTGGGCTAGGCAGTGGAGATGTAGTATGATACAAATTCAAGGAAATCACAGCCTGGCAGAATTCTAGAAGACAAGAATACAAATGTTACAACATATAAAAAGGACTTTCGTCTTTTGCTTTTCAAATTTCTAAAGAAAATTACAAAAGGCAGACTGCTTATTAGGACTAAAACAAACTCTCTTGATGGTGGTAAAAGCCAAAATTGCATTTGAGTAATTTATAATTTTTACATGTGTGTGACTAATTATGTAACTCATTTAAATAAACATATTTCTTAATTTTGAGAAGATACCATCACAATTATCATGGAATTTCATGTGCATATGCCTGTAGTATATACATATAAGCCTATCCAACATGCTTGATGTGTTTATATGTTAGCATTGAATTATTAAATATGAATTAAAGTAGGTGTTTGAGAAAATACTATAATAAAGATAAGTATAATTTTCATCTTCTGAACAAAATTATAGCTTTCCCTAGAGCACTGCTTTTGTTTGTTGTTTTAATAAAGAACCACAGAACTGGAATGGGTGAGGGTATGATAAAATCTACATTTGACCACCGAACTGTGTTGCTGTCTGAAAGGTGTTTTATAGACACTCAGAAGAATTGACTCTGACAGCAGCCCACTCAGCCAAGAAATTTGACTGTCATCTTCATCCACTTGCTTTCCCTGACATGGATGACCAGTAAATAAATGTGTCTTTTCCTTAGTGAATGATGACAGGTCCCTATCTATCAAATGGCACTATACAAATCAGACAGAAGCATTGAATTTATAAATAGATGAAAATTAATCTAATGATTCATTGCTTTTCATTTTCCTGGGCTTCTCTGTTGAATGTGAAACAATTCCTACTGCAGAACTGTACAGTTAGACTTGAATATTTCCAAATGTGACCTGTCTTAAACAAAGCACACGTTAAGGTGATGTTGGGATACTTCAAAAACTACAGAAGCAATCTAATTTTGATCATGCTTATGGGTCAGCTACATAGTATGACTGTAAAGACCAAGGTCTGGCAGGGTTCAGTGCTCATTTATCCACATTTCTATGGCTTTGACAGCAGTAAATAGAAGGGTGTGTGTGTGTGTTTGTGTGTGTGAGTCCCCATCCCAATGCAATCATTCTGTCACCTTTCTGCTTCCAATTAATTGACTACATATACTTCTCTCTTCACCTAGGATTTTCTCCAACATGAATAATTTCGTCTCTGACTTCCACATGACCGTTGAGTACCTCCCAGCAGCCATACTCAGAGGCTATTCTAGTTTTTTAGTGAAAGCTACTTGGAGAGAGCTGAAATAGCACAAATCAGATACACTGTACTGGAGGTCTCTGATGAGTGGCTAAAACTTCATTTGCTTGGTCATAATCAAGAAGGAGAAGCTGTTGCTATACACTCTGTCTCAGCATATTTCTTAAATGTCCTCTATCCTTTGGTCACCCAAATACCCACATTTCCAACATGACAGCCCCCCACAAGCCCCCAGAGTTTTGTCAGGTAATAAAAAAGAGAGGAGGGGTAGGAACCATTTCATTATATTTTATGAAGCTGAGACTTAAGAATGTCTTCAATTCAATGCATCTAGAGGTCACCAAAAAGTAACTGACATGTTGACAAAGCTGTTTTAATGCAGTAATGTCAAAATGCCACTCCTCCCCACTCCCCAGAAAATGGCCAATTCCGAAAGCCCAGGGTTGGATCAGGTTTGATGTGTAAAACGTCCTTCAGTGTCTAGGGGTTCTTGGCATTTTGACAGTCATTCTGAAGTATCCATTTCAGCTGTTTCGGTGGGGACAATTTCAGTGGCCAACTCTAAAAAGCCCAGTGTGAACTGTTTTAGTCAGAGAAAATTTCATGAGAGAGGTGGCAGTGTTTGATCTGGGTCTGGGAAGACGGTCTATTTGGATCTGCAGAAGGAGGAGAATATTCCAGCTGCCGACCATATGAGCACAGAAGAAGCGTACTGAGCACACACGTGAGCCTCGCCACTTGCTGGCTGTGTGGCCATGGGCGGTTGTTACTCAGGCTCACCTGTTAGGGGGAAAGGACCAGACTCATAGGGTTGCTGGGAGCAGTAAATGAGCCATGCACAGGATAAGCCCTCAGTAAACGTTAGTGGTTATGGTTACTAGGCGAGAAGGGCAGCCAGTGAGAGCACAGAGTGTATGTTGGAGGTTGTCTTGTTGGAAATGTAGCGGGATCGGAGACTGCTGTGATATTCTGGAAAGGCAAGAGGGGAATGTGGATTTGATTCTGTGGGAAATTAATAGGGGGATATTACAGAGATGACATTACAAAAACAGGGCTTAATGAAGCTTATGCTATTTTATCTTGCATAGTCTGGCTGGTAAAGTCTATGTATTGACTGTTTAGTTGGTTCTGACATATACCAGAAAGTTTCTTTTTTTTTTTTTTTTCTTTTTGCGGTATGTGGGCCTCTCACTGCTGTGGCCTCTCCCGTTGCGGAGCACAGGCTCTGGACGCGCAGGCCCAGCGGCCATGGCTCACGGGCCCAGCCGCCCCGCGGCATGTGGGATCCTCCCAGACCGGGGCACGAACCCGTATCCCCTGCATCGGCAGGCGGACTCTCAACCACTGCGCCACCAGGGAGGCCCAGAAAGTTTCTTTTTAAAAGGTATTTCATCTAGAAGTTTAATTCCTTTTGTGCTGAAATTCCTTTATTCAGCGGTAAGGATTATTTCACTTGAAATTTGCGTTCAGTTTATAGCCTTGTTTGGGTGTCTTATATCTTGGTTAATTTGGCAACAGCAGCTTAAAGTCCTCATAAACCACGTTAAGGATTCTTTCTGAATTGTATATCGCTGTCCAAGCTAGTGAGGGCTAACGACAACTTTTCTATTAAACTTTCTGATTAAAAATGTTCAAGCAGAGGTCTTTATTTTAGTGTAGAATTGCTTTATGGTTTGCAGAAAGCCGGCAGAAGGTAATATAATATGCCATTGCTGTGGGTTTTCAACATGCTGTGGGTTTTCACTACGCTGCTGTGAGCTTTACATTTGTCTGAACTTTTCTCGCCCAACTGCAAGATTATGAACATTAAGGTTGATCATAGCCTACACTTAAATTGCAATTTAGAGCATTATCTTCAGTTCCTATGAATGGTTTCTGAAGTATAATCTTTATTTTTTGGAAATAAAGAAATGTTTATGGGAGTGATATTAAGATTGGGGAACTGATCATTTTTTTTTAAATTATGACAACTCTTTTACATTATTGTTTCTTGAACCTTACACCTCTCTATTTTCTCAATATTGAAAATGACTTGAAAGCACTAGGATTATTAGAAAACGGACTCTATCACAGACATGAACATACTCACCGGGGGTTCCATTTGTATGCTTGCTTCAGACCTCAGCCCTAAAACGATTTTAGGTGATACAGCTAAAACTGCCTGATGTAATGTAGAGTTCCAGTGATCTCTTTTAATAAAACAATTCTAAAGAATCAACTAATTTTTGCCTTCAGAAACATTTATAAATTCGTTTTAAAAGAAACCTTGTTTTTACTGTTTACTCTGTACATTTAAAAGAGCTATACAACCCAAGTTAATTAAGATGAGTAAACTCTGCATATGCTCACGTTAATAGAATATATTTAGCCACTGCCACTGAAAATGTTGACTGTTGTCAGAATCACCGGTGATTCACCTTTGAAATTTTGCAAAGAGACACTTGCCTGGAACAACTTTTGGAGATTCAAATAAGATATGGATGGGGGGGGGCTTCCCTGGTGGCGCAGTGGCTGAGAGTCCGCCTGCCGATGCAGCGGACACGGGTTCGTGCCCCGGTCCGGGAAGATCCCACATGCCGCGGAGTGGCTAGGCCCGTGAGCCATGGCCGCTGAGCCTGCGCGTCCGGAGCCTGTGCTCCACAACGGGGGAGGCCACAAGAGTGAGAGGCCCGCGTACCACAAAAAAAAGAAAAAAAAAAGATATTGATGGGGGAAGGGGCAGGACGGATCTAGGATTGACCCTGAGCACTTGTATTTTTAACAAACTCCATAGGATAATTCTAGTGCCCAGCACTAGCTGAAAAGTATCATTGACAAAAAATGTTTAATAACATGTAAAAATATCCACAGTATATGAAATAAGCTGTTTACTGTGTGTAATATTATTCCACTAAGAGGAAAAAAGAAAGTTAACAGTTTTCTCTGATGATACATATAAGTAACAATTCAGGAATGCCTAAGTTTTGGAGATTCAAACTTGCATTTGCAAGTCAGTTCTTTTTTATTCGATAGGTTAATTATCCATGGTCTGTAGTATTTCTTTACTGCCTTCCTTTGGCTAAAAAGGGTGTTCCTCCCATTTCCAGTGGTATTTTGGGGTTGGTTATATGTGTACATAGATATCTCCTAAATTGCATATTCCTCCACTTGGCTATGTGAGTTCTTTGAAATATTTCCACGTCCTAGGTCTGGCAGATACATCAAAATTTGACATGCAGACCTGGATATCCACTTGGAAGGGAAAAATGCAGAGAAAGCCAAGTGCTAAATGAAATTCTCTCCTAGGTCACAGTTTTAGAAAATTTTATGGCCCTGATTGTAGTCTGATGTTAGCTAAAAGAGGCCATAAATCCTGAACAAGCTCATGCAGTTAGAACAAATTTTGCTTAGAACTCCAGAAAATAGACCTAGTTATCTCTCTGCTCAATATGTCACCCACACATGTACTTTCAAGTCTTTCATTTCAGATGACATTATTCTTTGAGAAATCCTCCAACCTATGCACTTGCAGTATTATCACATTTCCTTTAATTAATGTGCTTGAGTCTCTATTTCTGGAGTCTTAGTCCTTCAAAAGTATTTGGTTCCCAGAACTCACTCGCACTTACTTGCCTATAAAATTTTCCCTGGTCTTATCCATCAGGCCGTCTGAACTGCTAACACCCACTGAGGCTGAAGAACCATTTCCACTTAAGCAACTGTCATCTTATTATTGAGTTAGAAGAGTCAGTGACACTTTTAATCTTATCGGATATAATACACCCTTGCATTCTTGCAAGGCTGTGGTCTTTGCCTGTTTGTCACCATCCCAAGGCTGCCTTTGTTTATTCTGCCTGTCAGAATTGCACACTTAAATGCAGTTGTTTTCATTATTATCCTCTAGCTCCCTTCCCCTTGGATCCTTTATTTTTTTTTTTTTGGTGTATGATGGGAGAAAAAGAAAGAAGTGGGAATTTAAGATGTGATTTTAAAATATTTTTCCATATTATATTTTGTGTAGTGTTGAAATCTCTGGCATAGTTATCTGTGTATCCTGTGCTCAGTGGACATTATTCTTATTCCCTAGGGGTGGGGTCTTGTTTTGCAAAGCCAGGAATAATAAGTAGGAGTGGTACAAACCCAGGAAATGGACCTGTCAGCCTAATCTTTTCCCAGTTGACCTCGGCCCAGTACTGGCAGCAGGCCCTTCAATGAAATTGTCCAAGTCCTGCTTTATCTTTGCTCTATTTTATGACATCTACTGTTTGGTTTAGATTTATATTTTGATATGACATTTCTTTTGCTGGACATGTTTTTCATTTCAACTTGCAATGAATTTTACTTTCAGTTACAATTATATGAATAGTTTATTATACTCTTTCTTTAGGAGATGAAAAAGATGGTTAGTTGTTTGTTTTCAGTCTATACCAATAATTTACTTGGCATTTAAATTAGATCTTGAGTTTCTGGAGGAATGTATGAGTCAGTGAGAATAAGTTTTTATGAGAGGGAACTTTGAGGGATTTTCTTTTACTACCACTTAAAGATATTGATTTCTTTCTCACTATAGAAACTAAAATTAAACACATGTCTACTAAGAGTTCACTGTGGAACAAATAAGTGGTTCTTAAAATAGTATGTCAGAAGAAGAAGAAAAAAATCAGAAAATGGCTAGAGAAGTTATACTTTGAATAATGTTTGCCCTGTACAAAGGACAATGAGAAGATCCTCTTGCATAAGCAGGGGCCCAAGCAAAACTTTTGGCTTTCCTTCCTAGTGAAAAGCCACAGAGACTGTATGTTGTTGTCTTCATGATCTATTCTTCTCCCAATAGGTCTCTTCTCTGTCCTTACCTGAATCTTTTGCTTAATATTTGACTTTTAAATTTAATGGTAGCCCACTCTTCTTTCAAAAATGTTTTTGCTTTGTTTCACAACAGTACACACACTACATTAATATTAAAAAAAAAAAAAAAAGAAAAAAAACCCCAAAACACTGTTAGGGTCTACTACACAGACCCTGACCGCTCAGGGCTTTCCCTAAAACTGTCCTGAGCCTTAGCTGTGGTTCCTACTATCACCTTTGGTGCTTTTGTTTACCCTCATGGCTTCAGGGTTCAATTTTTGAGTGATTCCCAAATATGTAATTCTCTGATCTCTTCCTTGAATAAGAGTTATGGAATTCCAGTGTTCTGCTGGATCATTACACCTGGATTTTTAGCTGACACCTCGAACTCACATTGTTTTTCATCCAACAGTTTAATTCTTGATAAAATGCACGTGGCCATGTTGGTTTATTACCAAAACTCCCAGAATGATTCAATCATGGGAAATCTATTAATATAATCCACCCATAATCAAAGAATCTAAGGGGGATGGAAACCCTATGATCATCTACATAGGTTCTGAAAAGGCAGAGGAGTCTGCCTCTCATTTGACAGCCCCTCATAGGCTGGCTGGCATAGGGATATATATTTAAAAAAAAAAAAAAAGAGTGGGAGGTAGATTTAATCAGACCAAAAAGTTATAGACATCCATAGAATGATAGAAGCCATTTGATAAAAATGAATATAAGATAGCAAATTGCATCACATACCAAAATAAATGTAAAGTGAGTAAAAGACAAAGGCTAAGTACTCCCACCTCAGGGCCTTTTCAATTTGCCTCCTTAGAGGAATGATCCCCTGGGAGGATTCTGGAAGGGGGGAAAGAAATCCCACACTCAACTTGAGAGTGAACCTATGGAGGTAGAATCCTTCTTCCATTTCTTTTGTAACAAATTTAGGCTTGGTAATGATATCATTTTCTATGATTTGGGAACTATTGTAATTTCTAATTGTTTCTTTCCTTCCAAAGTGTCTTCTTCACTTTCCTAGGCTTACTATATTCTTTGGTAACAGAAAACAAAGCCTCAAGTTATATCAAGTCCATTTTCCAGCTAACCTCTGTTTGTTGGTTTTTTAAATAGCAGTATGAAAATCTCAAGATGTGATTTTTAGGCTTTAAATTCTTATTTTCAGTGCAGTAAATGAAAGGCTTTTTATTTTCCATGAAAGTTGGGAGTCAAGATGGCTCACAGTAGGCACCTTGTGTTTTCTGATCAACCACACTATGCAAGTCATGGTGCTATAGTTTGATGTAGAACATCTTTTATTTTATAAATACATATGTCTCAGATATACATTTCAACAATAAAAGGTGTTTTATTAATTTTATCAAATAGACAAAAAGAGCTAAAAGATGCAGTTTTGCACACACCCAAGACTTAGGATCATTTTAGACTGTTTAGCATTTTTATGTGTAAAGGTGACTTGAAAACTGCCCGGTAGGGCAGCATTTTGAATGTGGACAAAAGGGGATGAGCCACACTCAAACCAGTAAAGAAAACTCATGCTCGATATTGATCATACTAAATAATATAACTTATCCCTGATTTTTCTTTGTTCTACCTCTGAACTGACTTTTGTTTATTTTAATGTCTTTCAACCACTATTATCAGGACAAAAAGAGAAATGACAATGTGTAAGTTTCAGTATCCCTTTAACAAGTGCACAGTACTCATCCAGGACATTTTTCTTCTTGTGTATTTTTGTAAAGATACATTTTCCACTTTTATTTCCTTTTCTAGTAACTTGTTTCTCCATATCACAATCCAGTGGCCACTGTTATTTTAAGATGATAATAAATTTGTGTTCTGAATCCTTTTGCTTATGTTTTGACCACTCACTGTGGCTTCTGTTTCAGTGCAATGTTGTGCAGTATTGTATGGTGCTCAGAACTCTACTGAATTCTGGAAGGAAATATATTGTGAATACATAGCCTGGAACTTTCATTTTATACCCACACAATGCTCTCATCACTTTAAAAGGGGGCTTTCATTAATGTGTGTGTGGGTATATCTGTAGTTTCAGCCTATTATTTTCTCTTTTGTTATATAATAGTTTATTATCCTACTAAATTAAATTATCAAATCTTGTTCATCTTAAGGAATACGATAATTTATACAACCAGAGCATTCTGTCATAAGAGCATCAAAATATCTTTGTTATACAGCTACTTGAAATGTTGAATGCTGGGGTCTCTTGTGACACTTGTGCACAGAAGTATAACTTGTATTGACGATCATGTATCATTTTCTCTTAACAGTTGACTTCAAACCCCATGCCAGCATGGATACTGTCCATCATATGCTACTTTTTGGATGCAATATGCCAGCGTCCACTGAAAATTACTGGTAAGGGATGGGTTCATAGTACATAGATGGGTGAGAAAATGTGTTTTTCATAAGTATAAAGTGCATCTCTGCAGGTATTTTACAACTGATTAGTGAATAAGCAGAACATGTCTTTTTTAGAAAACAATATTGTTCTTTTGCATCACATGGTTGTCGTGGTTTGATTATCACAGTTATTTAGTCTGCTGTGGAACACAGCCATCAGTCTTTGTCACTGACTTTATAAATATATGTCTGTTGTCATAGATAATGTGTCAAGGTGGAGACAGCTTGTGAAGAAAGGTTGAAATTGAGATAATGGATACTCTGATGTTTATTTCTTTAAGTTCATGATTCAACCCAAAGAGCACCATGGATCTGTTCACTGAGTACTCTTTTATCCCAGACATTGTGCTAGGTGATCTGTATACCCCATTTAAAATGAAAATGAAAATTTAGCCTAACGTCTTTGCAAAGGTGGTATTATTGTCCCCACTTTACAGGCAAGAAGTCTGAAGCTCAAGGATTCAGTGACTTGCTCAAGGTAACATGGCTGGTTGGTGTCACACCAGGATTGAACACTGGTTTGTTTGATTCCAAATCTAAAGTTATTTCTCTTTTACCACAGTGCCTCCCATTTATTCAAGTAACTGTTGCAGTTTTAGAATTTAATCACTGCAGTGAATCTTAATATCATGTCTTGAACAATCAATAAACATCTGTTAAATGCCTGTTATATGCCTGAACTGCAGCAGGTGCTGTGGGATGTTCTAGGATAAATAATTTTCTACCCCCAGAAGCTTACAGCATAATTATGGTTTGAGATCTTCCCTTTCATTTTATTCTTTGGTAGTTCATGAAGATCAGTGATCTTTGAAAATAGCCGTCTGTTTTAAGCCTCATATTTTGCACCTATAGGCAGAATCACTGTTACATATTTAACAATCCAGAATGACTGGTGTGTCCTGCTTTGCATTGGAAAGGGATCTGTTCTGTGGTCCTGCCCCAGCATGATCATGTAGACTGATAGACCTTCCTCTGTGCATCCTAATATTCATCAGGCTGATTCAAGGCATGCAGCGACTGCTTTCTAGTCATTTTTATAATAAACAATTGTAATATGTATTTGGAAGTGTTAAAAGCACAGGGCAATTAGTGGGAATCTCCATGGACCAAGTACCATCAAAGCATTTGTTAATAGGCTTAAGTTATTTGATGAAAGGGGCGTATCACATGGGAACCCAGCTCACATGACTGGGTTTATATAAAAATGGAGTCAGCAAATCACAGTTAATACCCGTTGATATCAACATTCCTGTTTTTGCTCTTCAGTAAATTTTTGTAAATAAAATCCTGGCATTAAAAGATTATTCTGTGACAGCCTTTTCTGAATCTTATTCAGCAAATCACACATTTTGGTCCTTATGTTTTAAAAATATGTCTTGTGAAATTAGCAATATTTACCTTTGAACTAGAATTAGTGAAAATGGCTAGAGGGAATGTAAGCTTGTAAAACCTGCTTTAGCAGATTCTCTTGGTTCAAGAGAATGAGTGAAAAAATAAAACATCACTTAAATGTTATTATGGCCCTAATTGTTAAGAAAAATTATGTACAATGAGCTAAGCGTAATTCACCGTTCTCATGTTAAGGGAATATCAGAGCAAACACATTATGTTGCCTCCTTTAAAATATTAATATTCTTAAATATACTGTTTTGAAATTAAGTTTGTAAAATATATTTCCAAAAGACTTCCAGGTTGGGGAAAGAGAGAATTCAAAGAAAAATGTGAGTGAAAACAGCAATTTTGAGTAAAGTAATTGCTGCACGTATTTTTTTTTGCTAAAATATTACTTGAAAGAGCATTATAGAGTGAACGTGTAGCTAACTGTCTAGATTCCATGGGTAAATTATTTATCCCATGTGGGCTGGCCTTGATTTTTTCATTTTAGCAAGGGACTAACACTAGATCATTTATAGAACTCCTCTGTGCTCTAAAATTCCATAATTCTGTGAATATAAATTGCATACAAATGCTGAATCAGATTGGAAAGACATCTTTATTAGGAGTTGGAGACATGAGTGAGTTGCATTTGTTAACTCACCTCAAGCAGACAGGCCACTGTGTTTTGCCATTGAGTTGCATCACTGAATAATTGGAATTCTTAATGACATTATACCCATGTCATTTTATTTATTTTTTTAAATTATTTTCTTTAATTATTTTCTTTATTTTTTTTCTGGCTGCGTCAGGTCTTAGTTGTGGTATGTGGGATCTTTGTTGAGGCATGCAGGGTCTTTCGTTGTGGTGCGGGCTCTTCATTGTGGCGTGCTGGCTTCTCTCTAGTTGTGGCACGTGGATTTTCTCTCTCTAGTTGTGACGTGTGTGTTCCAGCATGCGTGGGCTCCATAGTTTGCAGCACACGGGCTCTCTCGTTGAGGGGTGAGAGCTCAGTAGTTGTGGCGCACGGACTTATTTGCCCTGCAGCATGTGAGATCTTAGTTCCCTGACCAGGGATCAAAACCACGTCCCCTGCATTGGAAGGCAGATTCTTTACCGCTGGACCACCAGGGAAGTCCCTATACCCATGTCATTTTAAATGGATTTTTAAAATCTGCCTTGCAGCATATATTCCCTGTTTATCTCTAGAGTAGTTATAATCGACCTTATAACCGTACACCAAGGACAATAATTGATGCTTTTAACCAGCTCAAAGTGTTCATCTAACATTTAAAAGTAGGATCTTTTCACTACATATATAGGATCTGTTCAATATGCAAACTAGTAAATGTACATTAACTAAAACTGTTCTAGTGACCTGGCTTTCACAATCCAGCCTTATTCTCAATTTAAAAATGGGATAGGCTTGGGCCTCCCTGGTGGCGCAGTGGTTGAGAGTCCGCCTGCCGATGCAGGGGATACGGGTTCGTGCCCCGGTCTGGGAGGATCCCATATGCCGCGGAGCGGCTGGGCCCGTGAGCCATGGCCGCTGGGCCTGCGCGTCCGGAGCCTGTGCTCCGCAACGGGAGAGGCCACAACAGTGAGAGGCCCGCATACCGCAAAAAAAAAAAAAAAAAAAAAAAAAATGGGATAGGCTTTTTATCCCCCAATATTTGGCAAAATCCATGCCTCTTTAAAGCATTAGAGCTCAGAGCATATTTCATGGGCTGAACTTTTCAGTTGCTTCACAGAAACATCCTATACTCCCTACCCCCGATGCCACTCAGGCTCAGCCCTGGAGACAGTCAGCGGATGTTTTCCAACTGCTTAACCTCTTATCCTCCCACCTGAATTATAACACTAATAACAAAAATCTATCAGTGTCAAAAGCCTTGCATTATTTTTCTACATTGAGTCATGGACTTTATCACACTCATTTTATAGTTGCAAATCTATTCTTCAGTTACTCCATGATATTGACAGTACTTAAATGAACATTCTCAGACTTTCACATATATTTTTGGTTATGATACCAGCAGTGGCTTTTGATGTGTAAGAATATCAAGAACTCATTCACACCCTAAGGAAATCATTTTGAGAATACAAAGGTGTTTTAGTGAAAGAAGATAAAGCAAAGAGGATATTTTAACACCATGATGAGATTAAAAATTCACATTTTAAGGCAAGACAAAAATTTAAACATAAAATTTTTTCTCTGCCCTTTGGCCTCCTCCCTCCCCTCTAGTGTGCATTGTGCATATGCATTATGTGTTAATCAGACCTCCCCAATGACAGAAATATCTGGTCAATCATAAAGATCAATTTTTCTTCTTCTGGCAACAGCCGTGTACTTCTTTAGAAGATAACATTCCTTTCTCAATCCTGTCAGGGCTCACGATGACCCACCACTCACCTTGTACGCGCAGACATCTTTGGTAAACTTTATGTACAGTGGCAATTATCATTTTCCTTAACGGTAGAGATTGGTGCAGAACTGACTGGTCAGACAATCTGGGAGATGCTGGGCTACACCTAATGTAAGTCCTTAGCTTAAATCCTCACCTATGACCTTACTCACATCACTAGCAGTATTATTTGTATTCTGCCTATTTTACAAGATAATTGTTTCTTATGCTACCAAATATGTGACTGAGCCTCAGATAAAATTAATGATGATTAGGCGACTTGAAACCATTGACCAAATATATAGTCCTATAAGATCAATGATGGTAATAGTGTAACTCCAGATATGGGAAAAAGCAGCAAGAGGAAACTATATCCTGGACCATAACAGCTTAGTAAGACAGATGGTCCAGAGGCTTTTGGCTACTGTTAACAGGACCCAGTCCAGTAATAGCACATTGAGTGGCCTATCAACAAAATATTTGCCTGGTCTGGGAATGAGCATCCCTAGCAACAAGGGACAAATTAGTCACGAAATGCCTCCCAAACTTTGGTCGAAATTAAGACTGAAAGAGAAGGAATTGTAGGATAGAGAATGTTGCCCACCATCCAGTTCTACAAGAGTCAAGCCATTAGCCACTGCAGTTGCTGACCTACAGTACACTCTGAAAGGAGTTCAGGGTGAAGGTCACGATGAAGCACTTTGTGCTCTGGGAAAACTGGCAAAACTGGCCCTCAGATAGACATTTTCAGGAGAAAATTTTATGAACTAAGTTTCTTGCATCTTCCCATAGTTAGAAAAGCATTAAAACCATTAACTAAGATGTCTATTCCTTGTGACCAGCAGCAACCTTCTACTGAGATGTGTGCTTGATTGCACATACTCCCTGCACCAAAATCACATATATACTGACCTTTTCCAAACAGTTCTCAGAGCTCTCTGAGAGACTGTCTCCCAGCTTATAAACCTCAGTTGGCTCAAATAAAATTTTCCATTTCTTTCTTAGATTCACTATTGATTAATTTTTTGTTGTTGACAACCAAAGTGTCAAGCTCAGATTTCCTCTCTTTTCTGTTTGTTAGCTAGGATTTCCCCGTTTTCACTTTAGTTTTCTGTTTTCATTGCCAGCAAGTTGGCAAATAGGTGTGTATCTGTAATAAACATTTTTTCCCCTGAAATTATGAAGTTATAATTCATCCCCTGTCTTCAGGCAGCACTTTTAATATGACGGCAAAGAGCTATTCTGATGATGTTTTACTGTTGTGCTGCCCTCCTTTGCTCTTTGTAATTGCCTCTTTCTACTGTTCATTAAAATATATTTACAGTTATATTAAGTTCACATGAAAATAGTAGACACAGCATGAAGCAGTTTTCATTATTTAGTCATTTTAATTTTAAAGTTTTTTTTTCTCCACATATTCCATCCAGTCTTTTGTGTCTCGTTCCAAATTAGCAGCTCACACTGGTAATGTGTCTAGTTAATTATATGCATGTGCATTTAAATTGCATACATTGATGTGAACCTTTTAATATACTGTGGGGTGGTCCCTTTCTAGTTAGAGTGGGCCTGGTGCTCAATTCTAAATTAACAGACCTCTCGAGGATGCAAATAAGGACCAGCTGATGGAAAAGCAGCAGCTCTGCTGGCCCATGTCAGGAAGGCAGCAGTACCTGTCAGATTAAGTCTCATCCCTTCTTTCCCAGGCTTTTAAAGGAGGAGACAATTACTGCATCTAGGCACCAAGGGAAAGTGATAGCACCAGGATTGGAGCGAGCATAGCAATAGCATGATTTGTTGGACTCCATTTGTGCTTGCAGACTTAAGTCAAGGTGTAGCAGTTCTAAGTTCCCCAGATTTGTTGGCTGAATATGAGCCATAACTGAGCAGATGCTCTTTGTGGCTTTTTGGAGTCAGTAGGGAAATGAGGTGCTGAAAACTAGGTAATTTAGATATTAAAAATTTATTCCTGCTCTCCACGAAAATACGGTAAATTTTAGGAGACCTTGGAAATTGAAATATCCATTTATCTATTCAGTGAATACCTTTCTTTATTCTTACTGTAACAATCATTTTTAAAAAATAATGAGTGGTTAGCTACTCAGAGTTTCAAGCTTTGAAAATCATAGTTTTGTTTATACACATTGTTTTGGCATTTGGAGTAATTCTGGAGCACTTTCTCTTTGTGATGTGAGGTTGTATAGTCTTATGCACTTTGTATTCTGCTGAGCACAGGACTTAGGGCTTAAGGCAACTTATGACTGCAAGCCCCAAGATTGTGTGTTCACAATACTGGGTGATTAAAGTGAATGGGCTTCTTCTGTATTATGTCCTGTACTTGGACGAAATCTATGCAGAGCTAAAATTATTGTTTTCAGTGTTATTAATTAATATTTGATTTGGAAACTATTTCTAATGATGCTTATGACCAGCTACTGTTTACAAATCTAAGGGGGCTTCTACAGGTTGTTGAATCTTTTTTGAAAAGAAGAATCCCAGCTCGTTAAATGAGGCTGTTTCCAGCTTTTCTAACTTGGAATCATTCTCAAGCTAAAGCAGTAGTGCTTTACCATCCTATGAAGCTTTAGCTAAGATCCCTTTCAACTGCTTCTATTTATTAACCACCTGCTGTGTCTTTTTAAATGTCACTGTCTTCACAGGGTTACAGATGCTGATGAGGGGAAAGAGAAAAGTAGTTAAAACATATAAATATATATAAACATATATCTAAACATATATAAATAAATAAATATATATATATATATATATATATATTTATATATATATACATAGAGAGAGAGAGAGAGGGAGAGAGAGAGTCCTGTATGTGAGACACCCTGCTTGGTTACTCATTTAAATGACTGTTTTTTTTAGGGTGATATCACTTTCCAGAAAAGTCTACAGCTTTGTTGCCTCCCTTATGATGATATTCTTTGGTTGAGAATGGTATTTGCATACACTGCCTTTAAGCACCCTCTCCACATCCTAGCTACCTGTCATCCATACACTATACAGCAAGATTCACAGCATGTCTTCTGCAGTCCCCTCTGTTTCTTCTGCCATAATGAAACTTCTAAAGTTTAACATACATAAATTCCTTGTCAGTATAAATAAAAGTAACACAGTCTCCAAAATCTGTGCTATCCCTTGTTCTAAGCACTATAAAATGTGTCTTTGAGTGTAGCAGCAAAGTTTAGACATGCATTACTGCTAGGCTAAAATTAATTGCATCCATTTCCTTTTTCTCCTTTAATATTGTAATAGATTCATATTATTATATTGCATATCTGAATGGTATAAAGAATCTTCATTAAAATATATTTGGCATCTTGCTCTAACTTCTGGTCACCAATGATCATATTCCATGTCTAAGTTTTAGGTGCCTGTAGTAGAAGTGTTGATAGGAGTTCCTTAGCAACTGACCAATTCTTAGTGGACTAGTGTCAACTTTAATAAAATAGAATGGCATGGTTGTAACTGTTTTGAGAGTTTAAACAGAAACCAGCATTACATTATTTTGAATATTATTATTTTCTCACAAGACGAGTATTTATGTTAAATAGGATGGCAGTGATATAGCACAGTGCTATAACATTTAATATAGAGCCAGAACTTTGAAATCAGAGCATCTTGGGTTCAAATCTCAGTTCTACTACTTGATAGTTGTAATAAACATTGGTCAAATTATTTAATCTGTATTGGTCTGTTTCCTCATCTGTAAAATGAGGCTACTAATCCCGCCTGATTGGACCATCACAAAGAGTAAGTGAGGGGATGTCAGTAATACGGTTGGTGCAGTGCCTGGCACATAGAAGTACTTAATAAATGGTAACTATTCTCTTTATTCATTTATTAATAAGATATTTATTAACCATCCACTACGTACCAAGGGCATTCTTAGGCACTGAGAATTTGGTGTGAACAAAACAGATATACCTTCTGCTCTTGTGGACTTTAGAGCCTCTCTGATCTGTTGGTGGAGAGGGGTAGGGTGGGGAGTAAGGATGATGCCTAGATATTGTGGTGCTATTTTTCAGGCTGGTGCCTTTTAATCACCTCTCCTATTTAGCTTTCCCATTAAGTATCCTTCTAATTACTATGTTAATGCATACACATTGCATTGAAATTCACATAGGATTTGTCTGAATTGGGAAATGTGTTCTGTGGGTTTATAGAGCAGTTAATGAAATTTGAATACCTGACTCACGCTGGATGTAATTTTGAAAAATAAGGACATTCCACATATGCCATTGATTTTTATGTGCGTTTCTTAAAGAAACTTTCTGACTTCGGATTAATTTTCCTGTGATTCTGTTAGATGCTTAATGCATTAAAATTGTAATTTAAGACTGTACAGACTTAACTTTAGGGAATGACAATTTTATTAAAACAAATTTTTTCAGACCAAAGAAGAAATGACTTATCAGTTCTGATTTTCTCTGTGTAACCTTGGGTTTTAACTAACCTTTCACAGATAGAACCAGAGGAGTACTCTAACAGTCAATCATGCTCTATTTGGATAATCCAAAACGACAGGCTAGCACTTTTCAGAGCTTGGCATAGTCTGGAAATATTCATGTCATCTGAATGGTTTCCCCATAGATTAGAGGTGAAAAGGTTCTATAACAAAGGTCCAAGAATCCAGAGTAGTTTTATTTTCAAATGTTAATTCTCATCATTTTTGCTGTGAATACTAAGAAACCACTAGGGAGCTATGTGAATCTTTTCACAATTAATTGGCTTAATCTAGACAAGCCTTTAGGAGTAGCTGCTAGAATTATAAGAATAAGAAACCTGGTCGATGAGGCCTGAAATTACAAGAGCTGTTGATCAAGGGTTGCTTTGCTTCCTAGCCTTAATATTCTTCTTCTCAATAAGAATAGTAAAAATTCTCACTATTTTTACAAGACACTGTTTGGAAAGCCAACATATGCAATACTATCTTTATTCTGTTGGTCATTTTATGTGGAGAAAATGTGACACTGTTTCCATTTAAAATGGGAAATGGAAATTTGAAAATGAAAAGATGCGGCGAGTTTATCCAAATGTTCTTTGCCACTCCTTTATGTTATCCATTGTAGGACTCATTTCTCTTGGCCTCTTGTTTTTCCTCTTCACTTAGTCCTCTCACTCATTAAGTTTTAGAATGAGTTTCAATATCCCAGGTCCCTCCAGTGAGTCATCGTTTACTCAGCCTTGAGTTTTATACAATTTTTTAAAAATTATACAACAGGATTTTAAAATCAAACCAAAGTTTGCTTTTGGAGCTCTTCTTTTACCAGACCAGTTGAGAGCATGAAACATTGTCTCTTCACAAATAAGAACTTATTTTATCTAAAATTTGATTTTAGAATTGCATACTCGAATTGCAACTTAGTTCAGATATGAGAGTAATCATCAAAGCTGATCTTCATATAATACCATGAAGTCTCTGCCTGTAAGTCAGTCTCATGAATAGAGATATAGGGAGTGTGACAGCCAGAGCTTTGAATCATGGCTTGGCTGTGTGACCTTTTGAAAGTTACTTAAAGTCTCTGAGCTTATTCAGCTGTAAAGTATAACCTACTTGCAATGTCTTGTGAGAGTGAGTATGAGCCGATTTGTACAGAATTCCAGGCAAATGATAATTCAAATTTATTGTCATTTAATATCTTTTTTAAATGTTATACTTGACAGTACAATAAAACTTAGGCCAATTCAATTATTTGTGTTTGTATATAAAAAGTTAAAAATGTATTTAGAGGGCTTCCCTGGTGGCGCAGTGGTTGAGAGTCCGCCTGCCGATGCAGGGGACACGGGTTTGTGCCCCGGTCCGGGAAGATCCCACATGCTGCAGAGTGGCTAGGCCCGTGAGCCATGGCCGCTGAGCCTGCGCGTCCGGAGCCTGTGCTCCCCAACAGGAGAGGCCACAACACTGAGAGGCCCGTGTACAGCAAAAAAAAAAAAAAAAAAAAAAATGTATTTAGAAGTTAACTTCCCCAAACATTTCTTGAATATTTACTAAATGCCAGGCAGGGCTGTAGGTGCTGGGAGTACAGGGTGAAAGATATGACCCAAACCTCAAAGTCTACACAGTCTGGTTGGAGAGGAGATAAGCAAGCTGATACTTAGGACGTGTGCTATGGTTAAAGAATGCAAGTTGGGTGGGACGGGCATCAGAGAAAGCTTCCCTGAGGAGGAAGACTTGAAGTGAATCTTGAATGAGAAGGTGAGAACAAGGTTGTCAGGCAGAGAGTTGGAGAAGGGGTTTTCCAGAAAGAGAACAGTGGAGAAGAGAGAGGTTAGAAACTGGCAGCAACTTGGCATGACTGAAAAGGGTTTTTTTTTGGGGGGGATATAATAGGGGCCCAGATCATAAAAGCCTCATGTGTTATACTACAATGTTTAGATTTTATTTTGGTGTTATTTTTGGGAAGCATTTGAAAGAATTTGTGCCAGCAAATGACATAATCAAATATGTAGCTTAGAAAATTTTACTAAACCAGTTTTCTCTGTTATGTTTCATTCTGGTTCTTTCTAGCCATACACTGAATTGACTTCCATATCAGAGGAAGCAATTATCTTGTTTAACCTAAGGCTGTCATCACATTGCTGTTAAGCACTTGTATATTTATAATCTTTGTCGAAAGCTATGAAAATTGCCATCAAGATCTTTAAATTTTAGTAGCTCACAGCAGTGAGATACCAAGTTCATCACATCTGACAATCTCGTTTCTTAAACTATTATAGCATGAGGCCAAGGAGGGAAATTATGCTTTTGTGTACTGACCAATAGCCCACGCTTTTTAGCACACTTGGCACAAGGATGTCACAGACATTTGTTCCAATGCACGCGTCTCACATGCTAATGATCCTGCATCATAAGTATATCGTTTTTGACAGTGAACAGTAAGAAACCACTGGTTGATGTGCTTTACATTGCACATTACCCAATTTCTTTCTACAGCCTGATTTAGAGAAGCTAGAGCATTTGCTAAATAGAACGTTATAGGGACCTCCTGGTTCCTGGCCCTTTATTCAGATGAATAACTGTTGTCTGCACTTATTGCCTATCCTCTCCCACCATTTCTGGCTGTAAGCAGGAAGCATGTTAGGAGTCCCTGCAGAAGCTGCCACGGTCTGCCTTCACTTCCCTTCCAGGGCATGGGCAATGCACTTTTTCTCCTGTGTGAGCCAACCTCCCAGCCAAGAAGCTGTTTTTGTCCTTGTCCTTGACAGTCCTCAGACCTTTCAGATCTGCCTAAACGCCTGACTCTGACCTTGCTTGGTGCCAGTTTCTCAAAACACAAATATATAAAAGCAACATGAAAATGTCACCCAACAGTGTTTTGAACAAGTCAAATTATATAACAGAACCAACTAAGAGATGTAGTGTAATGGGGAAAAAATGTGTGGTTTGGAGTCAGACAGCTTACCATTTGTGAAATTGGATCTACCATAGATACCAACATGCTAGTTACTGTGCTGGGTGCCTTACACATATTACCACCACCACTCCCCATCAGAGAGGTTTCCACACAGAAACTGGGCCTTTGAGGGCTGATGTACATGTCCAAGATACACAGCTATTAAGGAGGTTGTGGGATTCAACTCCAGATATGTCTTTCTGCCTGTGCTCCTTTGAGCATATAACACTGCCTCTCAACAGTGAGTCTTTAGATAAAGTAAATGTTTTGTTAAATAATGCAGAACGCTGGTATAGTGCTTTGAGGTTTATGAAGTGCTTTCATTTCTATATCATCTACTTTATAGAACAACTCTGTGAAGTAAGTATAACTATCCCTGTTTTACAAGAGAGAAAACTGAGGCTCTGTAAGATTGAGTGACTTGAAACAATTTATAAATGGCATAACCAGTATTCATAAACTTTAAAAAAGCCACAAGAACCCCGTGAGTGGGATATACTTGTATTGTTCACCCTGCTAAGGGTAGGCACTATAAATGCCACCAATCCCCAAATGGGAAATGCATATGATGTTTCTTTTAGTCCACTTCCAAATTTCCACTGCATTGGCTTTGGTTTACACACCCTTTGTGTAATGCTTACTTTTCTACCTGATTACATAGAGTGCATTCCAAGGATGGACATATTGAATTCAACTGTATATCTACCTCACAGGATTGTTTCACATCAGGCAACTAACAAACAAATCTCCCTTTATAGGTGCTTTTTCACATATAAAATTGTTCTTTGCTCCAGTGTCCCTTACAGTCTTAAAGCTGATATGACTATAATGATGGTATATTGATGTACTTTTCTTTACCTTGTTTTCAAATACCACTCCCTCCCCACTCCTCCCATGGGAAGAGATTTATGCACTTTACTAATTGAATCTTCACTTATAGCTACTTTTTTTTCTTCAGGTTTTGTGATGAAGGAACCTGTACAGATAAAGCCAATATTCTATATGCCTGGGCAAGAAATGCTCCCCCAACCAGACTCCCCAAAGGTATACCTGAGGCCTCTTGGATAGCCTTATATTAAACTGCTTAGTTTTTGATTCCAAAGTACTTTTTATTGTATGTTCTTTCCAACAGCTCTTGACCATGTTCTATGTTGCAATTTCACACTAAAAAGTACCCTTATTGCCTGCTTTATATTGAAAAGGTTTCATTTAGGTTGTTATTCTTTCTCTGCCTCTCTTTGATAAGTATTTGGCTCACACAACAGTTTAGATAGAATTAGAAAATAACGAGTATACCTCAAGCCACCTTTGGCCTGAGGCACATTGGTTCTTGACAGCAGGAGCATTTCACGAGCCAAGAGAGCTAGGAATTAAATAAATTGCCATTTCAGCAAACAGATTTTTAATAGTCCTGGAGCCTGGGTATTTAATGTGATGCCAAACCTCAGCTGGCTTTCTGAATTCACCTCTAAACCGTTCATAGCTTCCAATGTGTGAGTGAATTACCGGACTCTCCTTTATTACCTGGATCTTTCTTAGTATCAAAGTGAAGGTATAGTTCTAAAACAGAATAGGACTGCCGTGGTTTAGGGATGGAGGGATGGCATCTTGTGATGCCTCCCTAACTCATGCCTGCACTAATTTTTAAAATTTTTAATATTTTTAATCTTTTTATACAGTTTTAAATGTTGCTTTCTATTTATAGTTATTGCAAAATATTGACTATATTCCATGCATTGTGCAGTACATCCTTGAGCCTCTCTTTCACCCAATAGTTTGATTTCTGTTTTGCTTTACTTCAAATGAGTGTCAGAATCCTCTCTAGAGTTTACCAGGCAGCCACTATTAAACAAGTTTGGAAACTAATAGGGAGGTTTGTCATAGATTTGTTGATGTTTTTAAGATCCATTGGTAGAGAAGATTAAAAAAATTTTTTTTCTCTGTCTATAAGTATTTTCTCTGTAGATTTTTTTTTAGCTTACTAGCAAACTCTACTAACAGTAAGACTCCTAGGCACCCTTCAGATTCCAAAGCTTTATTGACATTATAATCTAGTAGGTAACTGGTTTCTTCAGTGATACTTTTGCAGATACCTGTTTTTGTATGAGAAGAAAAACAATTTCCTGAGATGGTCCTAAGAAGTCTGTTTCCTATATTCAATCAGAAAATAAAAATGAATATGAGTATATACAAAACAAAATGAAAGAATGGGTTTATATATGTCTGTAATGTAATCAACAGGGACAGAATTTTGTTTTGTTTTGTTTTGTTCTGTTTCTTGAAAAATGAGTGAATTGTCCTCTTAAAGTGTAAGTGTTCACTCTGGTTCTGAAGTGGAGACTACGAATAGAATTCTATCAGAGCTTAGAGAAGGAATGATAGGTTATATCAGAGATTTTCATTGAATGTCTAGTTCATTTCCATTTTCACATAACATAATTTCATATATTATGTGCTATTTTCTTTCCCTTTGGATTTCATAGATCAGCAACCTTTGATTAGCTCTATTTAACTTCCATTTCTAAAATATTAATTTATCTTCTTTTGAATATCTTCAGGTGTTGGATTCAGAGTTGGAGGAGAGACTGGAAGCAAATACTTTGTACTACAAGTACACTATGGGGATATTAGTGCTTTTAGAGGTAAGTTTTGAAATGTTGGAACTAAGCTCAACTTCAATACTATATTGTTTAAAATATATATACTGTTTTCTATATAATAAAATGAAGAATTGACTACACCCTCTGCCCACTATTAAACAGCTGCTTTTGTCTCTTGGAATTTGAGACTATTGAAGAAATGACTTTTATTTTGAAAGTTATAATCTCTTATGCACATATTCTCTTATGCATCCTACTGTGCTTTCTCTTATGCTGACTTCAGGGTTCTCTTCCTTTCCAATGTATTATCTTATCCACCGTCTCCTATTAAAAGATTCCTTCTTAGCAGCATTGTCGGAAAGAATAGGGACTAGTAATTTATTTATATTACTAAAAGCAAGCCACTGGAGAGTCAGCATGTTTTGTTAACACAAAACGTTTAATCGATAATATATCTGATTGTAGTACTAATTATAATTTTTCATTATATAAATTTACTCTTTTTTAAAAAATTTTAAAAAGTTCTCAAATGCTCAGGTTCATGGCAGTGGTTTATTTGTAATCCACACTTGCCACTTCATCTGTTGCCCACTGCACGGATGCACGGACCCCACACACTCCATAGAGGCTGCTGAACACTGCCCTAGACACTTGCTGGTCTACCCATATTACCAAGCACTTTGTTTAAGTGCTCCTTTTCTTATCATGGAATCATTAACATGAGGAAAGGGCCCTGTTCCCAAGGCAACCAAGACTGGGCTTCTTATTCCTTCTGCTGCATTTAGTCAAACTCCAACTGCATTCCAGGTTCACACTTCGGTGTTCACAGGAGTGTAAATATTAAGCAGTCTTCTTCTTGGCTTGTCAGCCTTTCTACTTTGTCTTGCTGACTTCTACATGTTTTCTTGAGTTCTCTAACACTATTTTTCTACTAACTAACCTAATACATTTTGCTCTCTAGATGCATTAGCCTTCTATCCAGCAACTAAGTTTAGAAGTACATATCCATCTCTGCCTATGAAATATCCTCTGGGGCCTTTGCTGAGAGTACCCCATGCTGAAGGTTTCCATAGGTTCTCAGCATTCAGGACTGGGACAATAAATGCAGTCTTCCTCTGGAAAAGGACATTAGAAAGAATAAATTTATGTCAACTATACTCCAATAAAATTTTTTTTTAAAAGAATAAATTTATATAATGAAAAATTATAATTAGTACTACAATCAGATATATTATCGATTAAACAAGCTCCTGTGGACCAGCTCATGAACCTAACTTCCAAGTAAAACCTGATTTTTTATAAAAAATATGCTTTGAGTTATGTATAAATAGCTTGCCATTTTTGGAACAGGACCTAAAATCTTAAGTTGTTAATTGTAGTGCTGAGCCAAGGTTTTGTTGAAAACAGAGGAATAAATAATGTTCATGTTTGAGAAACAAAGACACAAATTATCTGCTCTAAAAATTTACCATGTTGGTTTCAGGGGAACAGGCAGATTCTAAGACTGCTGACTTCCAAAGCATTGACAAGACTATTATTTTTCCAAAGAAGCGAGGAAGGCTTTCCCCAATTACCACAACTAAAGTAGCTGGTAGTGTCCACACATACTGGACCCCACCCCTAGACTTGACTTTTCAGCCTAATTCCTGGGCTTTGTAGTACCTCCTAACAGATACAGTACTGATACCCCAGGAGAAATGGATGATACATATAATATGCTAGTTTTTAAAACATATTACTGTAATAATTTAAATTAACTTCTTACCGATGAGGAATTAATTTTATTTTATAATGTATGTCTAATATGGGGTAATTAAAAAGTATTGATATTTCATATATAAATATATAGTTATTATTTACTATAAGAGACTGATTAGAAACTTTCTTACTAATTTTTCATTTTTCACTTTTTTGAGAACCATTTTTCTAAAAGAAGGTGCATATGAGGTAGGACCTATAATTCATAGACCTTATGATAATGTAATAAAAATGTAAACAAAAAATTTCACCCGTATAATTCTTTCAGTAGCATTAGATACTATCTTGTGCCTTAAAGCATACATGGCTTAGAATAGTAAGTAAACACGCGGGAAAATATCAGATCTCACTAAAACAACGAGAGAGCATTTTGCGTTTACTTAATTGGGTGTGAGTGGAGATTGAGTTATAAAACCCAGGACTGCCAGGGCTTAGATGAATATGCTAGTTTGGGGAGCTTTGTGAATTAGTGCAGTGTTTTAGAAAGCAACTTCATCATATCATATACATTTTATATAAAACATTAAAATCTTGCTCTAGGCTTTCATCCTAAACTAAAGGAAGGGTTTTGTTGGATTTTTTGGTTTGTTTGTTTTCTAATGAGCTACCTACCCACAGTTATTTATATACCATTAACTAGTAATATGAAAACCTGGAAAGTTAACAAACATCCCTTAATAGGGGACTAATTAAATAAATGGTATAACAACAAAAATAGCAATTCATAAAATTTTATACAGACTACATAAAACCATATGTATGCTTGTATGTTTCCAAGGATTATAAGGAACAAGGAATAAAAGGAAACAGTCAATAAGCATGAGAGACAGGATCATGTGATTTTTTTTTTCCTTTACAACGTTATAACATTCTCTTCATGTTTTTAAATTCCACAAATATAAGCGCTATGTTAAATACCTGCCAGTACCTGCCAGTTTGTGCGCTGCATTCCCACTCATACCCTCCTGACAAAAAAGAGTTAAAGTAAATCTCTATGTGCCTGATTAACTATAAGAAGTGACTTATACTTTAAAAAGGTTCTATATTGTGATCACACGCTTATCTCCAGATGAACCTAGAAGTGGAATTATAACATATCTTTTAATGATTAAAAATGCATTATAGATATGTGATATATATTTTATATATATATACATAATCATCTTAGTGTCAGTGAAGATTTGAACTTCACGGTATTAGAACTATTGATGATATTTTTAAGAATATAAATTATAAATCAGAAGCAGATTAACACTATGAGGAAATCACTGCACTCTATTGAAAAGTGGGAAAATGTTTGGCTTAAGGGTATGAGCATTTTTCCACACAGGGAAGGTTTTAGAGAGTTGAGAAGCCTAGGACTTCTCTTTAATAAAGCATCAACAGTGAAGGTAAAATATCTTCTCAAATTTGTTGGAATGTGATAAAGTATCAGCGAGAACATAACCTGAAGCCAGCTGGTTATATCTTGAACTGGGAGGCCTAGTAGTAGGAAAAGATAGGTCTGTGGAATACCCAAAATATTTGTTTTGTTTTGGTTGTTGTTTATTTTGGAAATTGAGCAGAATGTGAAACTGTAAAGTGTCATTTAAAAGGAACCAACTTTATTAAATGCCATGTCAATCATAATGTCAGACCTGGGCTAGTGCTGGGTATACTGATCTTCTTGCCCAAAGGAGTATAGTACATTCTAGCAGGAGAGACAAACACAGGAACAGTGCATCTATAGGCAGTAATAGAAACACACCCCAGATATGGAGGCCATGGAGAGGTGGAGCAGAACAGGTCTGCCTGGAAGGGCAGTGGGACGTTGTCTGGGAAAGGCTTCTTAGAAGATGAAACCATTGCAAAGATTTGAATGGTGATCAGGAGACAGCAGATAAGTGGGAGCAGGGGTAAGACGTGTTCCCAACGAAGTAGAAGTATGTGCATGGCCATGGGGGAGTGAAAAGCCTCTTGTCCGCAAGGAACTCTTGGTGATTTGGCCTTACTGGAGTGTGAAATGCAAAGGGGTAAGTGGCAAGAAAGGAGAAGAAAGCTGAAAGGTGGGGACCAGACCATACAGATCTGTGTTAGGACTTTATTCTGAAAGCACCCAGAGTGCTTATCAGCAGTAACCTGATCAGATTTTCACTTCAGTCTTAGGCTTGAGTGCATGGGAAAGCTACCAGCCTTATGAAGAAAGATTGGGGTGTTAGGAGGCCAGGGCGAGCCTGGAAGGCGTTCTGGAAGGCCAGAATGAGTTCTTTTTTATTTTATTTTATTTTATTTTTGTGGTACGCGGACCTCTCACTGTGTGGCCTCTCCTGTTGCGGAGCACAGGCTCCGGATGCGCAGGCCCAGCGGCCATGGCTCACGGGCCCAGCCGCTCCGCGGCATGTGGGATCTTCCCGGACCAGGGCACGAACCCGTGTCCCCTGCATCGGCAGGCGGACTCTCAGCCACTGCGCCACCAGGGAAGCCCTGAGTTCTTTTTTAAATGTAAGCTTTATAACTTTTTATAAATTAATATTCTGTGGAAAACAGAATATAACCCAATTAGAAATGTGTGTCCCGTATAAGCATAGTATTTGGTTACATGATTAAACTCTTAAGACCAGGTGACCTGACAATGGCACTTGCTAATTTTGTTATCCTCACCAAGTTTCTAAACTTCTCTGCCCTCCTCATCTATAAAATGGGATCATAATGGTTCCTATAAAGTTATCTAAGCACTCGATGTTAGCTACTATCATATAGTTCCCGTAAAAGGCTTTAAAGTGATATAAATTCCCCTAAATGCAACCTTTTGCCATAGTTGCCCATAATATAAAGAATATGTTGGTTACTTTTCAAGGGTGTCAAAATTTCTTGTTATGTTTAGACACAGAACTGTATTTATGTCTGTCATGTTGCCAGTGGACTTTTCCTAGTTATGCTCTGTTTCCTGTTCTCCACAGACTTTTTCATTATTCATAGTTCAGTTATACAGAGATAAACTGTAAGACCAAGTTCCTGACCTTAAGGAAATTAGAATAGCAGGAACTAGAGATTCCGCCTGGTCCTCTTTCTTTCTTTCTTCCTTCCTTCCTTCCTTCCTTCTTTCTTTCTTTCTTTCTTTCTTTCATTGCCAAATTTTTTCTATAAAGTTTTATTCCATAGAGAAAATTCTGCTGAGATTGTTGCAGAAATTTGTCACTTTTCTTCTAGATGTTTTGGCCCAGGGAAATCAAGAAAAGTGGCCTCTTCTTTACAGAGTTTCCGGCATTAGCTTACTAATCTCCAACAATAACTCATTTCTCAAATTAGAAAACTCTTGCACTCACCAACTGAAGTTTGGAGCTGATATCTTAAAAAGGAGGCAAGAATTTCTTCCCAAGTGCATAATCTCTGTCTTTGGGTTGGCAAAATTTCCATGCTATAAACTATTTACTGTCCTTAAGCTCTTGGTGCATATAAGAAAACTAACAGGTATTATCAAGGATACAGATCACACACACACACACACACACACACACACATCCAGAGCTTGCTTCTACTCCTTCATCACAGCCCTCAAAGTACACCTACATTTTAGCATGTTCCTACATTGTTTACCTAAACAATTCATTGTCCTTAGAGTGAGTGTTTAATACTTATATTCTAAATGAGATGAATGAAACTGAGGGATCCTGTTTTTGACTCTCCATTGTGTAAGGCTGAGCTGTAAGAAGTTTCATCTCCAAATTTCTGGGGTTATATTAGTAAAATCAGATCACAAAATTCTAGTTAGAACCCTTAAAGAACAAATCATTTTCAGTAGCCAAGTTTTCCAGAAAGCTAAGGTTTTAACACTCTTAAGTACTATAGCCTTAAAACATTTTGGACAGAAATCTTTCCCAAATATATAATGCGTCTCATGAAATTAAAATAGGTGCAGATGTTAAATACCTAACGCTGTGCCCAACACAGAGCAGACTGGCAATAAATGTTAGTTGTCTTCCTTATCCCTTTCTCCCTTTCCTTCATAATTTTGGGATATCATTCTGGATATCAGCTACTGCACAATTATTTCCCTCTAAATTTTAGGAGTAGATAGAGTTTTTCCATCTTACTGGGCTTGTTGCCTTCTTCTATCTGCTTCTCTCTATTTTATGTAACTTCTTCTGTTGTCAAGCTACCACTTCAACTCATTTTAATTCAAAAAGAGCAGCGCATGGAGGCAAAGATGAGTAAGAACAAAAGTTTGCCTTCATCCAATGGGGGCAGTTGAAAATAAAACAGTAACTGTAATTACATGAGCCAGTACAGTCTGTGCAGTAAAAGAGGGGGTTGAGAAGCAAACAAGACCACGCCTAGTTTAGAAAAAGATTTCATGTCGCCAGATTGATTTCCTACAGGCATCCTTCTGCCTAGTACTAAATTGATGATATGGAATCTAGGCAGCTAAATTTCATATAATTGTTTATAAATTTAGGGTAAACAGACTCTGAACTGAAACCCTTAGAGGGAACTTTTTGAATAAAATCATGGAAACACAAGTGCTTGGACTTGGTAACCTTCAGATTTGATTTCTTCTTGCCCTCCTGTGTTGTTCCATCCTGGCTATGATCCGTTTTGGTGTGGCTTCTGAATAGCTTAGTTCCAGACAGGTGGGTCTTACTAGACATAGGTCATGCATTCGTGAAATGCGCGCTCCACACTTGTACACGTACACACACAAGGGGCTCCTTCCTCGCCACCACTGAAGGAGTAGTAGGGTGAGCATGAGGGAAGGGGAGACAGTGGCAGGCAGAAGGGAAAACTGAGGACTCTGGAGGAATTCTAATCCCACTGTGACTCCTGCTGCATGTCTGCCTCTTACAAGACTCTGCCAGGAAGCTATGCAAAAAGCTTTGAAATTGTGGGCCAGGGAAGAATCTCTTGCTAATGCATTTTTGAACAAGGTGGAGCATAGATCAGTGGCAGGGCAGCTACACTTCAAATTATTTCATTCCAGTATAAAGCAGACTACTCTGACTTCAGTGAATCATTAGAGGTGCTCTTGACTCCCTGATACCTGATTGCAGAGAGAGTGGGAAACTGGTGGAATATTGCTTCCTGTTGCTGCCTGTGTTGTCTTTTCTAAATCTGTTGAAGTAGCTTCCTTCTGCATGCTTTCCAGGGAGATATACACCAAGCCTGCTTTTACTCTCTCCTCTGCAAAGTGAGGGATGCTATGGATCGGGGTATTTAAACCCAGGTATTTTCAGGTGTTCTGGATTACTTTCCATGTTTAAGAATCTCCTTTGAAATTCCAAATGTGGAGGGTGTTATTAATGATTCCCCTCCCCCAGGGAGATGCCTGAAAGCCATTGAGTCTCTACAGTAAAGGACACAGAGGTGGCACCTTTCTAGCATTCAGCCTGGCCTTCTCTGAATAAGACCCTGACATGCACACATTCCAGCAAGCCTAATCCCTTCCGGCATATAGAAGGTTAGTTCTCAACATGATATTTTGTTCCAGGGAACACATAATGTTTCCAAGTTCAACTCCAGAGACAGCAGCCCTGTGGTCCCAGGAAGGGTTCACTTGACCTCAGTTTCCCTTTTCTCTCCCAAGGCTCAGATACCTGTGCTATGCAGCAAGTCTCCTTTCTTGCTTCCCCACCTCCCACTTTCTATTTGTCTAATATTCCTTGATGTAGGGGCACAGACTTTTACTCACGTGCTTTGGGACAGATGCAATTTGGAATTAAGAACTTTAAACCTTTTTGAAAGGTTTTCAAGTACATAAATCATATATTACATTATATCACCTCTGGGCATCTGAGACACTATCCCTAATCAAATATGCTAATGTTCCTTTAGCAAAACGTTCAAATGGTCACACTACAAGGGATAAGGACAGATGCAAGTAGCATCACATTCATTCCGATCAGATTTTGCTGCCAAACACCATGAAAAAAAACTTTCGGCTTCCAAAGCTTTTCAGGTTTCAGAATTGCAAATAGTTCTGGTATGGGAACAAAGAAACCTGTTCCTTAATACTTGAGTTAATTGGTTAAAATACTAACAAGGATTGGAGGACTCTGGATATATCTGAATATTTTCCCATTAAAATAATCTCTCCCAAGCTTTATTTTTCATTTTGTGGAAAATACAAAAAGCCATTAAAAAGAACAGTACAAAAGTTACTCACAATACCTAACTATTTAACAATCTCTAATATGAGGTGACAGTTGCGTATGATCTGTGAATATACTAAAAACCCATTGAATTGTACACTTTAAAGGGGTGAACTGTAACGTATGTAAATTATAGCTCAGTAAAGCTATTGAAGAAAAGGTGTATGGGTTCAAAAGAAAAAAAATCTATAATATACCTTCTTCAATCCCATCTTCCTTCTACCCCAACCCCAACCCCAGGTAACTGAATTTACATCTGCCAGGTTTTCATATGCTTATCCCAGCATTTCTATATACACACAGAAAGCACAGATATGTATGTATATCTGCACTTCTTTTCTTTTTTGGACAAAATTCAGATCACACTCTCCACAGATCTGCATCTGCTGTTGTTTTTAGTTTAACAGCGTACTCTGGGAATATTTCTAAGGCAAGTACATGGAAAGCTTTTTCCTTATTCATAATGACTGCCTAGTATTCTGTTGTGTGGATATATAATAATTTATATATCCTGTTCCCCATTAAAGACGTTTCAGTTCTGAGTTTTTTGCTATTACAAGCAATGCTGCGGTGAACTTTAACATTAGAAATGTTTTAGGTAACCATGTATTGCTACTGCAGGGTAGACTAGAAATGGGATTTGGGGGTTATGGAGTGTTGAACCTTGACGGATTCCACCAAATTACCTGATGAAACAGTTTTTCCAATTTACAATCCATAGTGAATGAGCAAACCTCATATCCTTACCTGCACTAGATGTTTTCACAATTAAAACATTTTGCCCAGTGTTTACTTAAACCAAGGAACTCCTCTTACTGTTTCATTAAAAGGATTAGAATTAGCTGGAAGTTCTTAATAGAATTACTTCTATAGTACATAGTCCACGTACAGTCAAAATCTGATCTGTGAACTACTTGTGCCAGAATCTTCTTGGAGTGCTTTTTAAAATGAAAATTCCTGGTTCCAACCAGACCTACTGAATCAAATGCACAAAAAGTAGAGGCTAGGCAGTGGTGTACTAGAGCTGGTTCATATTGACCCATAAGAGCCAATTGCTAATTTTCAGATAGTTAGTGAGCTGATTGTTAAGTATAGCCCTGATTAAAAACAAAGGCAATAAATACTCAAAGGTCATCCTTCTCTAACTACTTTACTACACTTTACTACTATCTTTGCTCTGGAGGGTATTTACGTCTATTGTATCTGTATCGTGGAAATACTATAAAATAGTGTGTCTTTCCAACCCAGTGTTCGGTAATGTCACATTGGTAGCTTGAAATTAACCGTAGTGGGAAAATTTACACCATCGAAATTGAAAAATGCTACAAATCAGTGCTTCATAAATTATTTTGTTGGTTGTTTAGATTTAAGAAAACAATGAAAAAAATATTAGTAATGCCGATTACTGTGAATAGCCAAAAAATTTGAAGAAATATTTTTTTCAGTATTCAAAAACTACTATCCAGTACTGCAAAGATTTTGCTCACTTTGTTGACGAGAAAGTGCAGTTCCAACATATATCTTTGTTTTTCAATAAACAAGGATATCAACAAACATTCTTGTCCAAACGACTCACTCGTCAGTTATAACCATAGGTTGGCTAGAGAAAAATTAAGGAAAAATTAAGGGCTTAGCTCTTTCCACTTCTAAGGGGCATTCATTTAGACATGGTGGTGGTAAGCCAACTTTGGCTTTGCAGAAGAGGGCAATATTCTAGGGGAGAGAGCAAAAATACAGACGGATCCCTAGAAGATCATCAAGCCCCACCTCACTGGACTCCTATAAGACTGGACTTTAATGTGAGTCAGAAGTAAACTTTCTATCTGGTTTAAAAAAAATCAAAAAACAGGGCTTCCCTGGTGGCGCAGTGGTTGGGCGTCCGCCTGCCGATGCAGGGGACACGGGTTCGTGCCCCGGTCCAGGAGGATCCCACATGCCGCGGAGCGGCTGGGCCCGTGAGCCATGGCCGCTGAGCCTGTGCGTCCGGAGCCTGTGCTCCGCGACGGGAGAGGCCACAGCGGTGAGAGGCCCGCGTGCCGCAAAAAAAAAAAAAAAAAAAAAAAAATTAAGGAAATAATTCTGTGAAATTCAACTGGTTGTATGGAATTTATGATAAAGAATATTATTTATTTTATTATTTTTTGTAAATTGTGTCCACATATTTTATATTAGTAAAACTATAATAAATGTATATTTACACATGCATACATATATTTTTCAGAGAGCTTGTGTGTTACCAGCACATCACTGAGCCCAGCATTCGGAAATTTTAACAAGCTCCCCAGTTGATTTTTATGCAAACTAAAGTTTGACAACTGAGGCTCAAAGTTTCCTAGAGGATTGAAGTTACTTCTACATTTTTTTTTCCTGTACTACAGGTGTATCAGGGAAATCTCCTGGGGCTTGGGACATGAGCAGAATAATTTGCATTTATCAAAATAAGTATAATTAAATCTCAGTTCTCCTAAGAAAAGGGGTGCTTTGAAAGAAGAAAATGCATTTAATTACTGTCTGGTTATTCTAGCACTTTTTTATTTCACTTAGGAATTTGAAGGAGAGTTTATATTTATTCTTAAGTTTTTCACAAAATTTGGTGTTTGGATTTAAAATGCTATTTTACTATTATGGTAGAAGACACAATGCATATATGACTTTCTTGGACACACTCCTCTTCATATGTAGGGGTGCAAATCTTCCTTCTTGACACTTAATCTAGATAAACCTTTTTGAACAATGAACAAAAATAAGTTATATCCTTCCATTTTTTACATTTTTGATTTTTAAGTGGAACATATGGGGTGACAGGGACTAGAAAATTAAAGGCAGAGACCATGAGACCAACTCGGAGAGAGATACGATTGGCAAGAAGGTAACATTCAACCTGCATGAAATTCCACAGCCTCTTAGGCCTTTTCAGATAAAGGGAAAAGATTGCAACATGGCTGAAAAGGCATTATTGAAAACGAAACCATGACTTTGATTTTCTTTTCTTCTGAAAATAGTAAAAACCGTACATCTTATGTGTTGTGTACTAATTCATTTTTAAAGCACTTGTTTTTAACACAGAGACTGAGTCTTTGGAGTGATAGAAGGAGAGCAGTGTGACTGGAAGGGACCATCTAGCACAGCCCTCTATTTTACAGAAATGGAAATCGATACTCAGAAAGGTTAAATGACTTGCCAGAGGTGGTATAGCTACTAGTCCAATGGTATTAAAATCTAAAAGAATTTAATTTGTGTTGAATTTCTAATGTGTAGTTCATCAAAGTTCATGTCCTAACTATATAAAACAAATAGAGTCAGTCCTTCTTAAAGTCCTTTGAACCACTAGGAAGGAAGAGGAATGAAATTATCCTTTCACAATAGAATAAATATGAATAAAGATTGGAGTTGCTTACCTCATCTCATTTATGCCTTTTCATTCTGATGTATGAAGGAATCCACTTCCCTTATGTAGGGATATTTCTACACCAGGTTACTTGATAATCCCACTGATTTCAGAAGAATTATAATAGGATGTTCTTCTCTAACCTTCATTATACACAATCAGCTTGTTGTGAGTCATGGGAATGATTTTAGGACTATTCAGTGCCTCTCAAATGATCCAAAAGAAGCCTATTATCCTAAAATATTTTTTGGCTTTTGCCAGTGTAAGCTCCCTGATTCTCTAGCTTCCTGCATTTCAATTTTGTTAATCATCTTCAGTTTGGAAGACTAATGATCCTTATTCATCTCATTCATTCCATGGGACACCTGTTTATTTTAATACCTAAATATGGTCATTAAGTATCAGGAATTGCATTTTCATTCATTTGGTTATGAAAAGATATGTAAAACACTGCATGCAGTATTATTGCTTTTTTTTTTTTTTTTTCTTTTTTTTTTTTTTAATTAGTTTCTGCTTTATAACAAAGTGAATCAGTCATACATATACATCTGTTCCCACATCCCTTCCCTCATGCATCTCCCTCCCTCCCACCCTCCCCATCCCACCCCTCCAGGCGGTCACAAAGCACCGAGCTGATCTCCCTGTGCTCTGCGGCTGCTTCCCACTCTCTATCTACCTTACGTTTGGTAGTGTATATATGTCCATGCCTCTCTTTCGCTTTGTCACAGCTTACCCTTCCCCCTCCCCATATCCTCAAGTCCATTCTCAAGTAGGTCTGTGTCTTTATTCTCATTTTGCCCCTAGGTTCTTCATGACATTTTTTTTTAAATTCCGTATATATGTGTTAGCATACGGTATTTGTCTTTCTCTTTCTGACTAACTTCACTCTGTATGACAGACTCTAGGTCTATCCACCTCATTACAAATAGCTCAGTTTCGTTTCTTTTTATGGCTGAGTAATATTCCATTGTATATATGTGCCACATCTTCTTTATCCATTCATCCGATGATGGACACTTAGGTTGTTTCCAGCTCCGGGCTATTGTGAATAGAGCTGCAATGAACATTTTGGTACATGTCTCTTTTGGAATTATGGTTTTCTCAGGGTATATGCCCAGTAGTGGGATTGCTGGGTCATATGGTAGTTCTATTTGTAGTTTTTTAAGGAACCTCCATACCGTTCTCCATAGTGGCTGTACCAATTCACATTCCCACCAGCAGTGCAAGAGTGTTCCCTTTTCTCCACACCCTCTCCAGCATTTATTGTTTCTAGATTCCTTGATGATGGCCATTCTGACTGGTGTGAGATGATATCTCATTGTAGTTTTGATTTGCATTTCTCTAATGATTAATGATGTTGAGCATTCTTTCATGTGTTTGTTGGCAGTCTGTATATCTTCTTTGGAGAAATGCCTATTTAAGTCTTCTGCCCATTTTTGGATTGGGTTGTCTGTTTTTTTGCTATTGAGCTGCATGAGCTGTTTATAAATTTTGGAGATTAATCCTTTGTCAGTTGCTTCATTTGCAAATATTTTCTCCCATTCTGAGGGTTGTCTTTTGGTCTTCTTTATGGTTTCCTTTGCTGTGCAAAAGCTTTGAAGTTTCATTAGGTCCCATTTGTTTATCTTTGTTTTTATTTCCATTTCTCTAGGAGGTGGGTCCAAAAGGATCTTGCTGTGATTTATGTCATAGAGTGTTCTACCTATGTTTTCCTCTAAGAGTTTGATAGTTTCTGGCCTTACATTTAAGTCTTTAATCCATTTTGAGCTTATTTTTGTGTATGGTGCTAGGGAATGATCTAATCTCAAACTTTTACATGTCCCTGTCCAGTTTTCCCAGCACCACTTATTGAAGAGGCTGTCCTTTCTCCACTGTACATTCCTGCCTCCTTTATCAAAGATAAGTTGGCCATATGTGCGTGGGTTTATCTCTGGGCTTTCTATCCTGATCCACTGATCTATCTTTCTGTTTTTATGCCAGTACCAGACTGTCTTAATTACTGTAGCTTTGTAGTATAGTCTGAAGTCAGGGAGCCTGATTCCTCCAGCTCCGTTTTTCGTTCTCAAGATTGCTTTAGCTATTCGGGGCCTTTTGTTTTTCCAAACAAATTTTGAAATTTTTTGTTCTAGTTCTGTGAAAAATGCCATTGGTAGTTTGATAGGGATTGCATTGAATCTGTAGATTGCTTTCGGTAGTAGAGTCATTTTCACAATATTGATTCTTCCAATCCAGGAGCATGGTATATCTCTCCATCTATTTGTATCATCTTTAATTTCTTTCATCAGTGTCTTATAGTTTTCTGCATACAGGTCTTTTGTCTCCTTAGGTAGGTTTATTCCTAGATATTTTATTCTTTTTGTTGCGATGGTAAATGGGAGTGTTTTCTTGATTTCATTTTCAGATTTTTCATCATTAGTGTATAGGAATGCCAGAGATTTCTGTACATTAATTTTATATCCTGCTACTTTACCAAATTCATTGATTAGCTCTAGTAGTTTTTCGGTAGCATCTTTAGGATTCTCTATGTATAGTATCATGTCATCTGCAAACAGTGACAGCTTTACTTCTTCTTTTCCAATTTGGATTCCTTTTATTTCCTTTTCTTCTCTGATTGCTGTGGCTAAAACTTCCAAAACTATGTTGAATAAGAGTGGTGAGAGTGGGCAGCCTTGTCTTGTTCCTGATCTTAGTGGAAATGGTTTCAGTTTCTCACCATTGAGGACAATGTTGGCTGTGGGTTTGTCATATATGGCCTTTATTATGTTGAGGAAAGATCCCTCTATACCTACTTTCTGCAGGGTTTTTATCATAAATGGGTGTTGAATTTTGTCGAAAGCTTTCTCTGCATCTATTGAGATGATCATATGGTTTTTCTCCTTCAACTTGTTAATATGGTGTATTACATTGATTGATTTGCGTATATTGAAGAATCCTTGCATTCCTGGGATAAACCCCACTTGATCATGGTGTATGATCCTTTTAATGTGCTGTTGGATTCTGTTTGCTAGTATTTTGTTGAGGATTTTTGCATCTATGTTCATCAGTGATATTGGCCTGTAGTTTTCTTTCTTTGTGACATCCTTGCCTGGTTTTGGTATCAAGGTGATGTCGGCCTCGTAGAATGAGTTTGGGAGTGTTCCTCCCTCTGCTATATTTTGGAAGAGTTTGAGAAGGATAGGTGTTAGCTCTTCTCTAAATGTTTGATAGAATTCACCTGTGAAGCCATCTGGTCCTGGGCTTTTGTTTGATGGAAGATTTTTAATCACAGTTTCAATTTCAGTGCTTGTGATTGGTCTATTCATATTTTCTATTTCTTCCTGAGTCAGTCTTGGCAGGTTGTGCATTTCTAAGAATGTGTCCATTTCTTCCAGGTTGTCCATTTTATTGGAATAGAGTTGCTTATAGTAATCTCTCATAATCTTTTGTATTTCTGCAGTGTCAGTTGTTACTTCTCCTTTTTCATTTCTAATTCTATTGATTTGAGTCTTCTCCCTTTTTTTCTTGATGAGTCTGGCTAATGGTTTGTCAATTTTGTTTATCTTCTCAAAGAACCAGCTTTTAGTTTGGTTGATCTTTGCTATCGTTTCCTTCATTTCTTTTTCATTTATTTCTGATCTGATCTTTATGATTTCTTTCCTTCTGCTAGCTTTGGGGTATTTTTGTTCTTCTTTCTCTAATTGCTTTAGGTGCAGGGTCAGGTTGTTTACTCGAAATGCTTCCTGTTTCTTAAGGTGGGATTGTAT